>NC_140593.1:898399918-898999918 GCF_964204655.1 Triturus cristatus
AGAGTTGGAGTATATAAATGACTATATGTAAGAGTAAGTTATTTGAAGAGTGGGTGTATAAATGAGTGTCTGTATCAGTGATTGTATAAGACAGTAAGTATGTATTAATATCTGCATAAATAAGTGATGGGGTGTGTATAAATAACTGAGTTGCTGTGTATAACTGTATACACGAGTAAATGGGTATGTGATTGATTCTTTGCTTGACTGACTACGTGTGTGAGTAACTATGGATGAGTGGCAGAGTGTGACTGTATGTATAGGTGTATGAGTGCATATTATAGTACTGTATTGACGAGTAACTGCATGTATAAGTGACTGGATGTGTGTGTAGACCTAGGAAATAGTGGGTGGTATGTAGTATCTGGCATTGTTATGTGTATCGTTATAAAAATAATAGTTTGTATTTTAGAGTGGGTGTATCAAAGTTTATATTAGGGCATCAGTATGTGCATCAAATTATCACATGGATGATGTAATCAGTGATGTCATTTGAGATGTCGTCAGTGATGTCACTGACCAGATCATGAGTGATGTAATATGTGACGTCATCAGCAGTGCATTGCAGGCGCGCAAGTTATAGTTAGCTCAACTAAGTATATCGTGCACATTTCTCTGGTTTTATGAGTCAAATGTCCAACTAACTATAATGTCCCTGAACCCTATGTTTTTTTCAGTGAATTTCGAAAGTTTTTTAAATGTTAATGTCATATTTTAATATTTATAAAACCTAAATTTAAAAAAATAAGTATTTTGGAACCCTATTATCCTTTTTTTTGTAATTTTAAAATATTATGTAAAGTGTTATATCTTCAAAAAAAAATTTGTATTTTTTGTTGTTGAGAAAACTGGAGTCCCGTACCGGTAGTGTACCAAGCTCCATCATCACGCAAATCCTATCCGCCATATTGTTATATACTCGTAAATGATGCGCATTTCGTATTTGACGGGTTTGTGGCACCGCGTCCCGCGTATCATCATATACGTATGAGGTCGTGCCAGCTGCTAATTTGGTATGCGACGGGTACGCAGTACCAAGCCACGCGTTACGTCATGTACGTATGGGGTTGCGCCCGCTGCGCATTGCGTATACGAGTGCACGCTGCCAGGCCCTGTGTTACGTCATTCCCTCATTTTTTTTTATGTCTCAAAACTATAACTAAATAAGTTTAAAGTGTATATGAGACCAAACGATAATCTAAAATATTTTAAACACATATATTTGTAACTGTAATAAACTTATATTATGGTAAATATATTTTCTCAAAATCGCGTCGTGTGTGGCCTCCTTGCATGCTCGGTGCGTGATTGCCATGTGACCTTAAAAAAAGCATTTGATTGGTTCATAACATTTCCCATTGTAACAGTTGGAGGACCCCACCCATTTTAGTCATTCTCTCTACAGCGTTTGATGAGACACCTTCTGCTTAGAGAGCTTTTTTGAAAGTTTTTTGCTGTGTACACATCTTATACTATACACAACATGCAACGATCATCTTGATCAATATTCATGGTCTGTACAGTAGCTTTTCACGTGTGATGGCCATGCATCTGAAACGTTACATCAAAAAACAAATGTGTGTTACATGATGCCGTGTGTGTGTGTGTGTGTGTGTGTGTGTGTGTGTGTGTGTGTGTGTGTGTGTGTGTGTGTGTGCGCATTATTGTGCTGCCTTTCGGCCTGGGTATTGGTGGCTCGAAGGGGTATCATCAGCCACGGGCAGAGTGCACATCCTAGATCACGTGACAAACAGTAAAGAGTAATGTGTAGATTTGTGTTGCAGTATGCTCTGTTGTCAGGCTTTACCAGTATAGTAGTGTGTCATATGTGAGACTTTCAGACTCACGTTTGACATGCATTGCTTGACTGTAATGAGCGTTATCACTGTGTATGATGTACCCTCACTGCTGATCCTCCCTCCATCCGAGCACATTCACATGTGTGCGCTTCGCGATAGCATCACTTTCAATAATACCGCACACCATTGACATGCGTGTCTGCGCATATCCACAAGCTTGACAACGACATGTGATGTTGGCCATTCAATGTTTTCGGACAGCATCTCATTAGCGATAGTTGCCACACTCCCGGTACATGCTACATTAATGTAAATTGCGGATTGTGCGACGTCAAAACTGCAACAGGGACACACACATAAGTGCACATCATGGCCAGGCAGAAACTGAACAACGCCTAGGTCCCCGGAATAATTAGTCACACCCCTACGCTGGCCTGGCGTACGAAAGCCCAACCCACTTTGCGTATGTATAAATAGGATAAGGACGACGCCACATGTCCCAGTTCTTCCACACTGCCTCAGGTGATAAGACTGCATCCACTTCGCATATCACAAAGCGCAACAAAAAAAAAGGGATCCATGAGGTGTACACCATTCTGGCAATCAAAACTCCATTTGAATTGGGAACCCTGCTAGCCGTCGTGTTTGGATACACAACAATGACAGCAGGTGAGCAGTGGGGCATGGGTGCACAGGGGCTGCAATTGAGCGCGGTGCGGCGGCAGGGGTGGGCGTGCATCAGCCTAGGTGCGCAGGTGCAAACAAGCGATGTTGCTGAGCGTAATGATGTGATCTCTGACCTCATTCAATCACATCTGTCTCATTTTAAGGACCTGCTGGACCGTACTGTAGGCCTAAGCCAGCGCTGCCCTACAGACACGTGGAGTTGGCTTTTGGGGCACTGTTGTGAGCCGATTACTAAGTGTACATGCACACAGGCTTGCGCCACTGCATTACACACGCACATTATGCTTCTAGCATGCGCTCTGTTCCTTTGTATGTGAACGTTGGCATAACATTATTTAACCTTGTGTATTCTCATACACTCCAACTCCTCTTTGAACCATGATTACCACTAACAGTTGGTAGATCATACTTCAAGAAGGAAGGATGCACTTAACTGGTGTTCTCTACTAAGCTTGAAATAAACCTTCATTTACCTCAAGACGTTTCGAGCAGTATATTATTTCTCCCTTTTCAGACACTGAGTTGGTTGCGCCAAAATGGGCGGAGCTGGTGCTCAGCCCGTGATGATGCCCTGGGCATTCTGACGCCTTCCATCGTGGTATCAAGACACCGTCCCCGACCGGAGACCTGCTGTGCCACCCTGAGAGAGGCACCCCGGAGTCAGAGCTCGCACCGGCACGTCGTTGGACACACCGGTGGTGGCAGGTGAGCAGTGAAGACTCGGTGCGCAGGAGCTGCAATTGAGCACAGTGCTGGGGTGCAGCAGCCTTGGTGCACAGGTGCAGGCAAGCGATGTTGCCGTAGATGATAATGTAATCTCTGGCCTCATTCATATCTCTGTTTCATTTTAAGGACTCGCTGGACCGCACTCTTTCTCGCGGACCCCAGCGTCCCAGACACACGGGTGACGGGAGCTGAACAGTGAGGGCTGGGTGTAGTAGGCCGACGCTCTGTCTCCTCCTCCCTCTATTCTTTTGACTCTCCTTCTCCCTTCCTTCCACCCACTCGCTCGCTCTCTGTCCCATTCTCACTTTCTTCCTTTCATTCTGACTACCTTTCTTTATCTCTTGGACATAGCACACATACTTCTGGTTTTTTTTTGTCTTGCAGGTTTTGTATGCTGCTTCCGGAGGAGCCCCACCCACTTATTTCATGTTATACGGTTGTTTCTTCGAATAAGGTTGTGTTTCGATTTCTTTGCGTTGTTTTAATAAAGGTTATTTTTTTACCATTAAATAAGTGAGTGTATGGGTCCTTTTCTGACATTTGTCTGTAGTTTATTGTGAAAATCGGCGGTTATAAGGGAAAACATTTGTAATTTTGCGGTGCACCTACCAAATATAAACCAACAGACTATTACATAAATGAAGCCTGAGTAATTCTACAACTTCAAGGGTTCTATGAGTGTATCACTTTATAACACCATGAGTACTGCCCGTGTGATTACAGAACCAATAAGGCACTGCCTAGGGCCACCGAGGCTTCCGGGACTGGCAAGGCCCAACCTGCATATTTAAGTAAAGGCCCAGAGGGTGGCGATCCCCGGACTTGAGTTGGCCTCGAAGCCCCTCGAACAATTAGTAAACAATACCCAGGGAGGTGGTGATCCCCTAGGCTGCGAAACGTCTCTGTGCCCTCCCGCGCCTAATTTACACGTGAGATTAAGGTCCCCAGTGCTGTAGAGACCCCGCAATATAATAATAGGATTGGTCCCGGAACATTACCCACCAGGGGGCTCATTTAAATGAACAAGTGAGACCCCGCTTCATTTCCCGCCCCCCCCCCCATTTTTACCATCCTGATCTGCTTTATTGAAGCTATACGAGGTTTTCCTCCTCTCGCTTCAACGAGGCAAACAACGATTTGCTATCACATGGTGGAAGCCATGCTCCCGCCCTGTACTAGCAAACATAAATGTCCCTCGGATGCACAGCCCGGGACATTGTATGAGCTGCGCCTGGGAGGTGGAGCTCCATAGGGCCATGATGCATTGGTTACTGCATAACTACAGAATTAGTATAAACGCATACTAACACTACTTGCACACGTGTAGTACAGCGACCAGAGTGTAGTTAAGAGGCACAGGAAGCCCAAAATCAAAAAATATAAATCCTACCAGAGGTCGGATGATCTAGTTCGATGAGCCGACGACCCTGGGATGAGTAGAAACAGCTTTACAAAGAAAACGGGTCTTCAGAAGAACGCAAGGAAGCTCGAAATATTGGCGAGTGCTGCCTTCTTTTTACCTTCTCCCGCTCGTCCCCAAATGTATGTAGTGAAGAGGCAGACAGCAGTGGATCCGATAAGTAGATTTATTGCAGGAAAAGAAGACAGCTTAAACCAACAGGAGCAGACAGCAAGACAACCGTCTTCTCCAGCACCGTGTACAAACTACCCAAGATTCCCCTCATGACAGCCCTACATTCTAACATTAAATACTTACATTCTAGTAGCATTACATACTAACATTCTACTATGACTTACATTGGAATACTACACAGAGCACATGACTTTACAGCAATGAGCTCATAGTTTCATCCAAGAGTATTGAGACCGGTAGGGGTGAGTAGTTCGCTTCCCACACCTTGTATTGTATAAACGCAAACTAACACTACTTACACAGTTATACTCCAGCGGCCAGTATGCTACAGCGCCCAGAGCCCATCCCTTTACAGCAATCAGCTCGGTTTGATCCCCGAGTCTTCACGCCGGTAGGCATGAGTACTTCGCTTCCCACTTCCTGTATAGTATAAACGCACGGTAGAGGTCAGTGGTTCGCTTCCCACTCCCTGTATGGTATAAACGCCTACTAACACTACTTGCACAGGTATGCTACAAAGACCAGAGCACATCACTTTACAGCAATGAGCTCACGGTTTAGGCTCTCGGTTTCATACCCGAGTGTAGCAGCATCATCTCATCTCAGCACCATGTCACTCTGAGCAACAACACACTTTCAGACCGGTAGGAGTGACTACTTCGCTTTGCACCCCCCCACAAAGGTTACAGTGCTCCTAGCCTCCTGTTTCCTACTCTTTTCGCCCTTTTTACCCCTTACTCGTTTCAACAGAATCACAAAATGGCTGCCAACACTTCCTAGTTGCAACAGCTCGAAGCCAATAAGCAGCAAGCTTGTGCTGGTAACGCCTTAGCCAATCAGATGGCAGAACTCCCAAATATCGATATCTGCAAATTTCAATATTTCTCCAAAACTACTGAATGGATTTACACCAAATAAACAAAGTCGTGCTTTCTAGACCAAGACCCTTCTCCCTGCCAAATTTGGGGTAATTCCGTTCACCCGTTCGACCTGCAGCCTTGTCTTAAGTTTCCTATGGAAATTAACATGGAGAAAACACGTTTTGGGACTCCCCCTTTTTTCTTGCCCCCCCCCTTGACGAATCACCCCCAAACTTTGATCATAGGAGTTGATAGGAACAAAGAACTAGTTTGGAAAATTTCATGAAGATTCATCAAACGATGCCAGTTATAAGCAAAACAAAAAATGTTCTTCCTATGAAAACTTGGTCCTAACTATAACTACCCATATATGTGTGTGTGTGTATATATATATATATATATATATATGTGTATATATCTCTCTATATATATGTATATATATAGATATATATATATATATATATATATATATATATATATATATATATATATATATATATACACATACACACATATACACATACATCCACCAGTTGTTTTATCAACACTCACGGCGATGGGCACCTGCTTCGTCCCCAGCTATGCATTTATATATTGGCTGGTGGGAGGAATGGGTGCTTCACACCTGCCACAAGGACGCATGGGATACCCATGTGGTTGTTTGGCTCCATTATATAGACTACTTATATGTGGTATGGAGCGGGTCAGGTCAAAGTGCAAATGAGTTTGTGAATCCGATAAACAATCACCTGAATTTGCAGTTTACAAGCGCTATCCACACATGCAAAGTTTGTTTGGATCTGGAGGTTTTCTGTGAAAACAATAGGTTAGAGACGAAACTGTATAGGAAGCCTAGCGCTGGAAATGTGACTTTACACACCTCCAGCTTTTACCCCCCACATCTCCTAGCCAGTATCCCAAATGGCGAAATCTTGAGCGAAAGACGAAATGGCAGTACTAACACTGCTACTTTAACTTGCCAGCAACAAATAATTGAGAGATTTAGGCAGAGTGGACATAACCAAGAACGGTTGAGTAGAACAGAGGAGGTAGTGAATAGAAAGAGTAGAGAATCCACCTTGTTTATCAGAAAAAAGGAACAAAGGATCAAGGACCAATACGGCTGGTTGTGCCATACAGTACACAGAATGGAGCATCAAGAGTGTTAGTAAGAAGAAATTGGCATATTGTTCAAGCCGATCTGATTATAGGCTCCCTATTGCCCAGAAACCGCAGGATAACGTACTGCAGAGCCTTCTCCAGGAGAGATGCTCTTGTCAAGGCCAGCCCGGAAATACTTAAACCACAGTTGTGACTGAAACCTACAAAGTTTTTTTTTCTTTTTAGTGTGCTAGATGCAGAGCTTGCACATTTGGAATTAACTGCACTCACTTCACGAATTCAGACTCACCCCCAAGACCTGGCTGTTCGAAAAAGCCACCAGGGCATGCAAGTGCCTTCATACCCAATCGGGTGATTAGCCACGCTTTATAAATCCTGATTGATGGATGGAACTGCACTGGGTATCAAACTCCCTTTCATAGGAATCTCGAAAATGATGGGCACATTCACCAGCAATACAGATTTTGCTATCTATGTACTCATGTGTAGTTGTAACCTTCTATATGAAGGCAGTACTGTCTTTCTTACAAGCATACAGAAGTATATTGCAACACATCTGAAGGTGATCCAATATACCCAGTGGTGCCACATTGCACCAAATATCATGAGGACAGCATGAAACACATGACATATGTCATATACTCCATACTTCCAAACAGAGGGGGAGGTGATCGGGTTACATCACTCTGGAGATTAAAAAAAAAAGTCGATCCTGGACCTTGATACAAAGTCGCCTAATGGGTTAAATACAGATAAGGAGCTATACACATAGCTGTAAGAGGGTCACTCCGAGAGTAGACCCTTTGGTATGGTCTAGGAGGATGTAAGCACTCCTCACCAATTCCGTTTAGGCAACAGCCACCTCACATATTTATGTTTGATAGTGGTTTATATTTTATGGTTTCAATCATGGGTAGAATGATGCAAATTTTGTTTTTTTTCTTGATTAGAGTGCATGTGCAAAAAACTTACCTGGGTCTTGTATTAAGCATTTAGGTGAAACTGCAATTAAGTGCCCACCTGGGCTTATTATTTCATGTCACAAAATCAACTATAACAGAATATGCGTTTTTTAAAAGGATGAATAATGGGGAAATGGAATTGGTGATTTGCCACTATTACAATAATATGCATATGTTGTAATTGAAGCCTGTAATACTTTGATGAATATGGAGTGATGCACACTTCATCAGGGGATGCACACTTAGGCTCAATGTTTTACTAATGTCAATAAGGGATAGCATGCAATTGAATTGGTTATCATTTTGTCACTATGATAGTAATAGGTGACCAATGTGCATTCATTTGTATTGATCCCTGAAAAATGTGTTTGAACAAGGTGCAACACATATTATATGGCAGGTTCCATGGAAATATTGTTGCTTAATGGACAAGTTACCTACCTTCAGTAATGCCTTATCTGGTAGAGACATGAACTAGCCTCAGATTCCGTACCTGTGAATTTCCCAAGCATCACACTGGATCCAGCAGATTTTTATCAAGCAATACCCTTGCGGGCCGGTAGGTGACAATGGTCGGCTCTGCGTGACGTCAGCTGCGCTGGAAGTGATGTCCACATCACCTAAATAGGCATCACCTTGACATGCTGACGTCAGTTACTTTGCATGACTTACCACGCCAGGAGCGCACAGCCATTGAGTGCAATGACATTGGTGTGTTTCTGAATAACTAGGGTCCTGAAAGGGAACAGCCCTGACCCTAAAAACCTGTCTTCAGTGCGGGGAGGTTGGGTGGGTCGGTAAGAAATCTGCAGCTGGATCTTGTCTTTACCAGATAAGGCATTATGGAAGGTAAGTAACTTGTCCATCTGATGAAGACATCTAGCTGCAGATTCCTAATCTGTGAATAGATACCCAAGCAATATCATCCCCGGAGGAGGGACTGTGGACAAGTTTAGACCAGGAAGCCCTTCAGACTTGACTATCCAGGCAGTAGTGCTTGGAGAACGTGTGCAGAGATGCAAACTTTGCTGTCTGACAAATGTCGAGGATTGGGACTCCAAGTTGCAATGCCGTGGTAGCAGCCTTAGCTGACAGAATGAGACATTAAGCCTACAGGAGGCTGTTATTTGGCTAGAGCGTAGCAGATTTTGATGCAGAGGATGACCCCACGAGAAATCATCCTTTTCTGCACTGCACGACCCGTCTACGCTTCCGCGTACCCCACCAAGAGTTGGTTGTCCACCCACAACTCTTTTGTGCAGTCAAGGTAGAACGACAATGCTCTTTTTGGGTCAAGACAGTGGAGTCGCTTCTCTTCTTTAGAGGGATGTGGAGGAGCAGATTAAGTGGGCAAGGAGACCGATTGCCTGACGTGGAATGGGGTTACTTATTTTGGTAAGAAAGTGGCCCTAGTGCAAAGCACCAACTTATCAGGGTAGATGGTTAGGTAAGGAGGTTTGGATAACAGAGCCTACAATTCGCTCAACCTCCTGGAAGATGTGATTACCACTAACAAGGCTGTTTTGATGGTGAGCAGCCGGAGGGGGCAGTTGTACAAAGGTTCAATTGGAGCACATATCAGAAAGGTGAGAACCAAATTAAGGTCCCACTGAAGCATGATGAAAGGGGCAGGTGGAAAGATATGTACAAGCCCTTGAGAAATCTATTTACAATAGGTGATTTAAGTAAAGAAGGTTGGTCTGGCAGTGTCAAAAAGGCAGACAAGGACGAATGGTACCCTTTGAGAGTACCTAGAGCTGAGCCCTGCTGAGCAAGGTTTTAAAAAAAAAAAAAAGCAAGACTTGAGAGAGGGAAGCTGAAAGAGGATCAATAGACCTTTCTGTACAATATTTTACAAATATGTTCTACCGGCAGGCATACGAGGTCTTAGTGGAGGGTCACCTGGCTGCAAAATTAACATTGCAGACTTCGGGAGGAAGGTTGAATGCTATCAACTGTCGCCGCTCAATCGCCACACAAGAAGGATTAGAGTTGACAAGTTCGGGTGGAAGATACTCCCCTGCTGCTGTAACAGAAGATCATCCCAAAGGGGCAGCCTGATCGAAGACCGATTGGAGAAGCTCTGAATACTAGTCTCGCTGTGCCCAATCCGGATCCACAAGAATGACTTGGGCATAGTTGATCCTGATCTTCTTGAGCAGGCTTGGGCAAAAGTGGTATGGACGGAAAGGCGTATAGGAGCTGCGAGTTCCACTCAAGACTAAAAGCATCTCGGAGTGAGAGCTGCCTTGGATACATCCATGTGCACAACTGTAGACATTGAAAGTTCTAGGCAGAGGCAAACCGATCTAACCAAGGTTCTCATCATCCCTGAAAGGCAACATACGCAACCTATGGATGGAGATGCCATTCGTGATCTGCTAGGCATAGACGGCTGAGTTCGTCCACCCTGGCATTCAGGGAACATTCCAGGTGTTGAACCACCAGGGATATGCTCTGCTGTTCCAGTCATGTCCAGAGATACAGGACCTCTTGACAAAGGACCATGACCTCACCCTGCCCTTTTTGTTGCAGTACCACATAGCAGCAGTGTTGTCCGTGAACACCTGAATTAGGCTTTCCTTTGATGGAAGGAAGAAAAGCTTTCAATGCAAGCAAATCGCTTGGAACTCCAGCAAGTTGATGTGGAGTCCTCTGATCTCCACCTCTCCCAGATGGCCGCCCCATCCCAGGAGTGACATCTGTCACTACTGTGTAATTTGGTTGGGAAAGGGCGAGAGGTCTGCCTCTGACCGAATCGCGGTTTGTTAGCCACCACTACAGGTCTTATGCAGTTCCCTCTGAGATCTGTACCATGCCAGAGAGATTCCCCTGATGCTGTGCCCATTGGAACCTCATGTTCCACTGCAGAGCCCACATATGCCATTTGACATGCGTTACTAGCAGAATGCAGGAGGCCCAACAGCCTCAGAGTAATTCTCACCGAAATCCAGGATAGAGGCTGAAAATCGGTATCATAGCCTGAATATCCTGGACTCAGGGAGATAGGCCCGAAACGGTTTCCAGAACTGCTCGGAGGAAAGGGAGCATCTGAGAAGAGCGAAAGCAGGAGGTTCACTGAAAACTGGAGGTGGGAGAGTGGGAAGCTCACCTTCAACAGCCAGTAGTCAAGATAGGGGAAGATTGCCACCCTTGATCTCCATAGAAAAACTGCGACCACCACCATCACCTTGGTGAACACCCGAGGGGCACTGGTAAGGCCAAAGGGGAGCACCGTGAATTGAAAATGCACATTGCCTACAGTGAACCGCAGGTAAAGCTGATGAGCATGTAGGATGTGAATGTAAAGATAGGCGTCCTGCAAGTCCAAAGCTACCATCCAGTTTCCAGGGTCCAGGGCAGACAAGACCTGATCCAGTGACCATTTTGAACTTTTGCTTTTTGAGAAAGTAGTTGAGGGCTCGCAGATCTAGTATAGGACTAAGGCCCTTCTCCTTCAGGACCAGAAAGTAGCAGGAATAGCAACCATAGCCTACATCTGACACCGGAGATCTCTTGGCCAAGACTCCAGAATTCCTCCCGAAAAAGTTTCAGGTGGTCCTCCGTTAGCCGGTCTTATGTTGGAGCCATGGAGGAAGGGGTAGTCTAAGGAGACGAAGTAGCCCCTTCAAACTATCTGAAGAACCCACCGGTCCGACTTGATATTTTACCAGTGGTGGAGGTGATGGCTGATCCTGCCACCAACTGGCAGCCCATGATCTTGAAGGGCAGACTAGGAAGGTTTTGACCCTGCAGCGGGTGGGGTTTGGGGGGAGTTTGACTGACCCGACCTCCGGACTCACGGGGTCAAAAGGAGCTGCACAGAGGTTGCTGACCTTGCATGGTCTTGGGGCTGGGATATGACTGGTGCAGCTGGAAGCCCTTTCCTTGGCCACAAAAGGGGCCAAAGGCAGATGGGTGTCCACTGGGAGACCAAAGGACTTGGCTGTGTCCCATGAGTCCTTAACGCGCTCCAGGGCCAGGTCTGCCTTGGCTCCAAAGAGACGGGTGCTATCAAAGGTGATGTCCATAAGGGAAGCCTGGACATCCCTAGAACAGTTACGGATGACATTGCTTTGCCCAGTGAGTCAGTTGTGTCAAGCACTCAACGAATGGTGAACGTTGCTGCATGTCTCCTGTCTGATACTGCTTGGGAGAGAATGGGCTAATCCTCCTCCGGACCCGAGGCAGCATTTGCGCGACCGTTTCCCACAAGGAGTGGGAGTAACTGCCAAATAGGCATGCAGTGTTGACCGACCGCAATGCAAGGCTGGCGGAAGAGAACATTTGCTTGCCCCAACTATCCAGCATCTTGGACTCCTTATCCAGGGGTGCAGCAGGGAACGTACCTGGTGAGGTAGAGGCTTGGACCACCAAGCTCTCGGGGGTAGGGTGGTTGGTGTGGAATTTTGGGTCGCCCAGGGTGATGGCAGCGGGCAATTGTCCTATTCACAGAAGCCCCTGTGCTGGGTTTGGAGCAGGTCTCTAATAGGACATCAGTCAAGGCCTCATTGAAAGGCAGGAGGGGTTCAGAGGAGGAGACACCCAGCTGCAGATCCTCTGTTAAGATGTTAGTCTAGCTACCACAGAAGGGCACTGAAGGTTCAGGACCTCAGTTGCCCTTCGCACCACAATAGTATATGAAGTTCCCTCCTCTGTAGCCACAGTAGGGGGAGAAAGCAGGTCTAGAGAATGAGGTCTAGAACTCAGAGACTCCGTCACATCGGGCGACGGACAGGAAAAAGCTGAAGCGCGTATCAATTTCTTCTGTTTTATACCTCTTACCTGACTGACCTGACTAATGAGTGGGAGGATGAGGACTTAGGACTCCCAGAGCAGTGCCTGAACACTCCTTTTGACCGGGACAGAGTGCGACACCTCCGGGGTGAACAACATGGTGCCTAGTGCAGGAACTGCTCCCTCAAAGCTTTCGGAGCCATGGCCCAGCAGTGGGAGCACGACTTGGAGTCGTGATTGGGCTTCAGACACCAAAGACAAATCAAATGTGGATCCGTCACCGACCTAGCACGACGGCAGGCGCCACACAGTTTGAATCCAGAAGTCTTCTTTGACATGTTGGAAGAACCTACACACCAAAAAATCACCTACAAAACATTTTTAAAAAACGGCTGTCAAACAGTGACAGCAGACAGCTCTCTTCACAGATCTGCGCAGAAAGAAAAAAAACAAAAAGAAAAAAAAACACAGACGTCAGCCCGTCGAGTTGGCGCCTATATAGGCGATGCAGACTTCACTTCCGGCACGGATGACGTCACACGGAGCGGACAGAAGCCACCTACTGACGTGCAAGGGTATTGCTCGAAGAAAAATCTTCCAGATCCAATCTGATGCCTGGGAAATTCACAGGTAAGCATTCTGCGGCTAGATGTCTATCAGATGTGTGTATTTACATGAATTTAATTTTGCCGCACTTGCACAATGATATGGTTTGGGGTTTTAAGAGGTCTGTTTTCACTCTCCATGATGAAATAATCAGTAGGTTTTAAAAATATCTAAAATAGTCTCACAACACTGTGATCAAGGAAGTCCGTGGCTGCCAAAATGAGTTACGGGACGGATACATGGCTAAAAAATAAAGTGTTACCAGCACGAAAACGGAGTCTGCGTCAATCTGTGTGCAGGGAAGATGTCTTGAGGATTGTCAGTGTTGTGATGTATTTAATTTATTTTGAAAATGTTTTATAGAATGAACATGACCCTTGCAGATATCAGAACGCTTTACAATTGTTCAGAGAGTAGTGACTCACAGAATCAATAAAAAGCTTAGTCGAGAAAAATACAGGGTATGGTAGCACCCTAGATTAAGGAGGGTACAATACAATGTCAGGACCAATAAATCAAAAACAAAAATATAACAGGGGAGCAGTGGTCATGAGTAAGACTGACATGTCATGAAAGGTATGAAGAGAGGAGATCCTAGAATCTGGGGCAGAAATTTGTTTATAAGTAGAACTTTAACTTCTTTCTTGAAAGATGCAGTTCAGATCAGTCTGATTTTAGGGGGCAAAGTGTTCCAAATTCTCGGGCGATCCCAGAGAAAGCTCATCTGTAGGTTTTCCTTTTAAGGAATCTCTGTGGTTTCATCAGCATGGTGCTAGAGCTTTTAGATGATCTGCAGATCTGTGTGTGCAGTAGATATACACACATTTACTTAATTTAAATCATAAAAGTCGCACAAATATCAATACCACAATCTGAAATGTGTACAAGCAAGCATGCGTTACACCACTGTTGAAAGAAAACAATATCAGAACCTGACCAAATGAACACTAACGTGGGAAACTTTGCAAGTAGGTCATATCTACATGTGAGAGGGTATGTTGCTTAAACCAGAATTGAAATTATTTCCTTTAAGCCACAATAGACGTTAGCTTCTAATACTTACTTTGAGTTATTTTGATGTTTTTTTTTTATGATGCCTACAGCCAGTCCAAATCATATAATGTAGCAGGATTAAAGGTGGCATCCCCCTCTCCTTTGATCACTGTAAATATAAAGGCGTCGAGTCTTTTTTCGTCCTGCACTGAATTTAACTTCCCAGAAGTTGAAGCCCGCTACACTGGACTTTCACAGTGCCTGCTTGCAGCTATTGATGTTAAAAGGTCTATAGCTGCTAATGATGTTGAAGTTACCATATGGTCACAAAAATGTATTTGGTGCCAAAATGTCTTACAGAGCCTCACACCAAATTGTGCAGAGAACCATCAAGTTGGACAGACATGGTACGAAGCTGAGCCCAAGGCACAGCACTAAAGACCAATGAGCAGGAGATGCTGGGCAGGAGATAAACAAATGGTAGACATGGCATCACAATGCTGAGCAGCGTAAAACTACACACAAGTAGTGTAGGTACTTTAAGTCCCCTCTTCGTTCTTTTTGTTACAGAAACAATAGATGATGTTTGTTGACTCTATTCCACACACAAAAAACACACAATTGATGGACGGAATGCAGAACAAATCAACACATTCACCCCCAGTCAAGAGATCTGGGTTAAATCTATCATTCTTTAGCTCACCATGCCACCCCAGTTTAGACCTGGCCATATGCAAATCAGTTTTGATCCTGTGCCTCATGGGAACAGTCCAGCCCGAACTGCCAAGCCAGGTTCTCCCTGCCCCTGGAGTCAAGCTATCCTGGCTGTTGATGGGTGAAACCCCAAAACCGGACCCTAGGATGCTTGCTTCCAGTCCGGGCTGGGCTGGACTGTTCCTATTGGGTGCAGGGTCAAGACTGATTTGCATATGTCTGGGTTCTAACTGGAAAGGTATGGGGAGCAAAAAATGGATTAAGGCCCAGATCTTTGCACTGGGGTGAATGTATGGCATTGTTCTGCATTCTTTCCATCAATTGTTCTTTTTGCATTTGTCAGCCCGAGTGGGACGGGTATGACCAGACGTGGGTCCCGTGCTCACCATGCCACTGGAGTCAAGCTATCCTGGCTGATGAGGTGAAACCCTGAAACCAGTCCTAGGATGCTTGTTTCCAGTCCAGGGTTGATCCTGTGCCTCATGGGAACAGTCCAGCCCAAACTGCCAAGCCAGGTCCTCCCTGCCCCTGGAGTCAAGCTATCCTGGCTGTTGATGGGTGAAACCCCAAAACCGGACCCTAGGATGCTTGTTTCCAGTCCGGGCTGGACTGTTCCCATTAGGTGCAGGGTCAAGACTGATTTATTATGGCTGGGTTCAAAATGGAATGGCATGGGGAGCAAAAAAAGATGGATTTAGGCCCAGATCTCTGCACTGGGGTGAATGTATAACATTGTTCTGAATTCTGTCCACCAATTATTCTTTTGCATCTATTCACACACAGCGAAACACTGGGAAGAACTGGAATTTCAACAAAAAATATGACATAACGCCTAAATCCAGAAAGGGCATCATGAGTCCACCACATGACCAACGGCAGACAGAACCACATTTTAAGTACTAAAATATAATCATTGTTAGGCTAATAAGGCAATAACACTTAAAAAGCACACAGAGAGGCAAAACAAATATTACAAAAATGCACAGATGCGGTGAGTGAATCAATCCGGACTCTTCAGTGATATGCGGTATATTCTTTTTAATGGCGCAAGATGATTGAACAAAGCAGCCGAAATACAGCCAACGCGTTTCGCCCCACTGGGGCTTCCTCAGGGCAATAATCAGAATCCTCCAATCTTATAATGGTCGCTGATGTACCACGATCACTATTTCTTACACTTTTGCACCAATGCAAAATCTTTCTTCAGTTCGCAGTAGTTAACACGAAAAGTCCTCAACTTATCCCACACTTAATGTCAGTAGTCCACAGTTGCTTAAAACACAAAATCCAATCTATGTGGCTAAATCCAGGTTCACATTTCTCATGTTCACTGGGATAGGTGGGACTCCAGAAATTAAAAGTTACTTCAACTATGGCCCCAGTAAGACGCCGTGCCTCTCAACACGCCGCCAGCCTTCGAACATCCAACGGAAAGCAATACTGCGTTTTCAACTTGCGGTACAAATAAGGAACCGTTGCTACAAAACATAGGCACTGGAAAAGCCAATAGTTCTGGTCGGCATTGATATTTATAAGCCAGACCAAGTGGCTTTGCCAATGTTTTTCAGTTCAGCAGCAGATAGTGGCACAACGGCAGGATAATAGTAGAGCTGGCAGGCAGGCTTATAAAATATAACAGCCCACTGGAAAAGAGCAGACAGGTGTGCTCAGTATCAGCAGTGTCCCAGCAATGGGGAAAGGAGCAGTTTGCCTGCTATCTTAGTGTCAAGCTCACGTCTGAGTGTTGACAAAAAAAAACCAAATCATGACGTGGTAATAAAAGTAAGAGACTGAAAGCAAGATATGAAATATTGATTGTGTGATGATTGTTAGTACTTTTGAGAAGTGAACTAAAACATCACAATGGAGGTGGAAGGATGCAAACAAACAGCCAAATGGAAGATAGTGAGATGAAACTACGCCTGCACAGACACCCTCTAATGATGGGTGCTGCTGTTGAAACTTTATTTTATTTTGTAGTAAACTGTATGCAATGGTCGATTCGTAAAAATAATTGGCAAAAAAGTCACACTTAAAAGTTAAGAACATGAGTTTCAGGTGGAGACGCGGGCATCTGGGAAGTATTCCACAGCTCTTCATCTGGGATGGGGGGTGGGGACGAAATCTACACAGACTCATGCTGTTGGTGCATTATGTTCTCATGGCTGACCAAACTGATCAGAGGGAGGCTATAAAAAAAAATTGTTTGGGAACCAATTTCAGATACATTTATAATCCAGAGCAGTTCGGGACAAACCAAATCAACTTGAACACAAATCACCTGGACCCCTGGGAGATTCAAAATGTACGATTCATGGTCAAGCCTACATTTTTATTTTTTACAGACAGTGCTGAGCTTTCTTTCATTCTGTCTGTTGAATTTGCACTGGGAAGCAATTCCTTGGTTAATCCTATCTGTTCAGGTCTAGAACGGTGTTAAACGAACACGGAGCCTTTGATGCCGGTAAATCTTACACTGAATATGTGAGGCTGTTACTGTTGTAAAAGTGAGAAATTATGCTGTTTATAGTTTGGATGTGTGGCAGCGTGCATGCATCTGAAAAGTAACATCTGCCACTCCAGTTCATCAATCTTGCAAATCTGTGAGAAACAATGCTCTGACTACCACCTTGTTTATTTTGGTCAGTGCGCTTTACTAATCGCATAACAAACAATCTTCTCCCTCAGCTTCGCACCCATGCCATAGGACTGTAGTTAGGGGAGTCGAGGGTGCTAAAACACCCCTTAAATAACCATGCTAAGGTTCCGAAGTGAATGAGCAATAAACAGGCCTTTAAACTTTGTTTTTATCTTGTCACATTTGCTGTGCATTCAAAGACTGACATCAAATATTGGGCTGTTTTCCAGGGAGCTTGTTGTTTACTTTTTTTTCTCCACTGCAAAATGATATGATTTATAGGACAATCTTGCTGGGTATAGGAATGTAAAAAGGCTTTATGGTGTTATTCTTTTTAATAGCACACAACAAAATGTAAATGCCTCTAAATGAAGTGTGCAAATATTTCAGAACATATCAGACTTAGGAAAGCACAAATGATGTACATTTTTTAAAAATAATTCTTAAGTCTGGTGGAAACAAACATTTTAATTGGATCAAATCAATACACCAGGTGATGCCGATTTCCACAAACTGGTTGTGCACTATATAGTTTTATCAAAAAAACTGTGTCTCTGTGCAAATATAATGGTCATTTCAATTGAAATATGTGTTTGTTGCAATGGCACAGCGCTACCACACCATGCTTACTCAAAGACGCCACAACACTTTAGGACACTCCACTCTGTGCCCCTCCACACCTCTTCACTCTACACCACTCAGACACTCAACTCGATGGCACTCTGTGCCACAACACTCCACCCCACCACGCACTCCAATCTAGGACACTACTCCACTCCACTTTACAACATTCTATGCCACTCTATGCCACTATACTCTACGACACTCCACTCCCCTCAGTGCCACTAACTTTTAATCATGCTGAACAGCAGCAACACTGGTGTACAACATGGCTAAAATACACTGGCAAAGCCAATAGCTTTTTCATAGGAGCGGACTGTCTTTGCCAATGCTTGTTTTCTTTTGGGACTTCTAGCCCTGTAAGTATAATGAGTAAAGCAAAACTCCAAGTAAAAAACCATAACTGGCGAGCTACTGACCCCTGTTTGATATCTACATCCACCCATTACTTTCAGGCGATCATTTGGCATACTGGGAGGCTCAAGCCTTTATTTCTGATGGCAGCAGTGCAACAATCAGTCTCCGAATGTAAAGTAGTTTTGCTGGAAACGGCAGGGGGTCGTTAAATGTGGCACATGCAGCAATCGGTGTGCAGCTAGTAGCAATGTTTTTCAAATACTTGCGTAGCTATTGTGATCATGTATTTTTTTTTAATTTTCAGGCAGCACTTGCCCTGGTTTGTGTGTCGTAATGATCTGGATTCATTATTTGTAAACAAAAGTAAAGGTGTAGCTCCTGAAAACAAGTCCTACTATTCGATGGCATGATACAAAATATTTGCTTTCTGCATGGGTCCCTTTTAGCTTGCGATTTCCCTCACAGGCACACAAACCTAGGCTTCAAAGTGAGCTTGTTTGTCAAATAGCTAGCGGCTTATCTATAGTACCTTATGCGCAATGGTGAGATCATTATTCTGGTTTGAAATGGTAACTAGAACAAGTCTTTTCGAACAGTAACATATTCACAGTGTAGAGTTCCCGAAACTGCCAATGCTGTTGATTTTTTAAGACGTAAAGAACAGTTGTATGAGGCTATAATTGAATTGACTTGTTCATCTAGGGATAGTGTGAAGTAATGCCTTTAAAGTTCAGTTTTTTTTCTTGTTCAGGAGTTGTCCACCTCAGACACAGCTGTCAACGGCCAAGTGAGCATTTGTATAAAAACAGTTTAAACTATTTCGTTTTAAATTTGCATTTTGTTTGTGAAGTTAAACAGTAAATTGCTTCAAATGACTCAAGGGAAATCATCCAAGCACTGGTCAATTAGCATACTGATAGAGGAAAACATCAGGGCTTCAATATTATATGTGCCGAGATGCTCACCTCCAATCAGGGTTCTAATAGTTAAAACAGTGGTTGGAAGTAGTTTGATTAACTCAAGACACTATTCCCCGGGCAAATTGTGTGGTCTATGGTAGCTACTTTGAGAGAAGATACAATCAAGGGACTTGAAAGGTTAACATACCTAGCACCATTCTTAAGTAATGGCTCCGTAACAGGTGCATACATTGGCTCAAAATAGTCTTACATCTTTAAGGACATAACTAAAAAAACAACCATATATAGGGTTCTGATTTTATGTATCCTTTACAAACTAACAATCTCGGACTAGCTAGTCAGAAATATTTGCTTTTTTTTGTAAACAGATTTTATTGGTTTTCAGAGGCAACCAAGACATTGACTACGACCACCACGCAGTGTGGCGCCAAGGTACACTTTGTCATAATGAGCAATACAATCTGACATTGTTAATCAAGAAGAAACAGAAACTATTCCACCCCTCACCCTCATAGGTCAGTACATCACATCTCTTGCAATAACCAGGGCCGCATATGAGAAAAGGGAAAGATAATGAGCCACAGCAACAGACCTCGGGCTAGGAGAACACTTCGCCTCGTTGGCAATTTTGGCTTGTGACATGTGGTGTAAAGGTATTCAATATGGAGCGAGCCCTCAGCTTCAATGCCAATAGGTCATCGCAGTGAATCCACTGAAAAGACCACTGGCAAGTCAGGCTCTGGGTTGGTCAAGCCATCCACTAATCAACCCCAGGCTCATGCTCCTCTCATGTTCTCTATGCCCCTACGTGCCTCCGTCAGGAGTACCCCACCCTTGCAGCCCACCTACTTTACTAGCTCTCTCTTCCATATCGTCAGATGGGGGATTCCTGTTGCCCTTCAATTCCGAGCTATTTCATGTTTAGCAATGATACATGCTGGATCCTAAAACCTCCTTGTTATCACTGTCTTTGCAGGGTGGTGGAACCAGCTTAGTACACAGTGCCCAAGAGTTCATGGTATCTCCTTCTCAATAAACTCTTTGACTGTTTGTATGACTCCCTCCCAAAAACTGTGTAGATCTGGACACGCCCAAAACATGTGGAAGATGTGTGCTCTAGCGCCACCACGTCGGGGCATGCTGCGTCAGGTACATGGAAATATCTGCCTATGCGATCATGTGTCGAGTATGCCCTGTGTAATAAGCAATAATTGAGGAGTTTGAAACGTGCATTTCTAGAGACTTTTGGTGTTCGTTCTACGATCTTATCCCAATCTTTCGATTCAATAAGGGTGCTAAGGTACTCCTCCCACCTATTCCTCATTACGTCTAGAGGCAGTTGTTGGTCTGTTCGCTGTGCCCTATGGAGACATGAAACCGTCAGTATGGCACCTGCTGAAAGCACCATATACTGACAGCTCTGGGACGTGTCAGGTTCATTCGATCCTTGTGTTTCTTTATCGCTGACGTGAATGCCCTATGAAGCGCCCCTGCGGTAAGTCAAATTCTGTTCTGAAGTCATCAAATGGGAGCAGCTACGAATACCTATACAGGTCACCCAACTTCGTCGACCCCCACCTCAGCCATTGGTCTAGGTCCCGCCAATTGCTCCTGTGCTGTAGTACATGCAGGAAGCCCATAGCCAGTTCCATCGTGTATGGCAGTGATACTCAAAGTACGGCCCAAAGGCCGCCTGCGGCCCTCTTGACCTTTACATGCAGCCCTCCGGTGAACAGCAGCACGAGCTGCTGTTCAGTTTGAGTACTAATATTTAGAAAAAAATGTTGAATATACAGGCAAGCTTTTATTAACCTGCAAATAAATGCTTGCCCGTTTATTTAACATGTTTTTAGACCTCCTTACACAATCCCTGACCCACCCAGACCCCCCTACTGCCACCCTGCTGGCATAAGTGCAGCCTTTGGTCACACTACAGACCGTAGCAATGTTTGTGAGTACCCATGGTGTAAGAGGTCCCAATACGTAGTCTTTGTAATCCTCTATTCCAACACTTTGTCAGAGTGCGAAACTCATGGAAGTCACTTGCGTTGGATCGCCGCACTTGAAGGAGAACCCCAATGAGAAATATTTACTTCATGAGGGAAACAGCAAATTCCTAAACTTCAGGGCAATAGCAGATTTCTGAGGTTTTCTTTTGCAAAGTAGCGAGTACAGAAATGTGTTGAAACTGCTCTAAAACAAAAAACAAAATGGAAAGCACAGCATAATGTGACGCATTAACAGTGAGCAGCTATGCATTCAACTTTTACAATTCTTTCTTTTCTCAGAAAAGAATCCTATTAGAAGCCCTAATAACATGCATAGATCCACTGTGTTCGATCAATGGGAATAGTAATAACTTGGTTACAGCAGTATGACTTGCCATCGGATACTGTAGAAATCTTCAGTAGTTGACAGTCAGTGGTGTGACTTGCCATCGGATACTGTAGAAATCTTCAGTAGTTGACAGTCAGTGGTGTAGCATTTATGCTTACCTGCAGGAGCTACAAGAGGATCCAAGTGCGGTCCAAGGTGAGGACTGTCCTCTTGCAACTCCACTGCGGAAGGGATGCTGAATGCTTTGGGGGATGGTGCTTCCGACAGGAGTTCTCCTTGCTCATGTGTCAGTGCTGGTGCCAGAGACTCTGCTGCTAGGCAAAAAAATATTTTAATTTTAGTGGCAAACAAAAATCCTGTTTGCATAGGACTTAAAATGTCATTGTATTTTTTTATTAAAAACGTTATGGCAAAACAAGACTCAGAAGAAATACATAGGTACACATTATACAACAAATGGTGTACAGGATCGGCTCAAGAATAAGATCAATTATACATCTCATATGTTAATTTTGGAACTGTGATATTGAGCAAGAATACAGCAAAGAGACTAGTGGGTGGATGAGGAGCATCTGGATTATAAGTTTTAAAGGGGAATCATATGCCGCACAGGTATAACGTTTTTAAAAGTAGAGAGTTTAGAGTTTGAGTGAACAATATGACGTAGATTACCTCAAAGATAGAAAGAACAAGCATTGGCAATGCCAATAGGTCTCGCATGTGTAAGCATTAGAGCTATTGGCGTTGACTGTCTTTTACCCCTGAGTTTTTTATTTTGGAGGGTGCAGATGTATATGGTGTGGAGTGGGATTAGGTGGGTTGGATTGGAATTGTGGAATTGAGTGGAGTGGATTTGTGGACTGGAATTATATGGCATGGTCGATAGATAGGGGTGAGAGCTGCACAGGATAAATAGACAGGAAGACAGAGGGATAGGTAGTTTTTGCACAAAGTGCAGAATGAACTCCAGACTAGCAGAAAGAATGCGTGAGAGAGAGTATGAGTCAGTATGAAAAGGGAGCAATAAAATAGACAGAATGATACCCAACAGAAGGACAAAGGGTGACGAAGAGAAACAAGAGAGAAAGAGCAAGAAATTGTGTGTGTGCGTGTATATGTGCTTGAGAGACAGGGACAGAAGAAGCTAGAGAGAATGAGTTAAACATGTGAGAGGGGAAAGCGATAGTGTGTGCTAGAATGAGAATGACCACAGAAGACATTTAACGAAATAGAGGATGAGTGTCTGGGTGAATGTTAGAGAACGAGAGAAGGTAAAAGAATAGAGGCGGAGAGAAAAAAAGCAGCAGAGACGAAAAAAGCAACAGCAGAGAGGAAAAGAAAAGCACCGAGGGAAAAAGGTGAAAGGAAGAGTGGAAAGAGAAATCGGAGAGGAAGAGGAGAAAGGGCAACAGAACGTGCGAAATGGAGATAAATCAATATATCGGAAAGGTGAAATTTCAGGAAAACACATGGAAACCAGGTGAAAAAGCAAAGAGTGATGGGGAGAAAGTGAAAACTGACAGAGAAATAAAATGTGAGCTGATGTTTGTCAAAGAAAAAAGCGAACACTTGTGAACTAAAATGTTAGGTAATGTTAGAAATAAAACGTAGAAAGACAAGAGCAGAAAGATGGAAGATATGAAAGATAACGTTAAGGGGGTCACAGATATTAGCAAAATTAAAAATATCTGTGATAGAGTGAGAAGACAGGGCAAGAAAGAGAAGGGGAAAATAAACGAGAGCGTTAGAGGCAGAAAGAGATGAAGGAATAGGGGGAAGAGGAAGAAGACAGGAGAAAGAAAAAAGAAGAGTGCCTGAGAGAGAATAAGATGGAGAGAAACATAAGGAGCGAGGGATTGAGGAAGACGAGAGAGAAGGAAGCAGAAGGCGAGAGTTTGTTAGGAAGACAGAAAGAGGGAAGAGGAAACGAGGAAGAGATAGGAATTAGAGAGCGGGAGCAGAGGAAAACCTGCATGCAACAATGAAATTTATAACAGAAGCACAGCACAAAACGTTCCTCTGGTCCAGTCCAGGTCTTTAATAACCCTCATCTGACCAATTTGAAGGAGTTAAATGTTGGTTTTCCACAAACACATTCAAAATATTTTCTTTAAAATAAGTACGTAATTCTTTCCTCTGAGCACAAATCCACATATGTACTAGTTTTCTTTTGCTGAAGCTCCAAAATGGGTAAACCAAAAATATATACATGGCTCATAAAAAATAGGTGAAAACACCAACTTCCTTTTTTTTTCACTGTCAAAATGTGTCTTCATCTGAGTGTGTTTTCGGTTTTTCACACATGTGAAAGCTTACTGTTGCCATTATGCAGAAATAAATTAAACAAGGTAAAGGTGCCAACTACATGCCAAAATTGGCAGTAACACAAATTGTAAATCCGGCTGGATAGGTATGAATAATTTTGTTAGCCAATTAAGTAAATGGTGTTTAGGGAGCAAGAACCTTAAAAGACAGTTCTGAAATGTCATGAGGCAGGTGTCATGTTTATCTTATCCCACTGAAGCACAGGGTACAAAACCCGACTCTCCTGAGATGATTTATTCTGCATGTTTAGTGCTGATTATGTATGAGAGTAAAAACTGGAGATGCGTTATTCCTGCCTGTTATTTCAAGTTATCTCCTACCGTTCTGGTGCGCTAAAGGCACAGTTCATGCACATTTCATCCATGCCCGCCTAGCTCACACTGCTAACAAGGAATTCGCTATTGGCAAAGTACACAATTCTACACAAACCAACTGACAACAAAACCGTTAGATCATCCCTGTGCATGTAACCGTTGCAGGGTTTTATCACATGCATCGAGATAGCACTCATGAATGCTTAGCTGTGAAATAGCCTCACTGTCACGTGGCATACCCGCATACTTTCAGCCAGTACTGACTTTCTGGCTAGCAGAACTTTGAATGCTTGGTTTTTGAGCGCATGATGCTTAGCATTTAAAAAAGAAAAAGGGAGTAAAAACCTCAAGAATGTGCCTTGTGGTGCAGGTTAAACATCCCAAACTGGCAGAAGAGAAAGGAGAGCCCTACGAGGTCACCAGAAGTATGTCTGCTCCAAATCAGTGGTTCTTAACCTGTGGTCGAGGGACCTCCGGAGATCCACGAAGCCTACGCAGGCATAACGGATATTAACAAATTAATAACGTGTAATAACGTGTATATAACTAAAAAAGCTAAATTTACAGTTGACATTTTCAAAGTGTTCTGTAACTGAGAAGGAACTTGAAATTTGAGGCTACATATAAAGTTTTGCATCCTCAGATTAATTTGTGGGAGCAGTGCAAGTGCATCAAACAGAATATAGTATGGCGTATGAGTGGCCTTAGTTGAATTTATAAACACTCCGACCTTCCTATTAAAATGTTCATTTTTTTATTTTTGCTTGTGAATTACATAAAGTATTTAATCATTTGTGTATTTTTTGATGAATGCTTGTTTCTGTATTGTTTGTTTATTGTTGTGTCATTCAAATGCTTAGGCTGGGGTTCTTAGCTTCCAGTAATGACTCAGTGGGGGCATCTGGAATTCCAATAATGATTCAGGTGAGGGTCCACAGGTTGTAGTAATGATTAAGTGTGGGGTCCTCAGAAGTTAAAAGGTTAAGAACCACTGCTCTAAATAAATGAAGCAAATCAACATGCCACATGAGGTAAAGCCACTTGACAGGTAGGGCAATACAGTCCAGCACACTGAACAACAAGTTTAAGCACCCTTAACCCCTTCAGAATACACATAGAATGACGATTGGAACGTTTTTGAAAATTATTTATTGGTCAAGCGTCAGTCTAGTGTGAAACATATAAGCTGCGACAATCAAAAGACAGGAGCAGGCAAATGTGATCGCTAGCACCAATATCGTGAATAGTAGATACATTTCTACCATAGTGCTAATAAGATAAATAAAAGCAGATTATATAAAACAATAGCATTGGTGTACTCCTACGATGCGTAGAATACCTAAATGTACCTAGCCTAGATATGTAGGTGAAGCATGTGTATGTAGGTGCTAGGATATTTCCCAATGGAGCCAAGAATCCCCTGGGGAAGTGCTAACCCCTAATCTAATGGTTCTGAATGAAGGACCACGTCTCTGCGTCGAGGATGTCACCCTGCAAGGGATGTCAGGTCTCTGCCTGTCAAAAGATCAGCCTGCAGAGTCTCGGTCCAGCCTGGAAGGAATTCTCCTTTCTTTCTGTAAGGGGGAGTGAGGGTCTTTTATATGAAAGTGGTCACTCCAGGATTTCTTCAGTCAGGTACAGGGATTAAGATAGGGTACCGAGAGCCTGGTGTCGAAGAGACAGAAGTAAGCTACTAGGTAAAAGGTCACATGTGTAAGACCGTTATGTTGTGTGGATGGGACAAAATTTATGTAATTGGTATGGACATAATAGGACTGACCTAAAGGACATAACAGAGGTAGAATCCAGACTGGGTGCTCTTGGTGATAGGCAGCCCAGGCAACGGACTCCTTGAAAGAAACGTTTGGCCGGAACATTTGTATTTTACAGAGAGCTGACCGTTCTTTCAATGAACAGCAGATGCACTGGCTGAAGTTAGCCGGTAAGGTTTTCTTTCATGTTTCCAATAAGTCTGACAAACTATCTTCCAGTTAGGCACCTCTAACAACTGCAACTTCTTTATGACTTTATGTCGAACACGGGAAGAGAAGACGCCACCACGCTGAGGTAAGGTCCCTGCTAGTAGTTAGAAACACCATATTAGAGCAAAGAAGACACTTTGCCTGACTAGGGGGAGAAAGTAGGTTTTTGCCCATATGTGTAAAGGACTTTTTGTTTAAAGCCATATCCCCAGCATACAACTAATTTTAGCGGGATCCCCGAGCCATGATATTGCCGGTACGTTAGATAAAAAAGACGTGCAGCAAGAGAAGACAACAAGAAACAGGGGGCGTTGTGCAGTCAGATAGAGTATAATAACAAACAGGATGGTGCCTGCCGTAAGATAGATATTGAAGCAAAGATAGCTAAAGGTTAGAAGGCAATTACCGAGCACGGGCGAGAAGATATAAAATAAAAATGGGTTTAGCCATACTCTGGGGATTAGCGAAATAGATTTTTTTAAAGTTAGAGGAATAACTGCGACCAAGATGATATAATAGGAGATCAATATAAATAGTTGAAAAGTAACAGAAAGATATCAAATGAATAATCAGGAGGAGGAATAAATATATTTTTATTTGTGTAATTCTCAGATTGCTGAAACCGTGGATTGCCCAGATAAGACGTATCAAAAGTCTACTGGGGAGTTGAATAAGATGCGGGTAGAATAAGACTCCCACATTCCTACAAATAATAATCGCATTGAAGGTAATTCTCCATGAGAAACAGGGAGGGGTTATATACAATCATTTGAAACCTAATAGAAATCAAATTAAATAGTATCTAATTGGCCATGGGGCTGTTGCAGTTGCTATATGTGGTCAAAAGTGCACCATTGATCCTGGGTGCCGCCCAAAAAAGTTAAAGAAAAAAGAAACGTATAAGGCTAGACACATGAAAAAAGAAGGGAGGATTGAGGACACTAATGACAAGTTTGGAGGTAATAATCAATAATAAATCATTGTAGACAAGAAGGCAATTAAGAACATAACAATGATGTGACTTATAGATTGTCCTTACATCCTGAAATAGATCCAGTAATCAAGAGGATCTACGATAGGATAATAAGAACTCCTGTCGAAAAATATGACCCTACATATCTTATGGTCAGTATTAACTCAAGAGTGTGAAACAGTACAGGAATGCGAGTGAAGTGTGTGGGACTGCTTGTGCTCTTTTTTTTCCCCTCAAATTTAAGGGGGTTTCATAAGGGACTTCGATATTTTAAGGGATTGGCACACAAACCCAATTTGAAATGAAATGCACTTAGGATAAAGGGTTCCTAGATAGTTATGGGATCGCAGTGTATGCTGGACTCAAAAGTATATAGCCTTTTTTTTTTAATGTATTTTTTAGATTGTATGAGATTAAGTATTGTCAGCATTGGTTGACATTTGTTTTTTCTTGTGTATAGATGTACATTTTTAAACTGTGGATAAAAGTGACCCGTTATCAGTGTTCCGTCCTGAAGAAGGTGGTTTCTGCTTATAAAGTCAAATACACCTCCGAAACGCATTGACGCTTGTGTCAACTAAGAATCCAAACAAACAAGGGACACTTTAGATAAGAATGAAATCCTTTCACTAAAGACCCCTCGCATACTATGTATTGTATTTGGATCATACTAATTTTAAACAGACATTCCTGACTGTTCTTGTTTTTTTTGGGTCTATGTTTTTTAATGACTTAATATGTTGATAAATAATATTGTATTGTATGAATTGTGATTTTTAATTTGCTGTTTGTGTCCATCTACGGATTTTGTCTTTTTTTTTTTTAATATAGATAAAAGAGAGAAAAACTCTTTTTAAATAAAATTACAATAGCATCACATTTCTGTTTGGGTTTAATTTGTGTGCCAAACGCAAGTAATTTTTTAGACAAATAGAGGTTACATAGAACCGACCGAGTGCATGGTTTTAGAGTAAAAAACGAATGTGATTTACCTCCAGGGATTCTTCTTCTCTTATTGATTTAAAGTGCCCTGTTCCCTGGAACGAGTTGGGCCATCTCTCTTTTTTTCTACCTGTATTTAAGGTATGCACTATAGAAGAGCGCTTCATCACACGCTAGCTCCAATTGGGCGAGTGGCATTGGCCAAAATGATTATGGTCCCAAGATTGTTGTACTTCTTTACCAATCTGCCAGTAATTCCACCCAGAGCCTTTTTTCGGGACCTGGACTCCCTTTTCAGCGCACTAATTTGGAGATCTGGCAGACACAGAATAGCCCTGAAGAAAATGCAGTTGCCCACCACGAGGGGGCTCGTTCGAGGCCTACTTCTTAGCGGCACAGTTGCAGTGGCTGTCCCACTGGACGGCAGACAGGTATACTGTGGAAACTCACACCATCGCAGGACGGATATCGGTCCCGGAGATCCGTCGCCTGCTTCTTCCAGGCACTAAACCAGAACGCACATACCCTCTACAGGTGTCGGTGGCCCGTAAGTGCATGCTGCGAATTCACCGCATGTCCCCGGGGACTCCATTGTACTCCCCCCTGCTCACCTTGGTGGGATGGCCCAAACAGGAACGCTATTACACACACAGCGCGCTCCGCACGTGGACCTCTTGTGGCATGACAGAGGTGGAGTCCCTCTTCGAGTACGGTCAACTAAGACCGTTCCACAGTCTTGTGGAGGAGTTCGACCTTCCTCCGGGGCAGTTCCTGCTTCATCGCCAACTCCTAGATAGCTACCGCCCGTATCAGGACCTAACCAAGGGGGAACCACACACACATCTAGTTCTCCACACGATTCTACACATGGGAACGGGGTGCCATCTAAACTACATGGCTTTATAAAGCCATACGGGAACTGACCAACAAACCACTAGAGACCCTGCGGGCCACTTGGGAGGCGGAAATAGGGCGCGTGCTTCACAAGACGGAGTGGGAGAGGGCGTTGAAGTACCCCAAGAAGGTATCCAGAAACGCACGCTTTAAAAACATTCAATATTGGAGGAGGAGCCTAGCGCGCAACCAAGATGGACGCGTAGGCACAGGGCTCCCGGGACCCTCGCGGCCTCCCACATCTATCCTGGCTGTAATCCTGTTAATTTGAGGGAATATTCCTGGTGAACCGAAGCGGAGGTGATTCCCGTTTTCGGAACTTAAATCGGACTTTGGGAACTCGACTTATCCTGTACTCCAGAGAGAGGCCTGCTCCGTGGCGCCACCCCGGACTTGGGTTGGCACTGTCCCCGAGCTCCAATCGAACAACAACGGCTCTGGGGTCTTGGGCGGGCCCGTCCCCCCCTGGTTTCACTTTCGCTTTTGACTTTCCTCTACGAGTCTGGTTGCGGGCGCTCGCAGTCGCTCTGCGTTGGGACCGATCTGTAGCGGTCGAGTGGCATTGATAAAGGGGGCTGTCCATCAGTCAGGTGGACTCCCCAGGGTGATTGCTGCACCTCACAGGTATACTAGATCTGCTCTCCCTGCTGAGTGATGACGACCCGGCTGGACGGTGACAAGCACAAGTCTAGGGCTCCCCGGAGGGGTAGCTACGTGCAAGCTAACAACATGGACCGCTACGCCCAGCAGAAGGGATCTCCCGGATCGAGTGGGCTTTCAGATGCAGCCAAGGAGGGCCCGTCACCCTCGACGGAATTGTCACTACAAGATGTCATGGGTGCCATCGACGCCATGAAGGCCTCGGTCGGCCAGCAATTCGACTCGCTGGCCCACAAGCTTGACACCGTGTTGATCGATATCAACTTACTTAAGGCAGATCGGTCAAAAACTAGTGAGAAGGTCAAATCGCTCGATCTCACGTCATCAGGCCTCAAGACGGATGTCTCTGAATTGCAGACGGAGATCCGTAGTTTGCGGGCCCTCAGCGACCTCTCTGCTATGAGACTGGAGGATTTTGAAAGCAGGGCCCGGCGGAATAATGTACGCATCATCGGTGTGCCGGAGAGGTCGGAGGATGGGCCGGTAGATCTCTTTGTGGAAGATCTGATCCTGACCAAACTAGCGCCGAAAGGCCTCAGCAACTTCTTTACGGTGGAGCGGGCACACAGAGTTCCGGGGGGCCGGCCGAAGCCTGGGGCCCCACCGCGACCTATCATTGCCAGGACCGTGACGCAATCCTGCAGGCCTCCCGTGTGCATGGCCCGACGAAATATGACAATGCGGATATCAGTTTCTATCCTGACTTTACACAATCGGTGCAGAAACAGCGAATGGGCTTTATGACTGTCAAGCGGCGGCTGAGGGACATGGGCTTGAAGTACTCTATGCTTTTCCCGGCCAAGCTACGTATTGAACTGGAAGAACGGACTCATTTTTTTGACCAGCCCGAGGCGGTTGAGGATTGGCTTGACACTTTGCACCGTCGACACGGCGGGGAGGAACGAGCTGCGGATGAGGGTGGTGGATCAGCGGAACAAGGGTGAACGAATGACTTGTGGTTCCTTGACAATCTTGTGTTCACCCCCGACTTGGGTTTGATGTACTGGGGTTTTTCTTTTCTAGGACTGCATTACCCTTCCTTCATCATTGGGGGGCCGCGGGGTATCTGGTGAGATTCTTCCTCCTCGGGGGGGGGGGGGTTCCTTCTTTCTTTCCGTAGAGTAGGTTTATGGGGGGCGACAGGCACAGTGCGAGTTGGGGTGGCTTAATGGTTCTGTGCAGGGGTGCAGGGTGGGGGGGTGTGTAGCGGGAGTTGGGGGGGTGGTGGTAGGGGTGTTGTTTTTGTGTGGTGTTCGTTTTATACCAGGCAATCAGTGTGCTGTTTTTAGCTCTCAACGTGGGTGGGGTGTCCGTTGCGGTGGAAATGGGGGGTAGGGGGTTGCACATTTTAACATGGAATGTCAATGGTTTGGGGGACCGATTGAAGCGAGGGGTGGTGCTACAGTATCTGAAACGTCTCTCTCCTGATGTGGTTCTGTTGCAGGAGACGCATTTGGTGGGACACTCATGCCATCCTATGAATAGAAAGGGCTACCGTTTGGTGGCCCACTCTGGTTTTACTACCGGCTCCAGAGGGGTGGGCATTTTGGTTCGATCCTCTCTCCCGCTGGAAATTGATGAGGTGATACACGACGACCTGGGGCGCTACGTGGTGTTGGTGGGCTGGTGGGAAGGACGGACTTTGTGTTTAGTTTCAGTTTGTGTCCCCCCGGGGTTGCAAACCACTACCTTTGCGGACTTGGGAGGGTTGCTGCTTGGGCTCCCGGAGGGCCTCTTCAATTCTGTGGTATCGGGTAGAGAGGATCGGCACCCTCCCAGAGACCTCCCCGGGGCGCATTCCTGGCTGGGTGGCTTTATCGACACTATGGGGCTTGTAGACTGTAGGAGATCAATGCATCCGGGGCTCGCCCAATTTACATTTCACTCTGGCGTCCACGGCTCCTTATCTAGATTGGACTATATGCTGATGCCGGCCGCCCAAGCCCAAATGATCGGGGAGGTCAGACATCTGGCCCGTGGCATCTCTGATCATTCCCCGGTCCTGCTCCACTTAGATGTGGCCATGGGGGTAGAAGGGAGGGTGGCCCCGATTAATCCCTGGTATTTGCATGACCCCACGACTCGTGCCCTTTTGGTTAAGTCTCTGGACCGTTATTTTGAGGAAAATCAGGGTTCAGTCTCATCGGCCGTAACGTTGTGGGAGGCTTTCAAGGTGGTCATCCGTGGGCAGGCCCTGTCCTTGATCTCCCATGCTAAGAGGCGTAAAACTGAGGAGGTGGTACGCCTGGAGTCGGACATAACTGACTTGGAAGAAGATCTTGGGCGAGGGGTCACACGTGACAAACTCCATGCCCTTTGCCTGAAACAAGCGGATTACAGGGCGTTGGTTACGGATGCTGCCAAGCTCACTAGTAGGGAGCAACAGGGGCGCTTGTATGATGTTGGTGACAAGGCTGGAAGGTTGATTGCATGGCTGGAGAAGAGAGAGCGAGCGAGTCGTGTGGTCCCGGTGATTGTGCGTGCTGATGGTGTGAGTGTTACAGATCCGGGGGAGATTGTGAGCTGCTTTGCGGACCATTTGCGGGACGTCTACTCTCCGGTTTCGGAGAGGCCAGAAGACGACTCTCGTCAATTGCTGCGAGATATTACATTGCCGTGCCTTTCGGTCGATGATAAAGAACTGCTGGACGCGGCGCTTACAAACGATGAGATAGCATTGGCGATTCGCTCGGTCCGTTCAGGAAAGGCTCTCGGCCCCAACGGCCTTCCGATCGAGCTCTACAAGCTTCGTCCAGATAGGTTGGCACCTCATCTCCGCGAGATGTTTATTGCTTCCCGAGAGGCCGGCGCCCTACCGCGTGATCAACGTCTAGCGACCATTGTGGTACTCCATAAAGAGGGCAAACCGCGTGATTGCTGTGCGTCTTATAGGCCCATCTCCCTTCTAAACGCTGAACCCAAGATTCTCGCTAAAGTGCTCGCTAATCGTCTGATTAAAGTCATCGGTGACCTGGTACACCCGGACCAGTCTGGTTTTATTCCGCACCGCAACACCGCGCTGAACCTGCGGCGCCTCCATGGAGTCCTCGCGAGAGTTGACTCTATTCGGGAGCCTGCCATTTTGGCGTCTCTTGACACCACAATGGCGTTTGACACACTAGAATGGTCATATCTCTGGGCGGCGCTGGCTAGGTTTGGTTTTGGACCTGGATTCATTGGATGGGTGAAGTTGTTATACGTGGAACCGCTGGCGCAGGTGGTGGTGAATGGTAGAGTTTCTGCCCCCTTTTGCTTGGCAGGGGCACGCGGCAGGGTTGCCCCCTGTCCCCGCTTCTTTTTGCTCTTGCGTTGGAGCCCCTGGCGGCGTGGCTCCGGTGGGAACCCTCTATGACGGGTATTCGGTGGACACCGACGTTTGAGGATCGCGTGTCACTCTACGCAGATGATATTTTGCTCTATCTCACCTCTCCGCGGAAATCGTTGATAGTCTTATTTGATGTATTGAACTCCTTTGGTCGCAATTCAGGGCTTGTCATTAATTGGGTGAAATCCTGTGTCTATGTGCTGGTTGGCGACCCCCCCTCTCCTCCCGCGGGGCTGTCCAATTCAGATTTCACATTCTGGATTCAAATATCTAGGTATCCACGTATCCCTCGATCCGGCGGTCGGTTATGCTCTGAATCTGTTGCCCCCGCTCCAGCGGCTGCGGGCCGATGTAGCTCGTTGGCGTAAGCTCCCGCTATCACCGCTTGGCCGGGCAGCCTTATTCATTCCATTCATTAGTCTTTATTATCGATGTATTACATCATGAAAGACAGTTACAATACATAAAAGAATACATAATTATAAAAATACATAATTTAAAAAGAAGAACATGAACAGAATACATAAAAATATTTCAGTACCCTAATGCCTCTTGTTTCTAATAAACCAAACCCAAGCCAAGAATTTGGCAACAGCAATAGCAACATATTCACTAGGCTCAAATCTCAACATTTCAAGTGCTTCTGACCCTCGTCTAGTGCCCAGAATTTGACATAATGGTTTGAGCCATTTAGCTCGGGGTGCAGCATAAGCAGGACAAACAAAAAAGATATGTCCGACAGAATCAAAATGATGTCTCTTCCACGCTTTCTGTATGCATTGCAGAATACGCTGGACGTGGTGCCCGCCCGATATTTTAGTGAGGTAGAGAGCTTACAGAGGCAGTTAGTTTGGGATGGGAGACAGCGCATTGCTCTCGCTAAATTGACCCTACCATGGTACGACGGTGGCATAGCTCTCCCTGATATTAGACGATATTATTGGGCGTCCCAGTTGGTGGCGGTGAATCATGGGACATACGGCCCTGCGGTGAACCCCGCGTACGAGATGGATAAGCTACTGTTGCCGGGCAGAGATTTCAATAGGGCGCTTTATTCTACGAAGGGAAGTACTAAATTGACCGGTCCTACGAAAAATGCGGTGCGCGCCTGGCGTTGTGCCACCGCTGCTACGGGATGGACGGGCAGTCTGTCTCGTGCGACTCCACTGTATGCGTCGGACGCGTTGGGAGGTTTATGGCGTTCGAAAGGCTTTGAGAAGTGGGACTTGATCGGAATTAGTCGTGTGGGGGATCTTTGGACGAAGAGCGCTTTTAAATCGTTTGAAGCTCTTCAGATGGAATATAAGCTGAGCGATAGGGAGTTCTTTCGTTATGCGCAGATGCGCCATGCGTTACTCTTAGCTTTCCCGAATCCTGCAGTTATCCCCGAGGCCTCCCCGTTGGAAGATCGTCTGCTTGATGGTTACCTGCCAGATAGTACTATTTCCCTGATCTACAAAAAACTGATTAATACTCGAGCGGACCTTCTCACACATTTGCGAGAGGTCTGGGTCGCTGATGGCCTAGAGTTGGATGACGAGGACTGGGTCGCGGCCGTAGCCTCACCGAGGGAGGTTGCTATACCGGCTCGCCTTCGATTTGTGCAGTTGAAGATACTACATAGGGTATATGTCACCGGTCCCCGCTTGCTTCACATGGGTTACACAAGTGATGGTTTAAGTCGGCGCGGTTGTGGCTTGCTTGGTACTTTTCTTCATATTCTGTGGGAGTGCCCGAAGGTGATACGTTTCTGGACTGGTGTACATGCAGTGATGGAGGAGGTTACGGGTGTGGCGCTGCTCCCTGAGGCTCGGCGATGTGTGTTGAATGTGTGGGAACCGACTGACTGCGATGTGGCACAAGAACGTTGGGTGACTTTGGGCAACATGATCGCTAAAAGGGACATTGCGCAGCTCTGGGGGTCCGGCCGGCCCCCCACAGTTACGAAATGGAAAGAAAACATGGATTGGTGCATGTTCCGAGAGAAGACGGTTTACGTGGCCAGAGGCAAGCCTAGGGCATGGAGTAAGATGTGGGGTCCCTGGAATTCCTATCGGGGGGATATCTGCGCCCCCCCCTTGGTGGTCGCACCAGACGTAACGATGTCCCCTTGACTTTGATGTTCCTGGTCGCTTTGCGGGAGGGATGACCGAGCCTCTTCCTGCCCCCCGTGCCCTTTTTCACGCAAATAAATGTGTAATTGGCTTCGTTGTCGCTGTTGTCCCCCGCCCATGAGAGAGCAAGTCCCTGTTAATGGAGTTCTTTTGCCTGGTGTAAGTTTCTTTTTGTGTTTTATTTGTAAAAAGTTAATAAGAAACCTTTCTGAAATACTATGTTCAGTTGTGGGCGGCTGCAGCCGTTAGGTGTGCGGTTCGCTTCGGCTCTTCTAACTGCTGTATTGTTGTTTTCTCTACATTAGCGGCCGGCCCTGGCGGTTGTAGGCCCATGACTGTCAATATTCGATGTGTAAATAAAGGTTTAAAAAAAAAAAAAAACATTCAATATTACATCCTGCACAGGGCCTATCTGACACCAGCCCGCCTCCAACGATTCTACCCCGACACACAGTTCCTCTGCCCCAGATGCCAGGAGCGGAATGCGGATTTCCAACATATGTTCTGGAATTGCTCCATCATCAAAATTTTCTGGCAACACATTCACACTGCTCTGGGTACCCTCACAGGGCTAGCCTACATGAACACATGGGAGGCCAGTGCCATAGGCATCTTTCGCGCAAGTAAACAACACAGGGTGCAGACTCTGTTCCTCTCCCTTGCGGTACTCTTAGCCAAACGCAGCATCGCCATGCACTGGCGTTCCCCCACGGGCCCACCATTGGCGGCATGGGTGGGAGCTACACACAAATGGGCGGAGGAGACATTGCGGGAGGAGGAAGTGAGAGGGGTCCGCAAGAACCCTATATCTATGGAATGGGCCATGCTACTATATCAGTTCAGGCAGTTAACCCCGGGCGCCGATCCATCAGACGACCCACCCACATTGTCAGCCCTGCAAATGCAGCCACCGACCCCACCCGACCAATCTCCCGACCACGTGATCTCATATAAGACACCCAACATCGGGCAGGCTATTGTAGTTACGGGTCGAACCTAAGAGGATAGGCATCATGAGTCACAGAGGTGCCATACCCGTACGACGTTTAATGCACCCGTTAGCGTAAACTGGATATGATCTTCCATGCCCATCCCCTAGTTTATACCTGTGTTACACCCCAGTTCAAGTGCCATATCAGGTAGCAGAGACAATAGGGTGCACACATCACGCTATACCTGTATGTTGTTTTTATGCTCCCCGCCGACGTAGCACCAGTATATACAGATGATATGTAACACCATTGGCGGTAAGATCTGACGCAACTATTGGAAAGATTTGTATGATGTACAGTGTCTGAAATATGAAAATGGCAATAAAAAAATGTAAAAAAAAAAAAAGAAGAGCGCTTCATCATGACGTGAGGTCATCGCATATGCCGCTGCCATCTGAAATTGTGGCAATATTCAATAAAAACCATAACTGTAGTGATTTTCTCTGCACGCTTAACTGTAAATCAGTATAAATAGCTGTGGTCACGGTGAGGCTGCAGTGAAAACGGGCACCCTTGGAAAACAGTTTATGGAAAGGCAAATGAGTGCCACCAGGGTTCACGCTCAAATAGACGAGACCCAAATTATAGTTCGTGACACAACCCTAATCGGTGGTTTCACTCAAAGACTACCTGAAATGAGATCGATATTTACAAATTGAAAGGGTTTGGTGCCTACAGAATTCACTTGAATCTCAGGGGGGGGGTGTAATCCCAAAGGCTGAGTTGATATCAAAGCGACTTAAACATGGTCTGTCGTTGTGGGGTACCAGAAAGAAGCACAAAGATTGTTGTAATGTAATCCTTTTTATTCATAGTTTTCTAAAAATGCAGATGAGAACAGAAACAGCCGACACGTGTTTCGCCCAGTGGCCTGCTGGCCAAGGCTTCTTTAAGGCAAGAACGCCATGGTAAAATGTTAGGGCGTATCGTACAGAAGGTCATGACAAAATTCCGGTAAATCACCAAACAAGTCTTAGGGTAAATCCTGCATCCCTCGGCGGGATGCCAAGCGGAAGAAAATGCAGTCTCAGAAAACAACCTCTTACATTTGACCTCAGCCTTTGAATGCACAGCAAATGTAACAAGAGGAGAACATGATTACCAGCCCTGTTTACAGAAACAGACCTGATGAGACTGAAAGCATCTGTTCTCTGGTAAAATGCTCTCAGAGAAAGGGAGAAGTAGTACCTTACATATGCTACAATGGGACAAGTGGAAGAAAAGGTGTACAAGTACAGAGGCACTTCTCTTTGGGAGTAAACAACTGATGGAAAGGAGGGACAAAGAGGAAGGATTGACAATTAGCCAGGAAGGATTTTTAAAGGCCACTGAAATAAGTTAATAAAAAGCAAGGGGAATGGCTTTAAGCCCAACAGAAGTATATACTAAAGTAAATACAAGAGGTCTTGAATGCTTGACCTAAAAACAATATAGGCAAGGGGGCATTGAGCAGGTGGCTGGCGTTCTACTAGTGAGCAGGAGAAGGAGTCCATGTGATCAGAAGGAGAGGCTGTTTCAGAGTTTGAGAAGAGAGTCTTGGATGAAGTGGCCTAGAAGTTACCAAAGTCTCAGAAATTCTGGAGTTCCAAGGGAGATTAGTGCAACAAGAGCCGAAACAGGGGGGGGGGGGGGATTCTTTTATTTTTCATAATACTGCCCTCACACACTATGCAGTGTCCAGTTGCAGACCAATACCTTGGACGGAGCGCAGGATATGTTTCGGAGAAGTAAAGTGGTGAGGCAGAAAAGTAATCTGGAAGTGAGAAGATAAATATAAAGGAATAATGTTCCCTCAAGAAGGGATCTTAAAGTGCAGACAAGTGAGAATAAAACCGTCTAAGTGGATGCCAACAGTTACCTTTATTCCTGGTTCCCCTTGGCAGGGTTAAACATCAACATTGGGATACATAGGGAAGGTAAATGTCCCTATTCCTTTAAATTTATCTTCTCACTTGCTGTCTGTTGAAACGCGGTCCCGGAGACACGACAAGAGTCTAGCGTACTCGTGACAGACTTACCCACAGCTTATTGTGCCATATGGACTGGGATTGCAATACTGTGGCACTGTTAACATTGGATCTAAACATAGCATGCCGTACTCGGCTGGAGCATTTAATTTGGAAAAACTGACCACGTGAATAGGTCATGATTCATGTTGTGACACTTTGAGCTAAGACTCATACCGCTGAATGATAAGAAGTAACACTCAGACCATCTTTTGTGGAATACTTATGACCTACCGGGTCGGAATTATAACTGGTATTTAGGTCTAAGAAACCATTTGCCTCGTTACAGTCCTGAAGAAGTCAAGGGTTTAACACCCTATTGTCGAAACACGTGTTGGCTGGCCTGTTAAGCAACACACCATTAAAAGTGAACATTCCAAAAGGACACCATTTGTCTTCATCCTTGATCAACAAAAATTGTGTTGTACTGTACTTTACTCATATGCGTGTGTATAGGGCCTGTTGTTGATGAAGGGCTGTGATGATCCAGTTTGAGGAATAAGTCCGCTGCCGGTCCTTCTGCCCCGTCAGGAAAACCTATAAATCTCAGGTTGTTCCTCTTTGATCCCCCTTCGGCGTCCTCCACCCTGTCCTCTGTGTGTGTGGATTGGGCCTGAAGCGTAGTGACTGTAGCTCAAAGCCTCTGGACCTCTTCACGCAGTGACCAGACTTCCTCTTCAGTGTTCGTGACTCGATCGGCTACCTTTTGCAAGTCCATGCGTAAATGGTTTATGGCCATTGCCATTGTGTCCATCTTCGTCTCCAGTTCCACTCTGGATTCTCTGATGGCTTCCAATATACCCACCTTATCACGTGTCACAGAGCCCTGATTATTCATATCTTCCAGTTCTCTTCTAGGCTGTTCTGGTCTTTGGACTGTGAATTGCACAATTTTATTTGTGCTATTGGGGATGCGTCTGTCTGGCGTGTGCTTCGCCCTGCCTCTTTGCACTAGTGTTGTATGTTTGTTAGCGGGGGCGCGCAACTTCCTTTTTTTGTCGGAACAGTGTTTTTCCCGCTACGGCAGGACGCGTCGAAACTGTTCACCCCCCACAATGTCACGACACACAGCCTTGTGGGGGCCTGATGTTGTTGAGCCACTTGTTGGGTCAGCTTTGGTTAGGGAATTCAGGAACTACCCTCAATTGACTACAAGACAAGATCGTACGTGTAGCAGACTCAGCACCCCCCTCTGATACTGTTTTGGTGGGGGAGGCCTTCAGGTTTCTTTTGCGGTGTGCCCAGCACCGGCGACCCACGACCGCCGCTCGCGATCCACGACCGCGCGGCCTGGGTTCTTTCTCGACCTCTCCATCAGCAACTTTCCGGGCGCAGCAACGCTGCTGGTATTTTTCCTCCAATAGTTCAGTGCAGTTGGTCTGCAGCACTGCCCACTTCCTTCGCAAGGATCAGGCCCTGTCTCCTATTACAATGGGCCCTCGGTCCCTCACCGCATACGCACTGTGTGCCACACTCTCCTCCCAGTCCATCTGTGGCTGCAGCGCGTTAGACCTCTCTATGCTATGCTCGCCCACCAGCCAGCTGCCCACAGCCCTCAACAATTGCAGCCAGCAACTCCACTGGCCTGTCAACTTTCTGCTTGGATGACAGGCACTCTTCACAGGCCGCAAAAGCGGCAGCCTGCTCAGCTTTCCCCGGTCACCTCAATCGTCCTCTGCGCGAAGGTCAGGCAACTCCAGTAGGGTGTCAGGCACGCCGCGCGCATCTCAAATTCTTTAGGCTCCATTTACCGGTCAATATGCGGCGGCTGCCCTCCGTTTTTTAGGTCCGCTGGGACTGGATACCTTCCAGCAAGTTTGGGGTCATTTGTTTGCTGGTTCTGCTATGATTAATGCAGGAGTAATTACGTAGGGGCAGGAGCTCTGCTTTAGCACGTCTGCCCGGCCATCTTGTCAGGCCACGCCCTCTGGCAGAGTCTAGGTCGTCGAAATATTTTTCGGCTGCCTGGTTCGGACCAATTTGAAGCCTTCGAAGGAGGCACTTAAGGAGGCCCACATAGAGGGAGTTGGAGTAGTTTATTCTAGAAAAGAACCAGGGCAATTACAGCTTAAATGAGGGCCTCTGGGGTAGGGAATTTAGCAATTTTCCTAATTCTGAAGAGCAGTAAGAAGCAGGAAAAAAAAAATCACTGCCCCAAGTGAGGAAATATGAATTTTGTGATCAGTTATGTCCCCTATCGTAGACCCCAACGGCTCCATGTGCATGCTATAAGTACATGTATGTTCCCTCCAGTTCCAGTTATGAAGACGCAAATACATGTGCGTCCACCGTCAACATGTCCTCTTTCAGATCCGCCATGAATGGGTCAGATATTCCATTCCTAAGTATGAAAGGCCACCGACTTTATGTGGTTCACTTTCCACATTCTACAGATTCAGGCGAGTAGGCCCTGAATTCTGTCATCAAGCCTTTTCCTGCCTTCTGCCTCTGAAAGCTCCAGTCCGAGCCTGCATCCGTATCCATGAACTTTGTCCTACTCCCTGCGCGGCTAACGGTGCCTGATCCAGCCTGTTGCCTGCCAAAAACTGTATTTCACCTTCAAGATTATCTGCTCCGCTCCTCATCCGATGCATTCCTGTCTAGTAGTTTAGGTAAACATTCTTCCGGCTACCGTGCAAAGGGCCAGGCCTCACTGTCCTCATGCAAGTAATTCATAGCCCCTGTTATCATGGAAGATTCCTGCCCCCTCGCATTTCATGTAGACGCTTGTACACGCACTAACAGTCAGTATAGAATAGATTCCGTCCTAGAGACCTTTCCTTTCGGATAATACAGTTCTTTAAACATAAGATATTAGATATGATTTGGGATTAGGTTGACATGACCCCTCAGACTTCTGTCTCCACATGTAGAGCTAAATGTCAAGTCCCCTTCACCCTCTAGTTGCACGTCAATCACACGTCATGCGGCTGCGCACGCATCTCTGCCAAGTATTTCTGCTGACATTGCAGGATTCTCTTATGGATCCACCCACTTGTGACATCATGTTTAATGACGTATTTTAGTTACACCCATGTTTACGCCTTTTTTCGTTACGTATGTGTATCATATCTGTATTATCAGCTGTTACGCCTCTTGCATCTGTCTTAATGTAATGCTTTCCATATAAATACCATTACTTGTCAATAATGTATGGTCTTCCTTCCTGAACCCTCATGGTGATGGAATGTGAAGCCTGCAGTTCGAACTGTATTTCCTTTGTAGAGGAATAAAGCCTTCTAGAAACTCTAATACCACGGATTCTGCCTCTTATATTTACTGAGTTATTCTTACTAGACTTTACCGCATAAAAAATAGTACCGGTAATGAAATATTTACCACACAAGTTGGAGCTTCATTGATAGTCATCAAAAAGGACTCCTATACGCTACAGATTTCTTGGGAGACAAGGTAACTCCCATTTCAGCAGGCCAGAATGATCCATTCCAATAGTCCAGATTACTCTGCGTGATGACAATCTCCATTTTGTCTGAGTTTAGTATACGATGGTTGCTGTTCATGCAGTTACGGATGGAGAGTATCTTATTTTGGAAAATTTCTTTTGACTCAGTTGAGTTGTCGATACTAAAGAGTAGTTGCATGTCATCTGCATAGTTTTAGATTGCAGTTCATATTTTGGGGGTGTTAACTAGGAGGCTAATGTATAAGCTGAAGAGATGCGGTGAAAGGAAGGAACCATATGGTACTTCACAGTCTAGATGGACCTTGGATAAATTAAACAGGGGAAAACTGACTGATTGAGATCAATCCTTTAGAAAGGAAGTGATCCAGTCAAGTACCTGGACCTACAACCTGGCGGCCTTGACGCGGTCCACCAGGAGATTATGGTTGACTGTGTCAAAGGATGCTGAGAGGTTGAGGAGAACTAGCGCCTGGCTGGAGCCCCTGTTGCATACCCCATGCATCATGTCATCGATCACTGATGGAATGACTGCTTCTGTAGAATGAGGCTCGTGGAAACCAGCCTAACAGGGTTGTAGGAATTTGGACTCCTCCAAAAAAAGAACAAAGACTTTGTGCCACATGTGCCTCCAGTACCTGAGCCAAAAAAGGTCACAGGGAGATGGGGCAGCAATTTTTTAGTGTGTGTGGGTCCTTGCCCACTTTCTTCGGGATGGGCGCCACTACAGCCTCCTTGAATTAAATAGATACCTTACCTTGGCTGAAAAAGGTTGAAAAGCGACAAGTCTGGGTCTGGAAAGTTGGAGAATACTGTTGTTAGGACTTTTGGAGGGCAAGTATGATTTGGCGAGCCCAAGTTTAGTTTGGTCAGCAGGTCTGAGAGGCAATCCTTGCTAATAATGGGGAAGGTGGATATGGTGAAGGGGTTCCTGTCTTCTGCGTGATCTCATTTGAGAGTGAGCTAATTGGGATGATATTTTTAATAATCTTAACTTTAATCGACAATGAAAGTGTTATGTGCGTTGCAGATTAACTGAGAGGGGTAAGTAGCATGACTACCGCGATTACAGAATTCATATACAATTTCGAAAATCTCCTTGGATTTGTGTGCGAAAAACAATTTTATTTGTGAATAAGGCAGATTTGGCTTGCACAATACGCATTTTGTATTCTTTGAGGTACTTTTGCAGATCTTGTTCATATCGGAGGAGTAGTTGTTCCACCATTTACGTTCGCAGCAGAGTAGTTCAAGCTAAGCTAGTTTCAAAAGCACTGTGAATCCTTTACATGTGTCGTATAGCCTGTTTTGATTTGCGTGGTGGGGCATTTATATTACTACATGTTGTTAGCCGTTCGGTGACTGCTTTTCCATAAAGATCAATGCTATAGTTTAGATCAGGTAAAGCAACTGTCAGAGCGTCACAGAATTAATGTCAATCATAGACCAGTTCCTGGAAAAGATTGCAGGAAGAGGTAGCGGTTATTGGGGGTCAACCCAGTTAATGAAAATGTAATGTTGAAGTGGGAGGACAATACACATGGGGATACCGTAAGGTTGGACAGGGATAAATTTGTGGACGAAACTTGGTCTGGAGTGTGACCTTTAATTTGGGTTAAGGTTAAGTTATTAAGCTGGCGAGAGAGGTCCATAACTATCTGCCCTCCCTTATCATCCTTGGCCCAGTAGTTAAAATCGCCAACTAGCCAAATTTGTGCATGGTCAATGAAGAGGGGGGAAATTAACTCAGAATAACTAAGCTGTGAGCTATGAAACCTACACAGCCATGCTAATATCTCTTTAAGACACCATAAAGCAGTCACTTGAAATGTTTGAAAAATGGGGGCTTTGTATCCTGGGAGACAGCCTGCTAATCTTAGAATGAACTTTCACTGGAGACCTGTCATACCTGTGAAGTAGTACTCATGTACTCATTACCTTAATTGCAGATTAATAAAAACTTATTACTTTCCCTCAATGGAAGTGGAGCATGCAGACAGATAACTTTGCATTAATTACTGCTTGCATTAATTACTCAATTCTGCTAAAACAAATGCTATAAAAAACAGACCTTTGATCAATTGTGTTGTGGAAAGAGTTACAAAAATATTTGACTGGTTAAGCCTTGTCTGAGATCAGTGGGTGGGGGGCTTAAGTCCTTGTGATAGAGCTCGGGCTGCAGGCTCTTTTAAATCATTACATACTGCACTCAGGACTACACAGACAAAATAGTGCTTGAACACTGGTTTGTAATCACAGAATTATGATTACAGGAGATACCCTGGAAATAAAAAATTTAACCAAAGAGGGGGGTGATTGTGTGTCTGACATTCATGTTTTATATCACTTGTTGAATATGAGGTCGCCTGGGTGAATGACTGCCTACTGAAAGAATTAGACTTGTAATCAATCAATCATGAACATTTATAGAGCGCGCTACTCACCCGTGAGGGTCTCAAGGCTCTGGGGGTGGGGGAGCTGCTCGAAGAGCCAGGTCTTGAGGAGCTTTCTGAAGGAGAGATGGTCCTTGGTAAGTCGTAGGTGGGTGGGGAAAGAGTTCCACGTCCTGGCCGCCAGGTAGGAGAATGATCTTCCTCCGGTGGTGGTTCTCCGAATCCGAGGGACGGAGGCTAGGGTGAGGCTGGCGGAGCGGAGCTGGCGGGTGGGTGTGTAGAACGTGAGGCGGTTGTTGAGGTATTCGGGGCCCATGTTGTGTAGAGCTTTGTGTGCGTGGGTGAGGAGCCTGAACGTGATCCTCTTGCTGACGGGGAGCCAGTGCAGGTCTCTCAGGTGGGCAGAGATGTGGCTGTGTCGAGGTATGTCCAGTATGAGTCGTGCGGATGCGCTCTGTATGCGCTGGAGTCTTTTCTGTAGTTTGGCTGTGGTTCTAGCGTAGAGGGCGTTCCCGTAGGCTAGTCGGCTGGTGACGAGGGCCTGGGTGACCGCCTTCCTGGTTCCGGTGGGGATCCAGCGAAAGATCTTGCGGAGCATGCGGAGGGTGTTCAAGCAGGAGGATGATACGGCGTTGACTTGCTTGGTCATCGTGAGGGAGGAGTCCAGGATGAAGCCCAGGTTGCGTGCGTGGTCCGTGGGTTCGGGGGCGGTGCCCAGTGCCGTGGGCCACCAGGAGTCGTCCCAGGCGGAGGGGGATGGTCCGAGGATGAGGACCTCCGTCTTGTCTGAGTTCAGTTTCAGACGGCTGAGCTTCATCCATTCTGCTACGTCTTTCATTCCTTCCTGGAGGCTGGTTTTGGCGGTGGCGGGGTCTTTGGTGAGGGAGAGGATCAGCTGGGTGTCGTCAGCGTAGGAGATGATGTTGGGATCGTGGTTGCGTGCGATGGCTGTGAGGGGGCTCATGTAGACGTTGAAGAGGGTCGGGCTGAGTGAGGAACCTTGGGGTACGCCGCAGATGATCTTGGTGGCTGCGGCGCGGAAGGGCGGGAGACGGACTCTCTGGGTTCTGTTGGAGAGGAAGGAGGTGATGCAGTCCAGGGCCTTTCCTTGGATCCCGGCGTGGTGGAGGCGGGTCGTTAGGGTGCGGTGGCAGACTGTGTCGAATGCGGCCGATAGGTCGAGGAGGATGAGGGCGGTAGTTTCCCCGTTGTCAAGCAGGGTTCTGATGTCGTCGGTGGCTGCGATGAGGGCGGTCTCGGTGCTGTGGTTGGCTCAGAATCCGGACTGCGATGGGTCAAGGGAGCCGTTCGTCTCGAGGAATGCGGTCAGATGTTTGTTGACGGTCTGCTCGATGACTTTAGCGGGGAAGGGGAGAAGCGAGATGGGGCGGAAGTTCTTGAGGTCCGTGGCGTCCGCGGTGGGTTTCTTCAGGAGGGCGCTGATCTCCGCGTGCTTCCAGCTCTCTGGGAAGGTGGCGGACACGAAGGAGTTGTTGATGATGTTCCGGAGATGGGGTGCGATGATGGAGTCGGCTTTGTTGAAGATGTGGTGGGGCAGGGGTTGGCTGGGGAGCCGGAGTAGATGGTGTTCATCACGTGGGTGGTGTCTTCCGTGCTGACGGGGGTCCAGGCGCATAGGGTGGTGGTGGGGGGCGTTGGTTCGGGGGTTGGGTGCGTGGTCTGGGCGCCAAAGCGGTCGTGTATATCGGCGATCTTGCGGTGGAAGAACGTGGCGAGTGAGTTGCAGAGGTCTTGCGATGGCGTGATGTTGTTGTAAGAAGAGCCAGGAAAGTTCTGCAGGAGCGTCAGGAACCCGGAGAAAATGCCCCAGTCTTCCCCAACGGTCTTCCGACTCTATCAGGCTCTAGAGTATCGGATGACACGCCAGGGGAAAACAGGGAAACAAAACAAGGGAAGGTGGGCTTAAACTTCTGTAGCGTGACTGGCGTCTGGTCAGGAATAAGGGAGGCAACACCCCGCTGTAAAACAAAGATTGTGTTAATTTCTGTTTTCTCAGAACAACCCTCTTGAATAACTAGACTCTCGGCTTCACCTACCACTATATGGTTACTTCTAATTGTGTAGAGGGGAGGCGTCAGTGATTCAAACGTAACATCCTACACAATAGAGAGCACAGGGTTAGAAGGGAGTTGGCACTGTATACTAGAGCTTAACCTATAAATGTGTGCAGCTCACCCCCACTCGTTCTGTTGGAGGACTACCGGCACACCAGATTGTACTTCACCTTGAGTCCACTACGGATAATAGTGTAGTTGTTCGCCTGAGACATATAGTACAATCTGCCAAAAGATTGAAAGTCACATTGAGTTCCCCCCTTAAATTTACCATACACCAACGTATAGAAAAAGGCAGCGCGTCGCGCTGTTACCGTGATTCTGTTGTAAGGAGAGCCAGCACAGTGATCCACGCAAGTATCCCAAGGGAACAACAGGACACCTTCTTCATGGGATAGGTGAGGTAACACCCACGCTAGTATGTAAAGCCAAACAGAAGTCTACCAGACTGGACACACACAGACAACGCTTGGCCGATGGAAAGGGCAGAGTCAGCCCTGTTTGGAGCACCAAAAGTAGGGAAAGGGGGGAATAAGAAGGTAAAAAGAAGTTGTTAGCTGGTCGGTGGTGAGCTTGCTCCAGCATCTTCGGGGCACCTGTTGCGGGTGGTAGTGAGTCGTGGTTTTCCTGAAGTTGAAGTGGACGCAGCTGTGATCGGTCCAGTGTAGTCCGGTGGAGTGGCTGAAGGTGACGTGGTTGCTGGAGGAGAAATGTCAAGATTGTGTCCGGCGTAGTGGGTGGGGGTGTTCACCAGTTGCTTTAGTCCGAGGTTGGTGAGGTTGTCTAGTAGGGTGTTGGTGTCATTGCTGTTTTCCAGGTGGAAGTTCAGGTCCCCTAGGAGGATGTAGTCAGAGGAGGAGAGGGCATGCGGGCTGATGAAGTCAGCGATGGCTTCGCTGAATTGTGTGCGTGGTCCCGGGGGTCTGTAGATGAGGGTGCCTCTGAGGGTGGTCTTGGGGTCGGTGTGTATCTGGAAGTGGAGGTGTTCGGCGGTGGCGAGGGTGTCGTCTGAGTTGGACGTGATGCGGATGGTGTTCCTGTGGACAATGGCGATGCCTCCTCCGGTTTGGTTGACGCGGTCCCTCCGGGTGATCTTGTAGCCGTCCGGGATGGCTATGGCGATGTCGGGGGCAGAGGAGGCGTTCATCCAGGTTTACGTGAGGAAGGCGACGTCTGGCGCTGTTGTGTCGAGGAGGTCCAAGAGTTCGATGGCATGTTAAGGAATCTGCAGCTAGACAACGTCTCTACCAGATACATCGTTACCGAAGGTAAGTAACTCGTGCATCTAAAAGAGACATCTAGCCTCAGATTTCTTATCTTAGAATAGATACCACAGCCATACCCCAAAAAAGGGGGGTCGGTCTGCGGGAGAACAACAGAAAGCACCAAGCATCCAATCCGGCAACAGAGTGACGGATAAGGGGAGGTGGGGGAAAGCTGTGGCGGAACAGCCAGACCGCAACCCAGTAGCTCGAAAGAGCAGAAATAACAGGACAGAAGATATCCCAAAAATGCCAGAATGGCGCCACACCATACCTGTATAAAAATGACGGGTAAAGCGGCAGGAGCCCTGTACCAGAGCGAGACAGGGAAAGGAAGAAGAACCACTCTCCGCTTAATGGCACCCGATGAGTACACCGACCCAAGCTCGAAATGAACTTGGAGATTCATCCAGCCTAACAGACTAACCTAACAAGTAAGTCGAAGGAGCCGGTGTCACAAGCCCAGGGCAAGAGCTAGAACCTGAGCCATGCGTTGGGAATAGCCAGCGGGGCAGGAAACATGTCAAGTACACACACAATCCCCAAAAAGGGTAAGTAGAGGCAATTAGCATCAATTCTAAACCCGCCAAAGCAGGAAGAAATATGCAGTAGGCAAACAGCCAGAAAGACCTTAAGCAGAAGCAAGGAGGAAAATATTGGCAACTTGCTACAACATAGAAAAGCTCCCCCACACATGGAGATATTGGTCCAAGCCGTGCAGCCTCGAAATAGGTGGCGACATAGGAAGAGGAATACCAAGGCAACCGGCATGTATACTGAATATATAAACATATAATCAGGTAGAGACAGAGCTAGCCCATACCGGATCATACCTATCACAGTAAGGGCAGGCAGGAGCCGTTGTAGAAGAGACCATGAAACCTCCCAAAGAGGTGGATGACCATGGCGTAAGCAGATGGCCCAAGGAAAAAAAAAAAGAACACCGGACAATCTGACCACCAGACGACGCATGGTGACACAGGCTCTCCAGGTCCAGGTGAAATAAGCAAAGCTATATAATAGCATACAAGTACCCCACATGGAGTATGCATACCCCAACAACGGGGAACACCTCTTAGGACAAGAAGCCAAGCTAAGAGAGCGCAGTAACGAGCTGGACCCGTGAACCTGAGTTCCGAGCTGTATGACATTACCGAGCTGAGCTGCCGGCTCAATACAACAGAGGACCAGACACAGCAACCTGTGGAACGCGGGAATAGCAGGCCAACAGGCAGATTAAAGCAAAACGCACCCAAGAGATGCCAATAAAAGGGTAATCACCCTTGACCACAGAAAAGAGGACGTGGGCTTCACCGCCCATCTTAAACACAGAGCGCATCTAAGAGATGCGAAATGAAAAAGTACCACCATGGAAGATAGGCCTCAGAACACCTAAGTGGGAGGACGAAAGCCCGCAAGGAGCTGGTGAACCGCCGACTCAGCGTGAGCATCAAACAGCTAAACCCCATCAAAGGGTAAGTCAACCAGTCGCTCCCGGATATTTCCAGGGAAGACACTATCTCGCAACCAAGCGTGACACCTTAAGGCAACAGAGCCCGCCATAGCTCGCCCCAAAGAATCTGCAGTATCTAAGGCTGAGCAGATTGTGAATTCGGCAAGGTCGCTGCCATCCCGGAGGAGGCGAAGGAGATCAACCCGAGCACCTTCAGAGGTGGCAGAAAACAAAGACTATGCAGAGTCCCACAGGGCAGAGGTAGCCCGAGCCAAAACACACACTGTATTTAAGGACCGTAGGGCCACACTAGTGGAAGCAAAGATGGTGGTGGTGCAAAACTGAACGAGCCACCGGGTCACGTGAAGCAGGCCGGACCCAGGTACCCAAAAAGGTATCATAAAGGGAAGCCTCAAAGGGCAGAAGCGGCTCCACATTCCCGGACCCCCGGTGAAGGACCTCAAGCAAGGGGTACACAGACAAGGGGCCAGAAGGGGGTTGCATGTTTAAAATGCGGGTGTCTAATGAGACCACTCTCAAAAAAGCCGCACCAGCCTCGGTAGCCCTTCGCGGAGGGGACAACAGCTCATCAGTGGGGGAGGATTGTAGGCTGACCCTCCCAAGACACTGAAGGTGCGACCAATCCCCCACGGAAGTGAGTCACATTGAAGAATGAGGATCCTGATGTGGCTCCTGAGGAGGCGAAGAGCCTGCCGGATCTGGGAGCTCCTGAGGAGGCTCCACAAATTTCAAGGTGGTACTGGCAACAGTACCTCCGGTGACGCCGGGCGAGAGGGCGGTGCCAAACTCTCTCCAGAGGTCTCTAGAGAAGAGTCCATAATTCGGCGTAGACACGGCGCTAAAACAAAGCGCGTATGACCAGCTCCCCTTCTGAAGGAGAAGGCGCCGGAGCCGGCGAGGCAAGCTTTCGGCGCCGCCCGGCGCGGACTCCACCTTATCCATGACAGGCTCCGACTCCAGAGATAGAAGCATAGGCGGAGTCGAGGAGGCGAGCCGCCGGTACGGTGCAGACCGCCTGCCCGGGAGCCTGGGGTGTGCTCAAGGAAGGGCTATGAGCACCGGCAACCACCTGCGGCGCCACAGGGAGCTGGGCTATGCAGTGCGGCAGAGGCGCCGTGGGTGGTAGAGGGGGACCAAGGTGGGCCATGCCCCAACGACTCCATGTGGACCGTAGAGGGGGACCCAACCGGGTCGCGCCCCAACGGCTCCACATCTCAGACGCTCCTGGGGGGCAAAGGCTCAATTGGCGCCGGAGGCGAACCCGCCGGCGAGTCCGCCGGTGATCCCAAAAGAAGCAGAGGCCCCGAGGACGCCCCAGGAATGGAAGAGGGCCCTAGGGAGGCCTGCAGAGCAGCGGCATATGCCTCTATTTGGGCCCGAGTAGCCCGCACACCCGGAAAGGGCGGGTAGAGGGGGGGGCGACTGTCGGGAGAGCATGTCTGGAATGTACTGGGAACCAGTGCCCCTGACAACTGAAGGGGAGGTCGAAGACCTCGGCGACAAGCACCTTGACTTACCAAGTGGCGAACGACGGCCTCCGACGACGGCGGAACCGGACAGTAGAGGGACCTGCCGTTGAAGAAGAAGCCGGGGAACGAGACAACACTGGGACAGCCGTGCCGAGAGAAGCTTCGTACGGCGCTCCCACCGAGACTTCGGCTTCAGGTGTCGGCAGGCTTCACAGTCCGCGGAGTCCTGGTGCTCGCCCAGACACCACATACAAATAAGATGCGGGTCCTTCGCGGACATCTGTCGCGCACAGGAATTTTAAGTTTTAAAGCCCGAAGGCATCGCACACTGTTCGTGACGCGAAGCGTCGACAAGGAGGCCTGAAAACAGGCCAGAGGAACCGCTCACTCCGGATCCGCGTTGCACACGGAAAAGAAGGAAAACTGACGTCAGCGCGCCGGGAGAGACTTATATGACCTCGCTGACGTCACGTACATGGACAACGTCAGGGCAGGGTAATGTGGCGCTGTCCCCCGGTGCGCAGAGGCGCTGATGCAAAAGTTTTTCCGGATCCAGTCTGACGCCTGGGGATATTCTAAGTTAAGGAATCTGCGGCCAGATGACGATCAGATTAATATTCACAAAATTTGATCTATCGACAGGCGTTTACCAATTTTGTGGAGGGACGCCTAGCTGCCAAAATAACCTCACAGACTTCGGGAGGGAGGTCGAAAGCTGTCAAATGTCACTGCTCAATCTCCAAGCAAGGAGGTGGAGAGTGGACAGGTTCAGGTGGGGAACCCTCCCCTGCTGCTGTGACAGAAGATCCTCCTGCAGAGGCAACCTGATTGAAGGATCGATGCTCATTTCGAGAAGCTCGGGATACCAAACTCCCTTTGCCCAGTCCCGAGCCACAAGAATAACTTGTGCCCGGTCGTCCTCTGATCTTCTTGAGCATTCTGGACAGGAGTGGTATGGGCTGAAAGGCATATAAGAGGCCTGAGCTTCACTCACGGCAAAAGCGTTGCAGAGCGAGAACCTTGGAAACTCCTGTGCGCAAAACAGCTGACAGTGCATGTTCTCTTCAGATGCAAACAGATCTAACCAAGGCTCTCCGCACCGCTGAAAGAGACCTCGTGCTACCTCCGGATGAAGACGCCATACGTGATCCGCAAGGCACCTTCGGCTGAGCTCATCAACACTTGGGGTTCAGAGAATCGGCCAAGTGTTGAACAACCAGGGAAATGCCCTTTTTCAGCCAAGGCCAGAAACAGGCCCTCTTGACAGAGTCCACGACCTCACTCTGCCCTGTTTGTTGCAGTACCACATGGCGGTAGTGTCGTCCGTGAACACCTCGTGAACACCTGTACGAGCCTTTCCTTTATTGATGGCAAAAAGGCTTTAAGTGCCAGCCGGATCGCCCAAAGCTCCAACAGATTAATAGGGAGCTTGGCTTCCCTGGAGACCAGAGTTCTCTGATCTCCACCTCCCCCAGATGGCCACCCCATCTAAGAAGGGACACATCCGTCACTACTGTGCGATCTGGGTGGGGAAGGGAGAGGGGTTTGCCCTCAAACCAATCGCGATCTGTTAGCCACCACTGCGGGTCTCTCTTGCAGTGCCCTCCGATATCTGAACCAGATCGGTGAGATTTCCTCAATGCTGTGCCCATTGGAACTTCATGTCCCACTGCAGCTCCCGCATGTGCCATCGTGCATGGGTCACAAGCTGGCTGCAGGAGGCCATGAGGCTCAACATGCTCAAAGTCATTCTCACCCGAATCAAGGATAGAGGCCGAAACATGGGTATCATAGCCTGAATAGGGAGGATAGGCCCGAAACTACACCCTGTCCAGAACTGCTCCAATGAAAGAGAACATATGAGAGGGGGTCAGGTGTAACTTTGGCACTTTGATAGTGAACCCCAGCGAATGCAGGAGGTTTACTATAGTCTGGAGGTAGGAGACAACTGTTTGGGGCGAGCCTGCATCCAACAACCAGTCATCTAGCTAGGGGAAGACTGGAACCCTTGATCCCCGCAGATGGGTTGCGATCACTGCCATCACCTTTGTTAACACCAGAGGGGAGCTGGTGAGGCCGTAGGGGAGAACTGCAAATGGTAAGTGTTTGTGGCCCACTGTAACCCCAGGTAGCGACAATGGGCAGGCAGGACAGGGATATGAAAATCGGCGTCCTGCAAGTCAAACGTTACGATTCAGTCTCCAGGGTCCAAAGCAGATTGGACCTAAGCAAGGGTGAGCATCTTGCACTTCTCCTTTTTGAGGAAGTAGTTGAGGGCTCTGAGGTCTAGGATAGGACGAAGGCCTCATTCCTTCTTTTGGACCAGAAAGTAGCTGGAATAACAACCACAGCCCACTTCTGGCGCGGAAACCCACTTTGTAGCTCCCATGGCCGAGAGAGTCTTTACTTCCTCGCGGAGTAGGACACAGTAATCCTCCGTAAGCTGATCGTATACCTGGAGGGATGGAGGGGCAGTCTGAAGGAAAGGGAAGGAAGTAATCCCTTCGGACTATTTTCTACACCCATCTATCCGACATGATATCCTGCCAGTGGTGGAGATGGAGTACTCTGCCACCAACTGGCTGTAGATGATCCTGGAGGATCAGAATAGGAAGGTTTTGCCTTTGGCCTCCCGACCCACTGGGTCAGGGAGAACTGATTCCATGGCGCCGTAGAGGCTGCTGAGCTTGCGGGGCCTTCTGGCTGGAAAAGGGTTGGCGAGGTTGGTAGCCTCTTCTGTAGAAACGAAGAGAGTGAGAAGCAGATGCCGGCTAGGAGGCTGTGGTGAGGTCCAAAGACTTGGCAGTGGCCCATGAGTCTTTGAAGCACTCAAGGGCGGCATCTGCCTCGTCTCCAAAGAGACGGGAGCCATCGAAGGGCATGTCCATGAGGTTAGCTTGGACATCAACCGAGACGCCAGGCGTTCTCAGCCAGTTGTGGTGACTGACATCGAACGTCGTAGAAATCGCTCTGCCCAGCGAGTTGGTCTTGTCCAACCACATCTGATGGCGAACTTTGCTGCGTGTCTCTCGTCGGAATTAGCTTAGGAGAGTAGAGCTCGGTCCTCCTCCGAGACCCTGGGCAGCACTTGTGCAACCGTGTCCCATATAGAATGGGAAAAACGCCCCAAAAGATGTGCAGTGTACACCAACTGCAATGAAAGACTGGCGAAAGAAAAGATGTTACTTCCAGAATCCTCCAGTCTCTTGGGATTCCCTGTCCAGAGGTGCAGAAGGCAATACGCCATGGGAAGTGGAAGCTTGGTCCACCAAGCTTTGTGGGGTGGGTAGACAGGAAATGTGGGTCACCCAGTGCAGGGCGATGGGGGCGGGCAATCGTCCTATTCACAGGAGCCTCTGTGCTGGGTTTGGACCAGGTAGCCAGGCGGACGTCTGTCAAGTCCTTATTAAAAGTTAGCAAGGGTTCCAAGCTGGAGACCTCAGGTTGCAGAACCTCTGTCAAGACGTTAGTCTTGACCGCCACCGTAAGGAGCTGCAGGTCCAGGACCTCCGCAGCCCTACGCACCACCATGGCAAATTTTGCCCCCTCTTCCGTAGCTAGGGTAGGTGGAGACAGCATGCCAGATTCTGGAGAGGTGTCCAAACCACTGGCATAGCCCAGTTCCTCATACCAGTCCATCTCTTGTGGTTTCTGGATTTCTAAGGGATCCTGCTCCCCCACCCAATCCTCTTCATCCATCCTCAAACCTTCAGAAAAGGGCAGGTTGAACGACATGGCGCCCTCCTGCTCATTCAGCGAACGTCCAACTGGCTCCGTGTCTTCGGGTATGAGGATTGAGGAGGCGTCACTGGGGACTTCGGTGCTGGACGTGGTGCGGGAAGGTCGCTGTGGAGGTGTGACCCGTGCCGGTCCGCAACCGGGAACGGGTCCAGTCAAGAGGCCGGGGCTGGAGTTGCAGGCGTGGATCCCATGGGGACTTGTCCATTATCAGAGCCTGCCAGGCCCAAAGGCACGCAGGCAGGGTCAGACAGCCCAAATACAGCGCACATGGCATCGTAAAACTCTAAGCTGGGCGGAGGTCGCTCCCGGACACTGAAAGGGAGGAAAATGCTGAGCCAACCAAGGCACCCGCTCCGCCGCGAGCAGCTTTAGGGACCACTCCCTCAAAGCTTTTGGCACTATAGCCCAGCAGTCTGAGCACGACTGAGTCGTGGTCACACTCCAGCCACCAAAGATGAACTAAGTGGGGATCCATGACCAACATGCCGCAGTTATGGGCACCTCACATCTTGAGCCCTGAGGTCTTCTTGTTTGACATCCTACACACCTAAAGGAGTCGACAAAGTCAAAAACAAGTCTGTTGAAAATGACTGGGGGTAGTGCTGTCCAACAGATCGGCGCTGGCTGGCGCGGAAAGAAAAGAACTGATGTCAGAGCGGCGGATTGGCGGTTATATTGACGACACGGACATCACGACGATGACTACCATGACGCCGACGACATCACGTGGAGTCGATCAACGCTACCGGTGCGCAAGGGTACTGTTAAGACTAATCTTACGGACTCAGCTTGACGCCTGGAAGTTCAAACGTAAGGAACCGGAGGCTTGATGTCTCTACCAGATTGGAGCAGGTATAAAAAATGGTAGAAAAAGATTAGGGACCTACTACACTATAATGAGGGGAGCAGGTGCAAACAAATGTGAAAGCACATTTAAGAAATTAATAACGGGCGGCGTGACCTGGCCAAGTATGCAGCTCTACTCCACTCCACTGAGGCTGTAACCATAGTGGTGTCGTCCTGCGAATGTTCGCCGGCTCTCGGGCAGCCCTGGTGCCGATGGTGCTTGGTATAGTGGCTCCGATGGATGTGCGGCGCCTCTTGCAGACCACGGCCTGACGCAGCCCTCGAAGGCCCCGCTACGACAGGGGTCATGGGCGAGCCTGAGGGCATGGCCGCGGCAGAGGCTCCGAAATTGAAGCTGGATTGCACCTACATTGCACTGCTAGAAAAAGCAATGAATGCATCTCACCCCTGCATGCTCCGGTGGATCAGTGGTGTGTGGCGATAAGTCCCCCCCCCCCTTCCTCTGCTGGCCTGCTCGCCCTGCGTCGTCGCTCCGGTGCAGGCCCCCCAACTAGCTAAAGCGCGGCATCCCACAGCGTGGGCGGGCTGAGACTGGATTCTAAGACTTGACTACATACTGACGGCCGGCACTGGATGCCCGACTGTGCAGGACCTCCCCTTGGAACTTCGTGCTATATTGGGGGTGAGATGAGGCAGCGCGTGGGGCCTGCATGAGGACTACAGCGAGAGGGGGGTGCCGAGACCTATCAGCTCATCTGCCCCAACACCGGGTGGAAACTGACAGTGGTGGTGGACATTTGGGGGCATCCGCCTATGCTCTCGCTGCTCTGACAACAGCGTTGTGTTGACTGAATGACTTTGGCTGCTGGGCCTGCAATTGCTGACGTACTTGAGTGCCGCTGGTTCTTATCTCCCACCGAGCTTTCTATATAACGGCGAAGCAGTCACAACTTTCATTTTGGTGTCCACCATGGGGCGAAGCGACCCTAAACAGCGGCAACTTATCTTCGAGACCGCGAGAACCCCTAGACGCAAGTGTAACGAGGACCCCCCGCGCTGTGACCTTTTGGGATCCGCGAACTCCCTTGAGACAACCCAGCTGTCAGTCGACAGCCAGGCGGCCATCATGGCAGAGCTGCGCGCTGGCTTTAAGGCAATCGATGCACGCTTTGATACCATGGCGACTCGGCTGGATGGTATGCATGGACCTATTGAACAGCATGAGGCCCGCATCAATGCTGTAGAGCACCGCATCTCGGAGGTGATGGAAGATGCGCAGTCAGCAGTAGTCAAGCGCCTGGAACGCAGAGAATGCCTGTTCAAGGTCACAGCAGCTAAGGCAAAAGATTTAGCAGCCCAGTTGCGGCGAAATAAAATATGAATAGCTCGCGTTGCGGCGTCCACCAACACCGGGCTAATGGAAGCATATGTAGAGCGCCTCTTAGTGGACCTTTTTGGAAGGAACACGTTCTACGGTCTCATCAACCTTCGCAATAGAGCACGCTCACAGAACACTTGCGCCTTGATCGGCCCCTGGGGTCCCACCATGACTTATCGTAGCAAGGCTCTTGAATTATCATGATCGATATGCAGCCTTCAGTACAGCCAGAGACACAGAAGAGCTGCAATATCAGGGCATGTCATTCTCTTTCTTTCCGGACATCTCTCCCATTGTTCAGGAGGAACGGCGCAAATTCGCAGATAAAAAGTGGACCCTGAGAGGTGCAAATGTCAAGTATGCTATGCTGTACCCGGCACGCCTCTGCTTTCAGTTCAATGGCAAGACCCATGTCTTTGACTTCCCAACAGACACTGTGGAGTTTTGGAAACGCAACAAACCGGGCCCCAGCTCATCCCCCAGGAAATGAACTATTCTAGCCTACCCCACCTTTGCTAAGCGTTATCAAGGCAGAGTTTTATATAGACCGCCCTCGCTGGGGTCAGACTCATTACCACTTCCTAGAGACACTAATGGAATAACCTCTGATAGTGGATCATCTTTTTTTTATTTACTTATATGCTGCAAGTATTTTTCTTGCCATGTTACTACGGTTTACTCTAGCAGGTCACTCTGGGCGTAGCCTTCCCCTTAGGATATCTCCTATTGTTCTTACTTGAGGTCATAATGGGATTCACCGGATACGGGTTGAGAAGATATCCGATGTGGGTGGTGGGTTGGGAGTTCATTCAAGTTGTATAAAGAATATTTGTTATATGCAGGACACGGATGGCTGCTTTTGCAAAGTTACATGTGCTGACATTCTTCAATATGTTTTATTATGGCTGCCATGATGCGAGAGGCCGGGAGGATAGGAGCGTTGGAGCTGAAATGTATGTCATGGAATGTGAGAGGCTTAATTAATCCCCGTAAGATTAGACAGGTGATGGCATACCTTGCTCGTCACAAAATACACGTTTCTTACAGAAGACCCATTATGCCCAAATCTCAAATAACCGTTTTGCCTCTGCCTGGGTGACTAATCTGTTTTTCGACAACTACGTGGGGTTTGTATTTTAATTCAAAAGGCAATACTACTTCAGGTGCACGCAGTAACCAAGGACCCCGAGGGTCGATATTTGTTGTTGGAGGGTAGCCTAGGCGCGAAGCGGATACTATTGGTCAATATCTATGCCTCCAATGTAGATGCCTATGGATTTTTTTCTGGCATCTCCCCACACATATCTAGCTTCTCCACTGATTCCATATTGTTGGGGGGATTTCAATCTCACGCTGCCGCCCGCGCTTGACACTACAGGAACTGGTCAGGTCACTAAACTGCACGCCACCAGGGAACTGCAGACCCTGTTGCACACCTACTTGCTGGCAGACATTTGGCAATGTCAACATCCTCCTAGCAGCGTGTTCTCTTTTTACTCTGCCTTACACAGCACCCGGTCTCGTATGGACCACTGGTACCTGACCCCTGACATTCTAGTTCATACACTGTTGACGGACTACCTGCCATGGACTTTATCGGCCCACTCTCCAGCACTGCTCTCACGGACAATCCCCAGCTTAGCGTGACCGTTCATGCCCTGGCGCTTTCCCTCCGATGCGCTCGTTGACGCAGTCTTTAAAAGAGAAATTGCGGATGCTGTCGCTATATATTTTCAACTTAATGCTGGCTCAGTTCCTCATTATGCCACGCTATGGGAAGCCTTTAAAGTCTACATTCAGGGCATCTGTCTGGCTCAACAGATCAACAGATGAACTCGACGCAACGGAAAAAGCGCTGAGGGATGTGGAGGTGGGTGCCCTCCCCCACCTCTTCCTTGCACCGACAAGCGAAACTCCTTGAGGAATTCCAAGAGCTGCATCACCCCCAGCATCAGACCTCGTATCAACCAGTTGCTGCTGGATGATGAACGCCGGTCACTCAAAATGCAGACATCTCGTCGACCTTCCTCTCATTACTCTCGCCTATATACCACATGTGCCCCGCCAGAGGGGGCTTCTCTCTCTGAATATTTAGCGGGGGTGGCGATGGTCTGGATTGAAGAGGGCCAGCGCCAATTCTTAGCCTCCCCTGTGGGGGTTGACGAGGTGTTGCAGGCTATCGACAACCTTGATGGCTCCTGTGCCCCTGGCACGGTCGGTCTCACGGGTGTATGTTATAAAGACTTGCTTATTCCCCACCTCCTCGAGGTCTACGCGGAGGCACTTGAATCAGGGGTACTGCCTCCCACTATGCAAGAGGCTATCATTTCCCTTCTCCTCAAGCCGGGCAAGCCACTTAACAGATGCACCTCCTACAGGCCCTTGCCTCTTCTTAATCAGGACTATAAAATCTTGGCTAGGGTTCTTGCTACGCTTAGGTCTCTCCTAATTGATCAAATCATCTCTCCATTCCAAACTGGTTTTGTTTCGAATTGGTCAACATCTGTTAATCTGCACACAATATTTGCTGTGCTTAATCTAATTAACCCAGAGCTTCCAGCCGCTGCAATTCTGTTGGAAGCCGAAAAAGCGTTTGACTCTCTGGAGTGGTCCTTTTGGCACGCCGTGATCAACAAATTGGGCTTTCCTCGTGGATTCTGTATCTGTGTCCGCCTCCTTTATGCTGACCCAGTGGCCCGACTATAGGTGAAAGGTGAGCTTATGGACCAAGTCCCTCTGTCGAGGGACACTAGACAGGGCTGCCCTCTCTCGCCCTTGTCCTTCATAATTGCTATGGACCTGCTGGTGCAACATCTCCAGGAGAAGCATCTTCAATGTGGCCTTCAATTTCATTGGGGCCCTCTTCTGGCCTCCCTCTATGCAGAGGACTCCCTGCTATTCGTCCGCGGGCCTGCGATCAACCTGCCTCTGCACCTTCGAGAGGTGGTACATTTTAGAGTCTTCTAACTGGGCCAAATCCAAAATATTTCCCCTCACGGATGCCGCGATACCCTTTACACTGAACCTCCCTTTGCGGTGGTGCGACGATCCTCCCCGGTATCTTGGTATTATATTGCATCGCAGAGCGTCAGAAGTCATCCGCCCTAATTACCGCCCTGCGATGGACCACCTGTCCTCGCAGATAGAGATGGATTGCACTTCCACGATCAGTGGCTGGCAGGATTGCCATTATTAAAATGTTGTTACTGCCCCGTTTCTTGTATCTTTTTCCGAATATTCCTATCCCACTCACATCTAAATTTTTCGTAGCACTCCGCAATTTGTTGGTTAGACTGGTATGGGTGGGGAGGCAGGTCAGCATTAGTTGGCAAACACTCACTATACCCTTCGCACGAGGCAGGTTCAGGGTACCAGATTTCTACCTATACTATCTAGTGGCGCAGCAGTTTATTATATGTACTTCTGGTAATATGCTGATGCACGCCTACATTATCTGAAACCTGAATATTCGCAGGTTCGCCCCTGCCCTCTTGCCATGGTCTTCCTTCAGGACCTCACAAGATCGCCTACTGAAATACAAACACCGCACACTGCATGCTGGGCCTGGGAAAGGTGGTAAGAAAAACATTAGGGATAACCCAGCTGGTGGAAGCTTGTACCACCAGCCTCTCTGGAGTGGGATGTTGTGTTAGGAAGGCAGGGTACTACTGGCTCAGGGGGATGGCAAAAGGCAGGATCTATTGACCGGTGGCCTTGAGCAGGGCTTAGCCTAGGTGCTGAAGTGGTTGTAGATAAAGACCAATGTAGTAGGCAGTTCAAATGTTCTGCATGTGACCAGGATATCGCTGTCTGATCTACCAGTGTCAAAATCAAATAAATGTGAGAAGCATTATCCTGCAGGTAACGTCCCCTGATTACACAGCCAAACTCCTGTGGGGAGGTTCATCCAATGTAATTCAATGAATATACAGTGGTAATAGTTAAAGTGATGTTTATTTAACACTGTAGCTTGAAATCAAATTCAAATTCCTTCAACTGGGCAGTTGTTCAAACCCGATGGTAGTTCAAACCCAATGCATTTCAGGTGAACCCTTCTTCAGGGGAAATTATGTCTTAGCCTAGGTGCCCCAAAGGGTGACCCATAAGTGCCACATTGGAAAGAAATAGAGGCTCAGTTGAAGCCTACTCAGGCTGTAGAACTTCTGTTTACACATTAGTTTTGACTTCCATGGTTGGTAATTGCACATCTAGAACCTCAGCCACCTTTCATATCACTTCAGTGAAAGGGGTGGTTTCCTCTGTAGCAGGACCTGGGGAGTCACTAGGCCAGTATCGCGGGGATTTGGAGCCCTTTGGCATTCTGAAGCTCTTCATAATAATGGTCTTCCTCATACTGGTGAACATAATCATACCCCTCATCAGAGTTATCATTCTCAGAGTCTGTGCCAAAAAGATTATGTAGCTTGTGCACTACCATGTGGTAAGTGCAAGTTATCAGTCAGATGGGTTGCCAAGCAGTTGCAAACCAGTCACTTCTGGCACAACTTTGATCGAGGTAATGGCAGATTACATTCAGAGTTGGATAGCACTATAGGCCGTATAGCCTCATTCGGCATCGAATGCATCAGTGTTGATGCAAGCAGACCATTATAGGGGATGACGCCGAAGCAGAAGGCGGCACAGGAGTAGGTGCTGAATCGGATGTTGGTCCACGACGAACCCACGGCGCAGAAGGCGAAAGCCAAACTGGAGGCGCCTGCAGTTCCTTGGTGTAGGAAAGAACCCCTTTTTGCATTGTTACTCCCCACTTTTTGCCTGACATCTGATGCAACCTGACTGGATGTGCCCTTGGTCCCTGCCAATCGGGGTCCCAGGACATATGTTCTTTGCAACCGGAATGAGCACATCCGTGGCCACAGGTAAGCCTTGTAAAAGTTAACATGGGTACCAAGGGCACTGTGACCAGGGAAAGCCTCCAAGGGTTGCAGCACCTATTGTACCACCCTTAGAGGCCCTGTACCTTAACCCCCCACACACTGCCATAGCAGACCGAGTTTTGGTGCAGAAGAAAGTGACGAGTCGACATGGCACACATCCCTGTGTGGCATGCCTGCAACCCACAGCCTAAGGCAAGCCACCCCTCCAGCAGGGTGCACAAGCACCCAGGTAAGGGGACAGTGGCATTAGCCCTGTGCCCCCACAGTGTATAAATCCATTCTTAGACACTGCAAGTGTAGTAAAGCCATAAAGAGTATATGGTCTGGGAGTTAGTCATTATGAACTCCACAGTTCCATAATGGCTTTCCTAAACACTGGGGAGTTTGGTAGCCAACTTCTCAGCACATTAAACCCACACTGATGCCAGTGTGGGATTTAATGTAAAATGCACTCGGAGGGCATTTTAGAGATGCCCCCTGAAAATGACCAGCCCTGGTGTGGTTCCTGAATGGCTGCCCGCCATTTGCAATCACCAGACAGGTTTCTGGACCCCTGGGTCGACAGCCTCCGCTTTTTGGGTTCTGAAACAAAGCCCATCCTGGGCAGAGGTCTGATGCTGGCTTCCCTTGGATGGTTTGGGTCCACGAAAGGAGAAGCTTCAAAGGCTTGCCGCCTTTAGAAGCTGTCCCTGCCTTTTGCTGCCCTGAGCAACTGGCTCCCACCAGTTTTGGCCCAAACTGTGGGCGGGAGAATCAGAGGAAAAACAAGCTAGAAAGAGGGGTGCCCACCATTGCCAACTGCACACCTCAGGTGGGGGAGGCGAGGTGAACACCACATCTTAGTCCTACCCATCTTGAAGATGAGGGGACCCAGCCACTTGGGGAGAGGCTCTTGCCTTCCTCCCACTGGAGAGTGACATAATAGGGGTATGCCCACTCCAAGGAGGGGACCCATTAGTCATGACCTGTACACTCCTTTCAACACCCCTAAATCTAGTATTTGGGGGCAACCCTGAAACTTGCCTCCTCAGATTTGAGGACGAAAGAAGGAGGACCGAAGAGCCATGCTGACCCAGAAAGAAAAGGACACCAACTGTTCTGGCCCCATCCCTACCGGCCTGTGCTGACTCCAACATGCCTACAGCAAAGGATCCAGCGTGTCCAGCAGCCAGCAGCCCCCCACAGAGCCCAGAGGACCTGCCCTGCACTCACCTTACAGACGGTCTCCTGTGAGCACCGGATTTGCTCAAGAAAGACTCTAAGACCATAATTCGGATTCAGGCAACTCCACAATTCTGCACCCAAAGCCCACGGCCTGAGTTTGGGTGGCCCAACACCACAAGGTCTCCCCAGCGATCCTGACCTGGGATCTGGTGATCACTGATCTTCCTCAAGCTTCAACACAATGCCTGCAGCCTCATCCTGAAGGGTCCCGCCGACCGGAGATGGTAAGAAAACCAGACACCAGAAGACACCAATGCTACCGATGCCCCACGGCCTTTGGTGGCCCAACTGATGGTGCCCAGGCATCCCACAAGATCCCAACTTACCTCTCCAGCCGGTGGTCGCCTTCAGGAGGTCTCCCTGCCTGAACTTGCAGCAACTTCACTAAACCGCAGGTCTCCATTGAAAAGCACAGGGTTCAGACATCTTTTTGGCACCCTGCACCTGGCTGCCCCAGTGCCACTGGTGGTGCAGCTCCTGGGCTGGCCGTTGGCCCCTGCAGTACTGACCTTAACCCCAGGAGCTCTGCTTCCACACCAGAGTGACCTGCTCATAAGCAGTCGCTAACAGAAGGCCCCCTTAGCACCATTGGCTAACATCTGGCACCTGCCGCAGTGCAACTGGTGGTGTAACTCGAGTTGCAACCTAGACCTTTGGGAACCTTGGTCCTAACCTCCAAAGCACCCACTTGTGAGGGTATCAAGGTTGAGGTTTCCATTCCCTTTTCAGTGGGCAGAAGAACAAGTTACTTACCTATGGTAGCACTTTTTCTGGTAGATACCGTATCAGCCTGTTAATTCCTGACCTTCTGAATTTTCCCAATGCTCATAATTCCATGGAAACTTTTCTCCTCAGCACTCAGACGTCGACTAGGACATCACAATGGAACAGCTATGCACGAGACTCTGCGTGAGGTCATCAGAGGCATAAGCAGACCTAGACGGCATGCTGACATCAGTTCCACCTATGTTTTCTGTGCCTTCAAGGTGAACCAACAAAATTTTCACAAGTATACACAGTATACAAACACAACCAAACCTGGAAATTCTTTATTATAGACAATTCCCAATGCCAACTATATCATGATTCTAGCAATAAGTCACATAAAATACACATTGATTATTTTTCGGTATAAGCAGACAGGCAAAGGGGAGATGTGTGGGTCAGTGAGGAATCCGCAGGCAGATACTGTATCCACCAGAAAAAGCATTTCCGAAGGTAAATAACTTGTTCTCCAGATGGATACATCTGCTTGTGGATTCCTCGCCTTTTGAATTGAATCCCCAAGCAGTCCAGCTAGCGGAGGAGGGTGCCTGCCTACAACAAAAAAAATCACAGCACAGAACGAGCAAAATGTCTGTCTCTCCTCATTTCCGAATCCAAACAATAGTGCTTTGCAAAAATGTGGCGGGAGGACCAAGTTGCCGCTTTGCAAATGTCTTCCACAGGGACACCTCTAGCCAAAGCAGAGGAAGAAGACTTCGCTCTGGTAGATTGAGCACGAATACCTTGAGGAGGCTTCTTGGACTAGGCATAGCAGAACTTGATGCACAGGATAATCCACCTGTGCAGCATTTTTTGTGGGCGGCCTTGCCCGTCCTCTTGCGCACATAACCAATGAACAGTTGATCGTCCAACCTGAAGTCCTTGGTTCTGTCCAAGTGGAAGCTTGTCTTCGGGTCCAGGCAATGAAGTTTCTTCTCCTACTTAAAAGGGTGAGGGGGAGGATAGAAAGTGTGATGGACTTCCCCAAGTGGAAAGGAGGGACCACCTTAGGCAAGAAAGCAGCTCTGGTCCTAAGAACCATCTTACCTGCATGGAAAGACGTAAACGGAGGCTTGAAACTAAGAGCCTGGAAATTCACTCACCCTCCTAGTGGAAGTGATTGCCACTAAAAAGATAGTTTTAAACGCTAGAAACCTTAAAGGACAACTATGCACAGGTTCAAAGGGTGAACCTATCAAAAATGTGAGAACCAAGTTCAATTCCCACAGAGGCATGATAAAAGGCAGATAAATATCCCTTAACAGTCGCTACTGCACAACCTTGTTGCTCTAGGGAAAGAGAGAAACTCAGAACATCAGATAAATGGGCATTTAAAGGATCAATCGATTTCTTTCCACACCATTTAACAAATTTGGCCACCTTCCAGAACAGACAGATTTGGTGTCTTCTGACCAATAAAATAATGTCTACCACTTCTAGAGGGAGACTGAAAGAACTCCGGTTCCCCCTTTTAATCTCCAGGCATGAAGGTGCAGGCTCAGGAGGTGTAAAACCAGCCCCCGCCATTGAGATGTGAGGAAGATAGAGCTGAGGGTGCAATGAGAGGTAAAGGAGGTCTGTGTACCACACCCTTCGTGGTGAATCTGGGGCTTTCTATATGACTTGGGCCCGGTCTTGCTGAATCTTCCTCAAAACTGGAGCAGTCAATGGTATGGGGGGGGACGCGTTAAGAAGTTGTGAGCCCCCATCTAACTGAAGCGCGTCCTCCACCGCTCCCTGCATCGGCTACTGCAGAACGACAGGCAGTGCGCGTTCTCGTGAGTGGCAAATAGGTCCAACTGAGGAAACGCCAACATCGTGAAAATGTGAACCACCACCGCCGGATGGAGGCGCCATCGTGATCGATCCGAATACTTGAGACTGAGACTGTCCTCACACACATTCAGCACTTACGCAAATCCGATGGTCCTGAGCCCAGGACCAGAGTAGCAAAGCCTCTCTGCAGAGAATATACAACCCTACTCCTCCCAGTTTATTGATATACCACATTGTGGTAGTGTTATCCGTTAAGACCTTAACCGACTGACTGCAAAGGGAAGGAAGGCCTTGAGAGCCAAACTTATTGCCTGCTATTCTAGAAGATTTATGTGAAACAATCTTTCCTCTGGAGAGCAAAGACCTTTGACTTACAGATTCCTAGATGAGCTCCCCAACCTAAAGTGGAGGTATCAGTTATCACTGTGGCCACCGGAGGAGGGTGAAACGACTTCCCTTGAGACAGGTTGCCTGGAACACTCCACTATAGCAGATCCGCTGCAGTGTCTCAGGAGAAACTGACCACCTGCTTGAGATTTCCGTTGTGTTGAAACAACAGCTTGCAGAGGCACCACTGCATGGCCCTCATATGCCGGTGTGCATGGTTGACCAGCAGGAAGCAAAAGAACAGCTGCTCCATTCTGAAAAAGTGGAGTCAGAGTCTGGATGTCTTGAATCCTCTGTGGAGGCGGGAAGGCACAACTCACACTAGCGTCCACTACTGCCCCTATAAACAGGTTGTGCTGAGAGGGCACCAGGTGAGATTTGAGAACTTTTATTGAAAACTCCAACCTGAACAACAGCGGTGTTGTTACCTGCAAATGATGCAGCACTATCTCTGGGAACTTTGGTTTGAGTAGCCAGTCGTCCAGATAGGGAAAAACAAGAATGCCCGACCTTGTGAGATGAGCTGCCGCCATCACCTCTGTGAAGACCTGATGTGAGAACGTAAGGCTGAATGGAAGGACCGCAAACTGGTAATGTTGAGATCCCATGGTAAGATGGAGATACTTCCAATGCGACTTCAGGTTTGGTGTGTAAAAATAAGCATCCTGGAAATCAATAGACACCATCCAGTCTTCCTTCCCCAGTGCAAGAAGTTGAGCCAGAGTCAACATTTGGAACTTCTCATGTTTGAGGAACTACCTCAATTCCACCCTTTTGAAGCAATAACATCACTTCCTGAGGAAGAAGCAGAAGATTCTTTTCCAAGCCAAGGCCTTGATGGAGAGGGAAAGGAGGGGCAAACTCCTGGAAGGGTAGGGCATACCCATTTTCTATGAAATTTAACACCCAGAGGTCTGTAGTAACTGATCTCCAATAAGGTAGAAAATTGGCCACCCATCCTCCCACAGGAGCTGCATGCTCTAAGATGTCCGAGCGGTTTCTCTGCAACAATGGTTGGAGAGGGGTAAAGGAAGAGGTGGAGAAGATTTGCTGTTGGGCAGACCCCGCAGACTACCTCTGCCTTTTCCCCCATGGGACCTGTACAAGGGATTTGCCTGCTGCTGCGGATGTTGCCTGCCACGAATGGACAGGATTCTTGCAAAGCCACAAAACTTGCGAAATTGTCCAAAGCTCCTGGGTTGGGTCTGAAGCCCCAAAGACCCTGCCATAGCCTTGCTGTTCTTAAAGCGCTGCAGCGCCAATTCCGCTTTAGCCCCAAACAAAGGGGAACCATGAAAGGGTAAGACAAGCAATGTAGCCTGGACATAGGGAGAGAATCCTCAACCACGCAACCAGGCATGTCTCCTCATCACCACAGACAACCCCATTGCTCTGGCAACAGAGTCGGCCGTGTACAGTCCAGATTGGATCACCTGGCAGGCAGCAGCATGGGCATCTGATCGCCCCCTCAAATAATGCCCTTGGACCTCCAGGGGCAACTTTGGTACAACCTCCTTGGCCGTGTCCATGAGGGCATGAATTGAACGGCCCAAGAGACAAGTGGCATTGGTGGATTTTAGAGCCGTATTCCCAGATGAGAAAACTTTCTTTGCCGACTGCTTCATGCGCTTTGACTCCCTATCAGGGGGCGTTGATGGAAAGGAACATGCGGACAGCTTCAAACAGCACGAAGCCTCGACAGCCAATCTTTTCAGCAAAGGATGGGAGGACAAACGCTGGATCCCCAGGAGCCACTTTGTATTACCTAGCCACAGTCCTGGAAACCGCTGGAGTGGATATTGGTTTCTGCCAGATCTTTAGGATGGGCTCTGTTAATGCCTCATTGACGGGCAGCAAAGGTTCTGACATAGGACGATGAATGAAAAACCCTTGTAAGAATGTTTGACTTTAGTTCCGCTGTAGGACGAGGCAATTCTAAAAGTTCTGCAGCCTTTCTTATAACAGCGTGGTATGTGGTCACCTCAGGCATCAGCAGGCTCTTTGGCAACGTCAGCTCCCACTCAGGGGAGGTGTCCAGGCCACTAGCCTTCTGCAAACCCTCAAAGTCAGGGTCAGGGTCCAGGTCCACTATCGCCCCTTCTTCAGCCTCTCCATGTTCCTCCTGGTAGCCCTCTTACTCAACCTTTGCACCTCTCCCTGAGATCTCTTCTCAGTAATCGGCAGTGCCAGACGTGGCACCGGTATTTTGGAACTGGCGTCAAAGAAAGGCCCAAGGGAACAGGAGTCGAAGCTGGTCGAGGTGAAGTCTACATTGGTTCGGATCTAGACGACGCCATGGAAGAACTGTCCAAAGGAGCTCGACCCTCTAGAGACTGCAATGGCGTTGACAACCTTAGCGTCAGAAGAAGCCAAATCCCTGGAGCCACAGGCATAAAAGACATGAGTGGTGCCTGGGAAAAGTGAGGTGGAAAACCTCCCAGGGAATATGCCAACTGACCCATAGGGCAGACAGACGCACAAGTAGGATTCGCAGCCCTTGAAAATAAGCTGAACATCAGATTTTAAAAATGCGACGGATTCGATCCCAGAGTAGAGGAAGCAGGATATGCTGGATCCGGTATAACAGGCTCTGGAGCGGTTTGTGGAGGTAACAAGTTTGGTACCGGTTGCGGCGTCGGAGATTTAGGGGCTGGAGGTTGAGAATTCAATCTTGGCATCGGAGGCAGCGTAACATCCCTCAGAGACAGAGCCGCTCACAGTGAATGAGTCGGAGAGATTTCATCCCTGTGTTGACGTATAGGGCTCGGGGACACCGACTTCGAAATCGCATCCTTTGAAGAACGACGCCGAGGAGCATGGCACCACTTCGTTTTGTGTTTCTTGGATGACCTTGAAGTATGAGGGGTTGGCAACTTTGATCGAGTCCAAGACCTTCTGCGATACTTCTGTTTCTTGGCCATGGCCATGAATAACTTGGTCTCCCTCTCCTTCAGAGCCTTTGGATTCATCCGCTTGCACGAAGTGCATGTCCCAAGTCATGATCCGATAAGAGGCACCACAAACAGTCTTCATGGGGGTCAGAGATGGACATCTGGCCCCCACATTCTCTGCATGGCTTGAATCCTGATTTCCTTGGCGTAGTCATCTTTGACGGCTACCAAGTCACGACAACAATAACAAAGAAACTCCCAGAGATGGAAATCCTAGGGAAAAACTGTTGCGTGTCAATGGTGCGGAATAAAGGGAACTGATGTCAGCACGCAGACGAAGTCTTCCTATGACTCAAAGGACGTCACGAGGAGTCGCGTGCACTGAGCCATTCCATTGTGACGTCCTCGTCAATGTGGGAGAGCGGAGGAGAAAAGTTTCAGTGGAATGCTGCGCATTGGGATAATTGAAAAGGTGAGGAATCAGAAAACACATTACTGTACCGAGAAATACTAATCTCACCCACAGTTGCACAAGCAAATGAATCACACTTCAAAATCACTGCTGACCGATTCTGAAAGGTCTACAGGCATGGCACATTGTAGGGGTTCCATGGTTAGGTTGTTCTTCAGCTATCAAAATGACAATACTCCCCAAGATACTGTATACCTGTTCAGACCTTACCACTAACAGTTCCCCCAGTCTGCTCCTGGAGTTCCAAAGAGCAGCATCCTGTGAATAACTAAGCTTATGCTATTTCTACAGTCTAAATAAAGGAATTAAGTGATCCCTCAATATATGTGGGGTCACACCCAACAGATCCCATGGTCCCTAACAGGAAATGCACCCTTTCCGAAGGAAAGCAGAATGGTCAGTGGTTCCTCACTCCTATGCTCTGTCAGACGAACATATTAGGAGCCAGACAAAGCTGTCCGATTCGATTATTTGCAGATGATGATTAAGTAGAACCCAAACTTTGCGCCCCAAATTAACAGGCACACCTAATTTGTGGTATTTCACAATTATATTGCTATTTATTATGTAGTACTTGCCTATATAACGAATATCGGAATGATCATGATTATAATTAAATACCTCCGCAGACAATATGCAAATTAGGGCAAAGGTTAAGAAAGGTCAAATCATTTCATCACATATTCCTCATCTATTAGTCTTTTTCCTACCCAATGAGTCTATAAAAGATTCAACAATCAAACCTAAATGGCTATATCAATTTTCAAAGCTGTTATGCCAAGCATTTTATAGCTTCCCAGCAAACCTTATGTGGTCAATCATGTCAACAGTAAGAATTCTGCATCACCGTTCAACAGCTGATCCATGTGCCTTAACTCCCTCTGCAATGGTATCTTATATACCTTTATTGATAATAGCGACTTATGGAGTGAGGAGGGGTCACAGTCACTAGTGCTCAGTTCCTGCTTGGCTACAAAATTGTGCTATCAATGCCCCTTTGCCAGAGGTGTAGCTTTGGGCATGGGGGGGCTTTTAGGGGTGTGATACCTCCCTAACAAATGGATTCAGGTGTCTGTAGTTGGGTCTAGGGGCCTCCAGTCAAGCTAGCAGTGTCTGCTGAGTTTCAACTCTGATTAGCAGCCCTCATAGCACAGAGACACATCTCTATGAAACTTTGCTGAGCTATTACACACCCATCCCTCTTCTGTCATTTCACATAAAACAGGCCAAGAATAAACAAAGAACTGGAAGCCTCTTATGTGGTGCAGAGAAGCGTTCTAAATATAATACTGATTCCATACATTTTGCTATTTCGATGGCAGCAATGGTTGGAAAATCTCTGTTCCACACCCTTTGAATCTAACTGGCTAAGTTACGCACCTGCCCTTTGCAAGGCATAAAGAAGCTACTGACGCAAATGCTACTTTTTAGGTCTCGCGCCTAGCGGTGCAGTGCGGAGCAGTGCTTGCGCAGCGAGAGACCTCATGTAGGGGGTTTGAAAATGAACCTAGGAATCGCACACGCTCGTGCGTGTGCTTTTCCTTTTGGCCCACGCTATTGGCCTTTGCGTGCGTCTTTATTAAAGACGGCACGCAATTGGCCAAAGGCCGGCGTATTGCGCTGCCCATGGCCTATTGGAGTCTACTACGCGCACCGCTGCAATGTGGTTTCAATTATCCTGCCCAGACACAGGCGCGATAATTGACACCACATGGCTCGCTGTGGCGTGCGCGCGTCACTCGTTTATCCTTGAAGTGGCTACTAAGGAGGAAACGCGCTGGACGCCACTATGCTTTGTATCTTGACATAAATGGCGTGGTGTCTGAGGGCCCGTTATTAACATTCTGGGGCCAGGCCTCCCCTTTATGGCTTGGGGAAGTCGGGCCACAAAAGAGAACATTAAAAAACCCGATGTGACTGACCTTGAATGTTACTCGCTAGAGGATAATATTGTGAGCGTGCACAGCAAATTAACCCTCGTTTCGGCGCTTTGTTCGGCCGACCCTGCACAGCGCAGCACGGCACGGCTCAGCCGGGTTCAGACCTCCGGAGACGAGCTTTGTGGCGCAGTGTGGGGCAGGGATTCCGATGCCACCGAGAGGTCACCGTGACAGAGCTTAAAAGGCGGGTTTTGTCAGTCCTTTGGTCTTGTGGATGGTTCATTGATGTACTTGTATGCTGGCTTTATTGGCGTCGCTCATTTGCCAAGGGCATCTGTCTGGAGGCAGCAAAACACCACAATGTATAGAAAACTCACTCTGCGATTTGTCACTAAGCACAGAGAAATTGAACCCAGTGTTTGCTCCCAGTTCCAGTATTACGGTAATACTGCACTCCAGAATTTCTGTGTATATCTTGCTAGGTCATTTCCGGTGACTTAGTGTGGTCGGCTGCTCGCTGTGAGGCAGTATGTTCGGCAGCTCTCTGCTCCACTAGTCTGGCAGGGCTGCGGGCGGGGCACTCCGCGGATGAGTTCAACAATATCCATTAAAAACTGTAAGGACACCACTTTAAGTCCGTCTGCCTTTAATTAGTGAAAGCCATAGACGTAGGGTTAGCTTAAATCCAGATGAGCAATGTGGCGATTGTCGGTGTGTCCGTGGATAGAAGCCAGTGGTCTACACCGCGGATGGTCTCACGCACACCTCACTGCAGCGGGAAGCTGCAACCTCCCATTCCCACCCCCTCAGTGGCAGACCCACTCTGTCAGAGGCTGAAGTGATTTGCTTCGCTACAACATAATCAGCTTACTCTGGGCCAGACTACTCTGGGTGAAGGGGGCAGCTGTTACACCAGATTCCAATACTGAGCTTTCCTTTTAGCATCATTATTTTAAAATTGTGTTTGCCCGCTTCAATTGAAAGAACCAAGACTGCAACTCCCAGAGTGCACTTTTCTCAAAACCCCACTACTGGTTAATTACTTCAATTGAGTTGAGTAATTATGTCAGTGTCCAGACAGGAATTCACAGCATGATACAGGATCCTGCTCTGTAGTTGTTTGTTGCCCTACTCTGAAATACTCTATGCCTTTCACGTTGCGGAGTCGCGTGCATACAAGCAAATCAACAAGTTAACTATTTTACATTTACATTGTACCGTTAGCAGAGATTCATTTTGCAAAGGCACATGCAGCACTTTACAAGTAAGTATATCATAGCAGACAGGCCCATATTCACCCCATGACCATGGGCATACTTGTCACGCAACGACGACACTCAATTCAAGGAGGAAAGAGATTTTGTTAAGAAGCCGTGCATTTAAGTTATTCTATGTTTCAATAGTTAATCTCGAAGTAAAGTCATGCATGAGATGGTGTGAGACTTATGTGATGACGTTATGTTGTTAGCACTCTTCTCAGCCTTCTAATTGCTTGAACGCGTTCTAAAAGCAACAAGTATAATTAGCAGTGCACGCATAAATGTAGAATGGACATTTAAGTCATATGTTCACTTATTAGAAACATTTCTTTAATCTTTAAGCGATGCTTGTATTTAGTAAAGTGAAAAACATTTTTAAACGAAACGGATGATACATTGTTTATTTAATACGTTTGCAATATGCGCTTTTGACTTACAAACGGCTGATAAAATATAAAGCTATAATTTTGTTAAAGATGTAATCGTTTGGTGTAATAAGAGGCAGTCCGTTATCGAAGGATTTCCTTGGAGAAAGAATTTTGCTGCCCCTTAGCAGTGGCTATCCTGGGCAAATATCTGTGTTTCAGGTCATATTGGGACAGTTGTTTAGCATATTCTGCCATCTCTTAGATTGTGCTCTGTTCCGGACAGATGCCGGTAACATGACAAACCCTTGTCCTGTGCTCTTCAGTGTTGTCAGAGTGTATTACTTTAGATTGCTGAGCAAATAGTTTCCAGAAAAACGTCAATAAAAATCTTCATCTACCTGCATTTCAGTCGAACAGCATGAAGGGATGTTTTCAATGCAATTCGTGCAAGAATCGGCCACCTTTGTTTCAGCTAATTCTTGCAGCTATTTGCAGTATTCTCAGAGGATGCATGCAAATTGGGTTCTCCGGTTCTAGGCTGTAGCCGATGCAATATCTCTCAAGGCTGCAGCTGTTAACAATATCTCTCCTTTACCCATACCTACTCTAACATGTAGTCTCACAAGTCTTTCCAGCTAAAGGTAGCAATCCCAGCCCGAATCACCTACTCCAGCTCTATCGTGCAAACCTCAATTCTCCTTCCCCACTTCACGATGCAAGCTCCAATGTTTCGTTGTTTTATGGTGCCCCCAATCAGTTCTTTAGTTTGTTTGTGGTCTCGCCATTCTTTCTGCGGACTCTCAACTGTACTTTCCCTACTCTCCTACCCTAGCCATAGCATTCAGTATTTTTAATGTGTGCCCTACACAGGGTGCTGTCTTCCAGTTTTTTCCCCCTTAGTTCTAGGCTGTATCCTTACCAGCTCTATGCTGCTGCTGTTCACTTTATTTCCTCAGCCCTATGCTTGAGGCATCCTTGCCGTTCCCTGCCATTTATCAAGCTTTTGAGAAGACAGGTGCTTGTGGTCAAGTACAAAGGCAGCAACTCCTGTGTATCGTCCTTTAAGCCTGTCATAGTATGAGTAACTGCAGCAGAGGTAGTATGGTATGCTTTTACCTCTTATCTAAATTTTACCCTCCTGTCAACTAGAAAATCCTTGCTCAAATAACGCACCATTGAAAATTCCTCAGTTTACCCTAAGTCTACCATGTCTCATCGGGCGATAAAAGAAAGGATATGGTGAGCATTAACATAAGGGTATTCTCGCAAGTACGAAACCTATTGCATTGCAAATGCTTGTGTACCCTTCCTCTTAGCGAAAGGACCAATACCATTTACAATACCAATAACTCACACTAGTACAAATGCAATGTGATAGATTTTGCAGTTACAAAAAAAGTTAGCTATTGCCATTTTGCATTAGAGCTGTTTCTTTGTTTTTTAGAAAGGAAAAAAAATAAAAAATACAATGTCATTTACAATGCCAATAGCTCAAAATAATGTCACAGAGACCTAATGCATTGTAAATGCTTGTTAGGTCGAGCATTCCAGACCTCTTGTATATACTTTAGTATATACTTATTATATACTTATATGTGTATGTACTATGTGCGCTCTTCAGATCAGCCCTAGTATTTGTTTGCTTCCGCTTAGGGACTTCTTTTCTGTTCAACTACCTCTATTTAACTGTCTTGATAGAAAACGACCAGCAGAGGTCAGTAAAATACCAGAACCACTTTAGCATTCTCTAGATTCCAGTCCATAGAAATTGTCTTCCACAAACACCCTTCGGCAATATTATTTTATTCAAATCTTGTCTTTTCAGTGATATGACCACCGAAGGCCCTGATTTTATATTAAAAACAGAGCTTTGGACTATACCATTTCCCACTGAAAGGCAATATTTCTCTCCATGTGCTCCCATACCTGGCGTGTCATGCAGTTTGGTACTTACTTTCCCTCCATGTTAAAGATCAGTAGATGTTTCAGCACCTCTGCGTATGTGCTGCATAGCTAAATCCATATAACGTCCCAAAGGTGAGACCGTTTGCATTGTAAATGCTTGTTTACCCTTTCTTCCAAGGCTGATTTCTGCAAGATCATCTTCCCTTGCAATGTGAGCACCACAGAGATAGAAAGTTAACCTTCTATGCATGGTGAAAGTGTCAGAAAAAGTTTTAAATTGAAACTAAGGCGATCAAAGCCACATTTGTCAGAATTACCATTTAAACAGTTATTCAAGTTTTCTAGACCTCATGCCTATATATATATATTTCCCAATGTTAAATTCAGCCATGTTTACATGCAATCAGAATTGTCTTGCATATAGCATGCATTATCTCCATATAAAAGCCCTGCCACACACAACAGGGGCCTGGGCCCACTGGCTATCACCAAATTCTACCAAGTCTCCTGTGTTTTCCGTTGAAATGGGGAAATCAGAGGCCAATAAACAGTGGTGTTTTACAGTTAAAATAATTGAAGGCACACAGACGGGAAATGTTCCTTGGTAGCTCAAAAGATATTGCAGTTAATACATTTGGAATAGCCTGACATGACATCCTAACTTAGCTCCGGTCCCCAATCACTCTGGAATTTTCCAATTTGGCTTTTACTTCAAGTATAAGAGAAGAGGCATTTAGGGAACAGTGCCCTAGGGAAGGAATAACGATGGAGAACTCTTTGATATGGACAAGATAAACCATCTGAGACACTGACTAAAGAATATGGCCACACAGGATTTAGGTATTGTCAGGTCAGACATTATGCCCTTCACCTATACTTATGACAACATGCCTCTAGACAGGTTAAGAGATTTGGCTCCTTACTAAAGGCAGTGAGAAGTATTTGGAGTATGAGGTATGACTACAACTGTTGCACACCACACAGATGTAGAAAGTTAAATGGGAGGAGAAACTAGAATGCTCATTCAAGTAGAAAAGTGTGGTGATATTATCCACGGAAAACACTTGGTGGGTAGAAACCCCAGGGCATGGGAAGCCAAAACTGAAATGACAATTGTATGAAAGTAGGATTTGCTTTCATGGTTACCCCCTATATTTGCTGGTGTTATTCTATGTTATGACTAGACTGACTGGGATCCTGCTAATCAGGACCCCCCAGTCACTGTGCTTCCTCCCTAAATTTGACAGTGCTAAGTACTTTGGTACCTTCCCAATTGGCTACTGGTGCACACCATGTAAGTCCCTAGTACATGGTACTAAGGTACCCAGGACATAGGTACACCAGGGGTCTCCCATGGGCTACAGAATGTATTATGCTACCCATGAGAGACCACTCAAACTGTGACTGCAGTTTTGCCATTGCACAACATTGTGTATAATGTGAGCATCAGATTGCATTACTGGCATTCCATGTGCTAAAGTAGAAAGTACGTGCAACGTGCGTGGTGCACTCAATTTAATTGAAAATTATAAAAGATTATAAAAGGCAGCCGTGCAACAAAGCGAAGTAAAGTAAGTGCTATTCATAGTAGGTATTCGGATGTCGCCACTCACCTATAAATTATTCAAAACTGGCCCCATCGGGTAGCAGCATCAAGTGGACACGTTCACTCAACGTGTGTCCTACAGGGGACAGGGAAACAAGAGGGGGGGGTTGAGGTTGGGTTCAAGGTTAGTAAAGAATCCTTGTAGGATGAAGGTCGACCCAGCGTTAGGTAGTAGCAGGTGCAGGGCATCACGCTCGAGAACAGCGAATGTTGCATTGCACCACCCAAGTGTCAGTGCACCCTGGTCCCAATGCTCGGATGGGTCCGTGACGGGGTACGGTCCTCAAGGATTCGGTCGCCCCATTCGGACCCACAGTCCCAACCTTAAGTCCATTAGAGAACCGAACGCATGGGGCACATTGCCTTCAGTTGGTGCGCTGCCGGGTTCCTAAAATGTAGGACACTCGGCCGTCATCGGCGAGATGTATGCAGCTAACCAACCATCAACGTTGGTGGGTCTTACCTTAACAGTAGCGTCAAGATTGTCACCAGGTTAATACTCACAACAACTCGTGCCCACTCGGCGAAGGACCTAACCTGCTGTGCCGGTTCCGGGAAGGTAACTGCAAGCCCGGTTTCGGCCGCTGATATCCCTGTGGAAATGGCGCGCAATTAGGAGCGTTAGGGTCAGAGCTGGAGTGCTAACCAGTACACATCCTGTGAGGTTAGCGTGGCGGCCATATTAAGATGGGAGAGGCGAGAGGCAGAAGAGGGGCTTGCAGTTGCGACAACCATCTTAGAGTTATAGTTCACATGACTATGTCAGACCGAGTACTGCATACACGTCCTGCAGTTGAAGGTGGTAAAATATCATGCCCTCAAGTGATATGCAATTAGCTCATGGTGGCAGGCGTCTATTGCTGCGGGTATGTAGCGCATGTGGATATTAGCGCCATCTTAGAGTGTTAGTTTACATGACTATGTCACAGCGAGAGCTGCAAACACGACCTGCAGTCTGAAGGAGGAAAAATTTCTTGATCCCAAGTGATATGAAATTAGCTCGTAGTGACGAGCATCTAGTGCTGCGGCTGTGTAGCACTAGACACGTGACGCCCCGCACCTGCTACTACCTAATGCTGGGTCGACCTTCATCCTACAAGGATTTTTACTAACCTTGAACCCAACCCCAACCCCCCCCCCCCTCGTTTGCCCGCCCGTTGTAGGACACACGTTGAGTGAACGTGTCCACTAGATGTCGCTACCCGATGGGGCCAGTTTTGAATAATTCATAGGTAAGTGGCGGCATCCGAATACCTACTATGAATAGCACTTACCTTACTTCGCTTTGTTGCACGGCTGCCTTTTATACGCTTTTATAATTTTCAATCAAATTGAGTGCACAACGCACGTTGCACGTACTTTCTACTTTAGCACATGGAATGCCAGTAATGCAATCTGATGCTCACATTATACACAATATTGTACATTATCGGTGTGGCTGACTTGCTTTGGTTATGAGACAATCCCCGCAGGATTAATCATGTTTTAAGTGATTCCTTTATATTTATGTTCCTTTGTTTTAGATTGGCTACCGCACCCACGGACTTCACACGCCACCGGTGCGATCCAACTGGTAATATCTAGGTTACTAAACCCCATTATCAGTCGCCCAGTGTAGATTTTAACTTCCATATTAGGTCCTGAAGAATTGCCGCCTGATCCTTCCTGGGACAAATAGGGCAAGAAACATGTTGACCACATGATACAGAGCGCAACTGCCTATTGCATTACTTTAGACAGTCGCCACTATATTTTTTAATCAGGGTAGGAGACAGGATTATTAAATTAGTTGCCCTGATCCTCCCATTTCCTGTTTTAACTCATGGGGCCTTATGTAGGTGGCCTGGCACTTACCACTTCATAAATACCGAATCATACCGATTCGGTATTTATGAAGTGGTAAATGCTATGTAGGTATTCATTCGGTAAAAATTACCGAATCGTAGAAATTCGGTAATTACCGAATCGGTATTTACCGATTCGGTAATGAGGCATACCTTCCCATTGATTGAATCAATGGGAAGGTATGCCTCATTACCGAATCGGTAAATAACGATTCGGTAATGGGGGGGGATCAAATCAAGGGTGGCAGGGTGTCACATTGACACCCTGTTGCACCCCTGATTCCTGCATGTGAGCACATGTGGCACACATACATGCCCTAAGGGCATGTATGTCTGCCACATTGCACACTTCTAAGCGCTTGAAAATGTTTTTACAGAGTCATTCTTCATTTACCACCAACTATTAGTTGGTGGTAAATACCGACTCCACACGACACCCACACACTCCCCCTACATATCATTACAGGATTCGGTATTTACCGAATCGGTAAAATTACCGATTCGGTAATTTTACCGATTCGGTAATTTTACCGATTAGGTAAATTACCGAATCCTGTAATGTGCCCCCTACATTGCAAAAGCCTAAATACCGGTCGGTAACGGTATAATTACCGAAAATCGGCCGTTACCGACCGGTATTGGGCTACCTACATGAGGCCCTAGTAGGTCTTTTTAGAAACCACAACACTACACTTCTACACTTTAGCGCCCCTTACACACACTCACCATAAAGCAAGGAATAAAATCTCCGCCAAAGAGTCCCCACTGAGGGTGCCCGTCGGGTATTGCAGCGCCGACCCGACGAGGAACATGCCCAATGATGAAGCATGACACCCAGAGAGCTGAGTGTGTGAGGGCATCAATTCAGAAAGGAAGGATTCCCCAACCTCCCTCTTGGCAGTCAACATCCTGCACTTACTCCAGAGCCACAGTCAGCCTTCTTAGGAACTGCATACTCCTCTCTTTGTTACTAGTATCTTGGCACGTATGCTGGACCTCCAAAGCACCCCCTTTTTTGGTCTCTCCTTTTTGTTAACATGTTTATTTGTGCTTCCTATAATCTTATTGAAACTGGTTACACTGATTTTCCATTATGAATATTTTTTGGAAATACTAGTGATGGAGCAAGGACTCGTAGAAAAGAGACTTGCTCGTAAGCAATCCGCTCCTTTAACTTACTAACCAGGTATTAAACTTGTTTTGTGTAAAACTAATGCGCACCAAATGAACACGCAGGTTAGTGAAGCTTGCTTATGTGTTTAGTAACATAAATAACATGAACTAAGGACTAAAAACACTTTAAATGGGGAATCTTAACTGCGCATGCGTCAACTGCATCTACGTAGTATGACGAGCTGTCGCTTGGAGGGAAATTCTTGCGCATGAGTAGAAGGCACTAAAATGGAGTCTTAAAGGCTCGCGTGCATGGCATCTGCTTTGCTGAAAAGAAATCAAGCTATTATACTAATACGGGGAAAAACGTTAATAAATAGAATGGGATAGAGTAGAGGTGGGTGGCTTACAGTGTGACCACTTTATTCTTAAAACTAAGATTTGTCTTTTGACTTATTACTAGTGCGCATTATGGCCTCTCATGTATGACTGAAGTTAGCTGAAACATGTGATCACTGCGCAGGTCAACTGAAAGTGAACCCGGAAGGATGACTGAGTTTGAACAAGGGCTAAGGTCGCAAAGTGTCCTGGCCTAGGAACCGGACGGTGAAAAGTTCAGCGGAATGGACTTACAGTGATAGATTTTAACAAATGTTGCAAATGAAATGTGAATGCGGGTGGGAAATAAAACCTATGAATAAAAATTAAGGGGATGGGTTGGCGAACAATAGTTTAATAGATACTGATGTCATAAGCATGGTGTGATGGAGCTTCCCCCCTTGCCTGACCAATCCTAGTTCGTATTTTTACGATATTGAAACATTAATGGGTGGAACAACCCGAACGGAAGAATCTTGAGGAGGAAGAGGGTGTCAGAGAGGGGTGCGGCACAATCGTCGGTATTCTAGAGAGGTAACTAATCTGTCCCGATTCCTGCCCTAAAGACATTGTTCCCTGAATCTATCTCAGGGGACCCTCACCAGCCCTTTGGCCTTTCACACCATCCTTGGTAAAGTATTTTTCCGTTAATCGTGAATGATCTTTTCTCTCTGTCTTCTCCTTTCTAAGCGTTGATCATTGCTTGAGTCCGTGGTAAATGTATGGCGTCTAATGAACTGAAATGTTCTATCCAACGAATGAAAGCGACTGTATTGTATTTTTGAAGTGGTTCACATGCTCAAAGATTTAGATAAAATTTTAACATTCTAAAGGAGTCTGTGGTTATTTCATTATAATTAATAGTTGTAAGTCAGTTCGTTTTTATGTCATTTTCACCATCAACTAGTTCAACTAATGGTCCATCGACCAGAGAAAAGAACTTTTTGATCCGTGAAGGGTTAGTTTAACAGAAAATTGAGGTATTTAGACTAATCCTAAACATTTTGTGAAACTCAAACTTGACAACCAGCGGTTTACTCAATTGTGTGTGTTTATGGGCCCAGGTGAGTATATGGCAGTAGAGTATTTGTTGTTGAACCGCTGGATCACTAGCATGCATTTACACATATTACTAAATGATGCTGCAAAGAAATGGTACCTGAAATTTTAGAGTAGTTTAGTGAAATGTTTTTTTTTACTGCTTTCATTTTTTTATGAACATTTTATTTTGAAAGCAAAGAATCATCAATCTTGCTTTCAAGCTTCTGCAAATATTTGCATCAAATCCGAGAGCATTCTGGGAGCTTTATACATAGCCTCATATTGCTAAACTTTGAAAACGTGCGTACACATTTTTATAATGGAACCACGGTCAGTAGTGCAGTCAGAGCCTACAACATTTAATTAGAGCGTCCACCCTAATAATAAAGGCTTTCAATTAATGAACCATAAATACAAGTTTGAACAGCATTAACATATGGATAAAAATACTACCTTAATTGCAGACAATGCCTTTTGCTGATCCATAATTTAGTACTGTAAACTGACAGCCAAAGGGTTTGTGCTGCAGGGGGTTGGGACTACTTGTCCCAAGGACATAATACACATGAAAACGTGTTGCCCTTGACCCCAAACAATAGGTCGTGGGAGTCAGGCTATAGGGATTCCACATCCATGTGCTTTGAAGGGCGTATTTGGTGCCCTCCTTGCAAACTCCAGTTTGAGCCAGTTCAGGGAGCCCTTGGCTCCCGCTATGGCACGAAACTGGACAAAGGACACTAGAGTATCCTCCCCTCTATCCAGCCCCTCCTCTGGGAGGGGTACGAGAATCGTTCCAACCCTTTCCCTAGGGTACTTAAGGGCTTACCTGTGGGTGGCTTTTCAGATTCGTCGTGGGACAAAATTCAAACATGAAACCACTACAACTTCGACCGTCTGGGCACCTTAGACTTTGCTTGGCTCCGCCTGGAACCAAGGCTGCACCAAAAAAGACTCCTACTGCTCCTGGTCTCACTGTTCTGCCAGTCTTCTTCGTCGTCTGTGCCTGTGCTTCATCCAGGTTCTGCTTCAGGCCTGTGGGCATCAAGGGCAACCAAAGTATTCTCCCATGGAGTGAAGGAGTCACTACCCTGCATCTGTAGGCACTGCAACGAAGATGACCGGTCTGCTGCTCACCGCATCCTCTGCACTGTGGGCCTCCATCTTTGGTGAGCTGCTTGAGGTCCTCTAGTGATTCCTGTGCATTTGGCCTGTGGGTCCTCCAGAGCATCATCTTTTGCTTTAGTGGGCTCCCCTGCTTGGTGCGGCCTGCTCTGACTCTCATGCAATTGGTAGGTCCCTTGGACCTTGATGGTCCCAATGTTGCTCCATTTTCGTTTAAGTCTGTTGCTGCTGCCAAGGCTTGTTGGTGCTCTCGCCGGACACCGACCAAATGGTTCTCGACTTCCGATGTGGGACATCTCGTGAATGGCTTCTGCTCTTCAATAGTGCTGCCTGGTCCTCACAGCTGCAGCAACAAGGTCACTGTCCTCACTCATGCATCTTCAGTAATTGGTGGTCATTGGTCTTCAATGCCTCCTGGTCACATTCGAGTGGCATAGACTCCGTCCCTTCTGCTTGCAGATACTTCTCTTCAAGAATCCATCCTTTGGTTCCACCGGACTCTTCCACCTTCCTCGCCAGAGTCATCTTTCCTTAAGTCCTCCATTTTGGTCTACAGCGGTTTCTGACGTCACTTTGCACTTATGCACTCTGCTTCCCTGGTGTAGGTACCCTGGTTCCTGGGGTATCCACAGGTGCTGTGAGTCTCAACCTTCTGTCTTCCACAGGGTTTCTTCAGTATCCATGGGGAAAGGTACTTCTTGAAAACTGCAACCACGACTTTCCCACTGACTTGCATTGAGTACGCAGCTGTGTTTCTGCTCCGCACACAGCCTCCGTGGGGTTCCTAGGTACTTACCTCCGGTGGTTCCTTGTGTCCCCAGCTCTTCTAAGTTTTCTGGTTCAAGTCCCGATTTTGGTCGCAGTTCACATTCCACTTATTTAGTATATGGTTTGGTCTCCCCCTGAAGACCACTGTGTATTTGTGCTTACTTACCTGATTAAAGTTTAAATATTGCGTGTATTGTGTTGATATCTCCAGAGAGGAGCTTTACCGAAGTGTTAGTGAGGGTGTATATTAAATATACCTATTTTTATAACTAGTTCTTTTTCGTGTAGCCCACACTATATTATTAGTTCTGGAAAAACAAGCTGCTTAACACTCGTTCTGGACTAAGCCTGAAGGCTGCTCTCCATAACTACCACCTAGAGAGCTTTCTATGGTTGTCTGAGGCCCTTAAATGACCATAAGGATTGTCTGAATTAGTGCAAGGTGCTTCACTTAAATAGGTGTGCACCATATACTAAGCCAGCCTCCTCCAACAATGAACTGTTTTTACAGAGAAGCTAAATTACCCTGATGGGACAAATAATTCTGGCAAATGCAGGAGGGGCTGAGGTGAAGATAGGTACTCCTAGACACATAACGTGCGATAGCCCGAAACTGCAAGATCACTAAACGGACACACTGGACCCGATTACTTCATGTTCAAAACAGGCACCCCAAATTCTCAATCTACACACTGATACGACTCCAAAACACACAAACATTCATTCCATTCGCCCAGAAGAATAAATATTACAAGCTATGTGTGTTGCCAAGCAAACACTTAATCCTTGCTGTAAGACAGCACTAGTGCAAGAAAAAGGGGAATGACATCTTGGACTTTGGGAGTTGTTTGGGATAGAAACGCTTGCAAATGCCCGAGGCAAAGAGAGAAAGGTGCCTGACACAAACTGGGAGCCTTTCTTTACTTATCCCTCTAGAGACCTCTGTGCAGTTACTTGTCCTACATGCCTCAGAATGCTACATATCACACCAGGAGACATGTCACAACTGGGCTGAATGCTGTTTGTGGGGAAAGAATCCAAACCAGTATATTAGACTGTGAGCGACTGACAGTGTGCCAATTAGTGCTTGTACAGCTTGAGCGTAATGGGATAATGCAGGTGGGGGAGGTGGTAAGTTCCTAGTTGTTTATGCTTGATTAAAGTCTGTTTATTATACAGTGATTGATCTGATGCAATCATCGTTCCTTACTACCCAGAGATTGTAAGTGAACTGTATGTAGGAACATGAAAATAAAAAGATGGGATTCACAAACATTTAGGACTAGTTGCCCAACCAAAAATGTTCATGTACCCTATTGTGCATTATATACACTGGAAATTTTGGAGTAATGTGCCCAGTTTTTAAGATCTAATTAGGAATAATGTGATTTCTTTTAGCGATCATGTGGGGCATATTGTGTTCCAGTCTAAAGACTACCTTTCGGGTACAGTGCTCCATTTTAGATGCCACATCTTGAGAGTTGTGTCAATATTGGAGAACCCATTCTGGAGCATTTGAAATAGTCGTGATTCCTACTCAAGGGTCTGTTCTGTACCTATGTCCATTACTGGTTTATGTCAAGTTGAGGGGACACCTCTGGAGTACTGTTCCCTATCCTGGGGTATAGATATCCTCTTTTCTTCCTGGGTCTGGAGGCCAAATCTAGAGTAATGTGCCCAGTACTAGAGACCCCACTTACTAAGTTATGTTAATATTTATATCCCTTGTAAAATTATGTTTTATCGAACTGCAATTAGTAACAAGGCGTCCTAGCAATAAGACTAACAATCCAGGGATTTGTTTTTCAGCCATGTGTAATCATTTTATCATGTGAGAAGCAGTGTACGTCACTTAGGTGATGAGAAACCAGAAAACATCAGGTTAAGTTCAACATAACGGAGACTGGCATGATTTAGATTATCTGAAGGTTCTTTATTGAGTAATTTGCAAATACCATATATGTTACTGTAGTCTAGGTGAGATTTTAGAATTAGTGTAAACTTTTGGGGCCATATGTAGGTACCTAAATACCAGTCGGTAACGGCCGAAAATCGGTAAAAATCCCGTTACCGACCGGTATTTAAGCAATTGAGATGTAGGTGGCTGGATTTCAGGATTCGGTAATTTACCGAATCGGAATTTTAAGAAATCGGTAAAAAACCGATTCGGTAAATTACCGAATCCTGAAATCCTATGTAGGGGGCAGTGAGTGCATTTTTGGTTTCTGGATTCGTTATTTACCACCAACTACAAGTTGATGATAAATAACGAATACCTTTTAAAAAGCAATTTTGTGCTTTTTGAAAAGTGCCATGTGGCAGACATACATGCCCTTAGGGCATGTATGTGCGCCACATGTGCACACATGCACGATTCAGGGGTGCAACAGGGTGTCAATGTGACACCCTGCACCCATGAATATGCTCCCCCTATTACCGATTCGGTATTTACCGAATCGGTAATAGTGAATGGCTTCCCATTCATTCCTATGGGCCTCCAGGCCCATAGGAATGAATTGGAAGGGATGCATTATTACCGATTCAGTAAATACCGAATCAGTAATACCGAATAATACCGATTCGGTAATAATTACCGAATGTTTACCTACATTCTATTTACCGATTCATAAATACCGAATCGGTAAAATTCGGTATTTAGGAATCGGTAAATAGAAATTATCTACATATGGCCCTTGGTCTTCTGGCAGAAGAGGCAGCATCATTTTTAGAACACATGGATGTAAAAAGCAAGACAAAGTGATCTTTGCAATCTGAGTTGAACTGTTCAATTTGCTGCCAACCATGAATCCTAAATGGCAAACTGAATCAACTAGAGTGGGGTGCTCCAGTGGGATCATCCTAGAACAAGAACCTTTGTTTTTAAGCAGTTGAACTTCAAGTAGTTTCTTTCCATCCATAAGCTGCCTTACTTCAAACAGTCAATACAATTGGACTGTGTTAGAGTGTAACTACCATTCAAGTTCAGTATTGAGTGTTGTTTGCATAGGCTAGAAGATCCAGCTTAAATGAACTGATTAATCATGTGCAAAAAGAACAGCAAAATGTTGAACAAATCAAACATTCACCCCCAGTCACAGATCTGGGTTAAATCTAGACTGATTTGCATATGGGTGGGTGCAAACGGGAGTGGCATGTTGAGCAAAAAACACAATGGATTAAACCCAGATCTGTGACTGGTGGTGGTGGGGGTGTTTGATTTGTTCAACATTCCGTTCATCATCTGTTCTTTCTGCTTTTGTCGCCCTAAGTGGGAAGAGTATGCCCAGAAGTGTGGTCCATGCTCACTGTGCCACTGGATTCAAGCTAGCCTGGCTGATGACGGGTGATACCCCGAACCCGGTACCAGGATGCATTTTTACAGTCCAGGGAGGACCTGGCCTGGCTGTTTGGGCTGGACTGTTACCATGGATAGCAGGGTTAAGACCAATTTGCATATGGCTGGGTCCGAACTGGGGTGGAGTGGTGAGCAAAAAAATAAAGGATTCAACCCAGATCTGTGAGTGGGACTGAATGTTTGATTTGTTCAGCATTCCACCCATCATCTGTTCTTTTTGCTTCTGATTAACCATGCACATGGGCCAACACAGCAGACATTGAATAGAGTTGGACTTCGTGATAACCCTTGTTGGACACCACACTCTTCTGTAATAGGAAAATGTATGTCGAGGTATCATTACTACCTGATCATGATTCTTCAAGAAGGATGAAAAACATTAAATAGCTGCATCTTTTAACTATCTGATTAAGCTGGGACATGAGTGTATCGTGCAATACAGTAGCAAAGGCTGCAGACAGATCTAGCAAGTTGAGCCGCCACTCCACCCTGGCTCTTAGATCATCCGAAGTCTATCCATCACGGTTAACAATGCTAATCCGGTTCCATGATGTCTTTTACAGATTTATACCATTTTGGAGACACCAGCTGCAGAACTGTTTGAGGAACTATAGCGTGGGGTTGAGGGGCACACAGCTTTGATCGACATTCAGCACTTAATTTCATGGTATTCATTTCATATATACAACTGTTAGGATATGCCAGAATACATAGATGGTGCCACTGTGCAATAAGTTAGTTGTGTACAGATAAAAACGTGCCTAACAATTTTAAATTCTTCTAAAATGTAATTTTAGACTCTGCGGTTTAAGCCATACATGTGGATATGTGTTTCGTTCTAAATACTCCAGCTATTGCAGCTTAGTTTTAATTGAATAGGCTCAACTGACTAATACAATTAATTCCACAGACTCCTACATCATTTAAATAACTTCAGGTCTCATCACAGTGCTCCGCAGTATGAAGTTCTGAGCATTACATAGGTAGATGGTATTCCAATGAACATGGACTGTTAAGGAAATGCATATGAGGAGACAACTGGGAGAGTCACTGCAGAGCCCAGGGACAGTCTATGCCCAATTTAGCTGAAATATGTGAGCTTTCAGCAAAAGAAAATAGAAGCAAGAGAAGCTTTTCGGCTCAGACATTGGCAGTAGCAAGGGCATTCAAATAAAACTGTTGGCCGTAAGAAAAGTTTCAGTCCTACAGCTGAGAAAACACTATTGTAATGAGAACAGCTCACACTGAAGCGGAAAGGTGTAGCATATATGATTATTTCTATGAAGCTCACCTTATTTAATCATATTTACTTGAAAAGATTTACAAACTCACTATTATAAGAACACCATTTACATTGTTGGTGTGCATATAATAAATGAATGCTAGAACATTTACACCTCTCATCCTTCAAAAAACTGTTTTATTTATAAGAGCAGGAACCAGGTCAATGTATCTTAAGTTGAGAGAGTGACAGGCAGTGTTATACCCACAGCACCATAAAAAGGCGACAGTATTAGGTGGAGTAGGGAAGTGGGTTCCACTAGTCAGCAAAGGTGTCCACGGAAGCCACATATTATTCACATGCCCAGAAACCTAGACATGATATAAAGGTAAGAAATAACTGCTCTTAATACAAACATAAGACAGCCTTTAATTTATTACATGGATACAATTCATTATAAGTTTGTGGACAGCACTATAGGTCCTGCAAAACTTTAGTTTACTACTTATTTAACCTTACTGCATGCCAGGAAAGAACATTCGACCAATTGCCAAGTACAGGCAATGGAAAAAAGTCTGTATGTAAAGTTGTTGTTTACCAAAGTGAGTATTATAACACAAAAGTGTAATAGCAAAGTGTCACAGTCAAATAAGAGACCTAACACTTAGGTACAGTAGATGTGTGGCTGAAATAAAGATAAGGCACTGAAGTGAGGAGGTAGTGAGGTTAAACTGTGTGAGTAGATAATGAGGGTGTAGTAGGGGGTAATGCTAGGTTTGGGGAGGAGATTGTGAGGTTGAGACAATGTTTGAAGGTTAGGAAAGATTGAGGTGAGAGGTATTAGGTTTTGGTGAAAATGAGGTTGTAAGTGCTGAGGTATGATCAAGCTGAGAGAGAAGAAGCACATCAGCAGAAGAGCATCCTGATGATTTAACTAGTCACCTAAGAACTGAGGATCACTACACTTCAGGTGGATGCACAACAAGCATGCAGAGGTTTCCACATGGAACCTTCTATCTAAAGAACAGCTGTAGGTCTGTTCACATCTTTATGCTTGTATAATATATTAACTGTTGTTCTCAATAGTATCAGTGGCGATAAAAGACAAAGAGGCCTAGGGGAGTCAAGTAAACACCATCTTGAATGCATGGAAACATGGGGGCCATCTTAGATTAGTGTACATGTTAGCAATTCCCAGATGCTATAGATTTGGGTCTTTCTTTTGGTTTGGACTGAGACTGTGTAAGCAAAACCCATAACAGAATGCACAATGTAGATGATCATGACAACAGGCAGGGGATAAGCTACCCACATTAACTCAGTTTCCTCTGCTTCTCTTAGTACCACGAGTATTTCTTCTAGCTACACACTCTAAACAGTCCTCAAAGTAAGACTACAATTCAAACTGCTTCACTTTACGGTTGAGAATTGACTGGTTCCTTCACCAAGATGAAGCATGGAATTGCAAACAAAAATCACTGTACTGAGCTAATAAAATTGTACATAATGTGCTTTTGGATGTGCGTGCAATATAATGGAAAAACTTCTTGACAGAGCAAGAATACGTGCTGCAGCCTCCAACTATCTTGAATGAAAATTATGACATTACCAATGTAATGGTCTTCTGGTAGCCGTGTTAAAGCTCCATGTTTTGAGCACCACGTTGCAGTCGTAATATGACGAAACAAAAAAACTTCTAGTTCTGGAAAGGATCTCTATTTCAAATAGGACGCAGGATCCTTTTAATTATACACCCCTTTCATTTCTCACTGTAAAATAAAACACTTCTGAAGTAAACAAATGTGTTGCAACTACTGAAAGCAAGATCACCCTTTAAATTTTTCCACAGAAGGTTTAGAAAAAAAAGTCCGATTTCATAAATCTTAAGAACTTAGGAATGTGTACCAAAATTACACATATTCAAGTGTTTCGTCAAATTATGCCAAACAAAATAGTTATATATTGAAGTTACCAGTTGGTTGCTTCTGGTGAGGTTCCGACTCCAGCTGGGATGAAGTTTTGGTTTCAGGTATCTCTCTGTCTACATGAAGATCATCTGTATCCAAAGGTAATACACCAGGTATAGTTGTCTTTTGCTCAACAGCGGCTGCTGGGCCTGAAACAAACACAAAAGAAAAGAAAATATAAAAAGCATCGATGTAGCCAAGATTTCTAACTAGTTTGTACATAGCTAGAACCTATGTACGGTGACCGTGATTTGGATTTCATCGCAAACAAATGCACATTCTATAGCAATTCTAAGTAATTTATTATTGCATTAACAAAGATGGTGCATTAAACGTGAAAAACCTATAGCATACTTAACACTGAAAAGGGGCATTAAAGGAGTACGTCAATACTGTATTGTCATTTACCATATAATTTTATAATACATATTTACAATCAAAAATACCTTACAAAAGCAAAAGTGGGGAAAGGTCAGGCCTAAATTTACAGAAAATAAATATATCTACTCCTGGCTACATCCCGACAAACATTTTCCTCATCATATATTAAAATACACCAAATAAAAAAAAAAAGACAAGTGAATTAACTAGGAGCTTGTAAAGAACCAAATTAAAACATCGATCTAATAAAATACCATCTCTACATTATACTATTTACCAAGACTTTGCCAACAGTACAGACCACAGAAAGTTTCTTAGTGAAACTTAACATCCTCAGAAGCGCTGGCAATGCCAAAGGATATGGCTTGTAACAGAAAGTGACACTTCGGCCACTGTTGAATTTAAGAACACAAAAACTCATACTACTCACCCTTGCATTAATGATTCCATTCATCTACTTGCTGACTAAAATCTTGCATTCAACCACCCAAACAAAAAAAAATATATATATTCAACAAGAATATGCAAGATAAATTAATCAGAAAAAGTAGGGAAAAGGAAAAATGCTGTAGCCTAAATGTGACAGGCATATGCTTGTAATAAAAAAAGTTACACTTTAAACCAAGCAGTGCGATGTTTAATGCGCAGCCATCTTTGAATGGTATTGTGCATAGACTATCATTATTTAAAATTACCACATGCCTGCCATGTTTATAAACAACTTATTGGTGATCCTGAAAAGGTAAAACAATTATATGCTATGTGCACACTATTTCTAAAATGCCCACTCAGTAAACATTGCAGTTGTGACCAAAATAGGTGGGTGTAAAAGAGGTATTAAAAAAAGGAGTAAAGGTGGAGAAGTAAGATGTTTGAGTAAAGTGGGAAGATGTGGTACAAGAGGTACAGATGAAAGGAAAGGGGGGTCTAAAAAAAATAGATGTTGATAATAAAGAGGGAGGGCATGACCCTCTTAGTCCTTTAAAAAAACACACAAAAACGAAAATCAAACAAAGAAATAAACGTTTATTCAAGAATAGCTTTCATTACGCTGGTTTCTTCAAACTAGTGAAAGCCATTCAAAAAGAAAAATCGGTGATGCACCAAAATAACTTCTTCAGAACCATTTGTTTTAATGTCTGAGCTTAATCAAACTCCCATCCAACCGAACAATCAAGTATAATCATGGCTGCTACTCCATTACAGTCAACTGCTGTTCTGATGTCATCCTATGTTGCAATTAGTGATTTTGAGAAACGGGGTAGCTGGTTGAGGAGTGTGAACCCCTATTCAAGCAGCAACCACAATCCTTGCCAACACAAGACAAATCCCACACCAATATAGAACAGAGCAAAATATAATACCTAAATCAAGACCAAAATGAAAAAAATCCAATCAGTAGCACCAGAGAAATGCAATTTAAGTTGTTAAGTCAAAATAGCACCAAATAGTCCAAAACGCCACATGTGGCTATTTGGTCGTGCAAGACCGGGAGAAAGTCACACGGTCAGGCCGACTGCGATGGTGCATCGGTCGGATACAGGAACCAGGTTAGTCTCACTTAAAAGTTACTTTCTCAGTACAGTATAAAGAATTCTATATGCGGTGGAGGGTGTCACACAGAGCTGGAAAACATCACTAACGGTTGTCAATACAGTGCGAAGAGCAGGCCTGGTGATGTGGACGGTTGTCGCTGTAGTGCGAAGATCCTGTTGTCATCGTGAATGACGAGCCAGAGCTACACAGTAGTACAACTCGCAAGTGGTCATCGCTGTAGCGTGAACATTAGGGTTGACGAAACTTTGCGCTGGCTGTGCGAGTGACAAGGTATTGCCACCAATGGGCCCCTTTCACAGTTGCAAAAAGCCCAAGAACTTCAATTCAGCTTCACTGAGGCCACACCAAGGGGCCGGCACCTAAGGGGCACCACTTGGGGGTCAGGGGCTGATGACCCTATTATGTCCCTGTAGCTCTGAAAAGAAGACTAGTCCTTGGAGTCACTCTAGGAGTCCTGGGTTGGGGTGCAGGTCCAATTCCTCTGACCCAGGTAGGAGGGCATCGGTCCAGCAGATTGGCAGTCCTTGCAGCACCACAGCAGTCCTTCCTGACAGTCTCCACAGGTCGATAAGTGTACTGAAGAGTTGGTGTCTGAGGTCCAATATTTATACCTGGGTCAAAGTGAGAGAAGCTTATAGAGGTTTCCCTTTGAAGTGCACAGAATTTCTGCCTTCTCTATCCTGGTTTCAGACTAACTACAGGGGGTATGCAGCCCTTTGTGTGGAGGAAGGACATCGCCTATTCAAGGGCAAGTAAGGATGTGACCAGCCCTGCCGTCCCATCCTGCCAGTGATGACCCATTTTGGCCCTCTAAGATATCCACTGTGAGTGGCAGTCTAGGAGGAATGATCAAAGTCCAATTGCCCACTACACTCAGTCACGTGACCCGGGGACAGGCTGCAGGCATTAAACGGCTAAGGCAGGAAAATGTCAACTTTCTAAAAGTGGTATTTTCAAATTTATATTTTAAGTCCGTCTTCACCACGAGAGACTATTTTCATTGCAGTTCCAAGACACCAACCATGAACTGGTTACCTGCTCCCATTTGGAAATGACCACTTATTAAACATATTAGGGTAACTCCAATGTTATCCTATGGGAGAGGTAGGCCGTGCAGTAGTAAAATACAAATTTAAGAGTTTTTTTCTACCAGGACATGTAAAACTAAAATGAACATGCCTAACTTTTTAAATACATTGCACCCTGCCCTCTGGGCTGTCCAGGGCCAACCCTAAGGGCGACATAAATGTATTAAAAAGGAAGGTTTGAGCCTAGCCAAAGGTTTATTTTGCCAGATCCAAATGGCAGTTAAAAACTCCACACACAGGCTGCAATGGCAGGCCTAGGCATGTTTGAAAGGGATTTTTAAGTGGGAGGCAAACATAGTGCTGCAGGCCCACTAGTAGCATTTAACTTGCAGGCTCTAGGTAAATGTAGTACACCACTTTACTAGTAACTTATAAGTAAGTTAAACATGTCAATTGGGTGCAAGCCAATTCTACCATGTTTTAAGGTGAGTGCACAAGCACCTTAGCACTTGTTAGCTGTGAAGTGTGCAGAGTTCTATAGCAAGCACAAACCAAGTCAGACAAACAGGAGGACAGAAGGCAAATAGTTTGGGGGAAAACCATGCCAAGGACACCAGGTTAAATTTATCAACCAGCTGAAAATGGGGAGAACAACCCAACCACCGGGGAGTTATTTTCAGAAAGTCAAAAGCCTGGAGAGTCCACCAGAACTGGTGCAGTCTGTTCCAGGACGGTGTCCAACTGTAAAGTCCATTCCTTATAGGGAGATTGATCAGCTTAACGGTTTGGAATTCTCACCCCTCATCTGCATTAGCCCTCCGAGGGTTCTGTGGTCCGTCTCAACCTGAAAGTAAGCACCAAACAGGTATGGTCTAACTTCTTCAGTTGCCAGACTACTACAAAGGCTTCCCTTTCTACTGTACTCCATCTCTGTTCCCCGAGAAGTAAACTACTGCTAATGAAGGCTACAGGTTGATCCAGGCCCTCCTCGATCAGCTGAGAGAGCACAACCGGTATTGCCATGCTCCGAGGCATCGGTTTCCACAATTAAGTATCTGTAGAAGTCAGGGGCCTTGAGCACGGGTGCTGTGCACATGGCCTTCTTCAGGGTGTAAAAAGCGTTCTAGCACGTCTCAGTTCAGATTACCGTTCTAGGTTGCTTCTTAGAAGTCATCTCTGTCAAGAGAGCAACAATTGTGCCATACCACTTCACAAATCTCCTGTAGTATCTAGTCAGGTCTAGGAAGGCTCTCACCTCTGCCTGGCTCCTGGGGGGTTCCCATGCCAGAATGGTTTGGATTTTGGCCTGGAGGGGCTGCACCTTGCCTCCTACCACTTGGTGTCCCAAGTAGACCACTGAACCTTGCCCTTTCTGGCACTTACTGGTCTTGATATTCAGGCCTGCACATTGCAGAGCCTGAAGCACTTCCCTGAGGTGGTAAAGGTGTTTTTCCCAGCTAGAACCAATGACCGCAATGTCATTTAGATAGGCGGCGCTGAAGTACTCCAATCCAGCCAAGAACTGCTTGACCAACCTCTAGAAGGTGGCAGGGGTGTTCAACTGGAAGTGTACTTCTGGGGTACAGAACGCAGACCTCTTTGGCTCCCACGATCAGGGCAACCTGCCAGTATTCAGACGTTAAATCAAATGTGCTGAGGAACTTGGCAGATCCCAACCAGTCGGAGCTCATCAACTTGGGGGATGAGGTATTAGTCAGTCTTGGTGATGGCAATGAACCTCTGGTAATCTACATAGGATACAGGTTCTGGGGTGGTACCTGGAGGAGCAGGCCTCTGGGACCAACAATAGTGGGCTGGACCAAGGACTGTTTGACTGCTCAATGATTCTTAGCTCCAGCATTTTAGAGACGTCCTCCTTTATACTGGCTCTCAACTAACCAGATAGCCTGCAGGCTTTACTCTTCACAGGGATACTGACCCCAGTTTCAATATCATCGGTGTACAATGTAGTGAATCAGGGTAAAGGAGAAGAGAGAGACAAACAGCCCCAGAAACTGCAGAAGTCTCTCTGTTGCTCTATGGTTATATAAGAGGAGGGACTGACACTCTCCACTGACCAATCCTGCTCCTCGGAAGAAAGATCGTCGAGGAGAGGTTCACTACCCTCCACTCTATCATCCGTGACCAGAATCATGGTAGCCTTCTGGTCATACCACTGTTTCATGACCACCTGGCTGGCTTCTAGATTCTCTTTGGCCTACTTCCAAAAGCACTTCATCTAGGTATGGAGTGCTAACATGTAGCTGACCATATCGTGGGAGGGGGCTTGCTCTCAATCCTCCTTTACCAGACTGAGAGGCGCTCACACAGGGTGTCCGTTGAAAAGCTCAAAGGGGCTAAATCCAACCTCTGGGGTATCTCCCTGTATGCAAACAGGCAAGAAAAGAGGACATCCCACTTCCATCTCAACAGCTCCGATAGGCCCATGATCATGCCCTTTAGGGTCTTGTACAATCTCTCATTGGTTTGGGGATGGTTTGGGTGTTTAGAACTTATAGGTTACCCCACATTCCTTACACACGGACTTCAAGCATGCAGTCGGTACCGGTAGGAAAGCACAAGTTACTACTTGTGTAACAATATATCTGTAAGAGACATTAGTTGGTGATAGATCGTATGACTCCGCATCCGTCACTGGCGTCTTAAGCGCCAAGATGATATCACTGAGACTACTTAGGTGCTACCCATGCGAGCTGACGTCAGTTCTGTACACTACTTTCTGCGCCAGGAACACAGAGCCATGCAAGAAACTGACCACTGGTGCCATGAAATTAGGGCCCTGAAGGGGATGACCTTAACCCTAGAATCAGTACGCTGAACGGGGAGGATGGGTGGGGCGGTAAGGAATCTATCATTACCTAATGTCTCTTACAGATATATCGTTACACAAGTAGTAACTTGTGCATCTGAAAGAGACACATTAGTGATAGATTCCTTACCTTAGAATAGATACCCCAGCAATACAGATTAGACCAGAAAGTCACGGAGAACCAAACGGCCAAAGAAGCCGTCTCTCTGGACCCGACTGTCAAGGCAGTAATGCTTGGTAAACGTGTGCAGCGAGGCCCACGTAGCTGCCTGACAAATATCCTGAAAGGGGACGCCGCATCCCAGGGCAGTAGTGGCTGCTGTCGCCCTGGTAGAATGGGCAAGCAGCCCCACAGGAAGCTCCTTCTTAGCCAACGAGTAACAGTCCTTGATGCAGAGAACGACCCACCGAGACACAGTCCATTTGTGCACAGCCCGACCCCTTTTGGCACCCACGTAGCCAACAAAGAGCAGGTCATCCACCCGGAACTGTTGTGTGCGCGTCAGATAGAACGAGAGCGCACGTTTTGGGTCCAGACGGTGAAGCCTCTCTTCCTCTGTGGAAGGAGGCGGAAAGAAGGTGGGCAGAGTGATGGTCTCCCCGATGTGGAAGGGTGTGACAACCTTTGCCAAGAAAGAAGGACGGGTCCTTAAAACCACACTATCCGGATGAACAGAAAGGAAAGGAGGTTTAGAAGAAAGAGCCTGGAGCTCAATCACTCTTCTGGCAGAGGTGATAGCTACCAGGAAAGCCGTCTTGACAGAGAGAAGACTCAAAGGACAGGTATGAAGGGGCTCAAAGGGAGCGCACATCAGATATGTCAAAACAAGGATCAAGTCCCACTGAAGCATTATGAACAGCACGGGAGGAAACGTGTGCGTAATACCTTTGAGGAAATGGTTCACAACCGGGGACTTAAAGAATGAAGGCTGATCTGGAAGCCGTAAAAAGGCGGAGATGGCCGAAAGATAACCTTTGATAGTGCCCAGAGCAGAGCCCTGCTGGGACAAAGAAAGAAGGAAGGAACAGAAGAACTTCAGAAAGAGGGGCAGGAAGGGCATTCACAGTTTTAGCTGTGCACCATGCCACAAATTTGTTCCACCGGCAGGCTTACACCGTCTTAGTGTATGGACGCCTGGCTGCCAGAATGACATCACAGACTTCGAGAGGAAGATCGAAAGCTGTCAACTTTCGCCGCACACTCTCCACGCATGGAGGTGGAGGCTGGACAGGTTCGGGTGGAGGACCGTCCCCTGCTGCTGCGACAGAAGATCCGACTGCCTCTTCGGGAGGATCGGGGGATCGATCGCCATGCTGAGTAGCTCCGGATACCAGTACCTTCGTGCCCAATCCGGAGCCACAAGGATGACTTTGGCCCGGTCGTGCCGAATCTTCTTCAGCACTCTGGGCAGAAGTGGTATAGGCAGAAAGGCGTACAACAGACCGCAACTCCACTCGCGATGAAAAGCGTCGCCGAGGGAGTGCTGCCTTGGAAATTCCAACGTGCAGAACTGATGACATTGCGCGTTCTCTGCGGTGGCGAATAAATCTAACCAAGGCTCTCCCCACTGCTGAAAGAGACCTTGCGCCACTTCTGAGTGCAGACGCCATTCGTGATCCATCAAGCACCGGCAGTTGAGTTCATCCGCCCTAGCGTTCAGAGAACCTGCCAGGTGTACAACCACCAAGGTAATGCCTTGACGTTCCAGACATGTCTAGAGGCGCAGAGCCTCTTGACATAGGGTCTAGGACCCCACCCCGCCCTGTTTGTTGCAATACCACATGGCGGTGGTGTTGTCCGTGAACACCTGCACCACACTTCCCCGGACAGAGGGAAGGAATGCTTTCAGTGCAAGTCGAATCGCCTGAAGCTCCAAAAGCTTGATATGGAGCCGGGACTCCGCTGGAGACCAGAGTCCGCTGATCTCCACCTCTCCCAAGTGGTCTCTCCATCCCAGGAGGGATGCATCCATCACCACTGTGTGCTCCGGTTGGGGGAAGGGAGAGGGATCTGCCACTGACCCAATCGCGATTCGTGAGCCACCACGGCAATTGTCGTGCAGTGCCCTTCGAGATCCGGACATGATCGGACAGGTTGCCCTGATGCTGCGCCCACTGGAACTTCAGGTCCCACTGCAGAGCCCGCATATGCCATCTGGCATGTTGCACTAGCAGGACGCAGGAGGCCATCAGACCCAGGAGCTGGAGGGTCATCCTGACTGAAACCTGGGACAGAGGCTGAAAAATCGGAATCATAGCCTGAATATCCCGGACTCGCTGCTCGGGAGGATAAACTAGAAACAGCATCGAATCCAGAACCGCTCCGATAAAGGGGAGCTTCTGAGAGGGACTAAGGTGCGACTTCGGCACGTTGATGGAGAACCCCAGCAAATGCAGGAGGTCGGCCGTAGTGTGAAGGTGGTGGACGACTGCCTGGGGCGAGCCCGCCTTCAACAACCAGTCGTTGAGGTAAGGGAAGACTGACACCGACATGCGCAGGTGAGCTGCGACCACCGTCATTACCTTCGTGAACAGCCGAGGGGCGCTGGTAAGGCCGAAGGGGAGCACGGCAAACTGAAAATGCCACTGGCCTACCGTGAACCGCAGGTAACGCCGGTGGGCCGGCAGAACGGGGATGTGAAAATATGCGTCCTGCAAGTCCAACGCTATCATCCAGTCTCCAGGGTCGAGGGCAGCCAGGACCTGAGCCAGAGTCAGCATTTTGAACTTCTCCTTCCGGAGGAAACCATTGACGTTCCGGAGGTCCAAGATGGAGCGCAGGCCCCCTTTGTCCTTCTTGGGGACCAGAAAGTAGTGGGAATAACAACCACTCCCTACTTCTGGCCCAGAAATGCACTCGATGGCCCCTTGGGCAAGAGGGCCGTGACATCCTGCTGGGGAAGTACCAAGTGATCTCCCGACATGCGGTGGCACCGAGGTGGCATGGCTGGAGGGGAGGACTGAAAGGGAAGGGAGTAACACCTACGGATGAGCTGCAACAGCCACTTGTCCGATGGGATATCGCACCAGTGGGGGAGGTGGTGGAGGATCCTGCCACCCACCGACGTGGGGTGCTCCACAAAGCTCGGATTAGGAAGGTTTGGAGGTAGAAGCAGCGGGGGCGGAGGTGTACTGACCCCGATGCCACTGCGGAAGCCACGTCCGCGGCTGCGCTGAGGCTGGTTCTGCACAGGCTTGCTGATGGAACAGGCCTCGGCGCCTCTGCCGTGGCCACGAAAGGAACGAAAACCAGGAGTGGCCGGGCTCTTAGCTGAAAGATCCAAGCACTTGGCCGTGGCTCGCGAGTCCTTACTACGCTCCAGTGCACGGTCGGCCTTATCGCCAAACAGGTGAGCGCCATCAAAGGGCATGTCCATGAGCGAGCTCTGGACATCGGGCGCGAACCCAGTAGATCGCAACCAGGCGTGGCGACGCAGCGCCACAGTCGTAGCAATCGCCCTGACCTGTTAGTCAGCGGTGCCCAAACCACACCGAATGGCGAACTTAGCCGCATCCTTACCCTCAGCAATTGCCTGGGAAAGCACAGCATGAACCTCCTCAGGACACTGAGGCAACACCTGAGCAACCGTATCCCACACCGCGTGGGAATAGCGGCCTAATAAGCAGGCGGTGTTCACCGACCGCAGCCCCAAGCTGGCCGAAGAGAACAACCGCTTTCCGAACCGTTTCAGCTTCTTAAGAGTCCTTATCCGGTGGAGCCGCGGGGAAAAACTCTGCGGCGTCGAGGCTGGATGACCAGGCTCTCAGGCGTAGGATGAGTGGTCAGAAACGCAGGGTCACCAGGCGCCGGGCTGTGACGCCTGGCGACATTCTTATCCACAAGGGACCCTGCGGCCGGCCTCGACCAAGTACCCAACAAGACGTCAGTGAGGGCGTCATTAAAGGGAAGCAGGGGCTCCGACGAAGTGGACGCAGTCTGGAGCACCTCAGTGAGGAGATAGTCTTCAGGGCCACCGTAGGAAAATCGAGGTTGAGGACCTCAGCGGCCCGACGGAGCACCATCGTGTAGGAGGCGCCCTCCTACATAGTAGGCGGGTTAGAGGCAAACGCCGGGTCAGAAGAGACATCGAGGTCGCCGGCGTCCTCTAAGTCGTCCACCCAGTCCTGCTCGGAGTCACACTGACGAGCAAGAGGGTCCTCGGACCCCTCCCAGTCATACTCCACCTCTGTTGCAGGGGGAACTTACTGCGGCGGCAGAGACGAAGCCGGGAAAGGAACATACGGCGTCAGAAACGGCGCCGTTCCGCCGGCTGAGCCGGCGCCACGTACCAATGCGGATCCCGGGTAGGAACAAAATGGTCCTGGAACCGGGGCAAGGGCGGGACAAACGGCACCCACTGCGGCGCCGGAGGCGGAGCTGAGGGTGGCGCTGGGGCCGGAGCCGGGAGCGCTGGCCCTCACGGCGCCGGGGCCAACGGCGCAGGATCCTGTGGCGCCGAAGCTGGAACCGCTGACCGCCAAACAGGATCTGGAGACGGGACCCAAAGGTGCGCCGGCAGGAGACCGAGGCCTAAAAAGGCGGTCCATGGTGGCAAGAAATTATTGCACCTGTTCGGGAGTTGCCAATAGACCCGGGGAAGGCGGGTAGGCCGCGGGACTCCCAGGCTTCATAGGAGCCACAGGGGCAGAACCCCTGTCCCCATCGTCCGCATCCGAGGACCGACGGGGGGACGTCAGAGAGCAAACAAGCTTCTTCGACTTCTTTTTATGCCGTCGCTTACCGGAATCCGAGGGCAAAGACTTGGAGCCTGAGGAGCGACAACTGCGGACCCGTGAGCATTCCCGGGAACGGTTCCTGGACCGGCGTTGGGACAAGTGCTGGATCTCCAGCAGCTTCGGGCGCCGCTCCCGCAAGGCCTTCGGGCCATGGCCGACAGTCCCGGGAGTCGTGGTCAGTCTCCAGTCAGCAGAAGCAAAAATCGTGGGGGTCCGCCGCAGACATATTGCAACGGCAGGCCCCACAAGACTTAAATACAGGCATACCTACGTGCACCAAGGAGAAAAAGGGGGAGACAAAAGTCTAAAAAGTGTAGTCAAAAAGTGACTAAGGTACGTGCTCTAACCGGATCTGCGCTTGTCTGGCGTGGAAAAATAAAACTGACATCAGCGCGCATGGGTGGTGCCCAAGCAGTCTCCGTGACATCATCTCGGCGCTTACGACGCAAGCGACGGACGCAGAGCTGCACAATGCCACCTGACGCGCAGGGGTACTGCTAGCAAAACTTTCCGGATCCAGTCTGACACCTGGGGATATTCTAAGGTAAGGAATCTATCACTAACGTGTCTGTCAGATTTTCCCCTTTTCGCATGGTTACCCGCCACTTCTTGCCTGACACATGATGCACTTTGACTTGGTGTGCCCTGGGTCTCTGCCAATCAGGCTTCCAGGGTCTGTGTTCTTTCCCAAAGCTGGACCTTTGTACCCACAACTGCCACATCTCTGGCCACAAGTAAGCCCCTTGTAAAAGGTACCATGGGTACCAAGGGCACTGTGACCAGGTAAGGACTCCAAGGCTGAGGCACCTTTTGTGCCACACTTAGAGGCCCTGTACCTTAACCCCCACACATTGCCATTGAAGGCTGCATGTTTTGGTGGAGAGCAAAGTGAGTCTACATGGCACACATCCCTGTGTGCCATGCCTGCAACCCTCTGTCCGAGGCCAAGGTAAGTTACCTCTCTAGCAGGGTGCACTAGCCCCCAGGTGAGGGTACAGTGCCATGAGCCATGTACCTCTACAGTGGCTAGGTCAATTTTTTGACATTGTAAGTTAAGTAAAGCTAAAAAGAGTATATGGTCTGGGAGTTGGTCACTACAAACTCCACAGCTCCATAATGGCTTTACTAAAAACTGGGAAATTTTGGCAGCAAATGTTATGTTAATTATGTTAATTAAATGTAATATAGTGCACAACTCACCTGCTGCATCTCGGCCCTGTAGCAGTTCTAAAGCCCAGAATGAGCTTTCAACCATTTCTTAAATTTGCAGTAGTTCGCACAAGTATGAACATGCAGCGGAAGGTAATTCCAATAGGAGGGCGCAAGCTAAGAGAAAGCTCTTCCCCTGCATCTCGTTAAATGCGGGGCACACTCAGTAGGGGTTTATCACAAGATCTTAAGCTTCTCAGCACATTAAGCCCACACTGATGCCAGTGTGGGATTTAATGTACAATGCACACAGAGGGCATCTTAGAGATGCCCCCTGAAAAATGACCAACCCTGGTGTGGTTTCTGAATGGACTCCCACCACTTGCCACCACCAGAGAGGTTTCTGGACCCCGGGGTAGACAGCATCCACTCTCTGGGTCCAGAAACAAAGTGCATCCTGGGCAGAGGTGTCATGCCTCCTCCCCCAAGGTAGATTTGATTCCTGAGAGGGGAAGCTTCAAAGGCCTGCCGCCTTTGTAAGCTATCCCTGCCTTCTGCTACCCCCAGCAACTGGCTCGCACTGATTCTGACCCCCACTTTTGGTGGGAGAACGAGCGGGAAAACCGAGCTAGGAGGAGAGGTGTGCCCACCACTCAGGTGGGGAGGCGAGGTGAAGCACACATCTCAGTCCCCTCCATCTTGGAGATGAGGGGATCCAATCAATTAGAAAAAGGTTCCTGCCTCCATCCCACTGGAGGGCGGCATAATAGGGGTGTACCCACTCCACGGAAGGGGCCCATTGGTTCCAACCTGCACACCCCTCAATTTAGTATTGAGGGCAACCCTGAACCTTGCCCCCTCAGATTCGAGGAAAAAAGAAGGAGGACTGAAGAGCCGAACTGACTATGGAAGAAGAGGACACATGCTGTTTTGGCCCCCAGCTCTACCAGCCTGTCCCAACTTCAAACTGCTTACAGTGAGAACCCCGGCGAATCGAGCAGCCAGCAATCCCCAGAGCCCAGAGGAAATGTCCTGCACTCATCCAAAAGACTGTCTCCAGTGAGCCCCGGATTTGCTCAAGCCAAGACTCACCCAGAGAATCCGGATGCAGATGGCTCTGAGATTCTGCACCACTCTGCACTAGACGCCCACAGCCCAAGTTAGAGTGGCCCAACATCACAAGGAGATCTCCCCAGTGATCCTGACCCGGGATCTGATGATCCCTGACCTCCCTCAAGTTTCAAGATGCTTGCAGCCTCAACCTGAATGGCCCCCTGACTGCAACCAGAGCTGGTAAGAAGAACCACACGTCAAAAGACACTCCTGCACCTAACGCCCCACGGCCTGTACCTCTGTACCTGTGCTACTGGATACAAACCTGCCTGTACCTGTGCTACTGGATACAAACCTGTAACAATTGCAAACCCAACCACGACTGCATCTCCTTGAAAGTCCTGAATTTGAGAATATATTTCACTTACCTGTGCCAAGTCCTGCTTAGTTTTAAAAATAAAACATAAGCAGATCTTTTTTATATTTACCTAAGTGGTCTGGATTCAGTCTCCAAGAGTGTGCCATCAGTTTTGATTGAGTAAATACAATAAATGCTTAGCACACCCTCTAGATAAGCCTAATTGCCTACCCACACTACCACAGAGAGCTATTAGTACTTACATAATTTAGCCTCTGCTATACCACTGGAGACTCCCCTGGACTCTGTGCACACTATTCCTTACTTTGGTATAGTATATACAGAGCAGGCTTTTTACAGTACCACGGCCAGATACTGCCTCCATGGGGAAACCTCACACAGGAAAATTATCCCCATCAATGCTCTGGCCACTGTGGGCACAGTCACTGTCCTCAGAGTTAAAGGATGGAGTACTGAGTGGCATGGCTTACCAGACCAGGATGAACCTGTTGCCCAGGGCTGTCTTGGGGTCCAGAGGCACAACAATGCTAAAACACACCTGTTCAAAGTGCCATTGACATGGAATGACTGCAGGGGAGCCTTGCACATCCCTCCCAACTAGTCACTGGCCTGGTAGGTAGGGCATGACCTGTAGAAGGCACCCATGACATTTGTGAAACCCATCTGAAATTCATAACTTGGCTGGATTAAAAACAAAAGTTCAAATAAAAAGTTTGCAAATAAAAAGCTGGGGTTGAGAAACCCCACCAATCGCATCCTGAGAACACTCCCCTAGGAGCAGATTCAACGAGAAAGAGCAGATTTGCAGAGCCACAGTATATGGACAGTTACAGAGAAAGGTATAGAGACTTTGGGGCAAATGAAAGGAAAACCATCAAAGGAGCACATGTATTATACTTCCCCGCTGCATGGCCTTTCTGGAATTCCAGCCCTGAAAACGAGACAAAAATAAGCCACTAAAATAACAACTTGACCAAAATTGTGAAAACCCGAGATAGAGAACAGTAAAGAGGAAAACTGAGGAAAGGGAAACAGCAGTTTCTCAACTCAATTCCAGTAGAACATTGGTGGAGGAAGGATAAGTTACTTACCTATAATCCTAGTTCTCTTCCAGGGGCATACTCAAAGTCATAAGCACTGAATAGTCCCACAAACATTCGGGGACCCCGTAGCGTGTGGACAGAATGGACAAAGGAGATTGTATCTTGGCATCGATACATCGATGACCTTTTTATAATCTGGAGAGGTTCCACGGGTAAAGCAAATGATTTCATCCAACACCTTAATGAAAATACCATGAATCTACACTTCTCAGGGGAGATTAGTTTAGTGGCAGTAAACTATCTAGATTTGAAGGTTGAAGTGAAATCAGGGAAATTAACAACTGACCTTTATCGCAAACCCACAGCAGGGAACAGTATCCTTCATGCCTCTAGCGCTCATCCTGAAAAACTGAAAAATAGCATTCCATATGGCGAGCTCCTTAGATTAAAACGAAATTGCTCAAGAAAGTGTGATTTTGAAAGAGCAGCAGAGAGCAGTCTCAAACGATTCGAGATGAGAGGTTACAATACGAATCTTTTAGAGAACACTCTTGAACGAGTCAGAAAAATACCTAGGGAACAAATTTTGCAAACCAAACAATCTGAGAAAGTTACGGAAGGCCAATTTCGGCTTATCACAACTTACTCCAGTGACACATTGAGGTTGAGGTCTATCCTCAGAAAACACTGGCATGTACTAAAAACTGACCCTATTATTGGGTCTGATGTTTCAATGACTCCCCAAATCACATACAGAAAAGCTCGATCGTTGAAAGATAACCTGGTACACAGCCATCTAGACCCCATTTCCCGCAAACAGGGCACTTTAAAAGAAATGAAGGGCTTTTTTCCCTGTGGGAAGTGTAAAGCCTGCGCCTTTAGCAAAAGAGCATTTCACTACAATGTTAAGGGCTTGCCTAAAGAAAGAGTAATTTCGAAATTTCTGACTTGCCAAACACCATATGTGGTATATTGTTTAAAATGCCCATGCGGGCTCATGTATGTGGGAAGTACAGTGAACAGTGTTAAATTCAGAATTCTGGAACACATGCGGGCGATAGCGAAAAAAGATCTCACCTATCCCGTAGCTAGACACTTCGCAATAAAACATAACAGCAACAGGGATCTGTTGCAGTTTTTTGCGATTGATTGTGTCTTGGCACATGCCAGAGGAGGGGACAGAGTAGCAAGATTAAGGCGACTGGAGTCAAGGTATATAATTGATCTCCAAACTAAGACCCCATATGGGTTAAACTCAGGAGAAGAACTGATTGTACATCTAGGGACCTAGATAATAGATACTCCAGGAGTCATCGCCACTCAGAAATATTTGACCTACCAATCATCAACTGTAATTTTGATTGTGACCCAATGTGTATTACCTGAATATGCTGTCTAGCATTGACTCTCGAAAAATATGTGTCACATTGTCTTTCTTCTGTTCCTATTTTTCCCTTTCCCTAACCTTTTTTCTTTTTTTCTTTTTTTCTTTTCTTGCACCATTCCTCCTTTCTCTAAATTGACTGTCCTTTACCATTTGACTTATTAGCCAGTAATGCCGATACACGGCGAAATATAGACAACTGCATAATTATGGTCAAATGGACATTTTTGTCTGGCACCTGCTACGGGGTCACAAATCGCCTGATATAGGCGGACTGCCGATCCACGGCTTTATAACTAAGAGATTGTACTGTGAAAACATATCCAATGTGATAATTTTATTTTTTGCATGTGTACTGGTGAAATGTTTTATGTATTTCGAAAAACATTAATTGTTTAAATTTCACAGCCAATCCATGATCATATACCCATTTATGTTTGTATCTGAACCATTAATTTTTGACCCTTTAAAGATGGCGCCCAAATATCCCGGACCGCTGTTTCCTCTGACCTCCTCTATGTTTAATTTTGAACGATGTATATAAGATGTAGCTTACAATGAACTTAGTAACAACACTGAGGAAGGACTAGCTCCGAAACGCGTCTGTTGTTTACTCCTCTGAAATAAACGAAGCTGCCATACTACTTACCCGTGAGTGCTCGATTCTTTCCTGGAAACCTGAAGGAGTCATGGAGCGTCAATAGAGATTGCGGTGCACCTCCGCATTTGAAGCACCCGCCTTCAGCGTGCCGCGCTTCCCAGGTGCAGTTGAGCAGGATATATATATATATATATATATACATATATACATACATATACATACACATATACATACACATATATATATATATATATATCCAAAGGTGCAAAGGCAATTCTTCGTACGCTCTCAGAAAGACAGACCACAAACGGGGATCTCTTGAAAGGGGTGTTTTAATTCACTACGCGTTTCAGCTCGAAAGCCTTGATCACGTGAAAGATTGTGTACAAACATGGTGATTAATAAAGTTGCTTCAATCAACATCAACATAGGACAACCAAAGGCTAGATGATGAAACAGTGGCAGACATCTTGGAAAGCAAAATTCTGTATTATAAGTGAATCTATGTCGTTCTGTGTCCGTCACACAAATAAAATAATCGGCGCCAGATTGGTGTTCAGAACGTGAAATAACAGATAAAACAGCATTGTAATAATTAAGTACAAATGTGCTGAGTGACATGGTCCAAAAGTCACCATGCGCGAGAGCAGAGTAGTCGTGCCTCGAGCCTGTGGTAAAGGTAATCTTGAGCTCTGTATGTAAAAGACATGGAATGCAAATAAGTGGATGCATAGTGCATAAAATGCATTCTAACAGTTATGCCCCTTTCAAGAGATCCCCGTTTGTGGTCTGTCTTTCTGAGAGCGTACGAAGAATTGCCTTTGCACCTTTACTACCGGCACGCTCCGCCGGAGTGTACGCCACCTCTCTCGGGTCACAGCAGCCGGAAGGAGCCATTTGGAATAAATAAATATATATATATTTTTTTTTTTATTTCACCCAATTGCCCAAGCTTTTGGAGCGCACTCTCAGCAGGATTGAACCATACGGTTTATTTTCACAAGGCATGAACTCGCATTAGTGTCCACTGGTTACATTGCCTAGACCTGACGCGTTTCAAGGCTTCCGCCTATCTTCAGAGGTCGCTGCTGAATGACTCGTGCAGGTAGTTCTATTCAATTAAGTAATGAAGCATGCCCCGCCCTTAGTGGGCTTCGTTTGATGTTGTTGGCGCATGCTGGGCTTTGTAGTCCATGGCAGAACAAGTAACACCTTTAGTAGGGCCCGCTGTTGTCACAATTAGCAGCATAATTTTCTCAACCCTTAGTGGGCCCACAGGACCCCATGCGAGTTAATTTTACCACAATCTTGCCGAACCGCATTCAAGTCCGGATAGAGTTCCGGACACGGCCTCCGTTAGTTCAGGATGGTGCTGCTCCCACGGCCAGGCTGCCGCGCAAATAATTTTCACCCAATTGCCCAAGCTTTTGGAGCGCACTCTCAGCAGGATTGAACCATACGGTTTATTTACACAAGGCATGAAGTCGCATTAGTGTCCACTGGTTACATTGCCTAGACCTGACGCGTTTCAAGGCTTCCGCCTATCTTCAGAGGTCGCTGGTGTATGACTCTTGCAGGTAGTTCTGTTCAATTAAGTAATGAAGCATGCCCCGCCCTTAGTGGGCTTCGTTTGATGTTGTTGGCGCATGCTGGGCTTTGTAGTCCATGGCAGAACAAGTAACACCTTTAGTAGGGCCCGCTCTTGTCACAATTAGCAGCATAATTTTCTCAACCCTTAGTGGGCCCACAGGACCCCATGCGAGTTAATTTTACCGCAATCTTGCCGAACCGCATTCAAGTCCGGACATGCTTCATTACTTAATCGAACAGAACTACCTGCACGAGTCATTCACCAGCGACCTCTGAAGATAGGCGGAAGCCTTGAAACGCGTCAGGTCTAGGCAATGTAACCAGTGGACACTAATGCGAGTTCATGCCTTGTGAAAATAAACCGTATGGTTCAATCCTGCTGAGTGCGCTCCAAAAGCTTGGGCAATTGGGTGGAAAATATATATATATATATATTCACTTAAAAAACCATAGGTTTCACACATGTTATAGTTAGGTGGATATTTCACTCGTAAAAAACCAATGAAATTCCCCCGTTATAGTTAATTCAGATAACTATAACTCGCGCGCCTGCAATCCTCTGCTCATGACGTCACATATTACATCACTCATGACATGGTCAGCTGCATCACTCTTGACATCACTAATGACATCATCCTTGTGATAGAGTGGCGGTCGCGCGAGTTATAGTTATCTGAATTAACTATAACGGGGGAATTTCATTGGTTTTTTACGAGTGAAATATCCACCCAACTATAACATGTGTGAAACCTATGGTTTTTTAAGTGAATTTGCAAGGTTTTTTAAATGCTAATTCCTAACTATAACGTGTGTGAAACCTATGGTTTTTTCAGTGAATTTGTACGGTTTTTTAAATGCTGTTATGTATGTATTATTTTTTTTATATATTTATTTTACAATAAACTACGTATAAATTTTTTTTTTAATGGTTTAAAAAAAAAAATGTAAATGTTTTTTTCTGCCTTCGGGGTCCTTCAGGGACCCCCTGACAAAGGCTAGGGGGTCCGGAACTCTCTACCCTGCCCCCTTTTCACGTTTGCCACCTTCCTTTTCCACTCTCGCACTGAAAACAAACAAAATGGCGGCCGACACTTCCTGATTTCGGCCGATTCGAACGTTGACTGACATGTAACAACCAATCAGAATTACGCTCGCGCACGGTGCGCGGCTATAGATATTTTTTTTATTTTTTTAACAAACTTTATTGATGACTAGCAAATTTGAAATGTATCAGTCATTCTACAGAGACAGTCTTTCACTTTTGTATGGAGAACATTACACATATGGCTTATAATGGTTATGTGCGGCATTTCGTAAACGATAAAAGCGAAGACAATGATCTCCAATAACATCGTTGACATCAAAGTAAGCCATCTGACAATATAAATCGACAATAGGAGACAATTACATTCCAAGCAGCAAGCGAACTTCATTAAACCATCCCCTCCCTCCCTAGCCCGCCCTCTCCCCACTCCTGGTCAATCGAGTTTCGGTTTCGCCAACTATCACTCTGTGGCGGTACAATAAAGGCCACAAAGAATAGCATTTTCCTCGGGTTTAGCAGAGCTGTGTGTCTGAGTCCCGAAATCTATCATGAAAAGATCGTATAGGACTCCTGCGTGCTACGGGGTTGGGATATTCTGCGGGGGTAGTAGATCGAGCGACTCCAGCTTAAGTAGCAGAGCCTCCCAGTCCATCGAGATGGGTTGCTTCCTGAGCCCCCTATCCTCCTCTCTGCGAAGAGCTGCACCCTCCGCCTTCCCCCACTGCACCATGTCGCCCTGCCACGTGTACACCGATGGGCTCCTAGGAGATTTCCATCGCATGGTAAGGGCTCTCACTGCCACGATAAGGGCTAGGTCTACGAACCGCAACTGTGCTTTCTGCACTTTAGTGCGTCTGCGGAGGCCTGCGAGGCAATACAATGCGTCTTCCGGGACAGGAAGTCCAGTGACTGCTCTCAAAGCATCCCGAATCCCCACCCAGTAGTCCCTAAGACAGGGACAGGACCATAACATATGTAGGAAGTCTGCCTCTTCCCCTCGATATTTATGTGCTTTTAACAGCAATTTTCTCAGGAACTACTGAACAGATTGACTCCATATATGCAAAAGGCACATCCCTGACCTGAGGACTACCTCTCTGCCAAATTTCAAGTAATTCTGTTCAGCCGTTCGGGCTGTACCTTCGACTAAAGGTCCTATGGGAAAATGGCATGGGGAAAACGCGTTTGGGAACCCCCTTTTAATCTCTGCCTCCGCTTGACAAATCCCCCCCCCCCCCCCCCCGAGACTTTCAGGGTAGGAGCTGAGCGGAGCTCCACATTCGTTTTGAAAATTTCGCGAAGATTCGTCAACCGGCGCCAAAGTTATTCAAAATAGAATTTTGAGATTTTCTATGGAAACACGGTCCTAACTATAACTATCTACTGGCGACTACATATACACACACACACACACACATATATATATATATATATATATACATACACACACACACACTTTTAAAAAAAACTAATTTTATTACCTTTTACAAGAGTTACAGCAGGTCCTCTAACTGCGGCCCAGGTCCATACATAATATCATTTAGCTCTCTCGCATTTCATGTCTCACTGAGCGTAGGACCGGTTACTCCTGGATTTAGCAATCATCTGCTGAGCTCGGTATTCCTTTGTCATGACCTCTAGGAAACCACCCCCCGCCAGCCCCCATCAACTAACTAATCCCCTCCCCCTCCTCCCCTCGCCCCGCTGTCCTCCCCTCCACACACATACATATATACATACACACATATATACACACACAAACACGTACATATATACACACATACATATATACACACAAGTACACACACACACCTATATACACACAAACACACACATATATATACACATACATACATCTATATATACAGCCATTCAAAATAACTATTTCGCAGATACAGTATCGGCATAAAAAGTATTCTACAAACACATATGCATCATTAGTTAACACAATCATTAAAATTTAGACTAACATGTAATAAAACATGATTCGAGGGAAGGCAATAAAAAGTTTTGGGCAATAAAAAGTTTTTGTTTAAAGATAGTAATAAGTTAAAAAATATTGATTCATACATATAGGCACAAATATTATCCAAACCAGCGTCTTGAATTACACATTTTAGATATCAGGATAATGATTTGATCTACTTTTGCTTAAAACAGATAGAAAAAACAAGGCCATAGAAAAACATATAAAAGGATCAGACAGTGACTGAAGATAATATAGGGCTACACAAAATAGATTAAAATTCATTTTTCCGAATAAGGAGGACAATGTATCTTTTTCTTTCATTAATATCAAATTACCCAAAAATACAACGTTCAGATAACTCTGAGTGGATCCCTTGTCAAGGTGGAAGTGCAGTAATCGCATAGGTTTAAGACGGGTGGCCTAATATAAGAGGAATATAATTTAGACGAATTCTCATTAAAATAGATCAGTGTTGGAGATTTTTGACATGACAAATAAGAGAATTGCATGTTAGTTATGGTAGGTGCAGCGTGATACAGTCGGACTGTGGGCATTTTAAAATTAGAGTCATACCTCTACGTATGTAAATGACCAATAAGCAAGTTTTCAGCTCCTTTTTGGATACTGAGAGGCACACCTTCGGATCCTCAGAGGTTATTAAGTCCAATGGCCTGAAGGTCAATATATCTTAGCCAGCTTATTTTACTTACACCATCTAGTTTCAGGGCGTTGTTTATAATATCTCTAGTCAGTGAAAGGGTTTCTTTTCGCCAAACTGAATGCCACATCAAGATCAGTGCAATACGAATCTTATCAGTAATATATGGAACTCTCAACTCAATGTGACAGTTATAATTAGAGCATGATTGGGGAAGAGATGCCAAGTTTTTCAAGAAACCATCCTCTTTGCGCTGGAGTTTAGAGGTATCAGAAATGCCCCAGACAGCTGCACCATAAGAGGCTGCAGATAATGTTTTTGCCTCGTAAATCTTTATCACTTCGATTGGCTTGGACCCGATTTTTTTCACAACTTTAAAAAGGGCCCCAATATTTTTTTCCATCAGTAATCCCCTGTTGGGGACCATATTTATCCAATTCTTACCGCAATCAAACAGGATCCCTAGGTAGTTAAGAGTCTATAACATCTAGGTTTATCCCTTCAATGTACATTCGAGGCTGTTTCTGCTGCTTTGGACCTCCCACAAGAATAAAGGACTTAGTGTAGTTCATTTTCATGTCCAAATTATTCATACATTTTTTCATACTTCTCTACGAGTCGTCGCAGCGCGTTGCCTGTGCGTGCAAGGATCACTGCTTCGTCAGCCTAGAGGAGTATCCGGACAGGAGAGGAATTTATAAGGGGAACGTCTGTGGTGAACCCTAGCAGAGAAGATTCTACGGCATAAGTGTATAAAGCAAATAAAAAGGGCGTGAGCATGCATCCTTGCCTCACGCCCCTAGAGATTGTCTTGAGCATTCTCCTCCACATACACATATATATATATATATACACACAAATATATCTATATTATATACACACACACACGCATATACACACACACACACATATATATAAATACATACACACATATATACACACATACACACACATACATACATACACACACACACACATATATACATACATATATTTAAGCATACAGCCTAAAACCATTCACCAGGCTAAGCTGCCAAAATTGCATTGGATTCTTCATTTAAAATAAAAATATGTCTATATAGCAGTTCTGTAAATAGAACATGCACTCAGTGTTTCAACGCAGCCTTTTATTTTCAAAGAAAAAGGCAAGTAAAGGCAGGCATTTAGCCCATAGGCTGCATAGAGAGAACCACAACAGTAATAAAAATGGAGCCGTGCATTTAAGACCTTCAAGACCTCTCTTCTCCCATCATGTCCCACAGGTGACAGTTAGGTCAGGTATTTTTTTTAGGACATACTATTATGTAGGAATCATGAAAAAAGAAAATGCTACTATAACAAAAGTATTCGTCCAGGGAGGTGGGCGGGTTGCTAATGACTTGGAAGAGTATACACCTGGAAGAGAACTAGGACTAGTAACTTATCCTTCTCTTCCAGGGGATACTCAACAATAGTCATAAGCACTGACTAGAATAGCAAACTCATCCCCACAAGCCCGCGGACGAATATCAGTAAAGTCACAGAAAAACACAAAGGATAATTTATCCAAACAGATTCCTTAAAGAGGCTTGCCCAAACTGAGCATGAGCCTGAGTGTCAGAGTCTAAGCAATAGTGGCAAGAATATGTGTACTGATGTGGCAGCTTTACAGATTTCTGCAATCAATGCACTTTTGAGGAGGGCCATAGTGGAGGCCTTTTCCCTGGTGGAATGAGCCTTTGGTTTACCAGGAAGTTGTTTATTAGCCAGCTGGAAAGACAATGTAATGCAAGAGATTATCCATCTGGAGATGGACTGCTTGGAAGATGAAAAACCAGTACGTATGGAACCATACGTCACTACCAGACAGTCTGATTTTCTAAAATCCTTGGTTCTGTCTAGATAGAATTTGAGAAACCTTTTGAGGTCTAGAGAATGTAAAGTCCTCTCAGGAGGACTTGGAGGGTTCGGAGAAAAGGTAGGGAGAGTGATAGATTGGTTAATATGAAAATCAGAGACCACCTAGGTAAACAAGCATTAAAAATGCAATAGGTCTCGCATTTGTTTAAGTTTGAGCGTTTGGCTTTGCTAATGGTATTGTATTTTAGCTATGTTTTATTGAGTGTATGGATGTGATGTGTAGTGGAATTATGTGTTTTGGATTGTAATTGTTATATAAATGTAAACCTTTTTACCTCTTCTACCCCTCCGCTATCCTTCTCAATCCAAATGACCAACATATCCACCACTCAAATTACTTACATATTTCACTATACTAATTCACCACTAATCCTCTATGGGCCCCAAAGTAGCGAGCTACTCGTCCTAAAAGTGCTTCAACACCCCATCAAGGGTAGCAAGTGCTATATAAATGCAAACCTTTTTTCCTTCTCTATTCCACCACTATCCTTCTCAATCCAAATAACTGACTAACAAATCAATCCCTCAAATCACTTACACATTTCACTATACTAATTCACCACTAATCCTTTATGGGTTCCGGAATAGCGCGCTACTCGCCAAATAAGTGTTTTGACGCCTCATCAGGGGTAGTAAGCGCTATATAAATGCAATTGCAATACAATAGCCCGAATGCCTTGATCACACTGTAACAGTGGGAAGCCCATGAACAGCATAATATTCAGAATGGCTCTTATAAAAAGGAATACTGAGCGAATTAGTCAGATGCGTCTTCGGCACATTGATCCTGAATCCTAGGGATGCAATAATAATGGAGGTGGTCTATGATTGAGGCGAGCCACTTAACACAGTCAATGATGATGCAGGAGGCTAAATTAGCTACAGAGCTATTCTCTCGGAGATCAAGGACCGAGGCTGAAACATAGGGATCATATCCCAAAAGCCCTGGGCGCCTTGCAACAGAGGAAAGGCTCTGAACTGTACCATAGAAGGGACATTTCTAATGAAAGGAATTTTCTGCCAAGGAGTCAGTTGCGACTTTGGCATTTTAATCGTGAATGATATCAGGACATTTGCAGTCACTTGGAGTTGGTATACGACTGATTTTGGAGATCCTACCTTCAACAACCAGTTGACGAGGTAGGGCAAAACTGCTAGCCCCGTCCTCTGAAGATGTATTGTGACCACTGCCATCTCTTTCATGAACACCTGAGGGGCGCTGGTAAGGCAGAGTGGGAGCACAGGAAACAAACTGGTCTGGCCTACCCTGAATCACAGGTAAAGTCTGTGGGTCTTTGTAAGAAAGTGGGTTTCTGTTGCAGTAAGCCCCCCTTTTATTGACTAATAGCTGATGCACTTTTCCTTGTTGTGCCCTGGGCTCCTGCCAATCAGGTGCCCAGGGCCTGTGTTCCTTCCCTAAAAAAACTGCCTAACAGCCAAAACCTAAATTGGCAAACCCTGGCCACATGTCAGCCCCTGGTAAATGGTACCCTAGGTACCCAGGGCCTTGTGACCAGGGAAGGCCTCTAAGGGCTGCAGCACTCATTGTGCCACCCTTAGAGGCCCTGTACCCTAACACCCACACACTGCTCTTGCAGGCGGAGTGTCTGGATACAAGACAAAACAGAGTCGACATGGCACACATCCCTGTGTGCCATGCCCACAACCTACACTGCCCTGGCATACATTAGCCACCCCTCTATCTGGGTGCCCTATGCCAGTGGTATGGGCACAGAGGCAGGAGCCCTGTGCCCCTACAGTACCCAGGTCCACTCCTGGGTCCTGTAAGTGCAGTGCTGCCAGCTAAGAGTATATGGTGCTGGGAGCTTGTCAAACACGAACTCCACAGCACCATAATGGCAGCACTGAAGACTGAGAAGTTTGGTATCAAACTGCTCAGCACATTAAATCCACACTGATGCCAGTGTGTGCTTTAATGTACAAAACACCACAGAGGGCATCTTAGAGAGGCCCCCTGAAACCTAAACCTACAATCCACGTCTGTTCTGAGGCTGCCTAGGCTGCCACCCAGCAGACATGTTGCTGGCCCCCTGGGTAGGAGAGCCCCAGCTCTCCTGGGTCTGCAACAATGCACATCCTGGGCGAGGTGCTAAATCTCCTCCCCCAGGATGGGCAGGGGGAAGCTTCAAAGGCATGCCGCCACTGTGAGCTCCCCCAGGCCACTGCAACCCCCCACTCTGGCGGGAAGCTTGGCCGGAACCCCAAATAAGGACAGGGGATGTGCCAGCCTGCCAACCCCACCCCTCAGGTGGGGGAGGCGAGGTGAAGCACATCTCCGGGCTCTCGCCATCTTGAAGATGGGAAGCCCTGCCCAATCAGGACTAGGCTCCTGCCCCCCTCCCACAGGAGAGAGGCAGGATAGGGGGTGTACCCACCCCAGGACAGGGACCCATTGGCCCCTGCCCTTCACCTACCAGTAACACCCCTAAATCTAGTTTTTAGGGGCACCCTGAACCTTCCTTCCCCAGATTACAAACTACAAAGAAGAGCAAGAAGAAAGAAGACCTGCCCTGCAGCTGCTAAAAAGAGGAAGACACCAACTGCTTTGGCCCCAGTCCTACCGGCCTGTCGACCCTCGAACCTGCTCCTGCTCCAACCCGGCATCTCTTGTGGCCAGCAACCTCACAAACCCCGGAGGACCTGGCTACCTCTTGGCTCTAAGCCCCTGGGACTCCCATGAGTAGAGGCTCTACTCAAAACCTATCTCTAATCCCTGGCAGAAGCCCGGAACCGCGAACCCAGCACACTGCACCAGCCAAGCCTGGCCAGTGCCGGAGTGAACAAAGACCCGGAGGACGACCCCACGGCGACTGGGACCCCGAGTCCGGCACCCAAGGACCTCCCTCGACACTCCTGAAGAAGCCTGCAGCCTCAGAACAAGGTGTCCCCCCAACCGCTATCAACAGAGGGTAAGATTTCCCGACACCAAAAGGCACCCCTGCACACGGCGCCCCACGGCCCCCTGCGCCCAATCCCGGGGTACCTATCTATCCTCCAACTACCCAACTTACCTCTCGAAGTGGTGGTGGCACCTGAAGAGTCCTCGTCCCCAAGCTTGCAGTCATTTTCTAAACCGGAGATTTCCCATTGAAATCAATTGAGCGCCCGAAGGCTCAAAAGCACTCTGCACCCAGCCGCCCGAGTGGCCCTGGCAGTGAACACTCTACACCTACCTACTTCCCCATTTGCCCTGAGTAAGTGACGAGGAGCCCAGCTGCCACAGCCGCGTGGCTTGCCCGTCAGCAGCCACCAACCAAGGCCCCCCTATCCCTCATAGGATAACATTGGGCCTAACTCTCTCTGCACCCGGCCGCCCTAGAGCCGCTGAGGGTGAACCAACTGTACCTACCTGACCCTGGGGGACCCCTGAGTTTATGCCCAGAACCTCAACTCTGCCAGTCGAGTACTTACCCTTAAACCGCAAACTCTATTTTCCTCATAGGTTAACATTGACTGGCTTTTCCTAAAATTTCTTTTAAGTGTGGACTTTTCAAATCTTAAAATATTCACCAAAAATCAGCAGAGTAACGAAAACGAAATTACTCACCTGCTCTTAGGTGAGCTCCCAGTGCTGGATCTTGGTGCCCAGCACTGACTCTGAAAAATACTTACAACTGTACTTACCCTTAACTCAATTTTCTTCCATAGGAAACCATTGACTGTTTTTCTGTGAAATTTCTTCTAAGTGTCAATTTCTGCAATCTTTAAATATTCTTCAAAAATCGTATAATATCTGAAAACGTAATTACTCACCTGTTTTGGATAAAGGTCCCAGTACTGAGTCTAGGCACCCAGTACTGGATTACAAAAGTAACGAGAACATACTGTACCTGTAACCTGAATTTTCTTCCATAGGGAATCATTGACTGTTTTCTTTGAAATATTTTCTAAGTGTCAACTTTTAAAATAGCTAAATATTGTTTAAAAATCATTACAGTAATTAAGTCGACTTTCATCACTTGATTCGGAGTACTGACCCAGGACTGAATCTAGGATCCAGTCCTGGAATTCCAAAAGTAATCCTAAAAGTAATCTGTTGCAAATAACTTGAAATATCCATTGAGCTCAATGCATTGTTGTGTTTAAAATAGAGTTGCCTATTGCAACCACTTGTAACTGTTTACAAAAGTCAATTACATCTTGCAAAAGTATTTATATAAAGCATCTCATTCTGAGAAAGTATATTTTAATTCCAATTGTTGGTTCTAAAATAAAACAAGCATATATTTTTTTATATATAAACCATTGGCCTAGAGTTCAGTTATTGAGTGTGTGAGACCATTTGCTGGCTGAGTGTGTGCAACAAATGCTTTACACTGTCCTCTGATACTGCCTTACTGCTCGACCAAGCTACCACTTTAGAGAGTAAGGTTATATCTAACTTTAACCTCTGTTAAACCCTTGGGGACTGTGGACTCTGTACACCCTGTACCTATTTGGAAACAGTATATACAGAGCCACTTTCTCAGTCTTCATGATGGCTGTATGAAAATATGCATGCTGCAGGTCCAGGGCTACTACTCAGTCAAACAGGGCATTCAGAACCAGGACCAATGTCAGCAGCCTGAATTTGTCCTTCTGCAGAAAAGCATTCAGAGGCCAAAGATCTAAAATAAGGCTATGGCCTCTGTCCTACTTCGGCACCAGGAAATAGGGGATTAATAACCAGTCTCTATTTCAGAAGCCAGCACCTTATATATGACCCCTTTGCACAAGGGAGCGTGCACTTCCTGCAATAAGGCTGCCAAGTGGTCCTCTGAAAGCTGAACTGAAGTAGACGGAAGGTACGGTGGGTTGAAAAGGAATGGAAGTGCTTAGCCCCATTAAACAATTTAGAAGACCCATCTGTTTGATGTAATAGGTTGCCACCCCTGGACAAAGTGTTGAATCTAATACTATAGGATGTTCGTGAGCCACTAAGGGCATGTTAAAGTGGTTTGGAGACTAATGCCATTGGACTGAGGAAATGAGAGGATAGGTGTCCCCGATGACCAGCAACCACACACCAGCAAGCACACTGTCTGCTTGATCCCCTGTCCCCTACCATGAAAGCTTTGGGGTGCTTACTGTGGATACCTGGCATTTTAGGTACGCAAACCTTCTGTAGATTCCTCTAAAGGGACAGGAATGCTGAGGGAATTGCATGGTAAAACAAGAAAAGTTCACGTAATGCGCAGTAGAATGGCTTTCGGTAAAGCGTTTCAGGGCAGAATCTACTTTATTGATGAAGTGACGAGACCCGTCTAGTTTCAATCTAGAAGGGGGGCATGGACATCCCCCCCCCCCCCCAGAAATAAAACACAGCAGCTCTCATCTATGCATGGCAATTGGTCAAATCAACCCAGTGTCATGGAATGTATCAAGCCCACTGACCACCTGCTAGGCCACATATAAATTGTCACTACCATAGTGTGGTGGTAACATCCCCATCATCAGCATTGTCATCTCGAAATGGTAGCAGGCTCTCAGAGTCTGAACCAAAATGTTTGTGGAGCACCTGATAGCAGCTCCTCAGCAGGAATAGTGTTCTGACAGAATCAGATTGAAAGGGGACCAGGCATCTCAATGAAGGCGCCGGTGAGGAACCGCAAGTGGATTTAATAGGCACAGAGGATGAATCTGTTGGCGGTTACCCAACTAAAAGACCCCCTGCGGATGCATGAGACCAAGGTGCACCAGACAGAACCGGGAGACTGCCAAAGCAAAATGGCCACCCTGACGGCCTCGATCAGTTGCCACATCGCTGATGATCAAGGGAATGGGGAGTGCATCTGGACCAATATTAGAATGGGCTCCTTGGTGGATTGTGAGTGAGCCCATTGACGCCCTCGCGACAACTTTGGAGAATTATTATTAGGATGGAGATGAGTCCTGCTTGGTCTTTGATCTTTACTTACCTGAAGACTTTGACCACTAAGATGATCTGTTGCGGGAAAGGTCTATGGAACACTCATAGGAGCCTGCGCTCTCTGCTTCGAGCGGGTGTGAGACTTCAGAAGTTTATTTCTGTGTTCTATGAAGAAATGCTTCATTTCACAGTCCCAGATCACCTTCCAGTTCATGAATGCGCACGCCTCACACAACTTTGGGTTGTGTCCCAAGTCCATACACCAAACCCATCTCTCGTGGGGATCACAGACAATTGTTTGCAACAGTCCCTGCATGTCTTAAATCCTGTAGACTTTAGAGGGGACACAGTCCCCTTACACACTGGCTTTAGTTTTAGGAGGAGAAATAGCTTTGGCAAAAAGTTTGTAAACTGATGATGAAAGAAGACGAGGAGGGACAGAAATGGATGTCAGCACGAAGAGGTGGCGTCTATATCGGCTACTCTCCATTGCTTTCGGGACGGAATGAAGTCAATGCAAAGCCACATGATGCCACCTATTCGCGTAAGGGCCACTGCTCCGAAAAGCTTTCCAATCCTGTCTGGAGGTCAAGAATTATTCTAAAGAAGAGGAACCTGCGGTTAGAAGTATCCTTCAGAAAAAAAAGATTTAATAGTGCCCACTGCAAAGTCTTCATGGACAATAGACACAAGAAACAAAGGAACATCTTACAGCTTGGATACTAAAGGGTCGAATCTTGAGGTTACCACACCAAACAACAAACCTATCCCATAGCTCGGATTAATTGGACTTTGTAGAAGGGCGTCTCGTGGTGAGGATGATATCAACCACTTCATGTGGTAGATCAAATGCAGTCAACTGCTGTCACTCGATCTCAACTTATAGCGGAGTAAATTGCTTAGATTTGGTTTGAGGACCCGGTCCTGATGCTGAAACAGAAGGTCCACCCAGACCTGATTGGAGAACAGTTGCTCATCTCCTGAAGCTCAGAGTGCCACACTCTCCTGGCCTAATCTGGAGCCACTAGAATGACTTGGGCTGGTCGTTCCTAATCTTTTTGTTTCATAACTAGGGGCAGGAGAGGCGAAGGAAGGCGTACACAAACCAGAGATCCATTCCAGCTAGAACATATTTCGTAGTAAGTGCTCTTAAGGAAACTCCAATGCACAAAACCTTTGACAATGAGCATTGTCAACAGTGGAAAAATGATCTACCCAGGGTTCTCCCCACTGCCGGAAGATGCCATGCACCACCTCACGATGTAGTTACCATTTGTGGTCTACCAGAAAGTGTGCAATGAGCTTGTCAATGTTGGCATTCAAGGACCCTGACAGGTGGTTCGCGATCAGGAGGTTCTGCACCGAGTCAATGACCCCTCTTCACCTGTTTGTTGCAATACCATGTGGTGGTGTCCATGAGAATCTGCACCAGCCTCCCTATGCTGGACGGTAGGAAGGCCTCTAAGGGCAGGTGAATGGTTCATAACTCCAGCAGGATGGTATGGAGCTGAGCTTTCACTGGAGACCGGAGTACTCTGATCTTTAGCTCCCCCACATGACCTCCACAACCCAACAGTAATGCATCCATCACCACCGTCAGTTCTGGCTGGAGAAGGGAGAGGGGCCTGTCACAGGTTCAAATACTGAGTAGCTACTGCTGCAAATCATGAGCAGACTCCTAAGGAAGTTGGTGTAGCAGAAATAAAGGGTAGAGCATAGCCATGCTAATTGAGCTGATGGGCCCAAGTGACAGAAGTAACCAACTGTGATCTTAGGAGAAAGTAATGAATCATACCTCACGAGTGGATGTGTACCAACAATGGCAAGCTAAAGTGGCTTTGGTGGTTGCCTGACAGATCTCCTTGTCCCCGACTTTGAATGGACTAGAGTGACAGTAGTGGCGGCTGGGGAGATTGATGTTGCCTAAATCCCAGTCCTTCAAGCAGACTCAATTTCGTAAACTGGTGAGGAAACGGTTTGAGAAGGGTCAAAATACTCAGGGACTATGCCATGGCCCTACACTCCTTGAAACGATCCAAGGAAGAATCAGTTTATTTGCCAAACATGCGAGACCCACTGAAAAACATACTCATGACAGAGTTCTGTAGGTCTCCTGAAAAGCCTATTGGGCATATCCACGCGTGGCGGTGGAGCACCAAACTGACGCAAACGCCTTTCCCAAACAATTAGCAGTATCAAGACCAGCACGAATCATGTATTTGGTTGCATCTGGCCCATCCTACAATAGGTGGCATCCCTGGACCCTGAACGTTCGAAGACCCGGACAAAGAAGAACTGCCTACCTGAGAACAGAAGACATGCTGCAGAATTTAGGCGCAATGCCCTATCTGCAGTCTCAGGACTCGACAATTGTGGTGTACTGTCTCGCCCTGCTGCTGTGAAGACTCCAAGAACCCCAGATAACCCCTAGCCCTCCACCAATCACCAGAAAACTCCCTTGGGGTAGAGAAACTACTCCTCTGCAGTCCACAGGCACCAAGCCCTTAGAGTCCAGTTTACCAACTTGTTGCTCCCAGGGGACTCCGACGCAGCATCCAAGCAAGAACAGGTACATCAACTCTGGGGAGTCAGATCTGTCTCTCCCGAGTGTGAAGACACCAGGACGTACCGGAGCCATGCTGTACCAAAACCCGGGATGCCAAACCCCCTGCAACCTACACGGAGACGAAGATTCCAGTCTGGACTCCAACTGCCAAGGAAGCAATCACCCATCGAGGGTGGTCGAGACCCCCGAGACACACTTTGTGGGTGGCCCAGCTGTCCCAGAATCATCACAGCAACTTGCCTCACCTTGCGACCCGCTCAATCGAGTGGGACCTGTCAGACTTACCTTTAATTCCCCTTGTGCAGTGTGTTTTCAGGTGGCCCCCTTCTTGCAAGCCTGCTACCAACGACCTCAGCATCCTGCTCCCGGCCAAATCCCGGACTCTACGGACAGGACCTGGTATTGTTACTTACCTACAGTCTAGAAGTTGAACCTCGAGAGCCAAATGTATGATTTTATATACATTTTCCTATTTTTTCCCACAGACTTCTATGGTGCTTAACTGCGCACGAGTATGTGTTATTTTGCGATCTTTGAAAATTCATATCTTTAAAAGTACTTACCTTAGAACTAAGTTCTTGGTCTAAAAAATCATATAAAAATCAATATTTTTGCAAATTGGACCTCGATTTATTCTTGAGTTTGTGTATCATTTATTGCCTCTGTGAGTACAACAAATGCTTTGCACTACCCTCTGATAAGCCTAACTGCTTGCTCACACTACCATAAATAAGAGCATTAGTATCATCTACTTTTGTCTCGGTATAAATATCTGGGTCTCACTGGACTCTCTACACAGTGTACTTCATTTTAGTGCACTATATAGTGAGCCAGATTAATAAATACAGGTATGGACCAGTACAGCACACACTCCAACAACTAACAACCTGTGACGTTCGGTGCCTGAACAATCCCCACAAGGCTCGATAAGTGGCACAAGATAGATACAGCTATGATCCAGGAAACCCACTGCTCTCCTATGGGCTGCCCAAACTTTGCTTCAACCTGGGACATGCATCGATGTTTTTCGTCTTATTCAACCTAATAAGATCAAGAGTGATTTGCATATAGCACGGTCCAAACCTGGCATGGTGTTCAAAATAATGATTGATTGAGATGCTGTGCAAATGATTACCAGTGGCTGAGATTAGTTCAAGCATTCCATCCATCAATGTTTTGTACACTGATTTTTTCACCATAAGTGGGGAAGGTGTGCCCAGACGTGAGTCTCATGCACACTGCCACTGGAACCAAGCTGTACCTGGCTGATAAGCCCATACCTAGGGCGAAACAAGTCCTGGGTTGCTTGTGTTCAGGGAAGACCTGGCTTGGCAGTTCGGGCTGGACTGTTCCTATTGGAGCAGTGCCAAGATTGATTTGCATATAGCTGGGGCCAAACGGAGGTGGTATGGAGTGCAAAATACCGATGGACTGGAATGCAGCCTGAGTGATTACCAGTGGCTGAGATTAATTCAAACATTACGTCCATCACGGTTTGGTATACTTATTTTACTCGATGGACAAGGCATTCTTTTAGTAAACGTTTATGGCCCAAATACAGACGACCGGGGCTTTTCAATGACACTACAATTATGTACTTAATATAGGGAATTGTCGATGATGAGTTGGAGATTTTAACCTTACATTTTCATCAACACATGACAGAACAACAAAGGTGTCTTGAACTAACTTGAAAGCCCCACAAGCCCTTCTACATAATATGCAATAATGCAATCTATTCGATGCATAAAGGGTGACCCACCCCAGGCAGTTGAAGATACATTCTATTCCCCAACACATGATATGTCATTAATACGCAACATGTGGCTAATCTCATGCAGACTTATGGTAAAGCAAGTAGAAAAAATACATTGTTTGATTCTTCTCCTGTGAAGATGGTGCCGCATAATCCCAATTCCCTGCCAGCGTTCCACTGTTGGTGACTCTGCGGCAGTACATTTTGGGATGAGGTTTTCTGTTGTGAAGTTAGTGAAGCTACTTTAGTATATTATTACTTGAATGAAAGTAAGGTAGATGAGGTTGCAACCCTCTGGAATGCTTTCAAAGTGTACATTCATGGTTTGTGTATTTTCAAGAGCTCAGGCCTGCTTAAGTCAATTTGCAACCAACTTTAACACCATCTCCGGCATCAGGACAATGGATACACTGCTTCCAAAGAAGGAGAGCTCCCAGCTCGGCTTCATTAGACATTGAAAGAATACAGAGATGAAGCAGACTGCAAGATTCTGTATTTAGGGTGGGGGGCACAGGTAAGGAAATTTGGAGAGGAGAAAATACCAGAAAGAACGCTGGCCTGGTCCACCAGAAGAGAAACTGGATATGAACGCATCACCACTCTTAGTTACGGTGATGCTTGGATCACTTCTGTCCCAACACGAATATTATAATGAATTCAAAAAACATCACAAGAGCCCATATACTTTAAAAATCACCAGAGAAAATGTGCAATATCAGAGTATTCAGACCATGTGGCACTTGCTTGGCTAGACAGAGAGGAGCAGGCAACACTTAACTCCCCCATAACGTTAGGTGTCAAAGAGGCCATTATGAACTTAGTGGTAAGGCCCTGGGAGGAGACCGTCTCTCAGTAGAATTCTACAATGCATTCTTGCTCTGAGGCTCTTTGATGTATATAGTAGAACAATAACAAAAGGTCACCTTCTGGGCTCTACTATTGAGATGGTCATCACGATAATACTGAAACCCAATAAAGACCCCGCGAAGTACTCTTCAAAGACCATATAACTGCTCAATACTGATCAAAGTTCTGCTGAAGCATCTAGGACTGAAATCGCTAGTGGAGCTATTAAGAAAAGGGCATTTCCTCTCAAGCAGTAATTTTTGTACTTGCCCTGGCTTAACACCGCTCAGAGCGTTCCGTTACCTAAGGCTACAATCAATGGCTAGAGCGGGTCTCCCTTTATGCCAGTTCTTACAGCCTACATAGGGTGGGCTGACCTGGGACATGGTCATTTACTTATACATTGCTTAAACAGCCAGTACATCTGAGAGTACTGGAGGCTCGAAAAAAAATGAGAAAGACTCTTTAGTTCGCAGACTTAATGATAAGGCATTGGCAGACTCCTGTTCACAGGAAAAGAACACCACTCAACAGTATAGACCCAAACTGATACAATTTAAATGCTTGCATCAGTACTACTATACCACAGAACTTTTGCCAAATTTAATGGGGCCACTGTGGCAAATGTGGAACTAGGTTAGCTGGCTTTTTACATATGGCATGGACGAACAAGTTACTTACCTTCAGTAACACTTTTTCTGGTGGATACAGTATCTGCCTATGGATTCCTCACCTTTTGAATTACCCCTGCACCAGCATTCCATGGAAATTATTTTCTTAGCTCTCTCGCGTCGACAAGGACGTCATAAAAGTACGGCTCCGCTTGTGACTCCCTATGATGTCATCGGAGACATATGAAGACCTTGTTGGCGTGCTGCCGTCACTTCCACCCTTTACCGACAACATAATCACAGTATACAAAAAATATACACAAGTACATACAGTATATAGGAAATGAGGAAAAGCTAAAACAAAAGCATTTCCTAACAAACTACATGGCAAACAAATGATATATGAAAAACAACAACACCCAACAAAAAGATCTTTTTCGGTATATGCAGGTGGACAACTGGAAGGCGGGCGGGTCAGTGAGGAATCCACAGGCAGGTACTGGATCAACCAGAAAAAGCGTTACCAAAGGTAAGTAACTTGTTCTTCTGATCGATACATATGCCTGTGATTTACTCACCTTTGTGTCCACCCGCCTATACCAAAAATTCTTGCAGCACAGAGCGTGCAAAAGGGCTGTCCCTCCTAACCTCTGAATCCAAGCAGTAATGCTTTGCAAAGGTGTGGAGGGAGGTACAAGTTGCCGCCTTACAGATGTCTACAACAGGAACATTTCTAGCCAAAGCAGAAAAGACGACTAAGCTCTCGTGGAATGAGCTCCAATACCTTCAGGCGGCTCCTTCTTGGCCAAGGTGTAGCAGATCTTGATGCACAAGATGATCCACCTGGAGAGTGTTCGTTTGCCCTTCATCCTTCGAATATAGCCCACAAACAGCGGGTCATCCAGTCTTAAGTCCCTGGTTCTGTCCAGGTAGGAGCGGACAGCCCTCCTAAGATCAAGGCAGTGAAGTCTCTCCTCCTCCTTGGAAGGATGAGGGGGAGGAAAGAAGGTAGGTAAGGTAATAGACTGCACTAAATGGAAAGGAGTGACCACCTTAGGCAGGAAAGCAGCCCTGGCCATGAGAACCATCTATTCTGCATAAATGGTTAAAAAAAGAGGTTTAGAACTAAGAGCCTGAAGCTCACTTACCCTCCTGGCTGACGAAACCGCGATCTGAAAATCTGTCTTGAAAGTTAGAAGCCTCAATGGGCAACTAAGAAGAGGTTCAAAAGGAGAACGCATCAGGAAAGTAAGAACCAAATTCAAATCCCACTGAGGCACAATGAAGGGAGTGGGAGGAAACCTATTGGTGAAGCCCTTAATGAACATCATAACACAGAGGGACTTAAATAAAGACGGCTGGTCCGGCTAACAGAGAAAAGCAGACAAGGCCAACAAGTAACCCTTTACCGTAGCCACAGCACAACCTTGCTGAGCCAAGGAAAGAGAAAACACTAAGTACATCTGATAAATGGGCCTTCAAAGGATCAATGAATCTCTCTCAACGCCATTTCACTAACTTGAACCACCTAGAGGAATAAATAGATTTGGTGGAGTGTCTTGTTGGAAGACAAAATAACATCCACCACATCCAGTGGGAGAGAGAAAAAGCTCAGGTTGCCCCGTTCAATCTCCAGGCATAAAGTTGCAGGCTCTGGAGGTGAGGGTGTAAAATCTGCCTCTGCCAGAGGGGGTCTGCCCTGAGGGGGAAACGGAGCGGAGGATGCGATGAGAGAGGAAGGTCTGTGTACCACACCATCCTTGGCCAATCTGGGGTGATCAATATGACTTGGGCCCGGTCCTGGCGAATCTTACTCAGAACACAAGGAATAATGGGTATGGGAGGAAACGCGAAAAGAGTTTCGAGCTTCAACCCAACTGAAAAGCGCCCCCCAACACTCTTTGCATTGGATACTGAAGACTGAAGAATGAGCAGTGTGAGTTCTCCTGAGTGGCAAAAAGGTACAACTGAGGAAACCCCCACATCCGAAAGATGTGATGGACCACCTCCGGAAGAAGCCGCCACTTGTGATCGGCCGAGCATCGCAGAAGGAGACTGTCCGCACACACATTTAGCACCCCGGCTAGATTATTTGCAAACAAATCCGATGGTCCTGAGCCCAGAACCAGAGTTGTAGAGCCTCTCTGCAGAGACGATACAAACCTACCCCTCTCTGTTTGTTTACATACCATATTGAGGTAGTGTTGTACGTCAGGACTTGAACCGACTGACAGGGAAGGGAGGGAAGAAAGGCCTTGAGAGCCAAATGTATTGCCCGCAATTCCAGAAGGTTGATGTGAAGCAACCTTTCCTCCGGAGACCAAAGACCCTTGACCTCCAGATCCCCCAGATGAGCTCCCCACCCTAAAGTGGAGGCATCCGTGATTACTGTGGCCATCGGTGGAAGAGGTTGAAAAGGCTTTCCTTGAGACAATTTGCCCGGCACACCCCACCAAGACAGCTCTGCTGCAGTCTCTCTGGAGATTCTGATCTTCTCCCCGAGATCTCCATTGTGCTGATACCACAGCCTGCGGAGGCACCAATGGAGTGCCCTCATGTGCCAGCGTGCATGGTTGACCAACAGTATGCAGGAAGCAAACAAAGAGCAGGACCTTCAGGACTGGAACAACCGCTCCATCGTGAAACAAAGGAATCATCTCCTGGATGTCGAGAATCCTCTGCGGAGGCGGGAAAGCTCAACACACAATAGTGTCCAGTATTTCCCATATGAACAGGCTGCGCTGAGAGGGCACCAGGTGAGATTTGGGTACATTTATCGAGAAACCCAAGTTGAACAGTCGAGTTGTTACTGGCAAGTGACGCAACACCAACTTTGGCGACTTTGCTTTGAGCAGCCAGTCGTCCAAATAAGGGAAAACCAGAATCCCCGACCTGCTGAGATGTGCTGCCACCACCGCAATCACCTTTGTGAAGACCTGCAGTGCAGAAGTGAGACCAAACGGAAGGATCGCAAACTAGTAGTGCTGAGACCCCACCGTAAAACTGAGATAATTCCGATGAGACTTCAGAATCGGGATGTGGAAATACACATCCTGCAAGTCGATTGACAGCATCCAGTCTTCCTGCTGCAGTGCCAGAAGAACCTGAGCTAGTCAACACCTTTAACTTCTCCTTCCTGAGGTAAAAATTCAAAACTCTGGGGACCAGGATTGGTCTCAACCGACCATGCTTCTTGAGGATCAGGAAATAACGGGAGTTACATCCCTGACCTCTTTCCTGCTCCGGAATCACCTCTATCGCACCTTTCTGCGACAAGGCAAGAACCTCCTGCTACAAAAGAAGCAAATGGTACTCTGAGCACCAGTTCTGGCGAGGAGGGTAAGGAGGTGGAAACTCCTGAAAAGGCAGGGCCTACTCATTTTCCACAGGATTCAAAACCCAACGGTCCGAAGTAACTGATTTACAATCTTGTAAAAAATGGGACACCTGGCCCCCTACAGGACCAGCATGCTCCAAGATGAGGGATCTAGGGTTGCTCTGCCGTGGTACCGGTGGTGGGGACAGGAGAGGAGGAGGAGGAAGACTGAAGTCGAGAAGCTCCTCGCAGACAGCATCTACCTTTTCCTCTGTACGACCTGTACAGAGGGTTCTGCTGTTGCTGCTGCTGTGGCTGTTGATGACCTCGAAAGGAAGCTGCCTTCCCAAAGCCTCAATACCTTTTGTATCCCTAGCCTCTGGGCTGGGACTGCAGGCCCAAGGATCTTGCAGTAGCTCTACGGTCCTTGAAGCGCTGCAGCGCAGAATCCGCCTTTGCTGTAAACAATCTGTATCCATCGAAGGGTAGATCGAGCAAAATAGCTTGTACATCCAGAGAGAAACCTGAAGACCTAAGCCAGGCTTGCCTCCTGATAGCCACCGAGGAGCCCATCACCCTGGGGACCGAGTTCGCCGTGTCCGGACCCGACTGAATGAACTGACGTGCTGCTGCCTATGTGTCTGATAGCACTTCCAAAAAGTGAACAGTATCATATTCAGGCAACTTGGGAGCTACTTGCTTGACAAGGTCCATTAGTGCAAGAATGTACCTTCCTAGCAAACATGTGGCGTTTGTTGACTTTAGAGCCATACTTGCTGAGGAGAATATCTTTTTGGCAGACTGTTCAAGGTTTTTTGAATCTCTATTCTCGGGGTAGTAGGGAAAGACCCAGTTGACTGCTTGGAACAAGAAGCCTAAACTACCAAGCTTTCTGGAGAAGGCAGAGAGGAAAGCTGGATCACCCGGAGTAGGCTTATAACGTCTTGCCACTGACCTAGAAACTGCAGGGGCAGACAAAGGCTTCTGTCACACCTCCATAATCGGCTCCGTCAATGCCTCGCTAAAAGGCAGCAGAGGTTCAACAGAAGAGGGAGAATGCAACACTTTAGCCAATATATTTGACCACACCACAGCTGAGGGTAACTGAAGGTCCAACAGATCAACAGCCTTCCTGATGACTGTGGTAAGGGGCAATGTCCTGTGAAGGCAAGGCCTTCGGAGAAGAAAGCTCCCACTTCGGGGAAGTATCCAGGCCATTGGCCTCCTGTAGACCCTCGAAGTCGTCCACAGAGTCAAGGATCTCCACTTCCTCATGTTCTTGCTGGTACTCCTCTTCCTCCAGCAGTCTCTGTGCTTACTTCTTGGAACACAGCTTCGGCAGCGCCGGTGACAACAGAGGCCCTTTGAAAGCGGGCAACGGCGCAGCTCGAATCCAGGAAGATATCGGTCCAACACCAGACGGCGCCAGAGATTGAGGTATCGGAGTCGATGAGATGATACACTTTTGGACAGCCCGACCTTTATTGGCACCCACATAGCCAACAAAGAGTTGATCGTCCACTCGGAAATCTTTAGTGCGGTCAAGATAGAAAGACAGCGCACATTTTGGGTCCAGATGGTGGAGTCTCTCTTCCGCCTTGTAAGGGTGCGGAGGTGGGAAAAAGGTGATCAGAGTGATAGTTTGTCCTATGTGAAAAGGAGTAACTACTTTAGAAAGGAAAATACAAGATGATGGACGGAATGTTGCACATTGGCAAAACATTCACCCCCAGTCACAGATCTGGGTTTAATCCATCGTTATTTTGCTCACCACGCCACCCCAGTTCAGACATGGCCATATGCAAATCAGTTGTGACCCTGTGCCTCATGGGAACAGTCCAGCCCGAACTGCCAAGCCAGGTCTTCCCTGGACCAGAATCAAGCATCCTAGGATGCTTGTTTCCAGTCCAGGGAGGACCTGGCTTGGCAGTTCGGGCTGGACTGTTCCCATGAGGCACAGGGTCACAACTGATTTGCATATGGCTGGGTTCAAACTGGAATGGCATGGTGAGCAAAAAAACGACGGATTTAGGCCCACATCTCTGTACTGCGGTGAATGTATGACATTGTTCTGCATTCTGTCCATCAACTGCTTTTGCATTTGTCACCCCGAGTGGGACGGGTATGCTCAGACGTGAGTCCCGTGCTCTCCATGCCACTGGAATTAAGCTATCCTGGCTGAAGAGGAGTGAAACCCCAAAACCGGTCCTAGGATGCTTGTTTGCAGTCCAGGGAGGACCTGGTCAAGACTGATTTGCATATGGCAAACTGGAATGGCATGGTGAGCAAAAAAACGATGTATTTAGGCCCAGATCTCTGTACTGGGGTGAATGTATGACATTGATCTGCATTCTGTCCATCAACTGTTGTTTTTACTTTAGGAAGGAACCAGGGTCTTGTCCTAAGCACCACTTTGTCCGGATGCACAGAGAAGAAAGGGGACTTAGAAGAAAGAGCATGAAGCTCACTCACTCTGCGAGCAGAGGTGATTGCAACAAGAAAGGCAGTCTTGAGTACGGAGCCTTAGAGGAAAGTTGTGAAGAGGCTCGAAGGGAGCACATATAAGGCAAGTCAAGACAAGGTTCAAGTCCCACTGAGGCATTATGAAAGGAGATTGAGGAGAGGTGAATAATGCCCTTAAAGAACCTATTAACAATAGAGGACTTGAAAAAAAGAGGGCTGATCTGGTACCTGAAGAAAAGCATAAATGGCTGCCAGATAGCCTTTAAGAGTTCCCAGAGCAGAGCCCTACTGGGGCAAAGAAAGAAGAAACAAAAGAACCTCAGAAAGAGGGGCGGAGTGGGGATCAACAGCCTTTGCTGTGCACCATGCCACAAGCTTGTTCAATTGACCGGCGCATACCGTCTAAGTGGAGGGACACTTGGCTGCCAAGATGACAAAGACTTCGGGTGGAAAGTCAAAATCTGTCTATTGTCGAACCTCAATCTCCACGCAAGGACGTGGAGGCTGGACAGGTTCCGGTGGAGGACTGTCCCCTGCTGCTGCAACAGAAGATCCTCCCGAAGGGGCAGTCTGATCGGAGGATCGATGGCCATGCTCAGGGTACCAGACTCTTCGTGCCCAGTCCGGGCCACAAGAATGACTTGGGTCCAGTAGCGGTGATCTCCTTGAGCAGAAGTGGTACAGGCGGAAAAATGTACAGTAGGCCGCAGTTCCACTCAGGATAAAAAGCATCGCCGAGAGAGCGCCACCTTGAAAACTCCAACGCGTAAAACTGCTGACATTGCATGTTCCGTTTGGTGGCTAACAGATCTAACCAGGGCTCTCCCCACTGCAGAAAGAGACCTTGCACCACCTCTGAGTGAAGACTCCATTTGTTATCCACCAGGCACCGACTGTTGAGTTCGTCCGCTCTGGCGTTCAGAGAACCTGCCCGGTGTTGAACCACCAGGGTCATGCCCTTATGTTCCAGCCATGTCCAAAGGCAAAGAGCCTCCTGACCAAGGGTCCAAGACCCCACCCTGCAGTTTGTTGCAGAACCACATGGCTGTGGTGTTGTCTGTGAACACCTGGACTGCCTTCCCCCTGAGGGAGGGAAGGAATGCCTTCAGTGCCATGCGAATCGCCCAGAGCTCCAAAAGGTTGATATGGAGCCCGTGCTCCACCGGAGACCAGACTCATCTAATCTCTGCCTCTCCCAGGTTGCCGCCCCTTCGCAGGAGTGATGCATTGGTCACCATCGTGAGGTCTGGTTGGGGAAAGGAGAGGGATCTGCCTCTGGCCCAATCCTGATTCATTAACCACCATTGCAGTTGTTGTGCAGTTCCCTCCGAGATCTGGACATAGTTCCAAAGATTCCCCTGATGCTGCGCCCACTGGAACTTCAGGTCCCACTGCAGAGCCTGCATATGCCATCTGGCATGATTCACCAGCAGGATGCCGGAGGCCATTAAGCCCAGCAGCCTCAGGGTCATTCTCACGAAATCCGGGATAGAGGCTGAAACATCGGTATCATAGCCCGAAAATCCCGGATGCGCTGTTCAGGAGGATAGGCCCGAAACTGCACGGTGTCCAGAACAGCCCAGATGAAAAGGAGCGACAGAGGGAGTCAGGTGTGACTTCGGCACATTGATAGTGAACCCCAGCATATGCAGGAGGTCCGCCATAATCTGGAGGTGGAACACGACTACCTGGGGTGAGCCCGCATTTAACAGGCAGTCATCGAGATCGGTAAAGACTGGAACCCCTGATTTGTGCAGATGAGCTGCGACCACCGTCATCACTTTCGTGAACACCAGAGGGGCGCACAGTGAACTGAAAATGCTCATGGCCTACCGTGAACCACAGGTAGAGTCTGTGGGGTGGCAGGACTGGAATATGGAAATGGACATCCTTGAAGTCCAACGCCACCATCCAGTCCCCAGGGTAGAGGGCAGATAGAATCTCAGCCAACATGAGCATTTTGAACTTCTCCTTGCAGAGGAAACAGTTGAGTCCTGATGGCTAGGATAGGACACAGGCCCTTCTATTTCTTGTGCACCAGAAAGTAGCCGGAATAGCAACCACGACCTACTTCTAGCGCATGGACCCTTTCCATAGCTCCCTTGGCCAAGAGAAGAGAAACTTTCTGGCAGAGAAGCGCCAAATGATCCTCCGACATGCAATCTTAAGACGGTGGCATGGAGGGAGGAGTAGTCTTTAAGGGAAGGAAGTAGCCCTTTCGGACTATCTGCAAAACCCACCTGTCTGACGTGATGGTTTGCCAGCAGGGGAGGTGATGGCGAATCCTGCCACCCACTGGCCGCTAATGGGCCTGAAAGGTCAGACTAGGAGGGTTTGGAGGCTGCAGTGGTGTGGGAGAGGGGACTGGCCCGCCCGCTGGCTCCCAGATCTGCGAGGTCGCTGGTTTCCACATCCGCGGTAACACATATGCTGGGCAGCTTGTGTGGATCGGTGGCTAGAATGGGTCGGACGTGGTGGGGTGCCCCTTCCGTAGCCACAAAAGGGGCGAAACGCAGACTGTGGTGGATATCGCAAGGACTAAGAATCTGGCCGTAGCCCGTGAATCCTTAAAGCGCTCCAGCGCAGAGTCTGCCTTGTCATCAAAAAGGCGACGGTCATCGAAGGGCATGTCCAGCAGAGTTGCTTGAACATCCCCCGAAAAGCCAGGCGTAGCGCGAAAGGACTACCAACGTGGCACTCGTTTGTGCCCAGTGAGTCGGTGGTATCCAGTCCACAGCGAATTGTGGAATTTGCTGCATCTTGCCCATCTGCCACGGCTTGGGAGAGAACGGCCCGGGCCTCCTCCAGTCACTGAGGTAGCACTTGCACAACCATATTTGTATGGGAGTATCGGCCCAAGAAGCACGTGGTATTCACAGACCACAGTGCCAAGGTGGAGGAAGAGAACATGCGCTTTCCGAGATGATACAGCTTCTTGGATTCCCTGTCTAGAGGAGCAGAAGGGAATGCGCCCTTGGAAGAATCTTGGATCACCAAGCTCTTGGGGGAAGGATGTTGGGTGAGGAAAATGGATCGCCCGGAGCTGGGCGGTGGCGGCAGGCAATCGTCTGTTCCACAGGAGCCCCTGTGCTGGGCTTGGACCAAGTACTCAGAAGGGTGTCCGTGAGGGCTTTGTTGAAGGGAAGAGGGGTTCTGAGGAAGTTGCCGCAGGTTGAAGCACCTCTTTCAGGAGATTAGTCCTGACTGCTACTGCAGGGAGCTCCAAGCCCAAGGCCTCGGCTGCCCTACACATGAACACAGCATAGGTCGCTCCCTCCTTCGTAGCCACAGTAGGGGGAATAAGCATGCCAAGGTCTGGGGAAGTGTCCAGACCACTGGCGTCACCCAATCCCTCTGTTCAGTCTGGTTCCTCCAGCTGGTCTGCCAAAGGGTCCAGCGACCCCTCCCAGTTCTCATCACTACCTTGAAGGCGATAGGGAAAGCCTGGGATGAAGAGAACAAAAGTACCCTCTGGCGTCGGTCTGGCTCCGGGTCCATCCCGGGAGGTAAGAATGGGGACGGCCAGTCTGACGCCGTCGTCGCCTAGGGTGCCGTCGCCGGGATCGTCACCGGGGAAGGTCGAGTAAGGTCTACCAGCGCTGATCCGGATCTAGGCCTGGATCCACGGGGGTCCTCCGGGGTCGGAGCCGCAGGTATTAAAGGCCCGTGGCCCCCGGCAGACTCCGCAGGGCCTGAAGGCATGATAGTGGAGTAGGCTGCACAAAGATATGGTGGAGGGTTTTGTAGAACGTACGAAGCTGGGCAGGGGACGCCCCAGATCCAGGAAAACGGGGGCGGTGCAGTCTTCGTCCCTGAATAAGGCACCAGAGACAGAACCTTAGAGCGCCGACGCTCCGAATCCCGCGTCGCATCAGCCGACCGAAGGGGAGAAGGCGAAGAGTGACTGTGCTTCATTGCGTTCTTCTTGTGCTTCGACTTAGCCAAGGAGTGAGAAGGCTTGGACTAGGTGTGGTGGCTCAGCGGACGAGTCCTTCCCCTCGAGCGAGACCATAAGCGACGCAGAGCAGACTGCCAGGTCTCCAAACGCTTTCGGGACCACTCCCGCAAAGCTTCGGATTCATGCCCGGCAGTCGGAGCACGGCTTTGGGTCGTGATCGCGCTCCAGACACCAAAGGCACATGAGGAACAGGTCCACCACAGACATCGGTTTATGACAGACCTTGCAGGGCTTAAAGCCAGTCCGATGATGGGACATCCCTCGCACACCAGGAGTCGTTGACACAAAAAAAGAAGTTGACAAAAGTTGAAAAAAGTTTAGTCAAAAAGTGACTAAAGGAGGCAGCTATCTCCGGATCTGCGCTAGGCTGGCGTAGAAAAAGGAAGAACGGACGTCAGCATGCAGGGGCAGCGTCTAAGTAGGCACTGCGTTGTCATCCAGGTGACCAAAACGCCGACGACAGACGCAAAGTTGACTGACGCCCCCTACCGACACACAGGGGTACTGCTAAGAGAATTTTTTTTATCCGGATCCAGTCTGACGCCTGGGGTTAATTCTAATGTAAGGAATCTGTAATTAACTGTCTTTCAGATTTGTGGTTCTTGGTCATAAGTAGTGTGAACAGACCGTCTTACCTTTATGACAGGAGTAGTGCTTACTGGCCTGCACATAGTTCTGTGGCTGTGTACTCAACTCACCCTTGACTTGCATAGATTAGATGTAGCACCAGACAGAGAGATACTTTGTATTCGGATGTGGAAGTGCCTTTTGTATGGTACACAATGTTGAGGCCTGTGGATTCCATTTTGGAATCACAGGACCTTTAAAGGCTAGGAGAGGTGTGGATTGCAACCCCTAGACAAAAGATGCATATTGCCGACATTCCTGATGGCTGGGGGTGGAAGCACACTATTGAAGGAAGGGGAGCACAGGTCTCCAATTCCAGGAAGAATTACTGGCCAGCCGAGCCTGGGCTCACTGTCAGGGAGATGACTGGATTAATAAGGCTGGCAATGCGAATAAGGGAATCTTGACAGAGAGAAAAGCTTACAGCAATGTGTGGCCCCTGGTTAGCCTGTATTGTGGCTCAATCGAGATAGGAGGTATTTCTGCTATGGCACCTACAGCCTAAATGTTAGCATGAGACACTAAATCTCATTTATGGCTGGAGTTGGACTGTAAATGTTGGAACACGAGACTCGCACTTTCTTTAACAGCACTGTTCAATTGAAGAGAAGGTCACCATGACGTCTAGGTGCTGGAACCAGGAGAACGGAACAACCTGCTGGGTGAGGGGACACCACCCAGAAAGTCAAGACCAGTTGCCCTTAGCTTAGAGCACCAGTGGACCCTGTGAAACGGAGACCGTTTGGAGGGAGATAGGATCAGTAGGGATTTTGATAAATGGATCGTGCTGAGCTAAGTAGATTTTGGGTCTGGCTTGGACTGCTGCATGGACAAGGCAGACATGCCCCATGTGGCAGGTAGGGGGCCACCATGAAGTAAGAGCAGTCGCTCTTGTGCGGAACCAGTCAGCAACCCCCATATGCAAGGTGGGGGGACACTATCAAGTAAGAGCCTTTGCCCTGGTGCACAGACAGTTAGCAATCCCTGTGTACCAAGAGGGTGCGACCATTGAAGCAAGGCCGCTGCCCTAGATAGCCCTACCCAGTCTGCTGTGAGAAACCCTTACGAATTGCGAGGAGCAACAGAGTGGGATGTCCGACACAGATGCAGGCTGTCCAGAACATGATGACGGCCCAACATCACCGGGGAAAAACTACGAGAGGTTGTGGATGCTCAGCATTGGGAGACAAGAACTTATAGAGATGATCCATGGTTTTCCCACACTTGCCAGCTGTCATTCAGTAGGGTAAGACTGTTAGAGGTTGGCTGGCCTTTTGGGGACTTGCACAAACTTAGTGAATAGCACTGTTGAAGTTGACTCTTGAGGTCAAACAGACTCATGTGGGCACTAGTCCAGAGGATTACATGGAGAATAATAAGCCTTACTAGAAAGGGACAGAAGGGGTTCAGGGATACCACCCAGGCACACTGACCTTAAGAGACTGGTTATTATATAGTGTTTTGTTTCTATGCTTGCTTTGCTTAGATTAAAATACTTTTTTTTTTTTATAAAAGCAAGTATTTGACTGGGCAATTAACTTATTGTGGTTATTGTTTGTACTTTGAGAGATGTACCTGTGCATGCTTTTCTGCTGCCCCCATCCGACTTCCTCTCTCGAAGAGCTTAGGACTGCTCAACCTGCGAAACCACTGAGAATCAAGTGCTGAATAGGGTAGTACTTGACCCAGATACTAAGGTGCGATAGTAGGTCGGGCACTGGGGTGTCAAAAGTAAAAGACCTCAAACTCAGATGGTTGAGCCCAGAAACTCCTGCTTGCCCCATGCCCCTCTTAAAAGGGTTCTGGCAGATGGTTACACACATACATAGCAAACTATTTGTTGCATATCCTGTGTGTGGCATTTCTGAACATTCTTATCATTTGCCTATCATTGTTCAGGTAAGTGTATATATGAATGAAATTACAATCTAACGGAGTCACTCCCACCAATACAAATTTAATAAACACTCTTGGAGTTGACTATGACAAAAGGAAAGGCATTGAACTGAATGATTGCCACTTCCTACAAATCTCAGATACTGGCAAAGTACTGAAACCATCATTATTTGGAAGTAGGCGTCATTGAAGTCTAGGGATGTCGTGAACGCCCCTTCCTATAATAGAAGAGAGGTTTATTACAATATCATCTTGAAGAAAAATATGCAAAGGTATCAGATCACAATTTCCAACACTAGACATAGCAAATAACGTTGTTGGTTCTGTTCTTTTTGTGGATTATGTGGCAAATTTTGAATTTTATTTTATTTATAAAGGTTTGTATAGCGCGAACATGACCCTAGTGGGTTTCAGAGCACTTTACAAAAAGGGAAGGTAGGATATAATTGAAATAACTTACATGATCACATATATGAATGAAGTAAAGGGCCTTGAGAATAGACAAATTACTACGCTTGTTACATACAAAAAGCTGATTTCTCACCTGATAGTCCTTGGTATGATTGATGTTAAAGCTTAAAGCTCTTAGGGGTCCAAAAAATGGAGCCTTTCCTCCTCTTTTGAGGGGTGAGGAAGGCAAAGATGTTGATGGATTGTCCAAAATGGAAATGAGCAATTCCTTTAAGCAAGGAAACAGTCTTCAGCATCAGTTTGTCCTCAAAAAAGGTGGTGCAGGAAGGTAGTACTGATAGGACCTTGAGTGCACTCGTGAGACATGCTGAAGTGATCGCAATGAGAAAAAGTCTTTAATGTCAGAAAACGCAAGCAGCAGGGCATCAGCTCCAAGGGAGTACATATGAGAAACGTCAAGATCAAGTTAAGGTTCCACTGTGACATCTCAAATGATTTAGGAGGGAACATTTGTGTTAACCCTTTAAGAAACTGCATCACAAAAAACGATTTAAAGGTTTGCCAGGCAAAAAGGCATAAAATGTCGACAAATAACCTTGAATAGGGACCACTGCAAAACTCTTTTGGGCCAAAGACAAAACTTCAAAATTTGCAAAGGGTCTATGTTGGAAACGGCCCACTCCCACTCCGCAGGGTGGTGGTGGACTCCCCGAACACACTGTGGTAGCTTGGCTCGAGTGGTCAGGAATCAGGCACCGTGCTAAGCGTACAATATACCCATACAATAACCAGGCGTGCATCCGTTCCAAAAACGACTCTACACCGTAAAAATTATGAAAATATGTTTCTTTATCTTTTTCTCTTAGTTGCTGATTGGGAAAATAAATAGGTCAATCACAATATACAAATTTTAAATAGAGCAGGTCAAATAAATATTATCTGAAAATTCAATAAATAGGGATGATCATAAATACAAGGGACATAAATATCAGTGCAGGTAATACAGGCAATTAAATATTTTGAGGCAATAAATACTGTACCAATAAATATTGTACACCATCAAGTCCTGTGGACCTATAAATATAGTGAAGCAATAAATAGGTAAAAACTCAATAAATACAGTGCCCCCAATAAATTATTAAAAGTATACAGCAACACTCATGTAATCAGATGACTTCAATTTCTAAGGGCTGATTTGGCCCAGGCACAGCTTGTAGGGTTGTGGAAGGATTGAGGGGGGGGGCTACTCCCTGGCTGGGACAAGGCTGAGGCCTAAACTGAGGTAGATCAAAGGGGGGAATACCAGTGCCCTGGCTTTCTCTCTCCACACAACCTCTCTAGGTTAGTCCCAGTTCACCCCAGGCACAGTCAGGTTGGTTTCAGCACCTCCCTAGCCCCTTAGAGCAGTCTCTCAGGTCTCCACAGGGCCTTAGGCGCCCTCTACTCCACTTACTGCCCTTTTTCTGATGTTCCGACGCCGCTGGAGTCGTGTCGACGCCGTGAGGCGGTTCCGGTTCGGTCTCGGCGGCCTCGGCACAATGTCAATTCTTTGACGACGCCGGTAGGCGGTTCCGGTCCGATGTCGGTGGCCTCGGTTCGATCTCGACCTCCGATTCGACGGCGTCGGCAGTCTCTTACTCGATGTCGACTTCGAGCGGCTCCGGTCCGATGGCGCTCTCGGCTCCGATGACGTCGGCCGGCCTGGCCTCGATGTCAACTTCCGGCGACTCCGGGGTGCGATCCTCACCCCCGACCTCCGGTGCTCCTCCTCTCAGGTTCCGGGCGACTCCGGAGTGCGATCCTCACTCCCGACCTCCGGTGCTCCTCTACCTCGGTCTCCGACGACTCCGGAGGGCGGACTTCACTCCTCCGATGACGCCGCTCGCTCGACCTCGGTTCACTTCCTCCTCGACCTCTGGTATTCCTCACGACCTCCGTCGGCGCCCTCTCACGACCTCAGGCGGCTCCGGGTACGACGTCTGCTACCTCAGTCAGCGCCGCTTCTCCACCTCGGGCTCCAGGTCTCAGGCTACTCGACACCGGACTCCAGGGAAACCAGTTTCCAGGTCAGGATCTTGCTGCTTTCTGCTTCTAAGGCCTGTTCCTGCTGTCCAGGTCCTTAGGATGAGTTTTTCTGGCTTCTTCCCACACAGGGCTACAGGCTGGGATCCATCAGTAGGGACAAGTATCAAGGGTGGGTTTATGGACCCCACTCCAGGCACAAGTTTCCACCCCTGCTGCTTCACTCCTTCCTCCTTCACTCTTGTGCTGCTCTCTCTTCACCAGTCAGGTGCCAACTGCCAGCTCCAACTGCCAACACTCTGTCTTAACCTCCCAACATTCTAAACCGCCTCCAACTGTCACAGAGTTCTGGAATGTTCTGGAAGGTGCTGGTAGGTTCCAGTGGATGCTGGTGATGTCACAGGTGGCCACCATTTTGTGCTCCAGGCCCTCAGACAGAAGTTTCAGGGTTAGCTAAAATGGCTCCCTGAATCTGTAGCAACACGAAAAAGTCTGGTGGTTCCCAAAAAGGAAAAATTCAAACAGGGTTTGAGGCAAAAGTGGGACAAAATAAATAATGATGAGGAGGGATCACCCAAAGGGCTGACAGGTCTAACACGCGTCCCCCCCAGCTGAAAGTGGGGAGAGCTACCCAACCCCTTGGGAGTTCTCATCACTAAGGCGGAAATACCTTGAGAGACCGTCTGCATTGGCGTGGTCCACTCCAGGCCGATGTTCCACCTGAAAGTCCATCCCCTGTAGGGAAATAGACCACCTCAACAACTTGGGATTCTCCCCCTTCATCTGCATCAGCCAGCGAAGGGGTCTGTGGTCGGTCTGAACCAGGAAGTGCGAGCCAAACAGGTATGGCCGCAACTTCTTCAGAGCCCATACCACTGCAAAGGCTTCACGCTCTATTGCACTCCACTTCTGTTCCCTGGGAAGTAGTCTCCTGGATAGGAAGACCACGGGTTGATCCAGGCCCTCTTCGTTGAGTTGCGATAACACTGCCCCAATGCCATGTTCTGATGCATCTGTCTGGACAATGAACTTCCTGGAAAAGTCTGGGGCCCTTAAGACCGGGGCCTCGCACATGGCTTTCTTCAATCTCTCAAAGGCTTGCTGACAAGCCTCCGTCCAGACTACCCGTCGAGGTTGTTTCTTGGACGTGAGCTCCGTGAGGGGGGCTACGATGGTACCGTACCCCTTCACGAAGCGGCGGTAATATCCCGTGAGGCCCAAAAATGCTCGGACCTCAGTCTGTGTCTTGGGGGGCTCCCAGGCCATGATGGCCTCGATCTTCGCCTGGAGGGGTTGCACCGCTCCCCTACCCACCAAGTGTCCAAGGTACACTACCGACCCCTGCCCGATCTGGCACTTGCTGGCCTTGATCGTCAATCCAGCTTGTCTCAGGGCCTGGAGAACAGCTTGCAGGTGACGCAAGTGATCCTCCCAGCTGTTACTGAAGACGGCTATGTCATCCAGATAAGCAGCAGAGAAACTCTCCATTCCGGTGAGGATCTGGTTTACCAGGCGCTGAAACGTGGCAGGTGCGTTCTTGAGCCCAAAGGGCATCACACAGAACTGGTAGTGGCCATTGGGCGTGGAGAAGGCTGACCTTTCCCTTGCTCCACCAGTCAAAGAGATCTGCCAGTACCCCGAAGTAAGGTCAAAGGTACTTAGATATTGGGCAGCTCCCAGCCGGTCAATCAATTCATCCGCCCTAGGGATCGGATGAGCATCAGTTTTTGTCACTGAATTCAGTCCCCGGTAGTCCACACAGAACCTCAGTTCTGGTTGGGCACCCGGTGGTGCAGCTTTTGGTACTAACACCACCGGACTGGACCAGGGGCTGCTAGAAGGTTCAATCACTCCTAGCTCCAGCATCTTAGTGACCTCACTATGAATGCTGGCCTTCACCTTGTCTGACATCCGGTAGATCTTGGACTTCACAGGTGGGCTGTCTCCTGTGTCCACGTCATGGACGCACAGGTGAGTCCTACCCGGGACAAGGGAGAACAACGAAGAGTACTACCCCAGGACCTGGCGACAGTCCTCCTGCGGTTCAGGAGTTAGAGATGGGGAGAGAATCACTCCCTCCACCGACCCATCCTTTTCTTGAGACGCAAACAGATCAGGGAGAGGCTCGCTTTCCACGTCCTCTCCTCCGTCAGTCACCATCATCAAGATGACTTCGGGCCTCTCGTGGTGGGGTTTGAGGCGGTTGGCATGCAGCACCCGCAGGGGCTGACGAGGGGTCTTCAGGTCCACCAAGTAGGTAGCCTTACCCTTCTTCTCCAACACCTCAAAGGGTCCTGACCAGCGATCCTGAAGGGCACTAAGCTCTCCTGGTTCGATCACCCACACCTTCTGGCCAGGCTCCAACTCCACCGGGTGAGCGTTGTGGTCATACCACGCCTTCATCACTGCTTGGCTGGCTTCCAAGTTGTCAGAAGCTTGCTTCCACAACTTAGCCATTTGGCTCCGGAAGGCCAGCATGTAGCTCACCACATCCTGGGGGAGCTTTCTGGGAGTTCTTTCCCATCCGTCTCTCACCAGGTTAAGAGGTCCACGTACAGGGTGCCCATACAGAAGCTCGAAGGGGCTGAAGCCCACTCCCTTCTGTGGCACTTCCCTGTAAGAAAAGAGTAAACAGGGTAGGAGGACGTCCCATTTCCTCCGCAGGCTTTCAGGCAGACTTCTGATCATGCCTTTTAAGGTTTTGTTAAACCTCTCCACCAGACCATTGGTCTGGGGGTGGTAAGGAGTTGTGAACCGGTAGGTCACTCCACACTCCTTCCACATTGCCCGCATATATGCTGACATGAAGTTGGTCCCCCTGTCGGACACAACTTCCTTGGGAAAACCCACTCGGGTAAAGATTCCCATCAGGGCCCTAGCCACAACAGGTGCTGTTATGGTCCTCAGAGGTATTGCCTCTGGGTACCGTGTGGCATGATCCACCAGAACCAGGATGAACCTGTGACCAGCTGTAGTTGGTGGATCTAATGGACCCACAATGTCGATGCCCACCCTTTCAAAGGGGGTGCTAACGACAGGAAGTGGTTCCAGGGGAGCTTTCAGCTTCACCCCTGTTTTCCCACTGGCTTGGCAAGACACACATGTCCGGCAGTAGGTATCGGACGACACTTTCATCTGAGGCCAATAAAAGTGTGGGACAAGACGGGCGAAGGTCTTGTCTTGCCCCAGGTGTCCTGCCAATGGTATCTCGTGAGCCAACTCCAGAAGGAAGGCTCGATAACGTTGAGGGACTACCAAGGCTCGTGACGATCCATGTAGGGGTGCCTTGGGTTCGCTGTAGAGGAGGCCATCCTCCCAGTAAACACTGTAGTTCCCTTCAACGTTCCCTGCTGCCTGGGCTTCGGCCTGTCGCCTCAGCCCCTCAAGGGTAGGGCACTCCCTCTGGCCCTGGCAGAATTCCTCCCTGGACGGGCCTCCCTCCACGTGCCACTCGGCCGGGATGGGTAGGTCCTCCAGGTTGGTAACGTCCCCCTCCGTAGACTCCTGGTCCACCACCTCCGGTGGCCTATCCGTCCTACGGGGTGGAGACGCCGAGGCAGGCTCCTCCTGTCCTCGGTTCTTCCCTTGACTGGCAGCTGGCTGGGCCTTTGTTCCAGGCTCCAGCCGGAATGAACTCCCTCTTCGGGTAGTCGCGGACCTTGTGCTAACACAGGCCCAGTCAGGTGTACCCAGCATCTCGGTGTGAGTCCGGTATTCCACCTTCTTCCAAGCGTTGTGCTCCATGTCATTTCCCAGCAGACAATCGACTGGCACGGCAGGGCTTACGGCAACTCGAAGTGAACCTGCAACCCCCCCCCATTCAAAGGGAACCTCGGCCACGGGATAGTGGCCTGTTCTGCCGTCAGCCATCGCGGCTGGGTGGAGTACATCGGGAATTACCTGCTCTGGAGACACCAGCTGGCTACGCACCATAGTCATACTGGCTCCTGTGTCTCTCAGAGCCTCCCCTCTTTGGCCGTTGATGGTGATCCACTGCCCATACTTTGCGGTATTTGCGGGCACCTGGATCTTAGGAACCATCTCCCGTTCTCCCAGGGACACTAAAGTGACACCCGCCCACTCCCTTCCCTTAGTTAAGGGCATCTCCTCCCCGAGCACTACACTAGCTACTCCGGGGGTCTTTCCTCCAGTGGGAGGGGGTGATCGTTTCTGACACTTCGGATCTCCTTTATAGTGTCCAACGCCACCGCACTCGTAGCAATGGACAACCCTTGGCTGCTGACTCTGGCCAGGATTAGGGTTTCTGGGTGGGTTAGCCCTAGGGGTGAATCCTGTTCCCTTTCCTTGGAAGCTATTTTGGGGGCTTTTGGAGAACTCCTTTTTCTTTTCCCCTCCCTCTTTCTTCTGGGGGGCGCCCTGTCCGGCCCTTTGAGTATCCCCTCCAGTCCCCCTTGTGGACACCCGGGTACTAGCCCAAATGTCCGCCTCCTCAGCAAGCTTCCGGGGACTGGTCAGCTTGCTATCCACCAGGTGTTGCCGCAGTTCAGGGAAACATTTCTCGAGTAGGTGTTCCTTCAGTACTAGGTCAAACAACTCCTCGTAGTTCCTTACTTCACTGCCCTGAATCCAACCTTCCAGTGCCTTCTTTGCATAGTCCAGGAAGTCCACCCAATTCTGTGTGCCCAGTTTGTGACTACCCCTGAACTTCTGTCTGTACTTTTCAGGTGTTAGTCCAAACTTTCTGATGAGCGCCAGTTTCATGGTGGGGTAGTGGGTCTGCTCATCCTCTTCGAGGGCCAATAAAGCATCCCTACCAGCGGGAGGCATGTACTTATACAATCCTCCTCCCCAATACTTCACTGGAACCCCATGGGCCCTCAACGAGACCTCATAGGCTGCTAGCCACTTGGCGATGTCGTCACCCGCCCCATAGCTAGCTACTATGTCCTTTGGCAGGTAAGGTTTGGATTCCCTGGTGATTTCTTGGTCTTTGCTGCCACCATTAGGAACAGTTGGTGCCCCAATTCTTAGGATCTGAAGCTCTATCTCTTTCAGTCTTATCTCATGAGCCATCCTCTGTTTCTCCGTCTCATGAGCCAACCTCTGTTCCTCCTTCTCCTTCTCCAGCTTTGCTAAGTCCCATGTGAGCTGTCTTTTCTCCCTCCGATCTGCTAACTCCACTTCGGATAAGCCCCCACTAGAGACAGTGCTGCCCTTCCTAGAAAGTGTCCTGGGCCCTGCTGACAGGTTCCCCACCTCAGGTTGGTACATCTCAGCCCCCTCGGGGTCAGGCTCTCCATCCCTGTCTTCCTCCTCAGCCTTGCTTTCTCGGCGTGCCTCCCCCCAAGCCCTTAAGCTGGTTTGGAGTGCACCCTTCTTTGCTCCTGGGGGGCAGTACACCCCCTCCCGCTGGCAAAACTCCCTGAGTTGGGCCACAGTGTACGTTTCTAAGTCTTCCAGTACAAATTCCATCTTGCCCACTCAGGTTAGGGGACAGGTTTTGTGCAGTAACAATGCAGGGGGGGAGGGGAGGAGCCAAGATGGCCGACGGGTCGGACGCCTGAGCTCCCGGCTCCGTGGACCGTCCGGCTTCTTTTGTTAATCCTGATTAATCCTCCTGACCTGCGCCGCCCAGCCGCCGCGGATTACCGGCATTGAAGTGACTGGCGTTCTCCTGACACCTTTATCGGCGGGTTTGGTGGCTGACTCGGTGCCTACTACGACCTCCGGCGCTCCCACGGGTCCCTGCGTAGATGGCCGCCGCTGGACGCCGAGGGATGTGGACGGGGTGCTGAGCTGGAATACTGCGGGTGATCGCGGGGGAGGAAATGCTGGCCGTGCGACTGGAGTCAGACCCTTACGTCCGGGTCGGACTCCCCCGAGCGCCGGCAGTGGTGTGGACGACGTCGGAGCCCCCTAATGCGAGCTCTCCTCCGCCACCCTGAAGACAAGCGAGCGGACTCCATTTTGTAGCGTCTTCCTGCGGCGAACGGCCGGTTCTCGCGGTGGCCGTGGGGCGCTCTCGCCCGGTGCAGCTCCCGAGTGGAGCACGACGCTTTTCCGGTGTCTACATCCTCGGATCATAGTCAATTTTGTCCCGTCACTAATCGCCCGCAGTGGAGATGACAATGGCGTCTGCTCTTCTTGCTGAGACGCTGGCTGACCCTGGACTCGCAGTGTCTGCGCGCCCATGTGCCCCGGAGCTGATTGCCGCATTGGAGGAACAGCGGGATAGTGCGGACCGATGCTTGGTACAGAGGGACCCGACCTGTGGGGATGTATTGGCCGCCCTTGTGGCGTTAAAAGTGGCAATGCAGAGTACTTGCCGGGCGCTGACCCGGAGAATCGATGAGGCACTGGTTGCAACGGGACGTTCCCGGCTGGAGGATCCCCCGCCGCCCCTGTTTTCTCCTGGAGGTGAAACAATGTCGCAGAGTGGGGGGCTGGTGGTGCGGAGTCCTCCTGACTACAATGTAACGCGTCAACCCATCGACACGGATACAGTTGCAGGGACACCCTTCACTTTGAACGTTGTGACTCTGCCTACGAACTATCTGCTGAGACCTAGCCTTTCGCTTCCCTTGCCAGATGTTACCCTGAAAGCACCTATCGCTCGAGCCTCTGTGGCATGTTACTGCTGCGTTTGGGACCCTGTGGTACGATACGTCTTCATTGTCCCCTTTCCTCGGGAGCGGCCATCTTGTCTCTTTGTCCTGGCTGAAGGTGACTCGCAGCAATGAACGGGCCTGAATCATATCTGCCGGTCCGGACAGTGGTGATGGCATGCCGGTTGTCGCTTTGGTTGGATCGGCATACGGGGCCCTGGACTGATACACGTTTTGTAATTTTGGATGAGTAGTCTTTAATGACCAGTTTTTGTTACATGTCGCTGCGATTTCGCCTCCTGTTTCCTTCTTCTGCCGGGGGGAGGACTTGTGAAGTGCTGAAGTGCTGGGTCTTATTGAATCGGGACCACCGGGTTTACGTGGGTCTTTTGATACTGTTCTGTACATGGCGCAGGATGTATGAGCGGCGCGGGAGTCCGGGAGTTCGGCAGTGTGGTGGGCTCCTCGCCGCTTTATGGTCTTTTTTCCTTTCTTCCTTCCTTAATTCTATATTTCGGGTTCCTATGGGGCGACAGACACGTAGCTAGGGGGGGGGGGGGTAGGCCATAGCCTCGGCATGCGTGTAGGGTGGGGGGTCTTCTTCGATACGTTTTTTGTTACTATGGGCCTTCTTTTTCTTTCTTCTGTCCTTTTCCTACGTCTTTTTCTAGGGTCAGTGGGGGGGAATGGTGTTAGGAGGGTAGCGGCTGGGAGGCACATTTCGCTGCGTATCTATATCCTGGTATTATAGTTTCGTGCCGCCATTTTAGATATGTTCACTGTTAGTTGACTCTCCTGTTGGATGTTACCCATTTATTGTATGTTCGTCTGTTCTGTGCACTGATCCGTTCTAGCTCTGTATCTCCTTAACTTTAAAAAATAATAAAAAAAAAAATAAAAAAACAATGCAGGGGGGTACCTTTAATAATACCTCCTCCCACCACCAGAGTAAATTTGGAAAAAACAAAATCCCACAATTAGGAAGGCCGCTTTGAGAAAACTCCCGGTGTAGGCCTATGGACTACCCACAGTTATTGTTGAGTATATGTAGGCGCAGCTCTATCCCACCACTGAACACCAATTTATGTTGGAAACGGCCCACTCCCACTCCGCAGGGTGGTGGTGGACTCCCCGAACACACTGTGGTAGCTTGGCTCGAGTGGTCAGGAATCAGGCACCGTGCTAAGCGTACAATATACCCATACAATAACCAGGCGTGCATCCGTTCCAAAAACGACTCTACACCGTAAAAATTATGAAAATATGTTTCTTTATCTTTTTCTCTTAGTTGCTGATTGGGAAAATAAATAGGTCAATCACAATATACAAATTTTAAATAGAGCAGGTCAAATAAATATTATCTGAAAATTCAATAAATAGGGATGATCATAAATACAAGGGACATAAATATCAGTGCAGGTAATACAGGCAATTAAATATTTTGAGGCAATAAATACTGTACCAATAAATATTGTACACCATCAAGTCCTGTGGACCTATAAATATAGTGAAGCAATAAATAGGTAAAAACTCAATAAATACAGTGCCCCCAATAAATTATTAAAAGTATACAGCAACACTCATGTAATCAGATGACTTCAATTTCTAAGGGCTGATTTGGCCCAGGCACAGCTTGTAGGGTTGTGGAAGGATTGAGGGGGGGGGGCTACTCCCTGGCTGGGACAAGGCCGAGGCCTAAACTGAGGTAGATCAAAGGGGGGAATACCAGTGCCCTGGCTTTCTCTCTCCACACAACCTCTCTAGGTTAGTCCCAGTTCACCCCAGGCACAGTCAGGTTGGTTTCAGCACCTCCCTAGCCCCTTAGAGCAGTCTCTCAGGTCTCCACAGGGCCTTAGGCGCCCTCTACTCCACTTACTGCCCTTTTTCTGATGTTCCGACGCCGCTGGAGTCGTGTCGACGCCGTGAGGCGGTTCCGGTTCGGTCTCGGCGGCCTCGGCACAATGTCAATTCTTTGACGACGCCGGTAGGCGGTTCCGGTCCGATGTCGGTGGCCTCGGTTCGATCTCGACCTCCGATTCGACGGCGTCGGCAGTCTCTTACTCGATGTCGACTTCGAGCGGCTCCGGTCCGATGGCGCTCTCGGCTCCGATGACGTCGGCCGGCCTGGCCTCGATGTCAACTTCCGGCGACTCCGGGGTGCGATCCTCACCCCCGACCTCCGGTGCTCCTCCTCTCAGGTTCCGGGCGACTCCGGAGTGCGATCCTCACTCCCGACCTCCGGTGCTCCTCTACCTCGGTCTCCGACGACTCCGGAGGGCGGACTTCACTCCTCCGATGACGCCGCTCGCTCGACCTCGGTTCACTTCCTCCTCGACCTCTGGTATTCCTCACGACCTCCGTCGGCGCCCTCTCACGACCTCAGGCTGCTCCGGGTACGACGTCTGCTACCTCAGTCAGCGCCGCTTCTCCACCTCGGGCTCCAGGTCTCAGGCTACTCGACGCCGGACTCCAGGGAAACCAGTTTCCAGGTCAGGATCTTGCTGCTTTCTGCTTCTAAGGCCTGTTCCTGCTGTCCAGGTCCTTAGGATGAGTTTTTCTGGCTTCTTCCCACACAGGGCTACAGGCTGGGATCCATCAGTAGGGACAAGTATCAAGGGTGGGTTTATGGACCCCACTCCAGGCACAAGTTTCCACCCCTGCTGCTTCACTCCTTCCTCCTTCACTCTTGTGCTGCTCTCTCTTCACCAGTCAGGTGCCAACTGCCAGCTCCAACTGCCAACACTCTGTCTTAACCTCCCAACATTCTAAACCGCCTCCAACTGTCACAGAGTTCTGGAATGTTCTGGAAGGTGCTGGTAGGTTCCAGTGGATGCTGGTGATGTCACAGGTGGCCACCATTTTGTGCTCCAGGCCCTCAGACAGAAGTTTCAGGGTTAGCTAAAATGGCTCCCTGAATCTGTAGCAACACGAAAAAGTCTGGTGGTTCCCAAAAAGGAAAAATTCAAACAGGGTTTGAGGCAAAAGTGGGACAAAATAAATAATGATGAGGAGGGATCACCCAAAGGGCTGACAGGTCTAACAGTCTTTTTACGGACTCCACAGCAAAAAACAAATTTGGCTTTTTTTCAGCATAAAATCGCAAATATCTACTCTGAGCTAGATGCCCATAACGCCACTGATGATGGGGTTTCCAGTCTTAGCATGGAATTGCAGCAGCGTTCTGCAGCTCTTAAAGAGGAGGAGGAGTGCGTAAGGACGCTGGAGGCTTTTCCATCATTGACATGCGATCTTCACTGAATCACTCCTACATAGTGTTAAATCTGGATCCCCCCTAGCAACCCTGCTCCATAAAATTCCTGCACCTAGCAGTCAGTATGATTCATAGCCCTACAACAGTAATTCTGAACATGGGCATTACGACAGGGCATTACTCGCGAATGTGGAAACAGGCCGTAATATGGTGATAGAACCAGATTTCTCAAGATTAAGCATTGCTCGGTTTTGTGTTTCCGACAGACTGCATTTGAAAATGGCACGCAGACTTTGGTGCAAGTAAAACACACGGTACATGAAAAATTAATTGAGGCCTGGTCAAATTGCTTACAGTCTGAAATGCTTGTGCTCAATTAACATGTGCTTTTACAGTGTAGAGAAACTTGTGATTGCAGTTTTCCTTTTTAGCTTTGAAGATAAAATGGAATGTGTTCTCTCCTCCCAGCTCCTTTTCCCTATAATCTACACTCCCCGTTACCGTCTCAAGAGACTTTGGCTTTGTTGCATATTTAGACAATACATATTCAGTTCATAACACATTTTGATAATGTGTATTAATGCACCAACCTTACCCGTGGGGCAAAAGCATTTTGTATGAAAAGATATCTAAAACATTAGCGCATGTTGATGTATTAACTGTTTGCGCTTTGAAAATTTGCACTGGTGCATGTTTTATGCTTTGTTGTACATTGCACATTTTTGCATGTTGTGCACAAATAGAAAAGCTGCTTTAAACTAATAGCTTTTGCTAGGTAATAACTAATACAAGGTATTAGTATGGGGGAGGTAAACATAATGGATTTTATTTCATGAATTAATACTTTTTTGTGTTGGTTTTGTTTTCGGCCTACCATAAAATGGCTGCCTGGGAATCCAGCATGGCTGAGAATTGTACTGAATGAGACGCATGCTCAGAACTGCCAAGTGCCTCAAGTGAAGACACAATGGGTCAAGGCCACAATGAACTGTACATTCTTGCCATCATGCCAATGTAACAGTGTTTGTGGAAAGTATCCTTCCTGCGTGCGATGTGAAAGGAAGGAGAAAATTGACTGATACATTTTTCTGCCTTAATGTTGCATATTTGTACAATTAATGATGGTGAAACAATGAGACTGTATTAAGCATTAAGCTTCCTTTGTTAAAGCTGGTATGGGTTGGATTTGCAATGAGAACAGGATAGTGAGACCCTCATGTCATCTATGCTAACCAATCACAGTGTGAGTTTCTACTGAAACATTATTAGTGTAGTCAGCCAAGAATTAGAGTATAAATAATGACCGCTTTAGAGGCGTGTTTGCTTTATAGGCTTTAGGGGGCGTGTGAGCTTTTTGGGACTAGAAGAGATGGGAGGAAGAGAGGAGAGGGAGCAGATGAGGCCAGACATCATATGGGGTAGGCACATGAATGTTGCGGGTGCAGCTTGGGAGGAGATTGCGTCTGAGGAGAGACAGAGGGAGGTGGGGGCCTTTGCTCATATTTTTTCAGAGAGTCCTTGCACGTCATATTTTTAGCAAGGAAGATCACATTCCTCTGTGGTCTTGTGAAGGGCGGGCTGTCTCTCTCTGTGCAGTACAGAGACGCAGATGAACAGACCAGGGCAGCGACTGCAACTGATAGAATAGGTTTAGATTTAAATGCTAAAACTCTAAGTATGCTTTGACTAACTAACTAGTTTTGAAAAGATGTATTTGTCTTATGCATTTATTTCTCTTTATGGAAGATTTTTGCCAATTATTAATTATTGATTAGCCTTGCAAACTCACTCTTGAATTATATTTTCCCTGAAACTCTTTAAAGAGTTCTGACTGACATAGAATTAGGGGGTTTTCCCTCCTGTATGCAACCAATAATATGTTTGTATTCATTCTATTTTTCCTATTTTCGATTCTGTAACCTGATTGATAGTTGATTAATGAATAAAGGGTCAGAGAACTTTAACTTTTAACTAGAAAATAAAACCCTTTAAAATACTCACAACTCTCTTTATTGGCATAAATAATTAATTGCATTTTTAATTTTTCATGTTTATGTAAAGTCTCCTTAAGGTAATATACAGTGGCAAGGGTCCAGTACCTTTACAGCGGTAAATTAGAGGTAAATGAGGTTTTGCATTGAGAAATTACCGTCAAATTACTGCTAGATCAGTTTCTGGTAGCTAGAGGATGTTATTGTCGATTAGTTTGGTGATTAAGGATTATTAATATCACCATCAACTATTCGACTAATGGATCATTGATCTTAGGAGGGAAGTAAAATAATTGCCCAAGTTAGATATATGTCCAAATTCTCAAAAGAAAGTCCTGATTCCAATGCTCAGATCCTGAAGACTGGCAAGGCAGTACTGGAAGGTGATGCAAGAAGGTGATTGCTGGAGTGGTGTGAGTATCAATAGGGTTGTGAAATAATGTTAATGTGCTAGGATGTATTTTTGAAGTGTTGAAAATAGTAAGGGTTTTGACTGTTGGTGAAAATTGTGCTCATTTTTTACTTGGTTTTATTGATTATATTGGTAATTTCATAGGACAGATTTTTTGATTATATGTTCTTAACATGAAAAGTTAGTGTCTTGTTTTATGTTGTCTGGAAGCACAAGTAGAGTGATACCTGGAAATTCCCGGGAAAGGAATAGAGGGTGGTAAATGGAAGACACACTGCTCTGAGGTTACTTTTCTGATAGAATAACACTGAGAAGCTATGCAGGGCTGGCAGTGTTAAAGTAGGGACTATTTTCTGTGTAAAAGGGAGAGTGATTGATAGCAAAGAGATCGCTGGTGAAACGTTGGTGTTATATCACCTAGAAAGGGTAACACTAAAGGAGTAGCAGGTTCTTCTGAGCATGAGTGAAGGGTAAGCGGAAGGGATTTACTCGCAGTGTTTGAAGAGTAAACAGAAGTTCTTACTTTGTGAAGAGTAAGCGGAAAGTGTTACTCGCAGTGAAAAGAAATCTTTCCTTTGTTTAGTGGAACAGACAGAGTAGCGAATGTTTTTATGTTATTAACAGAATTTTGATTAAGAAAACTCAGAAAAATATTTCAGTAAGATTTTGTGGAGGGTCAGTAGTAGGAGTCAAACTGACTGAAATTGAAACTGACAGTATTGGAAAAAAGAAATTGCATTGAACTACTCCAGAAATGAAAATGTTTGAAGGTTTAAAGAAACTGTTGGGAGGTAAAGTGAAAAATTGGTTTTTAATTGGTGATGCTCCTGCATTTTATGTCTACCAACTTGGGACAAAATTAATGTATGTGGGTCACCAATGGTGCAAGATTACTGAAAAAGAAGGTCCTTTGAGGTTTCCAAAAGATGGTACTTTTGTATTGCAAATCATTGACAAATTAAGGAAAGTGTTATGGGAAATAAAGACACAATCTAGAGCTGCACAATTTGAGGCCTTAGCGTGTGGGAAAAGACAGCAAGAGACACAGCAAGTGAGGATAAAAAGGTAAATAACCAGATACAGGAGAAGGGAATTAAGGATGACAAAAAGTTTCAAATAAATAGTGATTCAGGGGATGAAATAATGGATGGATTGTTATCAGAGTGTCTGCCACTTTATGTGGTTCCCATTAAAAACACTGAAAAGATTGTACCAGTAAGTACTACAGTGGCTACTGCTTCTGTTGAACAGAGAGAAACACAGATTGAGAGAACTGCAGACATTTCAGATTGACCCACTACCTGTTGATTCAGCACTGACAGTGATACCTCCAGGTGCTACTGCTTCAAATGCGACTGATTCAGTCCAAATATTGCAAACTGCAGATGCACAGGCAATGCCTAGAAAAATTAGGACTGTCCCAATTAATATGGTCCCTACTCAAAAAGTTCTAAGAGCTGCAGAAGGAGTGATTTTGTCAGGGTTTATTTCAGAAACTCAGAATTCACAGATTATTGAACAGACACTACCCCAGACAGTCCAAGCACTGAAGGGTGGGGGGAAAATGGTCTTTACAACATCTGCAGCCCAGGATAAAATGAATATATTGAATATATTTGAAGATGGGATTTTTCAAACCTGCTGTGAGGAAGCAGCAGTGCTTAAAAAGATAGAGAGCATGGGGGAACAAATTAACCCGGATCCTGGAAAAGAGAAATAGCTTAGTGTTTTAAATTCAACATTTGAACATGAAGAAATTAACAGTCCCTGGTATTTAAATCATGAAAATGTGAACCAGTGTCAGGAGAAATAATTAATTTCCCTGAGTAAGGAAACAGCGACGTGCAGTAACTACACATGATAGACTGACTGAGTTGGCTCAAAATTATGAAATTGATGTTTCAGGTAGTTTTCCATTTCAGAAAAGTTTCAGGGTACATATGAATGATGAAGCAAATGAGAAAATGTGTTCCTCAGGAATGCAGTGCACATTGCAGTAATACTAAAATATAATTTCAAATGCAATGGGTTTTGAGAAGTTAGGAGACAGGTGGGCAAGAAAACATGAGAAGAAAAAGACACCACCAGGCCTTGTTGGGGAAAATAATAAACAGGATGAGGGAGAAGCTTTTGCTTACTCATTGAGAGAAAAGGTGGGAGAAGTGCATGTTCATGTGCAACGGAACAAAGGTGAACTTGCAGCATTTCTGAACACATTCCCAAAATTGAGAGAGAAACTTATGCTGTGGTACCCACAAATTGATAGATTTGTTGACATTTTAAAGGCGTTGTGCATTAATTTGGAAATGTTCTTTGACATTGCCATGCAGACAGAATTGTGGTTTGAATCTAAAGTTGTTGTGCAGGGGCCAGCTGTGGAGCCAATGAAAAAGGTTTGCATGAATGCACCATCATTTTCTGTTGTTATGGAGAAAAAACATAGCAGTGATTACTTTCCTAAAGGGCAGAGTGCCAGCAAAGGATGTTAATTGGGTACAGATTAAAAGAACACAGGATGGAAGTAAAGGTGTTTTGGTGCGTGCAAATTCAGGTATGGATGTTGCACTGCTGGAAAAAGTATTCTTTTGCCATCTTTATAACAGATTTGAGCATTGGAAGAAGGAATTTAAATTTAAACATGATGCAGCAGTTGGAAATGTGCAAGAACAAAAAGAAATGCAGGAGCACGATGTGTCAGCCAAGCAAATGCAAATGTCAGTTCAGAAACCGGTACCAATGGCAGGAGTTTTTCAAGTCCAAATGGTCCAACAAAATAGCAAAAATGCTAAAATTAATTTAAATAAGTTGGCCAGAGCAAATGTGAATTATTTCCAGAAACAAAATCAGAACCCAGTTCAACAGGTTGCAGTACTTGAAAATGAGAGTTTTAACCCCAACAATTCTGAACTTACCAAGTCCATTGTGAAAGCAGTGGAAGGTCCAGACTTAGTTATAGGAGTTTTAAACAAAGAAATTACAAACCCAGTTTTAGAAGAATTTGCACCAAAAATAGGCCCATTTAAGGAAAGTTACCATTTTGTTGTTTGTGACTCAGGCCTGGCAGGAAAACAATTGTTTTGCAAATTAAACAGCACAAGTTACTGTACACCAGATAATGTTAATTTTCAGATTCCTGATGAGGGTGTACATTTTAAAATGGCCCAACATGAGACAGCTGTAGCATTGTTTTCAGAAAAGACAGTTGAAAAATTACCTTCTGATTTGAAAGAAATAATAAACACAGAAGTAAGGGAGTTCACAGAGAAAGATGTCAGATTAATAAAATGTGCAGAACGTGTCTCATTCAAATTAGAATCAGATTACATGTATTCAAGAACACCATCACTTGCATATATTTTACCCATAATTGGAGATAAACGAGTACAAGATTTTTGATGGAATTGATTGGAAGTTTATGTAACTTTCTGATCATAGGTTCACAGAAACTAAATGAAAAGAACACAATAGTGCAGGAGATTAGTAGCATAACTTTTCCATGTTGTCATGTGGTACCGAATCCAGCCAATATATTTTTTCACAATCCCTGTGCTGAAGAATGGCTTACTGTTATTGATTTTTGTCAGGTTCATGTCACAGTGTCATTGCATGAGAATAGTCAAGAGTACTGTCAAAAAGAAGATGAATACCTGGGACACATAATTGGAAAGGGAGGTAGAAAGGTGTCGCCAGAAAGAGTGGAAATAATTCACTAGATGAATCCACCTCAAATTCAGAAAGATGTCAGGGTGTTTTTGGGAATGGTCGGTTGCTATAGTGAGTGGTTACCAAACCTTTCCCTAGATGCTAAGCCTTTACTGAGGCTGACACACAAGGATGTGTCTGATCCACTTCCATTGGACAACAATTGCACAAGAGCATTCCTAGAGTTGAAAGAGAAAAAGTGTTGCACCCCGACACTAGGAATGGAAGTTTATTTAAAAGAAAATACACCAATTTGCAGTGAGAGGGAGGGCTGCGCTCTCTCAGTGCCTGTTCAAAAACATGAATGTGCTCAAGGGTCTGTGATGTATTTCCCAATGACCTTTTATCCCAACATCAATGAAACTGAATAGGAGGGTCTAGATGTCATGAAAATATTCATAAAGCCAAGATCAGACTTTAAGGATGAACGTCTGATTCAGCCCAACAATGTCCATTTTGTAGATGGCCCATATTTGAAAGGAAAGAATGACACATTAAGAGGGGGCGCTAGAGGGCGCACAAGTAGAATGGCCGCACTGATGTGAGGCTTCTGCTGCCTGGAACTATAATCCGGCATTTATCCTTTTAATACTGCTGATCCTCCGGCGTAAACCACATCATGACATTGCTGGTGCTATCCTGGCACCTCGGTGGAAATTAGGCGCCTGTGTGACCTGTTGCGAGGAAGATAGCAATGTCGAGAACCGAAGCGAGCGCTGGGCTGCGGAGAAGTGGAGCGCTGGGTCGGGCGTGTGAATTACGCCAGCTCGGGGCGCACCACGAGGAAGACGGGCCCAAGCAGAGGCCTGGGACTGGGGGATCCCTGCTCTGCCATAGGAGCTGCTGCGGGACGCGGAGGGTACGGAACAGCCACGGGACGCTTCTCGCTGTTCGCACCCCCCCCCCCCCACACCCCCTCCCGCCGTTGAGATTGGCTCTGCCTGGTGCCGCGGACTGAGGTGACGGTGGCCTTCAGGTGAGCGACGCGGGATACGAGGGAAGTTTGATGGCCACTGCTAGACACGGGGGAGAGGTGTGCAATTACTTGAGTGAGTCGGGTGCCCTGTGGGCCCAGTGAGAGTCGCCCCCCCCCCCCCTCCTCCGAGCCCACGGAAACGATCTGCTTGCAAACCTACATGTGCACTGTGATGACAGGATGAAATGCCCCTGGGGGGACCCTCCGCTATAAGCTGCCATCTCGGGACGACCTAGCCTGTTGCCTAAAGTGTTGGCGCGACTTGGGAGACTGGCTAGGCGGAGGCTTCGTATGGATGGAAGAGGTTAGATGCGCCCTCTCGCTGTGAGGGCACTGCTTTGAAGGTGCACATACCCACTTGCGGTGGGGCAACGGATAGAACGAAGGTGCCTTGGTAGCGTACACTGTTGTCTGTGACACCACTGCTTTGCAGCCTTGGGGACGCGGCGCTCCAGTGGTTGGGCACATACCCGGGCCACGTGGGCCCTGGAAGTACTTCCCTCGTTTCCTCTGCTGGTGTGTGCTGTTGATCGCTACTGGTCCTACTGCCCCTTGCCTGATGGACTTCAGTTGATGCCTTGTGTCGATTATAACCATCGAGTGATAACTGAGGCTTATGCTACTCTGGTTGCGAGGGTGGTGGCTGCTTGCAATCTCGGCCTTCGGGTCGGATTTGGAGCTTCCTATGCACTGCTGACCTCTGCTGCGGACGCGCTGTGCTGCGACTGGAACCTCTGGCCCTGTCTCTGCCCGCGTGAAACTAAGATATCGCCTTTTTACCCACCGCTACGAGCCCACGCACTACGCCCACGATGGGTAAACAAGACAGTCGACAACCTAAACTTACATTCGAGGTCCCAGCGGCCAAGAAGGGTGCACGGAGTGCCCACGATGCGGGAGGCTCCAATGACTCGTCTGCCGGTGGCGCGAGCTCCAACCCCCCGACAGCGGACCTGCGACAACTGATGCAGGAAATGAGACAAGGCTTTGCTACTATAGTTGATAAAGTAGATCGGCTGTCATCTAGAGTAGATGCTTTCGCGCAGAAAATGGATCTACACGAAGAACGCATCACCGAAGCGGAAAGGAGGATATCTGATCACGAAGACACCTCTGTTTCACACGCCACGCAGCTCTCGAGGATGGATAATGTATTAAGAGTCATTGCTGCAAAGAATGAAGAGTTAGAAGCCCGCAGCCGGCGTAATAACATACGTGTGGTAGGTGTACCAGAGTCCACCAATACAGGGCGCATGGAAGACTACGTAGAGAAGATACTCCTTGCATCGGTTGGATCCGAAGCGTTGTCTAAGCAGTTTATAGTCGAGAGGGCACACCGCTCCCTTAGACCGCGACCCAAACCTGGAGCTCCACCACGACCCATCATTGCACGACTTTTGAACTACCGTGATCGAGATGCTGCGCTGCGTGCCGCGCGCACGAATCAGACGCTTTCATGTGATGGGGTCAGTTTTACTATCTACCCAGACTTTTCGCCTATCGTTCAAGATCAACGGCGTAAATTTCTCGAGGTTAAAAAGAAATTGCGGGCCATGCAAATTGATTACGCATTGTTATACCCGGCAAAACTGAGAGTCACCCACCAAGCGAAACAACACTTCTTTACAAATCCGCAACAAGTGGAAGATTTTTTGAAGACTCTTAAGACTGCGCGCAATGTGAGACACGAAGCTGATGCAGAAGACCGCGAGAACGAGAACTAGTTGTGGAGTCATCATTTTCTGTTAAGTGAACACCGGACTGTTAACCTGTGGCATTATTGGCGCCGTGGGGGCCCACCCGATGAACACGCAGCTGTGACGGCGCTTCAGTGTGAGAAGATGCTACGGCCGGATTTAGGCAGTGGTTGGTAATGTATCCCAGGCACCACCCCCCCTACACCCCCCTTCTTCCCTAATTTTTGGGAGGGGGCAGGATGTGGGGAGTGGCTACGGGCGCCCTCTTGTTGTACCTCATGGGGTGTACCCCATTGACCATAACGACTGTTGCTCATGTTGAGTTGTTTGATGGGGCTTTTGGGTGGGGGGTGGAGTGGGGATTCTGGCAAGTTGGGGAAGCTTCAGTGGGTTGGGGGTGGGTTAGAAGTTTTTATGATGCTCCATGTCCCCTCCAATATTTTCATTGTCTTTGCGATAGCTGCGCCTCGATTGGCAGTTAAGATATGTCATACATGCGTATTACAGATCATGTCTGTTAGTCAGCATTCTAGATATTACACGATAGTATGGTTTCTAGATACGTCCTGGGTCCTCGAACGATCTGTTTTACGTTTGGATTTTGTTATTGAATGGTTAATCGGGACCCTTGGTACTGTATTATATCTGATCGATTTGGGTACATTACATGATGGGCGTAACTTGGAGAAGGATATAGGTTGCACTTTGGGGTTCTCGTGGGGAAGGGATGGGGAGTTGGGGATGTTTGACAATGTTCTTAGAATGTTTGGCACCATTTTTCTCATAGTGATGCTAAATTATGAGTTAGCATGTCTGTGTGCAGGTGAAATACGGAAGGAGCTCCTTCTATTGTATGGGGTGCACGTACACATTCATATTCGACTGAGCAGTACTACTTACATTGATTTAGGACACGGGGTGCGCTGTTACATCATGCTACAGGTGACACAGCGCTCATGCTTGAACGCGCAAGTAGGCGAGTTGCGGAGTTATATACTGGTGCAGCATGATTTCTCTCGCTACCCACATGGCTAGGGCAGACACTGATTTAAAAAAAAAAAAAAAAAAAACTTGGAACGTCAGAGGGTTGGGGGACCCCAGGAAAAAAAGACACAGATACTCTCTTATTTGGATCGCCATGCAATCCACATAGCGTTTCTTCAGGAGACACATTTTCGACCACAAGCTACTCACACTTCTGCCAGCAGATGGGCGAAATACACATTGTTCTCCTCCTACTCCTCATACTCTAGGGGTACGGCAATATTGGTAAACAAGGGAACGCCCTTTGTTATGGAGGGCACGAAATGCGATGCTCAGGGGAGGTATTGCCTACTGTGGGGCAGTTGCCCTGGTCTGCTGCTACGGCCCCAATATAGATCCGCAATTTTTTGCAGATCTCAATGCCACTATCCTAGGCGTGGGCCCGCGACATCTCATCTGGGGAGGGGATTGCAACACGACACTCGATCCATTAAAAGACAGATCTCACCCTGCCCCACATCACTATACCAAAACGCATAAGCTATTATCTGAAATACTAGCTGAGCACAACATGATTGACACATGGAGATGCCTTCATGCTGATCAGCGGGAAGGCACGCACTTCACAGCACAGGCAAGATCATGGGCCCGGCTTGATTATGTCTTCATTTCTCCTCTTTTTTTATACGGCGCTGACTAGGGCACAGCATCTTCCGAGAACGTTCTCGGATCATTCACCAGTCCGCATCACGCTGCGGGCTGCTGACCTTGGCCCCCCCGTGACTGCCTGGCGCCTACAGCTGACTATGCTACTTGATCCTGTGTTTCAGGAGGAGCTACGGGAAGACTGTCTAGAATTTTTTAAGCGTAATAAAGATTCAGTGCGGGATGTTGCGACTATATGGGATGCATTTAAAGTGACTCTAAGAGGCATCTGCATCGCTAAAGGATCCGGTGTACTGAAAAGTATACTAGCACGCCTGCAACTACTGGAATCGGATCTCAAAACATTAGAGACGTCACTGGCTGACGGACCCGATGATACTGCGCTAGCGCATATTCGCGAAAAACTGACGGAATATACAAGCGAAGCCACTAGAGAGATGAACTTTAGAGGTAAGCACTGGATTGCCCGACGCTATGGCGAGGGTGAGCGGCCTGGGAAGGCCCTGGCAGCGACGATACGATTGACGCGACCTCCTACCACTATTTTAGAAATTGAAGATCTGGAGGGGGAAGTCTATAGAGACACCACACAACTCCTTAATGCATTTGTGGAACATTATCACCAATTATATACGTCGACTAGATTAGGGGATTTGCAATTGCAGGAATACCTGGAGGATGTGTCCCTCGGGTGGCTTAGTGACGCTCAAAGGGAGTTTCTGGGCACCCCCTTTACATTGGACGAGGTGCGTGAGGCTATTATGCACATGCGATCAGGCAAGGCTACGGGCCTCGACGGGATACCAATAGAATTCTATAAAACTTACATTGACTTTATGGCACCTGTCCTGCGGGAGGTGTACGAAGACGCCCTTGAGGTGGGCCATTTACCCCCGATGCGCATGGCCCTCATTACGTCATTACTTAAGCCTGGGAAAATTGCAAATAAATGTGACTCCTACAGACCCCTCTCATTGCTCAATTGTGATGTGAAAATACTTGCGAAATTAATTGCTACTCGTATTAACCTGCTCCTCACTAACCTGATATTACCTGACCAGGCAGGATTTGTGCCCGGCAGGGCAACGTCCCATAACCTGCGCACTTTCTTCTCGATCCTAAACTCGGTACACGAAGACCTGCCAATGGCTGCCATCTTCTTAGACGCCTCGAAGGCTTTTGATTCTTTGGAGAAGGATTACGTCTTTAAGATACTGGAGCGTATGGGGTTTCCACTCGTCTTCATCTCATGGATTAGACTATTGTATACGTCTCCTAGGGCCAAGGTGCTAATTAATGGTATCCTTTCCGAGGCGTTTCCCATCTCCAGAGGAACTCGACAAGGTTGTCCCTTATCGCCCCTGCTTTTCGCTATAGCCATGGAACCGCTTGCAGCAAAGCTGAGGCAACATCATAAAGATAAGGCGTTGCGATGTTTTCAAAGGCAGATTTTAATATCTATGTACGCAGACGATATTACCTTGTATATACGAGACCCCAGCGATAATCTCAATCCGATTCTTCGAGAATTCATTCGCTTCGGCAGGCTCTCAGGGATTCAGATTAATTGGACTAAGTCGCGGATTTTCCCTCTTACGGCATCCACCGAGCGCTTTGTGTTGGAATACCCTCTCACTTGGAGCGAGGGAGACTTTAAGTACTTAGGTATCCACATAGAAAAAAACAGAGATGAATTAATGCGAGCCAACTATGGACCGACGATGACACGTGTCTCTGCTTGCATTACTAGATGGATAACGCTCCCCCTTTCTATGGCGGGAAGAGCCTCGCTGATTAAAATGGTAGTATTACCTCAGTTGCTGTATTTGTTTTTGAATATTCCCTTTTATCCGGGTGGTTTTTTCTTCCGGCATCTACGCTCAGAGCTCATTAGACTAATTTGGGGTGGGAAATCACCTAGACTCAAGTGGGAGGTCCTCACTAGGCCCTACAGTCAGGGCGGGTTTGGCGTCCCCAATTTTGAACTCTATTTCCAAGTGGCACAAGCCCACTATGCTTATTTCTGGGTACGCCAACCAAGATATATGCCTCAACTGGCTGCTGAACACTGGCTTGCACACCCGGTCCCCATAGAAGGCGCCTTATATATCCCAGTGCAGATAAAAGATAAAATGCCCACAACAGTGACTAGTACAGTGACGGCATGGAGCCGAATCGCAACCAAATTGGAGATTACCCTGTTATATGCGCCGCTTCTGCCCCTTGTTTATCACCCTAACATGCCCCTGTTACAAGAGGAAGGGTTTCGGAAATTGGTTCATACCCTGAGCGTTAAGACGTGGGGAGATTTGTACCACAAGGGTGCGTTCCGCTCTATGGACCATCTATTTGGCGGCCTTCAACCTTTTCCACTTGAGGTTTTTTTGTAACTCAGGCTTCGGCATGGGATTAAGGCACTAACACCTGATTTTCCTAATGAGCCTCCAGCTGTAATACCCTTACAACGTATCCTTCTGGACGATACCCCTGCAAAATTAGTCTCCAAAATTTATAGGTCAATCCACACACTCATAATCACCCCGCCACTAGCGGCTCGGGTGCAATGGGACCAGGAACTACCGGTCCCCTTGACAGACAAACAGTGGGAGTTCTGTCTTCAACAGACGGAACAAATTTCCTCAAGTAGTAGATTCAGAATAATACACTATAAATACATCCAAAGACTGTATTACACTCCAGCTCGCCTCTGTAGATACCGCCTCCGTGGCGATGACAGATGTGATAGGTGTCGGGCCCCTATGGCAGATTTTCTTCACCTGGCATGGGCATGTGAGGCGGTGAATCGCTATTGGTGCCAGATTTTTAAGGCGCTCTCTACAATGATTAATTGTGAGATTGTACCCTCCCCTATCCTTGCCCTCCTGGGATACGTGGAGCCCGTACGGGCTACGCACCGCAGATTTGTGGCGCTTGCTTTTTTGCTCGCTAAAAGACTAGTTGCATGTAGATGGGGTAGGGGTAGGGCTCCCAAATTTAAGGATTGGTTGCGTGATCTTATTTATTGTCAGGATCAACTACATACGTACTCTGAACTCTTACCGCTAGCATCGCGACCTGTGGATATATGGGCCCCATTACACTGCTACTTATTAAGAGGGGAGACTACCGATGAGGCCAGGTCACCTACATAGTCACACGCTGTACAGTTTCTCCTGAACTGACAATCAGGCGAGGAAGGGTGCCCCCCCCCCCCCATTGAGATACGACGCTCTAGGCACTTCACACTGTGGGACTTCATCCTTGTACTACATGTGGTGCCGGATATGAGGCTCCGCAGGGGGGAGACTGGTCACTGTTGGCCTTGTGGATATCGTGAGATAAATGTACAAGACTACTCCACGGATTGGGTCCGCACTGTCAATGCTTGCTTACAATTATTACCTGTTTACATTATATTGCTTCTGACTGTACTATGTACCCCAAGATATACCTGTGCAATGTATTGTATGTTCTCTCGCATACTATTGTAATAAAAGTTTATAAATAAAAAAATAAAAAAAAAAGAAGAATGGCACATTAAGAGCAGCACATGCTGTGCTCCTTATACATTATGTTGTCAAAGCTTCATGGCTTTCAGTAGTTACCTCAGCCCAAAATTCAAAATTGATTGCCCTTACCATAACATGCAGTATAGCTGCTCAAATGGGAGTCACTTTAGTCATGGGAGAGAGAAATGCTAATTCAGTTGCACAAAATGGTGTTCTGTTAGCATATACATTCGATGGAATCTTCACAGGTGAATTAATAGAGGCTCAAGAAATTGTTTCAGAAGCAGAACAACAGAGTTGTGTCAGAACTGTGTTTGAGAAAAGTGACAACTGTATAGTAGCAAATGTGTTATTGCAAAAACTGATGCCCAGGTACAGAGTGCCAGTTTCACTGAAATCAGATCATAATGAGATTTCAAAGATGATGTGTCCAGAACCACAGATTAGACAAGGATTGGATTGTAGCTATCTCCCTGATATTTCAAGCATAATAAAGCAACAAAAAGACTGTTTCAGCATCACCGAAGTGGCTTGAGTATTTACATGCAAAAGCACTTGTGAAAAAAACGGACGAAAACACTAGCCATTGCTGTGTAGGTTTGGTTGATGTAGAGTGTGCAGTTTCTCACCAGATTTCAGCTGCTACACAAGATCTGCATAATGGATGGTGCAACGACTTTGATCTGAGAGATGCTGTGCTGAAACATCTGAATCTGATCTAAGTGAAAATAAAATTGAAAGGCTTGGGTTGAAAAAGCGCAAAGAATTGATGGTGCTCTGTCAGAGTTTCTCAGCACCTAAATGGTCAAATTTGCATGGAAAAAGTACAGAATGCCACACTGTATGAGCCATACTGATGGCAAGCTGATGACAAAGATACTGAAACGGTCATGTTGAATTTTCCTTTTATTATTATAGTTACTTATTTTATAGAAGACTAACAGTTCCAAAGAAGCTACTTACAGAACTCTGCACTAAAAGCTTGGCTATACATGATCTGATTACAGACAAAAACTTGTTTGCGCCTTAGAAAAAGAGGTAAAATTGTTATAGGCTCAGCTTTTGCAATACAAATGTCACTTGTGAAAATAAAGAAGTGTGATGATTTGCAAATCATTTGAGGTATCATGATTTGTTATCATCAAAGGGTGAATTGATAGATTGCTCAAGATTAAGCATTGCTCTGTTTTGTGTTTCAGACAGACTGCATTTAAAAATAGCACGCAGATTTTGGTGCAAGTAAAACATATGGCACATGAAAAATTAATTGAGGCCTGGTCAAAATGCTTACAGTCTGAAATGCTTGTGCTGAATTAACGTGTTTTTGAGGTGTAGAGAAACTTGTGATTGTAAGTAGGTTAAGGGGAAAAAGATCCTCATCCCTTACTAGTCATCCAATAAGCATGTATCCTTTTTGTACTGGTTCTAGCCCAGAGACAGGGGGAGAGGCCCCTATCCCCCTAATATAAAGTAGGATTTGTAGTAGTAGCTGGGCTAGAGTTGTAAGTTTTTGAGTTATTCAGGATAAAATATCCAAATTAGAGAAAATGGCTCAGCCAACACGTGTTTCGCCCTTCGGACCGAAGCCGCTGAAACCGAACTCTCCTGGCATTGGCCATGACCTAAGAATCCAGGGTATACAAACCCTTTCTTTACATAGAAACCCCTATACGTGACCACCCGCCCTGAGGAAGCCCTAGGCCAGATGGCCATCTAGAGGGCGAAACACGTGTTGGCTGAGCCATTTTCTCTCTTTTTCCTACCTGACGAATAAAGCATAAATATATGCCCAACACCACCGGATCTATTTTCACTTATCCTGAATAACTCAAAAACTTACAACTCTAGCCCAGCTACTACTACAAAAAGAAACTTGTGATTGCAGTTTTCCTTTTTGGCTTTGAAGATAAAATGGAATGTGTTCTCTCCTCCCAGCTCCTTACCCCTATAATTTACACTCCCCGTTTCCGTCTCAAGAGACTTTGGCTTTGTTGCATAATTAGACAATACATATTCAGTTCATAAGACATCTTTTTATAATGTGTATTAATTAATGCACCAACACTACATGTGGGGCAAAAGCATTTTGCATGAAAAGCTATCTAAAACATTAGTGCATGTTGATGTATTAACTGTTTGCGCTTTGAAAATTTGCACTGGTGCATGTTTTATGCTATGTTGTACATTGCACATTTTTGCATGGTGTGCACAAATAGAAAAGCTGCTTTCAACTAATAGCTTTTGCTAGGTAATAACTAATACAAGGTATTAGTATGGGGGAGGTAAACATAATGGATTTTATTTAATGAATTAATACGTTGTGTTTGTTTGGTTTTTGGCCTACCATAAAACAGCTGCCTGGGAATCCAGCATGGCTGAGAATTGTACTGAATGAGAGACGCATGCGCAGAACTGCCAAGTGCCTCAAGTGGAGACACAATGGGTCAAGGCCACAGTGAACTGTACATTCTTGTTATCATGCCAATGTATCAGTGTTTGTGGAAAGTATCCTTCCTGAGTGCGATGTAAAATGGAGGAAATTGGCGGATACATTTTTCTGCCTTAATGTTGCATATTTGTATAATTATTGATGGTGAAACAATGAGACTGTACTAAGCATTAACGCTTCCTTTGTTAAAAATAGTATGGGTTGGATTTGCAATGAGAAAAGGATGGTGAGACCCTCATGTCATCTATGCTAACCAATCACAGTGCGAGTTTCTACTGAAACTGCAACATTATTCGTGTAGTCAGCCAAGAGTTAGAGTATAAATAATGACTGCTTTAGAGGCGTGTTTGCTTTAGAAGCTTTAGGGGGCGTGTGACCTTTTTGGGACTAGAAGAGATAGGAGGAGGAGAGGAGAGGGAGCAGATGAGGCCAGACATCATATGTGTTAGGCATGTGAACGTCGCGGGTGCAGCTTGGGAGGAGATTGCATCCTAGGAGAGACAGGGAGGTGAGGGTCTTTGCTCATATTTTTTCAGAGAGTCCTTGCACGTCATATTTTTAGCAAGGCAGATCACATTCCTCTGTGGTCTTGTGAAGGGCGGGCTGTCTGTCTCTGTGAAGCACAGAGACACAGATGAACAGAACAGGGCAGAGACTGCCACTGATCTAACTAGTTTTGAAAAAATGTATTTGTCTTATGCATTTATTTCTCTTTATGGGAGATTTTTGCCAATTATTAATTATTGATTAGCCTTGCCAACTCACTCGAATTATATTTTCCCTGAAACTCTTTAAAGAGTTCTGACTGACATAGAATTAGGGGTTTTCCCTCCTGTATGCAACCTATAATATGTTTGTATTCATTCTATTTTTCCTATATTCAATTCTGTAACCTGATTGATAGTTGACTAATGAATAAAGGGTCAGAGAACTTTAACTTTTAACTAGAAAATAAAACCCTTTAAAATACTCACAACTCTCTTTATTGGCATAAATAATTAATTGCATTTTTGATTTTTCATGTTTATGTAAAGTCTCCTGAAGGTAATATACAGTGGCAAGGGTCCAGTACCTTTACAGCGGTAAATTAGAGGTAAATGAGGTTTTGCATTGAGAAATTACCGTGAAATTACCGCTGGAACAATGGCCTTTACCTAAGAAGCCAAATCTAGATCCTAAGAAGCCAAATCTTGATCCTAATGATCTTAAGAATTATCGGCCTATCTCCCTGCTTACGGTTGCAGCAAAAAATCTGAAGAGACACCTTAATCATTAACTTATGGAATAAGCTAAGGATCAAGTCTGTTGGACACATCACAACATGGCTTCTGTAAGAAACAGCTTCGATAGTTGCTATGAACAGCATCAGACGTCTTGTTGATGCAGGGGGGGTAGCAACATTAACCCTGCTGGATCTTACCGCTTCCGTTGGCACCATCTCCCCCACCCTACTCACAGGGTGTCGGCAGGAATTAGGCATTAACAAAACTATTCCGCATTTGCTGTCCTCTATTTTTTCCGATAGATCCCAAAAGGGATCTATGAGCTAGTTCCACCTTGAGCCTTTCTTACTACCATGCAGACTTCTCAAGGTTCATCCCTGAGCCCCACGTTATTTAACCTCTTCGTGCCCCCAATGGCTAAACTTATCTGCACCTTTGGACTCAAGACAGTGTCATATGTTGATAACACTCAGATTGTGTCAATCTCTAAAGACTATCAGGGCACTAAAGACAACTTTAACCTCTGTATGAAGACTGATGCACTCTGGATGGCCAAGAACTACCTTGGGCACTCCTCTCACTACAGTGGACAATGCAAAAAATCTAGGTTTCCACCTGGACAATGACCATTCACTGAATCGTCAGGTTAACCATACAGTATCTACGTGTTTCTGGACCTTTAAAATGCACAGGAAGTTATTTCCATTTCTGGCACTTCCAACTCGTAAGCAAGTTGCTCTCGCTTTATCTTCTTCAAGGATAGATTACTGCAATGCAATATACCCTGAGACCAGTAAGTAAACTTTAGCTAGGCTGCAACTTGTGCAAAATGCATTCGCACGACTTACGCTAGACGTACCTAAGCGGCAGTCTGTTTCGAAAGGACCCCGGGAACTGCATTGGTGCACAAGTTACTACTTGTGTAACGATATATCTGTAAGAGACATTAGTAAGTGATAGATTCCTTACCTTAGAATATTCCCCAGGCATCAGTCTGGATCCGGAAAGTTTTCTGCTTAGCAGAGTGAGAAAGCGAGCGAGCTCCAGGCTCTTTCTTCCAAACCTCCTTTCCTTTTTGTTCATCCGGACAAGGTGGTTCTGAGGACACGTCCTCCTTTCTTGCCAAAGGTTGTCACACCCTTCCACATCGGGCAGACCATCACTTTGCCCACCTTTTTTCCACCTCCGCATCGTCCAAGGGAAGAGGAGCGGCTCCACAGTCTGGACCCAAAACGTGCGCTCGCATTCTATCTACAGCGTACACAGCAGTTCCGGGTGGATGATCAGCTCGGTGGGTCGTTCTGTGCATCAAAGCCTGTTACTCCTTGGCCAAGAAGGAGCCTCCTGTGGGACTGCGTGCCCATTCGACCAGGGCAACTGCAGCCACTACTGCCTTGTGACGCGGTGTCCCCTTGCAGGATATTTGTCAGGCTGCTAAGTGGTCCTCGCTGCACACGTTTACCAAGCACTACTGCCTTGACAGTCAGGTCCGGAGAGACGGCTTCTTTGGCCGTTCTGTGCTCCGTGACTTTCTGGTGTAATCTTGTTCGCAGACCCACCACCAGGGTTGGTATTGCTGGGGTATCTATTCTAAGGTAAGGAATCTATCACTAACGTGTCTCTTTCAGATGCACAAGTTACTACTTGTGTAACAATATATCTGTAAGAGACATGAGTTAGTGATAGATTCCTTACCGCCCCACCCATCCTCCCCGTTCTGCGAACAGATTACTAGGGTTAAGGTCATCCCCTTTTAGGGCCCTAGTTTTATGCACCAAAGGTCAGTTTCTCGCATGGCTCTGCGTTTCGGTGCGGAAAACTATGTACAGAACTGACGTCAGCACGCATGGGTGGCGCCTAAGTAGCCTCCGTGACGTCATCCGGGCGCGCACGATGCCAGTGACTGGCGCGGAGCCACACAGCGACACCTACTGGCGCGCAGGGGTACTGCTAAGCAGAAAACTTTCCAGATCCAGACGGACGCCTGGGGAATAGTCTAAGGCAAGGAATCTATCACTAATGTGTCTTTTTCAGATTACCGGTACAGAAATATGCGTGGGTTAAGCCTATATGTACACTACACAAAGCTCTGTATACTGCAAGTCCAGTAGATAAAGCCCTGTTTAAATGGTATGTGCCCCCTAGAAATCTCTGTTCACCACATCAAAATTGGGTAACTGTGCCTAGAATCCAGCGGTAGAAATGGGGAGGCAGAGCCTTCTTATTTGCAGTGGCAGGGCTCTGGAATAATCTACTCCTCTGTCTTATATCCTTGGAAAGGCATTTACCTTTTTGGGAAGCACTTAAAACCTGGCTGTTTACCCCACAAATAGGCACTATTTCTTCTGTATCCTATTAGTACACAGAATCTGTGCTAAGCTACAGTGCCTTGATGCCATGGGCCTTTGTGCACTCTATAAATCCACATTCTCAGGTGGTAGATAAAACCGTCAACTACTGCCGCTCAAGCTCTACGGATAGAGGTGTAGATTACGCAGGTTTGGGTGCAGAACCCTTCCTTGGTGTCTTGACAGCAGATTCTTATGGAGTGGTAATTTGGGGGAACAGATGTTCTGCTCAGACGTTTTAGGTACCACACTCTCTTGGCTCAATCTGAAGTTGCATGGGTAACTTGTCCTGATAAGTCCTGATCTCCTTCAGAAATTGGCGAGTAGAGGAAGAGGTGGGATGGCGTAAAGGAGTCCTGTGCTCCACTTTAGCCAAAATGCATCTCATACTGGGAGTTTTTGTAGAAACGCAAACATGCAAAGTTCTGCGCCTGAGCATTCTTGACAGTAGCAAAACGATCTAGCCAGGGTTCCACCCACTGTCAGAAGGGGCCCTGTACCACCTCCGGATGGAGACACCATTGGTGACCTACTTGGCCCCACTGAATGAACTCACTCGCCCTGGCATTCTAAGATCTCGCCAGATGGTTATCAATCAGGAATATGCCCGCCACCCAAGCCAACTCGAGTCGCAGAGTCTCTTGGCACAGGACCCCCATCCACTCTGCTTATTTCAGTAGCGCCTGGCAGTGGTGTTGTCCGTGAGAACCTGTACAAGCCTCTGCTTAATGGATGGCAGGAAAGCCTTCAATACCAGGCAAATGGCCCCAATTTCAACAGAAAGAAGCGAACCGTGTTCCTGTCAGAGACCAAAGTCCCCTGATCTCTGACCTACCCGAAGTGATCAACCCAACCCAGCAGTGACCTATCCATCATCACTGTCCTCTCTGGGTGGTGAAGAGAGGTGTCTGCTGCTGGTTCAATTGGTGATCGGCACCTCTGGAGATCATGTGCAGTCACCTTTGAAACCTGGATTAAATCTGACAGGTTGCCTTGGTGCTGGGACTATTGCATACCCGCATGTGCCTTCCCCCAGTTGTCGACAAGCTGGATGCAGGGGGCTAATAGGCCAAAAACCCTCAAAGCTGCTCTCATCAAGAAGGAGTTTTGTATTTGAAGCATCTGGATCATAGTCCAAATGTCCTTAACTTATACCAGAGGAAAGGCTCTGAACTGCACTGTGTCCAAAACAGGTCGTATAAAAGGAGGCTTCTGCGAAGGAGTCTGAAGCGTCTTCAGCTCGTTGATCGCAAATCCCAACTATGTAGGATAGCTGTCATCTGAAGATGGTCGACAACGGACTGTGGTGAGCCGGCCTTCAACCAGTCGTCCAACTGGAGGAAAACTGTTATCCTTGATCTCTGAAGAAATGCAGAAATCACGTCCATCACTTTCTTGTGCACCCAAGGGGCACTGGTGATGGTGAATGGAAGAACAAACTTAATAAGCTCCTGACCCGCTGCCTCAGAGGATGTACGGCCAAAGGCACCTTCTTTCACGTAATTTGGGAGTGCCCAAAACTACAGCCTTTGTTGGGAAAAATTGTCTCAACAATGGCCGGGATATGGGGGAAGTCCATCACTCAATGCCTGCGACTGTGCCTGTTAAATGTATGGGAGGCCACGGATCTGTTTCATACTGAGCGTTCATGAGTGTCGCTAAGGTGCGCACTTGCTAAACTAAACATTGCTCAGGAATGGGGATCAGGGGATCTTCCTAGGTATGCAAAGTGGGCCAGGGATATGGATCATGCCATGGTTGCCTAAAAGGACGTATTCAAACGCAGAGGATGTCCCGCGAAATGGGATCGCAAATGGGCTAACTGGAATAAGTCCCGTGGGAATATATGTATCTCTCCCTCGCTTGAACTGCAAGATAATGTTTTGGATTGTGTTTCTTTGCCTGTCTAATGTCCTATGTGCGAGAGACCTGACCTCTGATTTGCTATATGCATCATGCCTCTCTTATGTCATTGCTGTATGGTTCTACAATTTATTAATGTACCATCACAACTGTTTAATAAAAAGATTAATAAAAAAAAAAGCTCCTGACCTACCTTGAACTGCAGGCAATGTCCGTGGCAGTGCAGGACTAGTGTATGAAAATACATGCCCTGCAGGTTCAAGGTAACCATCCAGAAGCCCGGATCCAGGGTAGACAGTACCTGGCCCATCATGAGCTTTTTGTTGATCCTTCTGTAGGAAGGCATTCAGAGAAAAAATATCCTAGATGGCTAAAGCCTGCTATCCTTCTTTGGCACAAGAAAATCGCGAATGTAACAACCTGTCACTACTTCCGAAACTGGAACATTCTCCATGGTTTCCTATGAGCGTAAAGCTCACACCTCCTGCATTAGAATGGACAGATGCTCCTCCAAGAACCGGTATTTTGTGGAAGGAGGGTGCGGCGGGCATAAAGAAACAGTAGGGTATAACCATGCTGAAATATCTGGAGATCCCATCTCTGGGATGTCATGGATTTTGCCTCCCACTGGGTGGCTGTGCATCACTATGGGTAAGCTAAACCAGTTTGGGGCCAGTAGCAGCAAGAGAGGGTGACAGGAAGGACTGGTGCACTGGATGACCTGCGCACTGCCTGCCAGATCCATGATCTCAGCCATGAGGTCACCTACAGAGGAATCTGGGGAAACTAGCATTGCCTGTGAGCCAATTCCTTGAAGTTGCTTCAGAATTTTCTAAACTTGTGAGGAAACTGCCTAGCAAGAAAGCAAGCATTGGCCCTTCTCTCTTTAAAGCGTTCTAAAGGAGGGGGGGCAGGGTGGCCAAGATGGCGGTCGGGTGAGACGTCCTTTTCCCATCTCCCCGTCGTGTGCCCAGCCGCTAAACCTGCTTCTTTCGATCTACAGACCCTCACTAAACTGACCGAAGCTTACCCTGTTTGTCCCGGTTTCCCATGTTCCTGAGGAGAGCGGATGCTGAGGAGGGCCTTCGTGTCCAGCAGCCAGAGCTGTGTGGGGTGGCCCGTGCCAGAGAAGGATCGTGGCAGAGGGCCCCCACTGGAGTGCGGGCCTGCTCGGACATGGTGGTATTGGCTTCCATAGTGCTGTGAACGGCGGCAGAGGCAGATCCAAAGGCTGTGGGCGTGTCGGCGGAAGACCGCAACAGCAGCTGAGGCCCGGGGCTAGCTGGGGGCTAAGGACAGGCAGAGTCTTAGCCCGAGAGAGAGGCTGATCTGCAGAGCTGTGCTGGGTCATGGCTGAGAGAGACAGCTAGCGGGTATGTCGTGGCCAGCGTTCAGGCCGCCTGGGATTCCTGCAGAATGACTGGGGTGGTCCCAGGGACTGCTGGGTACCCGGGCCTAATAGAGGTCCGCGAGCCATAGGGTGAGCTGCTGGAGCCCGGCCACACCCCCAGGCAGGAGAAACAAAGGAAGAAGAAACACGCCGTGAAGGGGGAAGGCCCCAGGCAGGAACAGACTTCACAAGACTATAGGTGAGCCTCAGGGGCGCATGCAGAGGCTGTGAAGAGCCCGGAGACTTGGTGGGGACAGCGATGGAGGCTTGCATGTTCCCTCTAGCGAGTGGCAGTGGACCAGAAGAAGAGGGCCCCACTAACCACTTTGTACTGGAATGGAATAGCACAACAGGAGTGGACGTGAGTGCTGACCAGGGGCGCTGACATGGTCCACTGAAAAGACTTGGTATAGCGGCAAGAGAGCCCTGGGGCCCATATCCACAACAAGTTCAACTATACACCCGCACTTCGATTGGACAACGCCCAGACCGCCTGCGTGTGGGGAAGTGCACAACCAGTCACTCGTCTCCTGCACCCAACAGATTTACGGACAGTGCCCAAGCCCATAAAGAGACCACAAAAACAGTGGGGCAGACCTCATGGGGATGAAATCCATGACCGCAAGTGCTCACTGTTTTAGAGCTCCCTGTTTACCGCACCACCACAGCACATGACATCGCAGCAACAGCACCGCCTGGGGGAGGCTGAGATACCCAAAACTGGCAGACCTGACCCCGACTAGCGGATACATTTGTGTACCATCACCTAGGGGCTCGGGCCCTTCACCCCCACCACATGCCATCCATGTAGGACTTCCACCGAGTGGAGGCCCCTAAATTGCCAAGTCATTACCCGGCCACATGCTTCGAGGAAATTGCAAACACATGAAACAAGAAGAATCGCACTATAAAAGACATGCTCTTTGGTCCAGCCAAGGGCAATACTGTGGACTCTTCACCCACCACAGATGGGCCGACGACCCAGGATCAGTCTGGAGGTTAGGAACCTCTCACTCGCTCCTTCCTCAAATTGCTCTTTCGGTCACTCAAAGAGGATCTGCAGTCAGTCAAAAGAGACTTATCGCTGGACATTAGGAGAGATCTCGACTCATGGGCGAACGTGTGGCCACCCTAGAGGAATGAGGAGTCACGCCGTGATGAAGAACTGGACTCCCTTCAGCAGGAGGTAATCTGCCTCGGAGACCAACAACTAGACCTCCAAGCACACGCTGAAGACCTGAAGAATAGGTTCCACTGGGATAATAACCGCATTAGAGGAGTGGCAACGAAAGCAGAAGGAAAGGACATCTTCGCATTCACTAGAGACCTCTTCCATTTTATCTTAGAAACCTACCCAGACACCATTATTAAAATGGACCGTGCCCACAGAGTTGGGAGGCCGCGTCTGGACAGATCCCCCCCGGGCGGATATATTAGTATACCTCCCAGACTTTCAGATGAAGGAGGAAATCCTCAGCAAATTTAGGGTGTAACATCCTCTCTGTTTCAGACACCAGTCGCCAGTACTATTCCAAGACCTTTCTGCAATCACACTGCAGAGAAGACGATACCTATGGAGCAAAGTAATGGCATAATCCTGGGGTCACCCTTTCTGCATAGTCTTCCTCTTTGAGGGGAAGCTTTATCAAACGAGATCTTTGACTGAAACATGTCACATTCTAGGCATCGACTCCAGGCCAGATGATGGCCCACCTGAGCCCACCTCCCCCCGCTCACGCAGACTAAGACCCCGAGAGAAGAACCGCAGGACGGGGAGAGGCGCAACTTGCCCGGATCCCACTGAAATCGCAGAGGGTCAAAAGGCAGCACTGCTATCCATTCCTTAAGTCCTGTCTCAGACCAGTGGTCTGTAGAGGAAGTGGCCTTCTCTTTACTACAGGTTGGCAGAATTGAGAGACAATTGCCATTTGGGGACAAATCTTTCATATGTTTTACTTTAATAGACGTTTAGTGTTGGGTTTCATTAGTTGAGGTTTAATTACATCTTCACTGAAACTTTGCTATCTCACACAGAAGATGCCACAAGATATCACCCTAGAAGCTGCCTCGCTTACATGCAGCCTGCCCTCACATGAATTAGACCCACACCTACTATATTGCCCTAATGCCGACAGCCACTACTAAGTTACTTACCCTCAACGTAAGGGGCCTTAACAATGCCGTTAAACGCAAAGCGGTTCTTTCCTATCTTGAGACATATGCTTGCTCCAGGAGACATCTCCTTCCAAAGGACCACCACCGTATGCACTCTCGCATAAGCACCGTTCTCTGCTTCTCCGGTCGCCGACCAGAGAAGCAGAGAACGGTGCTTAACAAGGTACAATCCTGCTGTCACAAATTATATAAAGATTCGGAATCAATCCGGGACACGTGGGGTCATTACGAGGAATAGAAACATACCACTAACTGGAATATTGTATGACATTGAGAGGCTATTTCCACTGAATTTAAGGCATCAATACGACACTACAAAAAACCATGCCCTGATGAAGTCCACAGGTAGTGGACAAAATGCTTTGGCTGTGTTATGCTGTGAGAAATAAAGACCACTTTAGATACAACTTGGATAAATGGACTAATTTACTGTGAAAATTGTTATCCGCGGTGCACTCCACATTTACATATTGAATTTTTTCGTCCTTCAGATTGCTGTTTTGAGACAGCGGGAGCAGTGGAGGTGCAATCAACGTTTCTTTTTAATTTGGTGGTTTTTGGACAGTATTCAGGCAATTGGGAGGAAGGTGTGATTGCTATATGGACTCGCTGTTTTATTCCTTGGCATACTAGCTTATTTTGCAATACTTCGAGGAAGCCTCCCAAGCTCAAAGTAAGTTCATGCTGTTAACAATGGATGCAGAAAAGGCTTTCGATGACTGCAATGGCCATTCCTGGAACAGGTATTCTAAACTGTTACTGATCACCTGCGGGGACAGTCAACGGGCACACCTGTGTCCCCTTTACAATTAATAGGAGAACATGCTAGGGATGCCATTTATCGCCTCTAGTGGCCCAGAAGATTCGAGACAACTCCAGATCACCAGGGCAATATATGGGGTGAACAGCCCACCATCAGCCTTTTTGCAGATGAAGTTCTGATGGCACTAGACCTCCCGACCAGCGCTCTACAAGTTCTCCTGAACTAACTACATGCCTTTGGATAGGCCTCAGGATGTTGGGTCAATGTGGAAAAGTCACAGGCCTTAAACCTTTCCTTACCGCCAGAGCTAGAGGAAAACCAAAAATAAGATATATATATCCCATCCAGTGGTCAGTCACTTCCATACCTGGGGATCAAACTGGTGCTCACGCACCAATTGACCTCCTCCATAAACCAAGCTAGAAGCGAAATGAGCCAATGGAGACACTTGCAAATTTTCTGGCTGGGCCTAATCGTGGCAGCAAAAATGACCATCCTCCCCGGATTATCTACTTATTTCATACCCTCCCACTGGCTCTTCCAAAGGGAATGCTCTCCACCCTGCATGAGAAAAGAACTCGGCTATCTGCCACCTCGTCTGGGGGGTCTGGGCATACCAGACTTGCTCTCTTATTATAGGGCCACCCAAATGAGATATCTAGTAGAATGGCACCAACCTGAATCAGAAAAGCATTGGCTTTTTCAGGACAGGAAAGTGACAGGTACATCCCCTGTAGAAGGTCCCCTTTCTACCTCAGGCACAGAGACCTCCAAACTTGTACCATTCCCCAATCACACAAACAACGATGGTGGCTTAGTACCAAAGTAGCATTAGGTGTGGCCTTAAGACCGTCCCTTCTCCTATTACGCCACTGTTCGACAACCCAGATTTTACAACCAGGATTGACCAAAACGCCTTGGCATCATGGAGATGAACGGAGTGCCGCTCAATGGGACACATGTTTGACAAGAAGGGGATCCTACCATTTCACCCAATCCGTGCAGACTTTAATATCCCTTAGTCCCCTACTTGCAAGTACGCCATTGGATACTACACCACAATAACATGCCCAAAGTGCATAGACCTTACCCCATATGATAATTGCCACTCGCTAAAACATTCGCGACTCGGTTTACGTCAGACCTATACCCCTTTTTGACACAATAAGCACATATACAAGGCGGGACAAAAAAGGTGGGAGCTTGTCCTGGGAAGACAACTGAGGGATCAAGAATGGACAGATAGCCACTACAGGACCAGGCACACAGCATTCAACATATCACTTACGGTAACCCTAACCAAGGTAGCCAAATACTGGTATTACACTCCCACTCATCTTCACAAAATGAGCCCCAGCCCCAGTGTCAACTGTTGTAGAGGATGCGGGCGCAGGGCTCCTTGGTGCATATCTTTTGGGACTGCCCCTTGCTCCAGATATACTGGACACAGATACTTGTCGACATAGATGGACATCTCCACGCGCAGCTCCCGAGATTCCCCACATACACCTTGCTGGGTCTCCTCAACCCCCTTACCTATCCCCTCAAATCTAGACTGGGCAGACAAATAGGCCTTGCCTTAGGAGCTCAACCCAAAACATACTTTCACACTGGGGCACAAGACAAATGGCCAAACTGGGGGCTGGTTACACTGCCTCTGGCATATCCTGTGTATGGAGAGAATCTCCATAACGCTCGCAGGCCAGGGCGCCTTCTTTGGGAAACTATGGGGTCCTTTCTTGGCGAGCCTAACTCAAGAATTTCTGGAATTGACATGCCCAAAATATCTACACCTCCTCCGTTTGACGGAGAGAAGTACCAGCTATGTCACAATACCAAACCTGAAGTGAAGTGAAGGTAGGTGGGAGGATTTATGTTGGGAATGTATTAGTTTTATCGTTTATGTTATTAAGGAAATGTGATGTCGCACCTTTCCTTTGGGTTTAGTCATTGGTGAATGTCGCAATTGTATTATGCTCAATAGTACATCATGGTAAAAGTTAATAAAGAAATTTGAACCTAAAACGTTCTAAAGTAAAAATTAAGCCTTTTCGTTAAACAGACAAGAGTCATCGAAAGGCCTGACCATAAGTCTAACCTGTAGGTCTCTTGAGAAATCTGGGGATCATATCAACGCATGGCGATGGCGCACCATACTGGTACTTAACCCCTTCAGCACGGCGCGGATTACCGCGCTGTGCTGAAGGGTTCTGGCGCGGGCGGGGCCGTGACGGAGCGGTTCCGTCATCCGCACAGCACGACCGACGCGCATGACGGAACCGCTCTGTCACAAGCATCGAAAGGGTTAAAGCCTGTCCCAAACAATCAGTAGTATCTAAGCCAGCAGAAATCACATATCTGATCACATCCTGAACATCATGAATGGATGGTGCCAAGGTAGGACCCAAGTTCTTCTGGGACCACTGGCAAGATCTCTCTGGCCATGTCCCGGAAAGCGTACATATATCACCCCAATCAACAAACACCGACTGACTTCAGTGTTTGGCTGGCTGAAGAGTAGTTTCCTTAAAGTGGGAAAGAACTGGGGTTCACCTTGCTGGTGGAAGCCTGAACCACAAGACTCTCTGGAGTAGGATGCTGTGCAAGGGTCACCAGGAGGTGGCATGGGGCATCTTGCTACCTGCCTATTCAATGGTGCACACAGGGTTTAGACCAAGTGCCCATATAGGCATCAGTAAGGGCTTCACTGAACAGAAGCAAGGGCTCAGATAAGCAGCAAAACAGCAGTAAGGACACATGCCTCGACTTCAACTGAAAGCAGTAAAAGGTTCAGGACTTCAACTGCTCATCTGATCACCACAACAATGGAAGCACTCTTCTGTTGGTCCATGTAAAAGCAGTCATCATCATAGTTAGTTTAATTCATCCCCATCCTCACCATCATCACGGAGTTGTTGCAAGCTCTGGTCAGAGTCTGAGCCAAAGCCAAAAAGACATTGGAGCCTCTGCATTAGTGATGGCATAGGATCAGAATTAGATTGTACTAGGACCAGGTGCACTGTAGCAGATTCAGAGTGCAAGGTCAGTCTAGGTCAAGCTGAAGCTGGTTTAGGGTCCAACATCAGAGTTGGTATTGGATTCTTCTCTGGCATTGGCGGTACCAGTGTAATGAACGACAAACTGGCAAGTGTCTTGGATCTGCTAGCACTCTGACAGCCCCTGAGGATACTAGGGGTCCAAAGGCACACCAGAGGAAGCTGGAAGAGTGCCAAAGATAAGCAGCATAGCCTCCCTTAAATGCCTTGACTCAGTGCAGTGGAGTTGATGGCCCAGGGAGTATCAGCATCAACTGCAGAATCTGCTCCTCTATCCAAGATTGGAAGTGAGACAGACTGATACCTTTACAATTTCTCTTTTGACAGAGAGGCAGGATGGGGTCAAGTCCTGTTTTGTCTGGTTATGCTTCTGCTTGGACTTCAACTTTTAGAAGGACTTCAACTGTGAAGGCTACTTATCGGGAGAGTCTTGGGAAACGGGTCATCACCCTCGACAAGGTGCGGGAATAAAACATGGCCCATGACTTCTTCCTATGTTTGGCGGTGTACAGTTTCGATTCACAGTTCAGTATTGCCTTTGGGAACAGGAGGACTCACTCATTACACCACATGGAGTTATGGCCAGAACTCAACCACCAAAGAGACATCTCATGCTGGTCTGAGACCCTCATCTTTTTTCAGCAGTCATGGCATCGTTAAAAGACTGTAGTATTGGAGGGTTGGGGGAGGGGCGCATTGGAGTATCATCTTGCTCACTGCAAAGGTTTTGAGGGTTACTGATAGCACTGAAATAGGAAGCAGAGCTCTCTTGTCACGCTCAAAGGCGCAGAAAGAAATTAACTAACGATAGCGCATACACGTGGCTTTGCCCGGTCATATAGGCAGAATGAAGCATACGAGGAGCTGCGCTCAACCGCCCAGAGGCATGAGGGAGCACTATTATGAAAAGTTTCTGGATCAAGTCTGGTATATATTTAAAAGTGAGGAACAGGCAGTTCGAGCTATCCATCAGAATCAACAGCATGCCAGGCCAATTCATCTGGATTGAACACTGTGCAATGTCAAACCATTCACAAAACAGAAGGTAAATCACTTTCTGGTCAAAATCAAAGCACTGTGACTAGGCGCAGTGTCTTAGAGATGAGGAGACCCTGATCGTCAGACGGGGTTTAATAATGTACTGGAACACACAAACAAATTATATAGTTGAAGTTTCCTTCCTTCTTTCTCTTGCATAATCTCCGCCATAGCACAAAAACTACCTCCCATTTCAGAGGACAGAGAGGGTCAATCCACCAAAATAGCATTTCGACAAAACCACCAATTTACTTATTGAGGTATCTGCCACAGGATCACAGTGCAAAATTAATGCCTGCAACATGTATCTACAAACCGTGGTTGCCCTGCTAACTAAACCTCATGCAGAAGCACAAAAAGAAAATATTTATCTTTAGTTGGCCAGGATATGAACTTTTAGCTAGAGCATAACAGGGTTTGATGTAGGAGGCCAAGTAACAAGTTCAGTTGCTTGTAGGAAACAAACTGGCTTGCCAGAAAAAACTGAACATTATGCATTTAATTCAGACATGACACCATTTCAGCACATTAAGAGCCCAGCATAGCACACTATAGCTAATAAAGTCCTTAATTGTGATTTTGCACACTTGATTAAAAAAATTAAACCAATAATAAGGTAATCAAATGCCTGCATGCAAGAGAAGAATAACCAGAACATGTTAGTTACCTAGATAAATCTTTCAGGTGGATTCTCCATTTAACCACAGATTCCTCACATTGTGATTATTCCCAAGGTGTCAGACTGGTTCCAGAACTTTTAAAACCGTTCTCTTGCACGCTGGTAGGTGGCCCCATGTAACTCCACGCTGACATTGTTGCACTCTTGAAGTGATATGGCGAGCTGAATATAAGCACCACTCCTGCACGTGGATGTCAGTTTTCTTATGCTTATCCATGCCTAGAGACAGAGCCCATCACCAAATTGGCATGACCAGTGTGCAGAAAATTAGATTTTTTTATTTTTTATTTTTTTTTTAAACACAGTTCGGAAAGGTGGGAGGGTCAGTGAGCAATCTATGGTTAGAGTATCTACCAGAAAAACAATTACCATAGGTAAGTAACTTGTTCTTCTGATGGATAGTTCTGACCAGAGTCTCCTCACCTTTTGAACAGATACCTTAATAGTAACACCCCAGCTGACATGTCTGTCAACCAGCTTATACAAAACACTTCTGCAGGCAAAATGACCATCTTGATGACAGGACTATTGAGGCAGTAGTGCTTTGTAAGCGCGTGTACTGACACCCGCATAGAATCCTGGCAAATACCCAGGACGGACACTGTGTGCTGAAGTAGTCGGGGCTCCAATGGAATGAGCCTTTAGGCCTTCAGGGGACTCCATTCTTGCCAGTACATTGGAGATCTTGAAACAGAACACAATTCATTGACATGGTCTGCATCTGGCCTGCCTTGCTCTTCTTTACCCCAGCCAACCCCAAAAAGAGCTGATTGTCTACCCGATGTTCTGTGGTGCATGCAATGTAAAAACTGAGTGTTCTCTTGTGATCCAAATGATGAAGTCTCTCCTCCTCTTCAGAGGTCTGAGGCAGAGCAAAGAAAGATGGGAGTGTGACAGCATGTCAGACTAAAATCGTATTATCACTTTGGCCACAAAATAAGCTTGGATCTTCAGCACCAGCTCTTCTAGGAATGTAGTGCAGGGTGGTTGGACAGTAAGAGCCTGAAGCGCACTTACAGGCTGAGCTGATGTTATGGTAATCAGGAAGACTGCTTTGAGGGTAATGAGACGTAATAGACAACTGTGGATTAGCTCAAAAGGAACACACATTAAACAAGTAACAGCCAAATTTAAATTCCACTGTGGCATCACAAAAACCCTTGGTGGAAATAAATAATGCAAGTCTTTCAGAAATCTCATCATAACTGGTGATTTAAACACTAAAGCTGATCCGGCAAGTAGTCTTTAACAGTGCCCATAGCAAGTTCCTTTTGGGCCAGTCATAATCCACAAACATGATATAGTGTACCACCAACACCACCACCACCCCCATGGAACATCTCAACTTTAAGCGCCACACGGACAACGACAATCATCAGAGGCACCTTTGCATACTAACCCCCAGGCCCGCACTCCAGCTTCTGCATCACCATTGGTCTTCATAGCGTCCCTAGCCTTAGACTCCAAGGACTACATCTTCCTTGGCAACCTAAATTTCTACATGGACGACCCAGACAAAAACACTGCACACCTCCTAGACAGGAGCATGCTCGGAATGACTCATTGTCCACGACCCTACACACACCGCAGGACACACGCTGGACCCAATTTTCACCACCTGCAACCATGTCACAGAACTCACATGGACCGATCACTCCATCAGCCACTTCTGCATGTCCAGCGCCCACATCGCCACCACCAAGGTGACCAACACCCTCCACTGGAGGTGGAGGTGGAACAAAATCTCAGAAAGCAGCTGGGTGAATGCCTTCATCACCTCCAACCCTGCTACAACTACCAACCTTGAACAGGGAGTGAAAAATTCAACGCCTGGTTCATGAATTGCGCAGACAGCATAATACCCATCAAGAACGACATCCAGAAAAAATCCTTCAAAAAAAAAAAAAACAGCTGGTACTCCCAGGAACTCAAGAACAGCGAAACTAGACAGCAAACAGTTGGAGAGGAGATGGCACACCAGCAAGGACACCTCAGACAGGGCAGCCTTTAAGAACTCCCTTAACCTCTACCATCGCCTGCTGAGGGAAACAAAGAGGGCAACAAAGAAGATAGCTCTTGCTGCACGCATCGAAACCAGCGCCAACACAACCAAGGAACTTTTCAACATCGCTAAGGAATTCTCCAACCCGGCTGCCAGCGAAAAAACATCACACTCACAGGAGCTGTGTGACAACCTCGCCCACTTCTTCGACAACAAGATAACAACCATAAACAGTTACTTTGAACCCCAACCCAAACCTACAGACTTATGACATACGCCACCACCGTAACCAACAATCACACACTGACCCCCTGGAATATCCTCTCCATCCAGGACACCATCTGCACTATGAGATCCATCCACTCTGGAGCTCCCACTGATCTATGCACGCATTACATCTGAAACCTCAAAACATAAGGATCAACCAGGAACTCACCTCCCTACTCAATACCGCTATCACCACTGCAACATTTCCCAATGCCAGGAAACATGCCAAAATCAGACCATCACTCAAAAAAGTATTTGCCGACCCAAACAAACTAAAAAACTACTGGCTAATCTTCCTGCTCCCATATCCAGTGAAGGTACTGGAAAAGCTCATCAACAATCAACTCATGACACACCTGGAGCATAACCAGCTACTCAACACCTCCCAATTCGGCTTCCACAGCAATCACAGCACCAAAACTGCTATGATTGCAGCCACCCATGACATCCGAACCCTCCTCTACCGAGGAGAACCATCAGCTTTGATCCTTCTTGACCTCTCGGCAGCCTTCGACACCATATTCCACCACACACTGATCTAAAGAGTCCACCATATTGGCATACAAGAGGACTCATTCAGATGGATCACCACCTTCCTCATTGGAAGAACCGAGAAGATCCACCTTTTACCTCTGAACCCATGGAGATAACCTGCAGTGTCCCCCAGGGCTCATCCCTCAGCCCCACACTCTTCAACACATATATGACACCGCTGGCTAATATCGTCAGATCCCAGTCTCAACAATTTCCTGCACAGACGACTCCCAACTCATCCTCTCACTCACAAACTCACCGACGACCCCACCAATACCAAAACCAACTTCCACAGATGCATGGCAAACGTTGCCGACTGGATGTAGAACAGCTGAACACAGACTAGACGGAAGTACTGATCTTTGGCAACAGCAGAAACAGATGTGACGACTCCAGGTGGCTATCAGACTTAGGACCTGCGCCCACTCCCTTCAATCTTGCCAGAAAGCTCAGATCCAAAAAAAACAGTTGATGGACAGAATGCAGAACAATGCCATACATTCACCCCAGTACATCGATCTGGGCCTAAATCCATCGTTTTTTTGCTCACCATTGTCCAGCATTCCGTCCGTCAATTGTTTCCTTTCCATATGACGTCCTAAGTGGGAAGGGTATGCCCAGACGTGGGTCCCGTGCTCACTACACCACTGGATTCAAGCTAGCCTGGCTGTTAAAGGGTGATGCCCTGAAACCGGTCCCAGGATGCTAGTTTCCGGTACAGGGAGGACCTGGGTTGACAGTTCGGGCTGGACTGTTCGAATAAGGAACAGGGTCAAGATTGATTTGCATATGGCTGGGTTAAAACTAGGGTGGTGTGGTGAGCAAAAGAATGATGGATTAAATCCAGATCCTTGTGACTGGAGGTGAATGTTTGCATTGTCCAGCATTCCGTCCGTCAATTGTTTATTTTCCATAGAAAGCTCAGATCATCGTGAAAACAAGCTCACCATGAAATCACAGATCAACAGTCTCATCCACCAGCTTCCTCACTCTGTGCATGCTACGTAAGATCTTCAAGTGGCTAACCCTACAAACGAGACACACAGGATTTTATCACCAGCCGACTGGACCACAGCAATGCCCTCTACATAGAATTCTCTGCACACCTCTTACAGAGACTTCAGACCATACAGAACGCCACAGCCAGACACATCCTCAGCCTTACCCCACGAACCCACATACCACCCCACCGGAGGAAACTCCACTGCTCCCCATACAGAAGAGATGCCAATTCAAGCAGCTGACCCACGCAAAAACGGCTCTACATAACCAAGGACCTGTCTACATTAACCACTGCTTGAACTTCCACCAACCGACGAGAAGACTACACTGTCTTCCTTTCACTTGCCCATACTCACCGCATCTACCGAAGCAGAAATGGAGAATGCGCCTTCTCCCACATCGCAGGAAAGACCTGAAACAGCCTCCCCATGGACCTTTGGAACATCACCTCACTTCTGGGATTCATAATGGCCCTCAAAACCTGGCTGTTAGATTAAGCCTCAGGGGACCAGCAAGAGCCAGGATACCCAATCAGATGATAAGCCATGCTTTATAAATCCTGATTGATTGATGAGGTCAATTGATGCCGGTCAATCGCCAAACATTGAGATGCAGACTGTAAGGGCCTGGATGCATCACCGTGCCATGCTGCTGCGACAGAAGATCCTCCCAAACCAGTACCTTATTTGGAGGACAAATGCTCATGCTTTCTTGGTAAAAACTCTTCAAGTACAGTCCTGTACCACTAGAATGATTTGGGCCCAGCTGTTTCTGGTGTTCTTCAGAACTTGGGCAGGAGAGGAAGCAGTAGGGAGGGATACAAAAGTCCAGAGCTCCACTCTAGGAGGAATTCGTTTTTGAGAGACAGCTTCCTTTGGAACTCCAACTCCAAATGTAATATTGCGTGTTCTCAGCAGTGTGGGAACAATCAAGCCAAGTTTGCCCCACTGATGGAAGACACATTGCGCCACCTTCAGGTATAACAGCCATTTGTAGTCCGCAAGGTGTCAACAGCAGTTTGTACACCCTCTCATTTAGAGATCCTTCCAGGTAGTTCACCACCACAGAAATTCCCTAGTGGTCCAGCCACTTGCAGAGCTGAAGAACCTCCTGGCACAGGACCAGAGAACCCACGCACCCCGGTTTGTTGCAGTACCATATGACTGTGGTGTTGTCTGTGAGCACCTGCGCCAGCCTTCCCTTGATGGTTATCAGGAAGGCATTCAACGCCAAGCCAATCACCCTCAACTCCAACAAACGGACGTGGAGGCAAGTTTCCGCAGGAGACCAGAGGCTTTCGATTTCCACCTATCACAGATGGACTCCCCAGTCCAGAAGGGTTGCATCCATCACCACTGTCAAGTCTGGTTGGGGCAAGGAGAGGGGTCTCCGACTGACCAAATCAAGGTCCAGCAGACACCACTGTAAATGTTTTGCAGTCTTCTTTGAAATCTAACAGATACACCTGGTGCTATGCCCACTGGGACATCAGATTTCTTGCAGAGCCTGCATGTACCATCTGGCATGTGACAACAGAAGAATGCTGGAGGCCAGCTATCACAACAGTCTCAGAGCCATCAGCACTGGGATCCAGGACAGGGGCAGAAACATCAGGACCATAGTCCAAATGTCCTGGACTCTTCTCAAGTGGAAAGATACAAAATCATACCATGTCTGAAAAGGCTCCAATGAACAGGACCTTCTGTGAAATATTGCCTCTCATCCTCCCTCTGTGCATGTTTGTATTCGTGATCAAGTGGCAGCTGAACATTTGAGGCGGGCAATATTTATACAATACAATACGTAACTATCCTAGGTAGTGCAGACTCTCATAACCCTGTTGCTTTTTTAAATTTTTGAAGCTTCTGTGAAAGAGTCCGGTGCGACTCCAACACATTGATAGTGTACCCCAACAACGTTACGAGGTTGGCCATAGTCTGGAGATGTTTGACAACTGCCTGGGCTGAGTCCATCTTCAACAATCAGTTGTCTAGGTAGAAGACTGGTACCCCAACCTCCAAATGTGTGCGGTAACCACCACCATTACTCTTGTCAACATTTATGGGGAACTAGCTCGGACAACATTGAATACTGCACACTGAAAATTCTCCTAACCTACTGTAGCACCTGCAGGACGGATATTTGGAAATAAGCATCCTGCAGGTTCAACGCCACTATCCACTCTCAGGAGTCTTGGACAGATCGAACCTGGGCAGACGTGAGCATCCTGAATTTGTCCTTCTGCAGGAAGGCGCTGAGAGTGTGAAGTTCTGTGATAGGACAGAGGTCTTCACTCTTCTGCACAAGGAAGTAGCAGGAGTAACACCTGCTTTATGGTGCTTCTTGTACAAAGAGCCTGCAATTTCTGCTGACAGACTCAGGACCTTCATCTGATGGCGGTGGAATGTGGGGCAGGGTTGAAAAAAGAAAAGGGCATAGTCCAGACTGATCAATTCGAAAACCCATTGGTTTGAAATGATGGCTGGTCACTTTGAGCAAATGCTGAATCCAGACACTGATAGGATGGCTGTGTGCCAGGAAATAGGCACTAAAGAGGCTTTTGGATCTGTGTGAGGTGGAGGGGCAGTGGACTGAGCTGTCTGTTGTCCCTGATATCCTGGGCGTCGTCTTTGTGAGCCTGGAGTCATACCATGAAAGGGGTGGGAGATCTGCAGAGCTGGTGGTGGGATCTAACGCTGGCAGTATTGAAACGCCCCTACTATAGCCTCTAATGGAGAAAAATTACAGATGTAACTATCTGGGTGGCGGGGCAAGGAATGTACCGTGGCCCTGCTTCGTTAAAATGTTCCAGGGCTGAATCTGCTTACTTGACAAAAAGGTCAAAACCTAATGTAGGTGAGGTGCAGAAGTGCCACACATCTGCAGAGCACCCGACCTAAGCAGTTGGTTGTGTCCAAGCCAGAGCACTGCAGTCATACTGGACAGGGACATCCTAAGAATTTTGGTGGCCCTGGGCCAAATGTATTTTGAGAGCCCTGTTCGGAACAGCTTTGAATTTCTGGTTCAGTTCAGCTCTTTATGCAGTCTTTGGCCAGGTCACTGACAGTGCACAAGAACACTCATCCAAATTCTTAAAGTTTACATCTAATATTCAGGGATAGTGACATGCGTTTTCAATATTATAACACAGCAGCACCTCACTAATATCACTGCAGATGATCTATGCGACACCCTTCCAATTCTCATATGTGAGGTCCTATTTTGATCTAAAAAAACATTTTTATGGATGTTACATGGATCAAACATGTTTCTGCAAAATATTGATTCTCACACATCACCCATATTAAATATAAATTAAACGAAAATGGTATTCCATATGTTTAAGAAACATTCAAAGTAATCAGTGCAAGACTCTAAAGAGTTAGCTTTATCAGGGGGTCCCCTACAAGACTAGGGACCTGGGCCAGATTGGGTCGGGAACACTCAGAGGTTGTCTGAAACTGTTGGTAAAGCTTCAGCTATCGTCTTTCACAGAGCATGAGAGTAGCTGCCTAGAAGACAGATGGCCTTTATAGATCACAGAGCAAGGCTCGTGGACAAGAAGATGCGCTCGCCAAAGGTCTCTATCAATTTAGACTTGTGAACATTTGGGGTGGTGGGGAAGGCATTAGAATTTGCCGTACTAGTGGATCACTGCTTAAGCTCTCTGCCATGGGGTGTTGTGTAAGGAAGTTACGGTCACCAGGTGTTGGTCGATGGCACCCAGCGACCTGCATATCGACTGGTGGTCCCGAACATGGTTTTGCCAAAGTGCCCAAGAGAGTATCCACAGGAGCTTTGTTAAATGGTAATAGAGATGTTGTAGGTGCTTGATCAGGCTAGAGTATTTCTGCAAGAACCTCTACATTAGATAGTTGTAGGTCCAGTACTTCTGCCACCCTCACGCAACAACGAAGGAGGTACTTTCTTCGGTGGCAAGGTCGGGAGGAGAAACAAGGTCAGTATCTGTTGAAGTATCCAGGCCATTGGCATCTTGTAGTTCCCCATACCAATCGATCTCATCATATTGGGGTGCAACATCATCTTCATCAAAATGTTCATAGTCTGAATCAGTGCTGAAAAGATTGTGTAAAGTCTGAGCTCTAGTACATGGTAAGCGCAAAGTGTCAGAATCAAAGGAGTTGCGGCTGGCTACACTACAGTATGATCAGGAAATGGCCTTGGTTGGAGCAAATCTGCACAGTCAGAGTATACTGGGTGGCAAATCCTCCTCCAGCGTCTGCAGCATCAATCAGCATTGATGTGAAGGTAATGGGTGCAGTGGATGGCACAAGAACCGAAGTCGGCACTGGAGCCAGTACTGAACCTGAAGTGGGATTAAGCGACACAGATGGCGACAAGGAGAGATCCACTGGAAGAAGTCTGGCTGGAGGCCCCTGTGGATCCTTGGGGCCCAAATGCACCCCAAAGGGCCGGAAATGTGCAGCATAGCCTCCCTAAAGGCCTCTGCTTGCTGTGCGGTTGGAGATTGACCCAGAAATTCGGGGAATATCAGGTCCAGGCTTGGATTCTGCACCGATGCAGACTACAAGTGAGATCAAGTGGCACGTTGACACCTTCACGGTCTCTCTTTTTTGGATTTACCTGAAGACTTAGACTGTGATGAAGATCTGCCACGGGATCTACAGAGTGGGAACAGGAAATGCCTTTCGACCTTGACCTACCACTGGATGGAGTCTTCTGATCTTTGGCATCATAAAGCCTTTCCACTGTGGTCCCGTGTGGCCTTCGAGTTCATTTTGGAACAGCAGTCGCAGGTCCCTAGGTTGTGTTCCAACCCGAGGCACCACAGAGGATCTGTCACAGACATCAGTTTCTGTCTAGAAAAGTTTAAAAAAGACTAAGGAGTAGCTCCAGATCCAGGTCTGAAGGGGCAGAGAGAAAGTAGCTGATATGCAGCTCTGCTCATCACTTACAGAGCGGAACGACATGAGAGGAGTACCCCACAACACCACCTACCGGCATGCAGCAGTTCTGCTTTAAAGTTGCCGGATCCAGTCTGACACGTGGGGAATGTTTACAAAGTGAGGAATCTGCAGTTCAAAGTATCCATCAGAAATCAACACGAAGAGAATAATGGAAGAACAGGATGAAAACATTCTCAAAGCTTAGGATTTCATAATGCAATCCATCAAGAAGCAGCTGAATTGGAGAAATAAGGAATGCAAGCGTGGTAGCCATGGTAAGCTCCAGAAAGGGACAACAGAAAAATCGAGGAAAGTTGAGTTCTGAATGCACATATCACGGTGCAGGATTGGAAACTAAGAAAACAGGAGGCACACTGAAAAACGAGTTACAGACGTGAGAAACAAAGATTGGGAAAGGTTGCAAAGAAGCAAAAGCCAGGAGAGTATTTTTTGGGAAAATTAGCAATGAGTGTAAGGTCTACAGGGTCTCATTACCTCATCAAATGAGAGCACCATGTAAAGCAGAAAGATAAGAAGAAAATGAAAAACAGGGCATGTGAGGAGGCCCAAGTTAAATTATGCAAGCAAACATAAATGGGTATGTCAAAGTCTGAGAGTGGCAATTGACTGACAAGTAGGATTGCAAAGGGTAGAAGAGAAGAACAGGAAAAGGCAGAAGCGCACATTCTGGAAAAGCCAGCCAGACTAGAAGTGAGAAAGAGGCAGACGGAAACGCTATATGTTTACACAATGCTCTTCAAGGACCAAGCAGAGACTGTGCATACTAAAGTATCTGCCATGCAAAGGGCTAACTGTATGCCCTTGGAAATCTCATCAGTTTGCAGCCAGATAAATGTAAAATACATTTAAAACTGAACTCTCCCTTGAAAAATAGAAATTCAAAAGGCTTTCTTCGAGATGAAAGTTGTAGTGGGCGATTACTGAATCTTTACCTTCGTGATATTGTTGCTGGAGCTCCAGATCCTGGCATGACAAAGGTTCATTTACTGCAAGGACCTCAGAGACTCTATCACAGATGTCATTCTGGTGCGGTGAAGACTCCTCCTCCAACCCTAAGGAAGAAGTGGCTGCATCTAATACTAATTCTTCCAGGATACTTGAACTCTGCTGTGGTGAAGACTCATCCTCCATTCCTACTGAAACTGTGCCTGCGCCCAATTTTAAGACATCAGGGACACTCTTATGTGAACTCTGTTGCAGTAAAGTCTCTTCATCAGCTATCTCATTTACTGCTGGTTCACCAAATGTTAATGCCTCAGGCTCCTCGCTCTCCTTATGTTTCTCTAGTTCCATGGCTTCTGAAAATAATACAGGGAAAGAGACAGTGGATAGCAGCTCAAATTAGCAAAGCTATTGAAATAAAGTTACTAGTGTTTCACATCATCTACTAAACACATTAATAAATGTTAAATATACCATTCTGAAGTAAAAGAAAAAATGAGCACAACTTTGCTTCTCAAATATACCTTCAATACTGCTTTACAACAAAAGAGTTATGAAGTCCATGTCATCTACCTGCAGTACTTCTCTTCAAGAGTAGCACAATAATGGCATAGACTGGTCCCATGGATCTGGCCTCCATAAGGTCTTGAGTTCTCTTGTACAAAAGTACAGAGGATCAGAGGCAACAGAACTACTATGGGCTCGGGTGGGAAAAAAGGTACGGAGCGGTGCAATAGAACTTAGCTCTGTTGGACTGAGAAACCCCCTCTAGTTACCAGTTGAACTGTTGTGTATAGTCAGGGATGACAGGCACTCTGTGGGTTGCTAAGTTGGGGTATTTGCAACCTTAATAGCAGGGTAATAGGGAGGGGGTGGGGGGATAGTTGTGTGTGTGGAGGGGGGTGTCATAGTTAGGTACGTATTTATTGTGGTATGCAACAAGTGCAAACTCAGGTCTGCAGTGATGACAGTGTCCACTCCACTAAAGGTTCTTGAAAATCCAAAGCGCGACAATGGCAATCAAAAAGCAGAAACAGTCCCTAGTGAAAACATGGTCCTGGAACGTTAACGGGCTCAACGGGAAATTAAAAAGGGCAACTATCCTGCAATTCATTAAAAACATGCACCAGATGTGGTCCTCATACAGGAGATGCACCTGAGGGGAAATTATTGTAAAGCCTTAGATAGGTACGGTTATACCCTGTTGGCTCATGCGGGGTACACTTCAGGCTCCAGAGGCGTGAGTGTGCTGGTCAGGAAAGCATTTCCCTTTATCCCAAACCAAACCTGGGCAGACTTACTTGGGAGATACCCAGTGCTTAGTGGAACGTGGGAAGGAAGAAGACAACCTGTGCTCGGTATATGCCTGCCCTCGGCTTACAGCCGGCAACACTTGGTGTTGGGTCCCCTGTTACTGTAACTACCAGTGGGCAGACTGGTTATGGGAGGAGATATGAACGAAAGTCTCACCAAAATTAGATCTGGTGGTTAGGGGCCCCTCGGGGTCACATATCAAGACAGGCTCAATTGAGTAGATTCCTCGAGGCAATGGGTTTGGCAACGTCTGGCGACACCAGCACCCAGCAACATAGCAGTTCACACACTTTTCAGCCACAACAGGCAGTCTGGCCAGGCTGGACTATCTAATCACACAGTTCGCTAGATTGGGGGAGTTCGTAGATGCCACACGTGGCCCGTGGGGTCACAGATCACTCCCCGGTAGATGCAAGACTATCTGGCCCAGTGAAAGACTACACTACGTGAGAGGGGGGGGCGGAGCAATATTTTGAGGACAATGTGGGTTCGGTCAGCTCGAGTGTGACTCTGTGAGCGGCATTCAAGTCGGTCATGAGAGGTAGGGCCCAAGCCAAAATCGGGGCTCTACAAAAGAAAAAAAAATGCAAATGCCCGAATCAGGAGAAAAAAATCATTCAATTGGAGGTCAGAGCTACTGGGGCTGATCAGGAGGGCAGACGCAGATAGACAGCGCCGAAGGGCGCGACAAAGAACTCAGGGACCGGACGGAGGACAGCGCTAGGACGCAGGCACTGGCCACGCAACATAAAATATACGAAGTGGGAGACAAGGCGGGCAAGTTGCTTGCCTGGCTAGATAAGAGACAAGCGGATGGGGGTTTGGTTACTGGCTTAATTGATGAAGAGGGCGGCTGACAGGAGCCCGGGGCAGAAATAGCAGAGGAGTTCGCCAGACACTATGAGGGGGAATCGACACATCCGAGTCGAACCATACTGAGGAGGAATGCAGGGAGTTCCTACGCGACATCGCCCTGCCAAAACTCAGAGGAAGATAGAGAGACACTAGAGGGCGACCTGACAGTGTAGGAAATAAAACTAGCAACTCGTGCCCTGCAGTCAGGGAAAGCAACAGGGCTGAACGGCCTCCCAGTTGAGATGTATATAAGTTTGCTGGACGTAACTGCAGAACATCTAGCAAAAATGTTCGAGCAGGCACAATACGATGGAGTACTCCCTGTCGACCAAAGAGTGGCAGTAATCGTGGTAATTCCGAAAGCAGGCAAATCACCAACGGAGTGCGGATCTTTTAGACCGATCTCCCTACTCAACTACGAGGTCAAGGGACTGGCCAAACTCTTGTTGATGCGTCTTGCAGGGGTGACCGGTACTCTCATACACCCAGATCAATCCGGGTTTATGCCCCACCAGGGTACAAGACTAAACCTCTGTAGAATGTTTGTGATACTGCACTTAACATGCGGCGGTTCAACAGAGCAATCGGCACTCCTGTCCCTAAATGTCAAAATGTGTAGAACGGAACTTTCTCTTTGCCGTCTTGGAAAAACTGGGTATGGGCCCTTAATTTATCAAATGGGTAAGACTTTTATACGAACAGCCCATTGTCAGGGTGTGGGTGAACGCCACAGTGTCTCGAGCATTCATCCTACAGCAGGGAACTAGACAGGGCTGCCCTTTATCCCCAATCCGGTTTGCATTGGGCCTCTAACCGCTCGCGGCTTGGGTTTGACAAGACCCTCTGATCTGGGGGATTCCACTAGGTGAGGAATGGGAGGACAGAATCTCGCTATACGCGGACGATGTCCTCCTGTATGTGAGGAAACCAAGGCACTCAATAGACCGAATACTGCAGATCTTCCGTATCTACGGAGAGTATTCGGGATACTGGATCAACTGGGATAAGTCACTGCTATTCCCCCTCTCAGGAGGCGTACAGGACCTCACGTTTAGGTGTGTGGTTCGTATTGAAATGAAGGGTTTCAAGTACTTGGGCATTCATATAACAAGAGACACAAAAGAATTCTATCAAAAGAACCTGGGCCCACAGCTGGACGGGCTCGTCGCAGATAGTAGACACTGGCGGGTCCTGCCTCAGACCATGATTGGACAGGCAGCCATGTTCAGAATGAAGGCTCTCCCCCGATTATTATATACTCTACAAAATACACCCTATGAGGTACTCCCCTCGTTCTTCCAACGTGTGAACTCAGAGCTCCGGGCATTATGGAGTGGGGCGGCCCCAAGCATAGCTCTAAATAAACTCCAAAAAGGGATATATGACGGGGGTCTTGCGCTACCTGACCTCAGCAGCTGCTACTGGGCCGCCCAGTTGGTGAATGTAAACGGGTGGATGTTCAACGACAGATCGGATCCAGCCTACAGAGTAGACAGGCTAGCCATGGGCAAGAAGGGCCCAAGAGCGATTCTGTATAGGAAACAAGGGAGTGCAGACCTCCCGAACCACACGAGAACAGTGGTAAAAGCTTGTAAGGCAGCGGCAAAGTACCTGGGACGGGAATATGAACTAGGGAAGGGAGAGTGGCTTAGATATACCCAGTTGGGACATGCCCTGCAGCAACACCTGAGAGAGGGGGACATTCTGGTTGCCGCCACTCTACTGGAGGATAGGACCCCGACAGATCACCTGCATAACAAAGCTATCTTCCGACTGTATAAAAAAATAACAACCAACGCCCCAGACCCAATGGGCAAGTTGCGAAGAACATGGGAGAAAAATGTCAACTCAATGGAAGATGAAGAATGGGTAGAGGAGCTCCAAGGCCTGAGGGAGGTAGATATTAGAGCAAGGTTCTGCTTGATCCAGATGAAAGTATTACACAGGGTATATTACCCCAGATCAGAGCTACAACAGATGGGGAGATGCGAGAGTACGCAATGCCACAGGAGTTGCGGGATGGAAGGGGCCTTCTACCATTTGATACGGGAATGCACGGCCCTGCAGAGATATTGGCAGAGGGTGGCAGTGCCAATGTCTGCTGTGGCGAATCTAGAGGTCCCGCTGGCAACCCAAATGGTTCCTGCTGATAACTGCAGGGAATGAAGACTGGCTGAGACATACATAGCCCTGACAAGGAGCCTGCCCTATGATGAAGCATGACACCCTGCGCTCTGGGTGTGTGAGGGCCCTAATTCCGAAAGGAAGGATTCCCCTTTCCCTTCCTTTCTAGAGGACAACCTACTATTTCTTCCCTGGGATCTCTCCCCCATTCTCCTCCTGTAGGGACTGCATACCCTTTTTGCTCGTGTCTTAACAAGGGACAGAAAATTTGGGGGGCCTGGCACACTTATCAGGGGCTATAAATGTTTAACTGGCGTTGGATTGCACCTGTGGCTAACCAATAATTACAGACACTGTAAATTACAAGATAAGCATAGAGAAATGTATTGTAACCTTCATATGTTGATTATTTGTATGTACAAGTATTATGTAAGTACCAATTAAACAAGTTTTTTTTTTAAAGTACAGAGGATGCTTAACATTTCTATCAGCAACTGAACAGACAAAACGTCATGCTCAGTGACAACAAAAAACAAGGGAGGGATTGGTAGACTCTATAAACAAAGGGTTCACTGTTCTGGCTCTATTTCCCTCAAGACTCATCATGAACGTAGACAATTAGTCCAATGTAATTGCCATTAATGTAATGTTATATGGAATTCGTTTTTATATGTGATAAACTGAGCCGGAGGGGACGGGGAGAGAACAGTGTGGGGTAGGAGGAGCAGGGGTGGTGGGGTGGAAAAGATATATATACTAATAAGTTGTGACAGTACATTAGCTCCATGTTACTGTATGTTTTTGAAAATCTAATACAAATTATATTTAAAAGGGAAAAAAAAGAGTTCACCATTTAGTAAACCAAGCTTTGAATCATTAGAATTCCAGCTAATTATTGGCAAAAGGAGAATAAGAATGCTTGTGATAAAAACCCACTTAGACAACCTATAGAACAAGTTACTTACCTTTTCTGGCAGAGACCCTATTTAGCTGCACATTCCTTACCTTAGAATATTCCCCAGGTGGCAGACTATATCCGGGAAGTTTTTATAGCAACCTCCTTGCGTGCCGGTTGGTGGCGTCGCTTGGCTCTGCATGGCGTCGCCTGTGCCGAAGTGACGTGTGCGTTGCCTATATATGAACCACTCCAGCACACCCACTTAAGTTCTTGACTGTTTTTCTGCACCAGAAGTAGAGAGCCAAACTAAGGAGGAACGACCAGTGTGTCAAGGTAAGGACTTGAAGGATTGCTTCGATGAGAGTTACACAGGTCACTGAATGGGGAGAATGGGAGGGTCGGAAAGGAATCTGCAGCTAGATGGAGTCTCTACCTGATAAGGCGTTACCGAAGGCAAGTAACTTGTTCATCTGCTAGAGACTAGTGGCTGCAGATTCCTTCCATCAGAATAGATACCAAAGCAATTTCTCTCCAGAGGTGGGATTGCAGACTGTTACACTAAGGAATCCTGTAGGACCAAATGGGAGAAACGCCCATCACGCCGGACTTGATTTAGGCAGCAGTTTTTGGCAAACATGAGCACTCACGCCCATGTAGCTGCATTACAGGTGTCGAGAACTAAAAGTCCTCTAGGGAGAACATTGGTTGACGCATTAACTTTGGTGGAATGAGCTCTCAAGCGCTTACCGGGTTGTTTCTTAGCCACTGCATAGCAGATTTTAATACAGATGTTAATCCATCTGTAGAGGATTCTCTTGTGAATTGCCTTGCCTTTCTTTGCACCTGCAAAGCAAACAAAGAGACGATCATCCAACCGAAAGTCTGTAAAATGACAGTGCTCTTTTTGGGTCAAGACAGTGGAACCTCATTTCTTACTTGGTAAGATGATGGGGACGGGAGACAAATAAAGAAGGCAGAGTGACATTCTGCCCAACGTGAAAAGGTAACCACATTTGATAAGGAGGAGGCATGGGTCTTAAGGACCAGCTTATCAGGGAAAAAGGTTGTGTAAGGGGGTGAACTGAGAGCAGCTGCAACTCGCTAACCCTCCTGGCAGATGTTTTAGCCACAAGGAAGACTGTCCTTCAGCAGCCAATCATTGAGGTATGGGAAGACTGGAACCAATGACCTCTGCAGAAGTGCTGCAAGCACTGCCATCACCTCGGTGAACACCCAAGGGGCACTGGTAAGGCCAACGGGGAGCAAAATGGATTGATCATGCTCAGGGCATACCATGAACCGCAGGTAATGCTTGTGGGCAGGCAGAAAAGGGGATATAGAAGTCGGCGTCCTGAAAGTCCAGTGCTACCATCCAGCCACCAGGGCTTACAGTACCTGAGCCAAAGTGAGTATTTGAAATTTCCCTTATTCAGGAAGTAGTTGAGAGGGTGTTGGTCTAGGATAGGATAGAGGCCTCCATTTTCCGTCAACAGAAAGTAGCGGGAATAGCAAACACAACTTAATTCTGATGCCGGTACACTTCTTTATAGTTTCTTTGGCCAGAAAAACTAGTACTCCTTGTTGCAGTAGAAATAGGTGGCCCTCCGTCAGCCAATCAGTGGCAAAGGTGGTGGGTCTTATGGAAAGGTAAGGAATAGCCCCGGCAGGCAATCTGAAGCATCCATTTGTTTGAAGTGATATCTATCTATAAGGTCAGGTGGAGCTGATTCCTGTTGCCAACTGGGTGGCCAGGATGATAGGAGGGCAAACTAAAGAGGCTTTGAGGTTGCGGATGCCTAGGGTGACGGATTGGATCGAACTCTGGCTCTGGTTCCCACGAGGCTTGTGGTAGCCGCATCTCCGGCCACAAAAGTACTGATGCCTGCTGGCCGTGGTGGCTTGGGGGGAAAAGGATGCGGTTGATAGCCCATACCATAGCCATGGAAGGAGCGGAAGGCAGAATGCTGCTGTTGTAGCCAATGGAAAGCCCCAATGACCCAGAGGTGGCCCTACTGTCTTTAAAATAGTCAAGTCCCAAATTCACCTGGACATCAAAAAGGCAAAACCCAATGAAGGGCATGTCCTTAAGTGATGCCTAGACTTCTCCCGAAAAGCCCGCTGTCCCTCAGCCAGACCTGACATCTGAGCACCACCGTGAAAGCAATGGCTCTGCCAAGTGAGTCTGTCACATTCCACATCTGATCATGAACTTTGCAGCATCTCTGCCATCAGCAATAGTTTAGGAGAGTATGGCTCCGGCCACCTGTGAGAGCAAAGGTAGCACTTGCGCAACTGTATCCCACACAGTATGGGAATAATGGCCTAATAAGCATGCAATGTGCACGGGCTGCAGTGCCAGGCAGCTGGAAGAGAAAATCCTCTTTCCGAAGGTATTCAGCTTCTTGGCTTCCCTAGCCGGTAGTGTGGTAGGAAACACGTTGGGATTTATCTTGGAGGTGGAGGCCTGGACCACAAGGCTTTTAAGGGTTGCATGTATTAAAGAGGGAGGCTGGGTCCCGAGGTACGGGCAGCACAAGATACTCCTGTGCATATGAGTGCCTGCAGAGGGCAGAGATCAGTGAGGGCTTCATTAAAGGGGAGTAGGGGTTCTGAAGGAGATAACTCAGGATAAAAATCTGTGTCAAGACATTGGTTTTAATCTCAACCATAGGCAGCTGAAGGTCCAGGGCTGCCCCAAGAATCGCCAATGCAAAGGAAGCCCCCTTTCACCTTAGCCACTGTGGGAGGACAGAGGAGGCCAGTGTCAGGCGGTGTCCAGATCACTGGCATCAGCCAGGTCCTCCTATCATGTGCCATCAGTTATGGACTCCGCTGAGGGGTTGGAATAGCCATAGGGATCATTAGATCCCCCCCATGCATGTTGCTCAGAGGGTCCTTCAGGGACATAGAGATCCATTTCCAATTCAGGCCATGTAGGCCTGGTCGATGTCAGAACCAACGTTGGGCAACGCAGGTCCGGCTCCATACTGGAGTCGGGAATCATGATGGGTTTGGCATCGATGATGGGCGTAAGTGGCACCTAGAATGGCACCACTGAAACTGTCCCTGCAGGAAGTTTTGAAGTCGCAGCCAGGGCCGATCCGCAGGTTGAGCCCTAATCGGACTCCTTCCGAACCCACGGACATGAATCGTTCCAGAGGAGTTAGACCGACCAAAAATAAGGCTCGTGGCCTCAAAACTCGCAAAGTTGGGAGGGGCCGCTCTGGTTCTGGAAACCTCAGGGAAACGCAGAACGGACCCAGTGTCAAACTGCGGCTCCACAGGAACAACCTGGAAGCGGGGCCTGGATTTGTGGTATCATTTCTCAGTGTCATCCGATGAATGAGTCTGACACGGAGAAGTCGAAAAATGATTCAATTTCTTAGAATTCTTGTGAGACGTACATGAAGAAGTCCAGTATTGCAATGATGATATGCGCGAGAGACACTGGGACGGTCCCAAGACCTCCCTCAAAGCAGGACCTAGAGCAATGTTAAGTCGCAAAGGAAGCAGCCAGAAACTCCATGACCTGCTTGCAGATAGCCTTCGGATTTCTGTTCTTGCAAACCTTACAGGCCGTGGAGTCGTGGTCCACTTCTAGGGACACACAAACACACACTGATGGGGTGAGAAAAAAAACAGAGGTCACCGTGCTGGGGTGGTGCCTATATAAGCATTGCAAATGTCACTTCTGGAATGGAGAAGGCCGCTCTGAGCCAGACGCCGCCACCTACTTGTGCACAAGTGGATTGTTCAAAGGTTTCTGGAGCCAGTCTGACACCTGGGGAATATGCTTATGTAACGAACTGCGACTAGAAGTCTTTATTCAATGACAGAATTTTAGATCAGTATAACATTATCTCTATACAAGACAAAGTTGTTCAATTGTCTAATGTAAGAATGTACTAATGGGGACCAGACCAAAGATCAAAAGAAAGTAACGTTCCCGCCAGATAAGCAGGCCTGACTTCCAATGTCTCGCAATAACAGGTCTGTCACATTTACTTCCTGTGATAAATTGGATGATGGTTTTGCTAGAGGTGAAATGTAAACGAAACTAGACCAGCCCAAATATTTGTACTGCTTGGTTACAATACTGTCACAACATGCAGCAGTAGAATCAAAACAATTAACATCATAGACAAGTAACCTCAGAGAATATAGTTAGAAGCATATTCCACTTAGGGGATAAAAAGCTTAGGACAAGAGTGATTCATCACAAAGAAACCAATATCATTGTTTTTGCCCTGATGAAAAAAGAAGGGGGACTGATTGGTGGGAAAAGAGGTTAGTGAAGTGTGATATGAGCCACAGGCTGCTCTAACTTTAATGGTGAAGAACTTCAAGAAGGACTTAGTTTAATAGAAGGCAAGAAGGAGACCTGAAGCTCTGACGCAATGAAGAATGGCATGAAACTGGTTCAGTGGTGCAACCAAAAAAAATAATGTGAGATAATAGTCTGAATAGGTCTAATCATGCAAGATGTTTAATGAAAAGTGCAGACGTTTATCATGCACTCACTGTAATGAGCGGCTATTTAAGATCATGGGCTAATGCAGTTAAAGTAATAAGTAAGGAAGTAGAAGACATGCAATTAAAAGCAAATGTTAGTTAAAAAAGTGTTCAAGTTAAAGTCATTTAAAAATGTTAAAATTACTGGACACCAATCAACTCCTTCATGCAAGGAGATACTGCACTCAGATGTCCAGAACAGACCCTTACAGGGTTCGGCATTTTAAAGAAAGCTTAAACGAAAACATTTAGGCACAAATGCTAAGATGTCATTTGGTACAATCTTACAGCATTAAATGGCAAGTTGGATTGCACCCCGTGCATGGATGGAGAATGAAATTCAGATATAACACAAAAAAACAATAAGCGTGCCAACCCGTTTCAAACGGCAATCTTCATCACAAGGATAGTGATAATGAAGATGGGCTGATGTAAAGAGGAACATCATAGAACCTAAATGTGTGTTAAATCTAGTAGAAAAAATAAGAGCTATCAGAGTGCCACAAGAAATTTTTGGAACATTAAAGTTTCAGAGAGAAGAACTTGAGGGTGACAAAAAGTAAACTAACATCTCCTCCACTATACCTTCATGATGTTCCTGATGAAACTCTGAAAGTTGTTCTGTTACCAAAACATCATCTGCATTGATTCCACATGCTTCATGGATACTCTCCTTGCCTGAATTCTGCTGTGACAGAGACTCATCCACTCCTAATGAAATAGCTTCTACATCAACTCCAAGGATATCAGAGATGCTCTCCTTATTTGAATTCTGCAGCAATAAGGACTTGTCATCAGTAATCTTGATTTCTAGAGAAACATTACTGGCCTCAAGCCCTAGGACTTCGGGGGGACACACTTCATTTATATTTTCATGTGGCAATGGCTCATCCTGGGGCACACAGGTATCCTCAGATCCTAATAACTCCAAGACATCCTCAGTTCTTCTTGGAATAGCAACTCCCTCAAATCCTAGGTCCACTGGAATACTCTCTTCATTTAAATTCTTCTGTTGTAAAGACTCATCCTTGGAAAGCGCAGTTTCCAATGGTAAGGTGGCCACCTCAAATTCCAAGACATTTGGGACACACTCTATGTTTGGATTCTGTTGAGGTAAATAATCACCCTCAGAGAAGTCAGTTGCTCCTTGAATAGCAACTGTATGAACATTTAATGATTCGGACTCAATTTCCTTATCTTCCACTATTTTCGTAGACTCAGAAGATACTAAAGAAAATAAAAGAAAACCACAGGTTAACAATAGTGTAGGGTTTGAATGTGTGTTTTAAAGTGTTATCATGTAAGTGTTGTACACTTCAAAAAAAGAAACTGCAACACACTAAGTTTTAGAAATAGGTATCATAGTTCAAGTGACCGGGAAAGGAGTAACCTTAAAATGATAAGCATTAGTGCAGTTTTGTTGCTTAAAAAAGTAGAGCAGAGTATGGTAATATATAGCTCCAGGTATTTCAGGATTTACGAGGGCTAAGACCAAAAGTCACTTTTAGATTCTGAGAGTGATGAAAGGTATTGTATTCAGAGCCCATGGAAACTAAGAGCTAAGTGGATGTTGCGAAGATGTTACTTTTATGGCAAGACTGAAGAGCTAATTACCTTGCAATTCTTAGTCACATAATGAGGTTATCCTTGCATGACTATGTGGACGATATGAGAAGGAGAAAAGCACTTTTATACAACGAATGGAACAGATTAATCACAAGTCTCGTGGTCTCTTCACAAGGAAAATGTGTTTAATCATCAATCTGGGGCAAGCAGTAATGAAAAAAGATCAGAAAACCTCATCCCCGATTCAATGGATGTGATGCACGTTTACTGCAATGTATTCATTACAACATTAGCTTTGTCAATGGCACATTTATGCTCCTAAACACAAGTGGTTGCTCAGTTTGAAAACAGAATACAACTCTTGAGAAGGGAAATGTTTTTTCTGCATAGCTGTTGAACTGTACAACATGAGAGAACAGATTGAAAAGGTAATCTCCACATACATAATGATCTTAGAAGGTAATATCCAAGCGTAACAGTTTTGTAGGAGAAGGTGTTGCATTCCTGAAATTTCTCTATACAAAAAAGGCATGGGATGGCCAGAAAATGCAATTTATGTAAAAACGAAAATGTCTAATGGAGAAAGATGCGGTACAGTAAGGGGGAGAGGAGAGAAGGATGGAAAGTGTTAATAGAAGGCAGGTCGTTTTGGTTCCAAAGGACCCTAAAGAGGAATGAGCTAGGTAGGCAGAGGAAGGCAAACAAGAATTCGAGATGTGGCTGCAATAGAAAGATTCAGTAAATCTAGTAATAGTGGACTAGATTTGCCAATACAAAGGCAGAAAGCTAGACAATAGCGGAATGGTTTTGTGCATGCAAAAATACAAGAGAAAGAGTAAAGAAAGTTGCCAGCAATGCCTGGGTCTGCAGTTTTTCCTCAATGAATCTGTGCCATTCAAGGTGAGGAGGCAAGAGTAAGTGATGCTCATGGCAAGAGCAGGAAGACTGTAATGGGATACCAAAATGGATTAAGAAGCCCAACTGTTGTAAAACTAGGTTTAAAGCCCACGTTCACTGAACCAGATAGTAACCCAGATCTTAGATCAACATGACATGGAGTAGACTATACGTCTTGTGGTTAGTCCAATTGGCTGTTAGTTTAAACATTCTGAAGCAGGTTATCACTCAGACATCTGGATTATAAAAGTGACAGCATTTAAAAGGGGAACAGAGATGCAAACTGAGCAGGGATAGGCAAGGTTGTTCAGATATCGCTCAAAGACAACAAAGCTTTGTCTGTGCCTAAAAATATGCAGAAGTTATTCAGTGTACTAAATAGTGAAGAACAATGAGTAAGCAAGACAAACACTATTGTTCAGGGCGGGTAGGTTTGTGTTAGAAATATGTGGCTTTCAACTTATTAAAACGTTTTTTAAATAGCTACCAAAGTGGACACAAAGTTCAGAGGCCGATCAACAGCAGCAGACACTAAGTAAAAGTAGAAATAATCAAACAGGACTTACAAAGAAGGAAAGAGAAAGGTTGAGAGTGTCAGTTATTTTAAGGTAATAGAAAGACTTAGAAACAAGGGAGACACAAAACAGGGGCCCAGGGAGAGAATGTAGGACGTTCACTTCCAAAGCAGTGTAAGTGAAGACAGAGTTAATAGCAACTTGCGTGGGTACACTAGAAGGTATAATTCAAACTGTTAACAAGTGGTGAAAAGTGTGTTTGCAAGAAGATCAAATGCTGTATGACATAGTGCAACTATTAAGAGATCAAAAGGAAGTTGCAGAGATAGGCTTTAGAGGCATCAAGAGGAGATGACAGCTTAGGTGCAGTATAACTGAACTCAAGATTTCACCAGGATAAAATCTTCCAGTAACTAATTAATGAGAAACAGTGGCAGTAAGGAGCAGTAATCAACCAAAACCAAAGAGTAGGCTCAAGAGTTCAAAAGGAGAACAGAGTTCAACATCCCAGGGCAGTAGATTTTCTAGTGAGGGATTCAGGCTTAAAGCACATCCAACATACCTCCCTGAAGTTCTTGCTGAGGTTTGGAGATGTGTTGCAGTAAACTCTCAACCATTTCCACTGCTACCAGAGCAGCGACTGGGTTATTTTCCATCCTCTCGGGTCTACTTTCCTTGAGTAAATCATGTTTTGGGAAAAACTCATCACCAGCCACTTTTGCTTCTGGAACACCAGCTTCATCAAACGTTGGGGCGTTGGGGATGTTTCCATTGTTGTCCAGTGTTTCTGATGACTCGAAAGGTACTACATGAAAATACAGGGAAACCAACTCAGTGATCAAATATAAAGCTTGAAGCAATACTTCTCGATGGTCAGTGTAGGTCGTACAAAAGGTTGGTTTGAATTTATTTCTTCCACAGACACTGGGACCTCATCTTGAAGCCATTTATTGAGGCGAGAGATATGCAAGTGAACCAATACCTCATATACATAGGATTTTAGGGATGGCTTGCTAGTTTAACTGCAGTGGCTCTATGAAGCATCTTGCAGTCAGCACAGTGCACATCACCAATAATGAAAAGGGGAAAATCTACAGTTAGCAGAATATTTAAGTTACTGAGTTTTTGATAAAGGCGTTTTTAGCATTTAGAGCACTGATGAGAGAAATCATCATCTTTCGATATATCCAAGCAATCTATCTCAACACAAGCCATTCTCTACTCCTTCGCAACAAATCTGAAAAGTGGCAAGGGGTTTTAAAATCGAAAACTATTAGTGTGAGCCACAGGTGCGTCTCTCAGATTAACCCTTCTGTTCATCAGGTCAGATGTATGCAGAAGGTTGATACAACTCCCCCACCACCAATCCTTTCTAACACCTCCCCCACCCTGTCAAAAAAGGGCAGCCCAGCTGGATTCCATTGTCCAGTGGAGGAAAATTTGCAGGGTAACACGAGCAGAATAAATCCCAAATTATAACATGTGCCCACTAGGAAGCATACACATAAACAGTGCATTCTAACTTAACACCATGCAACACATGCCACAGACCATTTCCTCCATGAAAACAACATCAGGAGGTGGTCCATCAATATGCTACCCCCTCAGGTTTCCTTACTTCGATTAGTGCATTAAAGAGAAGAGGTATGTTTTACATAAGGAAACGTAATGAAGGTGCTTCATTCTCTACAACCAACCTTGTCCATAACTTCCCTGTAGCTTCCTCTTGCGAGCTGTTCTTCTAACCTTTTAAACTATTTGTGCTGCTTCAGCCCTTTCAATTCTAGTGACGTGTTTCTATTTTTATTATCTATTCGCTATGACAATTTATTGTCTCTTTGGCCTTACAAAGATGTGGTGGACAGAAGAATTTTACCCTTATTAGTGCAGATAATAGTCATAATAATATGATGAACAATAATTCTAATCATTTAGCAGCACAACAATGAACGCTCTCTAGGATCTTAAAGATATATTAAACTCAATGGCATTCAATGTCTTGCAACTAAGGCACAACCTCTTAACTAGCTGTCATCTTGCTGCACACCTTCAAGTCACTTATTATTTGTATTGGCCTTCCACCCCTGAGGGTGCTCACCCTTTTCAGTCATCTCAGAAGGGGGGGGGGGGTGTACTACGTGATGTGTATCAAGTACCCAATATTAATTCAAGGACATGGAGGGATTACAGTGGCCCAAAACCAACATACATCAGCCACTGCCAATCATACAAATGATTCTGATGACACAAATTAAAGGAATATTCTGAATATTGTAGAGAACAGCAAACACCACACTGAATAAATACAATCCTATTGTTGAGCACTTACAACAGTGAGCATTTACATAAAACTAGCCAACACATGCAATTTCACAACACGTTGTACTGCTTTATGGGCCTCCTCTCTAGGGAATCGCTATCCAAACGCAGAAACTAGCGCATATTTTTCATTCTATTCAGCTTCAGATTAAAAGACTCCACGGTAGAGCAATACTAAATACATTTAGGTAATTTGAATAAGTTAAATGGTTATGCTAGGATCTCTGCATGAAAGAGGCCAGGGGTCGTTAATACCCAATGAAGGACACGCCTGAAAGTCGTTGGATAACAAGAGCAACCCACAAACCATTACTAGAGGATTCATTATTTTACCACCCATATTTTTGGCCTTGGATTTACGATAGTTCCTGCAGCATCGAAACGTAGAGAAAGACGGGGATAAAATGAGGAAACTCACACAACAGTCATTACACAAAAATTGTTCGAAAGATTAATAGTGTAAGCAGAAATGAGCTGTAGGGCATAACGCTTTTTCTGTAATAATTGTATTATTTCTTACACTTTAAACTATAAATACACTTGTTTTCAATGTACCTGCTACAAAGTTGATACTTTAGTTTAATAAGCAAACGATGGCATGTAAATCATGAATACTATTAAAGAAGTGGGCCAAAAGTATGAGCATGTGCCTCGCACAATAAAGACCGAATGTTGTAGCTATACTATTAAAGGTTTGGTGCCATGTTCCGCCTGAATAGCACTCCATTATACTGTGTGTGACCATAATTAGCTTAACGTGTACAGTAGCTTTGATTTATGGTCGTTTAAGTTAAACTACTAAAATAATTTTTCGATTATATATATATAAAAAAAAAAAAAATGTAACCAACACTACAGCCCTAGGAGAGATACTTTCTCTCACTGATTGGCGCTATATTCACGACAACCTGGCCAAACGTTCTAATATTGGGCAGGAGAGGAATTACGGAATAACATAACCGCAAACCATGGAGAGGGATGTATCAATCAGAGGCAGGAGACCGCACTTATCCTGTAGAAACCACTGGTTGGAAAATAATTCTACCCAATTAGCAATGTTCCTCGCTAATCTCCTGGAGGAGGGCATTTAGCTGCGAGTTAAAGCACAACTAACAGAGTGTAGAACTAACAATACAATATCAGACTTGTAGAACACGTTACTTACTAACATTCAGTAACCTTTCTTGTAGAGACTGAGTGCACATTCCTTACCTTAGAATATTCCCCAGGAGTCACACTGGATCCGGAACATCATGAGCAGTAACTCTGCATGCCAGAGGTTGCGCCAAAGGGACCGCATCGACATAATCCGCGCCGGATGTGACGTGTGCAGAGCCTATAGATGAACCACCCCAGAATGCGTCAGTTTTTTTCGTAATACAGTCCACACCCACAGGCAGCCATGTCAGAATAGGTGACATGCTACTATCCAATCTCCAGGTTCAAGGGCAGCCAGGACCTGGGCAAGGATGAGCATTTTGAACCAGTCTTTTCTCAGGAAGGAGTTGAGGGCGAAGGTCTAGAACAGGGTAGGGGCCTCCATTCTTTTCTAGCAGCAGAAAGTAGAAGAACCAGAAAACCATGACCTGCTTGTGGAACCCTATTGATGGCTCCTTAGGAAACAGGAGCCTGTACCGCCTGGCATAACAAGCACAGGTAGACCTCCGACAGCCGTAGTATGGACACTGGCATGTGGGGGCAGGGTTTCAAGGAATCAAAGGGAATCACACAAAACAACCTGCAACACAAACACTTTTCTGAGGTGACAGTCGGCCACTCCAGTAAAAAGTGTAGGCTCCTACCAGATGGTGATGGGTCGAGGAGGGTGCACTAAAGCAGGTTGGTAGGGGTTACTGTGGGAGGGGTGGACGATTGGGCAGTACAGCATTCTTGGTGTCTGAGGTTGTGGGAACCACTGCCATGCCCACAAAAAGGACGGGAAGCCTGCTGGCCTTGCAGGTATGGCTGGTATTGGAGGGGCTGAAGTCCCCAATCAGCCAAGGGAGGGACGAAAGGATGAATTTAGTTGGCAAGGGCTGCAGAAAATCCCAAGGAGCGAGCTGTGACACTGCTATCCTTAAAGAGCTCCAGCGCTGCATACACTTTGACGCCAAACAGGCAAGGTCTATTGAAGGACATATCCATGAGACTCACCTGGCTAGCCACAGTAGAGCCCAATCCTCTGCCACTTGAGTCAATAGTGCCCAAGCCACACCTTGTGGTTAATTTCGTTGCATTCCAGCCATCAAGCATGGCTTGTGTGAGAATCGCAAGGGCTTACCTTGGGACTATAGGGGATACCTGTGACTCCCTATCAAGGGGTACAATGGCAAAAGCCCTGGGTTGACGGACTGTCGAAACCTGCCCCACCAAACTCTTGGGGGTCGGGTGTTGGTTGAGAACTGTCTGGTCCCTGAGTGCAGGGCAATGCCATCTGGAAACCTTGCAATTGACCAGGACCCATGATCAGGGTTTGGACCAGGCCCCCACGAGGATGTATGTGAGTGCTTCATTTAACGGAAGCAGGAGCCCTGCACTGGTATGCCCAAGGTGAAGCTTCACAGTTAAAACCTTAGTTTTGACTTCCACTGATGGGAGCTAGAGATCAAGGGCCTCAGCTGCCCTCTTTAGGATCATGGTGTGACTCGCTCTTCTCAATGGCAGCACCAGGTGAAGTGACCAACCCGAGTCTGGAGAAGTGTCTAGCCTGCTGGTGTCACCAAACTCTTGTACCAGTTCTTCTCCAGGAAGGACTGAGCAATGTCATCAATGGGGTCGAAGGCACTGTACTCTGCTTCATCCTCAAACTAAGGCCCGCCAAAGGACAGGTGGAGAGTATTAGAGCCTGAAGGCTACCGTGGCCTGGGCGGTGCCAATCTTTACTTCGGATGGGGTAGTTGTGGGGCCGACTGAATTGGGCAGAACACTAGGGTCAACCTTGTCAATCAGTGTCCAGCGTCGGTGACCCGCTAATGGAGTCGAGGGACCGAACTCTGGCAAGGGTCCTGGAGACAGAATTCGGCTGAGGACGGGTGTCGGTCTGGATCCAGAAGGTCCACCGGAATCGAGGTAGAACCCACTGACAGTAATCCGGTGAAACATCGCTCTGCTCCTTGGGGCCAGAAGAGACACCTGCGTGAGTTGATTGCTCAACGATGTGGCCAGCTCCTCATAAATCTCCTAAAGTTGGGAAGCAGTCACTCCAGCACTAGGAAACTCCAGGAGGCGCAGTGTAGAGGTTAGCTCTGGCTCTGTGGTTGACATGCGGGAGTGGGGTCTAGAGGCATGAGGATACCATGTGCTCCTTTCAGGGACTTGGAAGGGCGCAGTGAAGTAGAGTGGTGCTTTGACTTCTTTGACTTACCAAACGATGACGGTCACTTCTTGGTCCCTAGGTCACGGAAAAGGCTCCAAGAGTAGCCCCGAGATAGTTTGCGGGACTGAGAATGCATTCCAGGAGCAACACAGGATCTTTTGTTGCCATCCCTCTCTAAGTTTCATCGTCCTCTCCCGAATCGCCTTCCGGTGGATTAAGAGAAAGTTATAGCAAGATGTGGTCCCACCACTAGCATCACAGACAGGCCAAATGGGGATCAGTCACAGATCAATAGGTTTTAGAAAGGACATGTCCATAGCACACTGGAAACAATAAGAGAAAGCCTTGACAAAAGTTGAGAAAAATTTAGCAAGAAGTGACCCATGTAGCTCTCCGGATCCGCAACTGTGCCAAAAGAAAGGAACTAATGTCAGTGAGCTTGGGAGGGGCCTACATATTGACCCCACGCATGTCACATCCGCAACAGACGACAACATGGAGCTGTGGGTCAGGCAAACAGATGTATTGCCCTATATTTTCTGGATCCAGCCTGAAACTTTGGACTATTCCAGTAAGGAATTAAAGGTTAGAAGGATCATCCAGAAAGCACGACTTGAATCAGCTATTAAATACCTTAAAAATATATATTTATTCTCCTTAAAATATTTTTCTGCAAAGAAAATCCCAACTTTCATGTATAATAGCAATACTCTGTACAGTGCAAAGGGTTGCTAACAAAGAGCAAGAGGTTCAATATGCACTTCAGAAGCAACTTGGCCTTTTCTGAACCTTTGCTACCAAACATCTCCCTTAAATAGCACTACTTCTAATTCAAAATAATCTAAAATGATAATCAGCCCCTCCCAACAAATAGAACAATCATCCCCTTTCAGTAATAGCGGGCTATTGGTAATGCACTCCAACAGATGATTATTTAGCTGTACTAGTGTCAAGATACAAACATCTAAACATTAATACACGTTTGTTTGAGCAACATTTTCAGATGCACATTCATCAACCAGCCACAAAGGGACAGATCTGAGAAAGCGCAACCTGAATGTAGGATTCATTATAACCCCCCTACAATCAAGATGAAAACATTCAGAAATACAAAATTGATCATATGTTCAGTTCAGAATAAATCTAATGGATATTCCCTTCTAGGAACAGTTCTTACACAAAGAATGGCAAGTGATATTATAGTACATGAAGAAGAAAAGACCTTTATTAGGCACCAACTGAATAGTTCAATAGCACGTGCTGCAGCTTTTCGACAAGACTTTGCTACTTCAAGACTATTTCCCAGCAGACCTTTGTCTTACCTCCTGTTTCGGTGTGCTGCCAGCCACTGAATTCAACCTCCCCGGCCAACTCTGCTAAAGTCCCAGCGGAATCTTCAAGTAATGCAAATTCTGCAGTATGACTGGGCTCTAAAAAAACAGGGGAAAATGGGGTTCATGAGGTGAATAAAGCCAGGACGAACAGCTGCATAAGCTGAGTTATGAAGGAGCAGATGGGAGGCACAAGCCAGTCTTACATGCCTGTCATACACTATGGTCTTGCCTTGACCAAAATTGCTAACTCCTCACACTGAGACACACAGTACTTCACTTTCCTGCATGCCAGCCAAAAGTGGCTCACGTTACCTGCACAAATCATGCATGATGCCATACGATATAACTGACTTGTCTGACCAATCCTATTAGCTGACAAGAGAAATAAACTAAGAGAAATAAATAGAAAAACAAATGAGTACACAAGAATAAAAAGTAAGCATGCAATGCTATTGAGACTCTAGATTCTTTTTCGTATTTTCATAGTTCTGCACTTCTGGAATCTGCAAATGTGCCACACTGGGGAATTTTGCCTAGGTCAAAAATATAAAACAAAAGATCTTTTGATGTTTTAGTTTCACTGGTTTGAGTTTTCAGCCTTTTCTGGGAAACTACATTGCACTACACAATGTGTAGGGGAGATAGGGCACCTAGAAGCTCATGGGTAGCTAGTGACAGGTCCAACAAGAACACAAGTCACACAGAGCAGAGGAGCTTCCAGACACTAGTCTGGCTGTGACAATCTTGATCATTTGGAGAGTGTAGATCTGGAATTTTGGAAAAATAATTGTGTAGTTAAGACTTTGATGTGGGATTAGGGATCCCCACAAATAAACTAACAATTTAAGAATATTGCCAAGGAGGTGAGAGGTTTAAGGCTCTACATTTAATACATTGCAAAAATATATTTATAAATAAGTAGCATTTCCTGCTTTGTGAGATATCCAGCATAATCAAGAAAATGAAAAGCCCATCCCCTAAAGTGCTTTATATCCATAAATTGTTTACAAAAAGAAACTAGCATTGGCATAGCCAATAGGTCTCGCCTTCGGGACCTTATAAGTATTTAGTTATGCAGCAGGTCCCAAAGGCGAGACCTACTGGCTATGCCAATGCTTGGTTTTTTTTCTGTTCAACGTCCGCAACAAGCACTAACAAAACCTAACGGCAGGAAAGTTGAGAAATATTGGCTTTGCCTGCCTCCAGGTTTTCTTCCATTTCTTAGCTTTTCAGTTTAATGGGTTCCCTCTTTATCTTAATCTCACAGGGCATTTAGATAACACACATTTTACAATAAAACTAAACTGTTCAGTTCAATGAGGATGTATAATAGAGAAAGTTGGATAAATATTCTAAAAATATATTTTTATTTTGCTATTTTATTCTCCTCAACACTGGATATAAGTGCACGTACATGCGTGCAAGCGCACGTGTATGAGTTTACGAGTGTGTACTGTACGAGTATGTGTGCCTATGAGCGTGTAAGAATGTTTCAGTCATTGTTTGTATAAATGTGTATGTGATGTGTATTAGTCTGTCTGTGATTGTGTATGTGAGAATGTCAGTATGTGCATATTTGTGTGCGCGTGTCTGTATCACTGGGTCAGTGTATGTGATTGTGTCAGTGTGTGTGTTTGCACGCGCGTGCATTTTTGTGAGATTGGTTTTGAGTGTGCAAATGTGTCTGAGTATTTATTTATGGGTCTGTCGGCGTGTGTGTTTGTGTACCCATGAGTGTGTCAGTGCGCTTGTGATTGAGGACTTGCGAGTGTGCTCGTAAAAATAAAGATTTTTTTTTTTTTTTTTAAAGGCAAAACGTGCTTAATTTGGTGTTTTAAATACAGATTGTGTGTGTTATGCCCCATATGCAAGGTAGAGCGTAGTACGACGTCCAATGTACTGCACTCTACTTCAAAGGGCCAGGAGGACTGCATACTGTCAGCAAGCAGTTGTCAGTAAGAGAATCATCTAAAGCAAATTTCTGCAAGATCAATAGGTAAAAGACGTTCCTACATTATAACCCCAAGCATGATTTTTTTCCGCTTAACTAGCACTGAAAACAAAGAATGCTTTTTTAGGCTGGCAAATTCCTTTCTTGTCAGGTGCACAAACAGACTACTTTAGCTGTTCCCCCTACAGGTATGCATTCTTTAAGGTCAAGTCTCCGCCCCTCCAGGATCCGTCATACAGGTCTCATATTCCACCACAGTGCACAGTCTTTGTGTTAAGACAAAATGCAATTCATATGCTTGGTGGGCTGTGCACTAACCGGCGTATTTGCATCACCACTTCTAACTGTGGCAAAATACTGCTTCTACCCCAACCCCCCCCTTTTGAACAGTCTCCTCAAGTCCAGAACAGAACCTTTTTATAAAGAACTGCTTTCATAGCTTGTGACCATCAATGCTTTAAGACTGCCATCATTGTCACATCGCAAGGGACTGCCCAATGTAATGGTACCACGTTTGACAACCATGGAAGATTAGCGTTCCCAAATCGCAACTTGCAGCTCAAAGTCATTATCTCACTGAGCTATCATGCAACAGCACCAATAAACGTGAACAAACCAAGAACAGTTAGTGGGTGGCAACTGATTTACCACTGTTTCAACTGCATCATTTTTATTTCATAACAGGCATAAAAACAAAAACAAGTAGTAGGACTGCAAGAGTAAACACTGCAAGAAAGAAAAAAATAAAACTAGAGAAAAAAAAAAACCCGACAGCCACCACAATTTACACAAGCGGCATTACCCACCCCAGAAATCTATGTAACATATATAGATAACATAGTGGTGGCCATCAAAGTAATAGCAACTGCCGTGGATTAACTGCAGCAACCTGGCATAATGTGGGAATTCCTGCCAACTGGGCAGCATCCCAGACAAGTACCCTCGGCATGCAAATAGTGTACACTAGTGTGTCAGGCAGAGTACGCCCATATGGGTGCAATAGCAGAGCCTATTGAATGGAAATGGCAAGCAAAAACGTTATTAACAAGCGCGCGCCATGCGCTGAAAGTTTTAAAAAAAAAGCCGTGCAGGCTGCAGCGAGAGAGAGGCGCAGAGGGGTGCACCCGCGAGTGGTGCACGCGCACTGGGGAGAGCAGTCTGCTCTTTTTCAAAGCACATAGTCGTGCATGTGGCGCACTCCCGCAAGGCGTATGCCACCACAAGCACGAGTATGTGCTTTGAAAAAGATCTGCACGACTGCTAAAGGTCTCCTATGCAGCGCATGCGCGCTGCGTTGGCGAGACCTAAAAATAAAAGCAACAAGCATTGGCATAGCCAATGGGTCTCGCCTTTGGGACCTTATAAGTGTTTAGCCATGCATTTTGGTGAGTTGACGACCATGGGGACAAGTGTCAACCCTTGACATAAGTAATTGTCGATCGACTGAGTACAGTAGGCCCAGGACGGCTAGCTTCACAAGGATGGACAGAAGAGGCGGCAGGGGTCAGCTGCTCATATGTCGTCTTAGGGCGTGAAGGACGTGAAAGGGGTTGTGCGTCCTGCTGTTAGCTGACTGGTCCTTCTTTGGATGGGTTGAGCGGGATTGTGTTTCCCGTTCCTGTGAATGTGGCTGGTGATGAATAGTTTGCTGGGTGAATGGAAATAAATAGTTGTTCCTCAGAGGTAGGGCGTGGTGTGGCCAGCGCTTAATTTGTAAAAGAATAAGTGCCGGGCCGTGACCAGAAGGTTGCTGCAGCTTGCACCACCCATTATCCCAGTCATCGCTGCCAAAGACGGTACCAAAACAGCTTCGAACCATTTCTCTCGCCTGCAAGTGCGACAGTTCAGATTACTCCAAGTCCCCAAAGCTAAAATATTGGCGGGGAGGCAGGAATTAGTCATTTTGAATGCATACTTTATTCATAAACCGTCATTTTGCTTATCTCAGCACCAGAAACCAATTAAGCACTGGAAACCAATTAAGTGCAGGTGCTGTGCCAAGCACCGGAAACCACCAGCTCAAAATGAGCACTGGGTGTGGCCCACGTGCTGCTGTGTTCGCTCTGAAATGGAAGTGAAAAGCTGAGGTACGAGTGATTACAGCGCTCTGCTTGTTCTTTGTCCATCTGTGTTTTCAGTGTGTTTCTTGATTCCGGGAGTTGTTTGTTTCTGTAGAGTAGACGGGTACTTTAGAGTGAATGCAGCACCTATTATGTTAAAGTTCAAGGCTGTATTTGGGTGGGGCTTGCTGTGCTGAGAGTACTACAGTTAATGGCCAGCCATTAGCAGCCGTCATATCTGACCCTAAACCGGGCTTTAATCCCTTATTAATGCTCAACGCCTGGGTAGGTGTTCTGCTCACACCCTGCCGCCTTGAGCCCCCTCTACCGAGCCGAGTCCATGGCAATGCCCCCCCCCCCCAGTCTGCCACTTTAAGAAGTATGGGGCAGCAACTGAATCAGTCTACTTCTTGAAATAGCACTCTTGCTGCTTTTAAATGTTTTTTATTTTTTATTTAATAAGAATCCAAACAGTTCTAGACTGGTGCATTTGCCACAACTGTAACTTTTCCCGCAGCGTCTGAGTTGAAGTCCCCCCTCCCAACACGCACCACCGGCCAGTAGTAGCGCTAAGGGCTGCACCGCTGTCGGGACTGGGCCCACACAGGCCGGCGGAGGGAAGCATCGAGAGCTGCTGCAGGGAGACTGGACGGGTCCGGATAATAAGGGAGCGGGGATGACCGCGAGGAGGAGGTAAAGAGAGGTGAAAAGATGAGTAAAGGAGGGTCTGGGGAGGGCGAAGCGCAGTGTACGAGGGTCACTCCATGATGCACGCGTTTCCACTAACGTGTAACCCTTGAAAGCATTGGAAACAGGAGGGGGGGGGGGGTGGGGGGTACAGCTACCCAACGGAAGGACACGCTGTTTCAATACCGGAAGAATTAGGTGCTGAGCCGACCCTGCTGGGATTCAAAGTTATCGGCCTCAGACGCGAACCAGAAACGAGAAGTAGGCGACAGAGGCTGAAGAGAAACGATTGAGACTGAGGGGTGGGGGTAATTAGAGATGGGGGCAGAGGGGGCTGTGGGAGTGTATAAGTGAAGGGAAACAAAAGTGCCGAATAGAGGAGAATGAAGAAAGGGGAGGAGGGGGGGGGGGGGGGGGAGGTGACGGAGTGCTAGGGTTTGACAGAAAAATGGGCAGACGAGTGGCTGAGGAGACGTGGGGAGAATGTAGGGCGTCGGCTGAGGAGGAGTGAAGGAGGGTATAACGGGGCAAAGCCTGGAATGTAAGGCGTGGGCAATTGCCCAGGGCCCACCTTCCAAAGGGCCCCCTCTGTATCAACTCTATTTTCTGTTTGCAAACTACTGTTCTCTCTGCCGCCCGCTACACCCGTCTCTGCTTATCGGGGTCAGTTTAAGGAGTTGGGGGCCCGCGGCAAATGCATATTCCCCCTATAACGATGTTGTATTGGTTTTTAATTTATTGGCAAAACCAAGGGTACGCCTCATCATTCTAATATAAACAAAAGATATTTCAACTGATTTTAAGTGACCTCCATTCCCGACAGTTTGGTTGCGTTGTACAGGCCGGAATTAGCAGAAAATGGGTAACAAACATCCCCTCCTCGGGACTATTCGACGGAATTTATGTTTAGCACATCATAAGACACTTCCATTTATTTTGCGTGATATTATATTTCTTGGCTGTTTATGAACGGTGTATGTGGTGATAATTAACGCAACGCATCACCCCCGTCAAATTTTCAGGTCCGTGCGGGATGTGTTAATTCAACGAAGTGTTTTCTTTGTATTCTAGGAAGTGTAGTCTTGTTTAAATTCGTTATGAAACAAGACTACAAGTCCCAGAATTCAAATACAGAAACATAGACTGGCCCAGCACATCAGCCAGGAGCAGGAAAACGTGGCAGCTCTAGCGCATCCATTTTGATAACATGTATGTTACTAAATTCTGTATTTCATTTCATACATGGGTGTTTACAATATAGCATTAGCTCACCCCCACTCAACAAGTTATATGAGTGCCAGAATGGTTTGGGGCTTGGGTGTTATAATTGGGTCTCCTGACTGGAAAACAATTACTAACTTACCATGATAATTTCCCGCAAAAAAAATAAATAACGTGTGCCATTGTTAACTCCTTTTTAGGTCTCGGCTCTACATGGTGCGCATGCGCTGTCTCAAATCGACGCTGAACATCCTGTGATTCTGGGCAAATCACTTAAACTCCCTGTGCCTAACTAAAATCAATGTGTCCTCATGTAACGCAACTGTTGCTATGTAAAACTCAGTTAAAAAAAAAAAAATCTGTTCCATGTTAAGATGTTCCTGCTACAATAAAAATTGTATCCGTAAAGTGCGCAGCTGCAACTTGAGGCCAGATCTGCACTAGATCAAATATTTAGAACGCATCCTAAATGTGATGTCAGCATTATTGTCGCTTGAAGAAGGGGCTTTGATTTCAGGGTGTGGTCGCATGTATGTTTGTTATTGCTTGCTGAGTCCCTCTCCTGGTTATTTCAAACACAGTTTTGCTGCAAATAAAGTTGCTAATGCGCCTGTGGTGGGGCCGATGCCGTCTGCTCCACGAGGACTATAGAATCTCTAATTATGATCGTATTTTGCACACCCGCAGGCATGGTGCAAACGGAAACTGCAAAGAAGTTACCAGTTTACATTTTTTTTCATGTTCCGCGCTCAATTATCTCCAGAGATGAAAAGAGTGTTTCATACGGCACGGAGAAAAAAAGGAGCACGAGGGGTGGGACTGGGGCAGTCAGGGAAGGTTAGAGGGGCGCTGAGCAGAGCTGGCTGTGCATGCGTCTCCCGGAAACAGCTGAGCAGAGTGAACATTTGGCATTTGCGATTCTGTGAAAGGTTGCCTGGGAAATCCGGTTGAGGGATCGACCTGGAGTGTGCCCTTTTAACCGGCAATATGTAGATTGGGACTGAGATCAGCCGCAAGATTCGGGTAGGTGAAAGTCTTTCTTCGATTTGAGACAGCAAAGGAGATTGTCAGTAGGAGATAAAGTTACACCAGTTCAATGTCGTAAAGGTAGCTTGGTAGATGAGCCCGAGCGAAGGAGCAACAAGACCCGCGGCCGCGAGACGCGCTCTGTGGGGGGGGGGGGGGGGGGGGAGAGGTGTTGAAGCGCGAGCAAGACAGAGAGGCGGCGCGAGGTGCGCGCGCTTGGGAGAGCGAGAGGAAAGCCAGATGGCGCCTCTGCTCGTAACTGTGCGCGTAACCGTATGCTCTGTCACACAAAAAGCTGTGGTCGGCTTTTTAAAGCCCACTCACTAAATGTCTCGCAGAGCAACGCATGCGCTGGCTCAGGCGAGACCTAAAAAGTACAATAATCAGTACAAACTGTCTAATCAAGTTGCTCAAAGCAGTCTGACCAAAATGGTAACTGGCTCTGAAGACTGAATGAACAAGTTACTTACCTTCGGTAACGATATATCTGTATTTGTTATGGATTCTGCACCTTAGAATTGGCCCCAGGCGTCAGACTGGATCCAGAGAATTTTTCTTCAGCAGTACCCCTGCGCCTTGGTAGGTGGTGTCTGTCAAATCCCTTCTTGTTTATTCGAGAAGTTTCTAATGACCTCTGAGTTAGCTGGCACATACAAGAAATTAAGTTTAATGTACTCGATAGGAGCATACTGACCTTAGTCCTATGCTAAAACTACAGTGTATATTATTCCAATGCGCAGAACCTATAAGGGAAATAGGAACTACACTACACAACGACCCATCGAGAGATGGTCCACTTCTGCACGGCCCGACCTTTCTTGCCACCCACATAGCCAACAAAGAGCTGGTCATCCACCCGGAATTGCTTTGTGCAATCCAGATAGAATGAAAGCGCATATTTTGGATCTAGACGGTGGAGCCTCTCCTCCTCTTTAGAAGGACACAAGGGCAGGAAGAAGGTGGGCAAAGTGATTGTCTGTCCTATGTGGAAAGAGGTAAACACTTTGGGAAGGAAAGAAGGCCTAGTGCGAAGGACAACTATGTCCGGATGAACAGCGAGGAAAAGAGGTTTAGAAGAAAGAGCCTGAAGCTCACTCACCCTGTGAGCAGAGGTGATGGCAACCAAAAAGGCAGTTTTAAGAGTCAAAAGTCTGAGAGGACAGTTCAGCAGCGGCTCGTAAGGAGCACACAAGGTAGGTCAGAACCAGGTTCTAGTCCCACTGGGGCATTACGAAAAGAATTGGAGGAAACAAGTGAGTAATGTCCTTAAGGAGGCGATTTACAATAGGGGACTTGAAAAGAGAAGGCTGATCAGGAAGGCGAAGAAAAGCCAAAATGGCCGAAAGATAGCCTTTTAAAGTGCCCCGAGCAGAGCCCTGCTGGGCCAAAGAAAGAATGAAGAGAACCTCAGAAAGAGGGGTAGAAAGGGGATCCACAGCCTTTGCTGCGTGCAATGCCACAAATTTGTTCCATCTACAGGTGTATACCGTTTTGGTGGAGGGACGCCTGGCTTCCAAGATAACGTTACAGAATTCGGGAGGAAGGTCCAAAGCTGTCTACTGTCGCCGCTCAATCTCCACGCAAGGAGGTGGAGGATGGACATGTTCGGGTGGAGGACCACCCCCTGCTGCTGCGACAGAAGATACTCTCGAAGGGGCAGTCTGATCGAAGGATTGATGGCCATGTGCAGCAGCTCGGGATACCAAACTCTTCGTGCCCAGTCCTGGGCCACAAGAATGACTTTGGCCCGGTCGCGCTTGATCTTCTTCAGCACTCTGGGCAGAAGTGGTATAGACGGGAAGGCATATAGAAGACCGCAACTCCACTCGCAACGAAAAGCGTCGCCTAGCGAGTGCCGCCTATTAAATTCCAACGCGCAGAACTGCTGACATTGCGCGTTCTCTTCGGTGGCGACTAGATCTAACCAAGGCTCTCCCCACTGCTGAAAGATTTTGCACCACCTACGAGTGAAGACTCCATTCGTGATCCATCATGCACTGGCGGCTGAGTTAGTCTGCCCTGGGGTTCAGGGAACCTGCTAGGTGTTGAACCTCCAGGGACATGCCCTGATGTTCCAGCCTCTTCTAGAGACGAAGTGCCTCCTGACATAGGGTCCACCACCCCACCCTACCCTGTTTGATGCATTACCACATGGCAGAGGTGTTGTCCGTGAACATCTGCACTACCCTTCCTCTGACAAAAGGAAGGAATGCCTTCAGTGCAAGACAAATCGCCCGAAGCTCCAGAAGGTTGATGTGGAGCCCAGACTCCGCCAGAGACCAGTGACCTCTGATCTCCGCCTCTCCCATGTGAACACCCCACCCCAGAAGTGATGCATCTGTCACCACTGTGAACTCTGGTTGGGTAAGGGATAGGGATCTGCCGTTGAACCAATCCTGGTTTGTTAGCCACCACTACAATTGGTGTGCAGTGCCCTCCGAGATCAGGACGCAATCGGAAAGATTGTCCTGATGCTGTGCCCACTGGAACTTTGGATCCCACTGCAGAGACCGCATATGCCACCTGGCATAGTCCACCAGCAGGATGCAGAAGGCCATGAGGCCCAGTAGCCTCAGGGTCAGTCTGACTGAAACCCGGGATAGAGGCTTAAAGATCGAAATCATAGCCCGAATATCCCAGACTCGCTGCTCGGGAGGATAGGCCCGAAACTGCGCTGTGTCCAGAACCACTCCGATGAAAAGGTGCTTCTGCGAGGGAATCAGGTGTCACTTCGGCACATTGATGGTTAACCCCAGCGAATGCAGGAGATCGGAAGTAGTCTGGAGGTGGGACACAACAGCCTGGGGCGAGCCCGCCTTCAACAGCCAGTTGTCGACATAGGGGAAGACTGAAATCCCTGATCTGGGCAGATGAGCTGCGGCCATCACCTTCATGAACACCCAAGGGGCGCTGGTAAGGACAAAGGGGAGCACGATAAATTGAAAGTGCTCATGGCTTACCGTGAACCGTAGGTAATGCCGGTGGGACGGCAAGACGGGGATATGGTACTAAGCGTCATGCAAGTCCAGCACTACCATCCAGTCTCCAGGGTTGAGGGCAGACAGGAACTGAACCAATGTCAACATTTTGAACTTCTCCTTCTGGAGGAACCGGTTGACGTTCCTGAGATCCAAGATAGGACGCAGGTCCTTGTCCTTACTGGGCATCACAAAATAGTGGGAATAACAACCACGACCTACTTCTGGGGCAGGAACTCGTTTGATGGCTCCCTTGGCCAAGAGAGACGTAATTTCCTGTTGGAGAAGGGCCAAGTGATCCTCCAACATGCGATGGAACTGCGGTGGCATGGAAGGAGGAGTAGTCTCGAAGGGGAGGGAGTAGCCCCTTCAGACTATCTGCAAAACCCACCTGTCCGACGTGCTTGGAGGCTGCTGCAGAGGGGGCTGCTAATGGACTGGCCCGCCCGCTGGCCCCCAGACCCACAACGGTGTGTCCCATGCCCCAGACTGCGCCAGGGCTGGACAGCTTGCGCAGGCCTGTGGCCCTGGACAGAACATGGTGGGGCAACCCTTCCGTAGCCATGAAAGGGGCGAAAAGCAGACTGTGCGGGGCGAGAGGTAGAAGGGAGGCCCAAGGACCTGGCCATAGCCCTGGAGTCCTTAAAGTGCTTGAGCGCGTTGTCTGCTTTGTCACCAAACAAACGACGGCCATCAAAGGGCATGTCCAAAAGTGTAGCTTGGACATCACCTGAAAAGCCAGTGAAACTCAGCCAGGCGTAGTGTCTTAGGGCTACAGACATTGAAATCGTCCTGTCCAGCGAGTCGGCTGTGTCCAGCCCGCATCATATGGCGAACTTCCCAGGGTCTCACCCTTCGGTAACTGCACGAGAGAGAGCACAGCCCAGGCCGCCTTCGGGCACTGTGGCATCACCTGCACGTCCGTGTCCCACACAGAACAGGAGTAACAGCCGAAGAGACATGCAGTGTTCACCGACCGCAGTCCTAAGCTGGAGGAAGAAAACATCTTCTTCCCAAGATGGTCTAGCTTCTTGTTTTCCCTATCAGGTGGTGCGGTAGGGAATGCGGCCTTGGAAGTCGAGGCTTGGACCACCAAGCTCTCGGGTGTGGGGTGTTGGGAGAGGAAAATGGGGTCGCCCGGGGCCAGGCGGTGGCGTCGGGCAATCATCCTATCCACAGGAGCCCCAGCGTTGGGCTTAGACCAAGTGCCCAAAAGGATGTCTGTGAGGGCCTCAATTAATGGCAGCAGGGGCTCCGAAGAGGCCGCTGCTGGTTGAAGCACCTCTGTCAGGAGGTTAGGCCTGACCGCCACCGTAGGAAGTTAAAGGTTCAAGGCCTCAGCCACCCTACGCAACACCACTGCGTATGATGTACCCTCCTCCGTAGCCATGGTAGGGGGGGGGAATAGCATGCCAAGGTCTGGGGAGGTGTCCATGCCAAGGTCTGGGGAGGTGTCCAGACCACTGGCCCCACCCAACTCCTCTCACCAGTACGGTTCTTCTAACTGGTCTGCCAGAGGGTCCATAGACCCTCCCAGTCCTCCTTATATTCCTCTGGTAGCCACTCAGGGCGATAGGGAACACAAGGGGAGTACAAGGTTACAAAAGTACGGGTCAGAGCCGGTCCCGACGTCGGTAGACGCCGGTCCGGCTCTGTGTCCACATCTAGGGGGAGGCTGGGGTCAAAGGCGGTTGGGGACACAGCCGGCGAATGTGGGGGCGGTGGTGTCGCCAATGTATTCGTGGCGGTGTCGTAAGATCGACCGGTGCAGATTCGGATCCAGGCCTGGATCTCTGGGGGCCCTGTGGCGCCGGAGCCAAAGCCACCGAAGGCTTGGAACCCCCAGCCGAGTTCAGGGCCCGAAGATGCGCTCACGGAGTTGGGCTGCCCAAAGATGGAATGGAGGGCTTCGTACAAAAGCTACGAAGTTGGGCAGAGGACGCTGCGGCTCCAGGAAAGGGAAGGCGGCTCGGACCTGACCCAACAGGCTCCGGGGGTGGAGCCAGGCTACTACTGTCCACAACCCGCGTCAGCTGACGGACGGGGAGAACGTGAAGAGCAACGACGCTTCTTCGCCTTCTTTTTGTGCTTCAACTTATCCGAAGACGAGGAGTGTTGGCGATGGCTCTGCGACCAGTCCCGCGACTTCCCTCTTGACTGGGACCTCGAGCGGCGTGGAGCCGACTGCCGGTCCTCTAGAAGCTTTCGGGACCGCTCCTGCAAAGCGGAGCACGACTTTGGGTCGTGCTCACGCTCCAGACACCATAGGCACACAAGATGGGGGTCCGTTACAGACAGCTTGTGGCAGGAGCCACAAGGCTTGAAGCCGGTCCGAAGAGATGACATCCCTGTGTACCAGGAGCCCTACCGACTCGAAAAATCGTCAAAAAGAGTGTCAAAAAGTGACTCGAGGTACCACTCTCTCCGGATCTGCGCTGGCTGACGTGGAAAAAGAAAGTACTGACAGCGCGCTGGGGTGGTGTTTAAGTAGACACTGCAACGTCATTCCGGCGATCACAATGCCAATGACGAACGTGGAGTCGACCGACGCCAACTACCGACACGCAGGGGTACTGCTGAAGAAAAATTCTCCGGATCCAGTCTGACGCCTGGGGGTAATTCTAAGGTGAGGAATCCATAACTAATAGTCTCTTTCACATCTAAGACACAGTGCCCTGCAATTGTACATCTCAATATACTACTGTGGCTGTTTTGCATCTTCTGAAGGAGCTCTCATCTTGCCTGAGAAAGACTTATTTGTCAACTGAACTGACAGCACAGCAACAAACACGAAAAACTCCACCTGGGTTGAATTGTTTTTAATTAGATGGCCTAGTTCGAATAGGAGCATAATTAACAAAACGTTGTTGTGACTTTCCTACATATACTTGGTTCTGTTTATATAGAATGAGGACTTTACTTATTTGTATAGTATATGCATGAATATTTCTAGTGTGAAATATAAGATCTATAACAACTTTTAGATGGAACAAGGGATGATCCTTCATCCTACCCTCATGAAATGGGAAAGGTGTACAGTTCTTTACAACTTAGAGCTTGAACTTGACTGACTCTACAGTAAGAAAATGTAGGTACTAAAAAGGCTTTTTTGAGAAATGATGCTTCAATGTGGCCTTGTTAACAGGCTCAATGAAGGGGATGTTGATTTTGCTAAAACCAGATTCTTCAAGGAAAGGGGGTTGGGTGAGGCTGCAATGGGAGAGTTTTCACCATGTACAATATTTTGAGCAGGAGTCATTTTGATAGCTGCTAACCGGACCAGCCAGGACAGGCCATACATGTGCCATGATTGGAGTTGAGGTTCTGTAATTCGAGACGGACTCCATTTTATATTGTGCCACCATTTTGTGTTGCCCTCACGTAGGCCTGTGAAGGTAGCCTGGCGAACAAAGTAGTCTGGCCTTCTTAGTCTATGTATACATTAACTAGGTTTCTTTCTGACTATGGAATGAACTGTAAGAAACTGACCTCTTCACCTGAAACTGACCTTGCAAAGCCAATTTCCCTGATCGATCTTTGTCTGAGATTGCCAATCAATGTTCAGGACATGGTTAACTTTTAGTTTCCTTGCACATGCCTTATCTTGATCATCATCTGTTACTGTTTCTTTTTTTATGTTTCTTCATTACATGGGTTATGCTTTCAATTATAGGTTCGTCCGGCTTTTGGAGATTGAATTTGGGACATTCCTAATGATTAACTTTTGGGTTGGGATACTGTACATGTAATCATGCCATGCCCTGCAGTGCCATCTAAATCAGATTAATCTTTGTGAACTATGTAATTATAATGTTTTGCCCATATCCTGTTAAAACCCCAAAGGCTACTCACCTGCTGACCCTCCAGATTTTCCATTTGTTTAGGAATGTAATTGGTACAACTCCCTTACATGCCTGGGGCAGGATAAAGAGTATATAAGACGTGAAGTAAGACCATTCTATGGACTACCTCATTCAGTTGCTACGGCTTCTGTGTGACGTAGTCACACTCATTTGAGTTTAATAAAAATGTTTTTATATTTCAGTTTCTGTCCCAAATTCTTTATTATTGGTTTGAATGGACTAAGTATCAGTAAGACCCCTGAGAAGAAGAAGAGTATATTTCTGCGAATGGCGCGGCCAACGTGGGGCTCATCAGAGAAGTGGCTATCTGTGGGAGTGATCTTGTCAGAAGACAAGAAATCTACTGAGGAGGACAGGACTCTACTAAGGAGGTACTCTGTGCACGGAGATTCTGGGGATTCTTGGTCTCTGCAGCCCAGTATATTTCTGATCTTCCTGATTTTGATCCTCCACATGATGTCACCCCTGACTGAGAACCTTTTTGGCGTGAGTATTTAAAAAAAAAAAAAAGACCGTTAGGTCATTTAGAACTTGGCAGTTAGAATTTGGACAACCATTTGTTTCGTTATGCGGTTCTTACTGTTGGTTTTTGCCTTGGATTGGTAAGGTAGTTTAGTAACACTTACTATAGCTTTGGAATTTTGGAATTTGTGTTGGCCAACTTTGGATTAGTATAGGTTTGTATATGCGAATTGCAATTTGTGTAGGCAGGTAATGAGATTTTTCTCTATCTGGTTTTGCTGAACGGTGCAACGTACGGAGAGTACCTTAAGCACTACTTTGATTATAATATTGCATATTCTGCAGTATTTTTAGCATGCCTGTTTTCAAAGCTCACATTGAAGAATGTGTTGCTTTTTCTTGAAGGTACCATAGTGTGATGTGAAGTAAATTAGCCGGCTCCCCTAGAGGGAATACCTAAATAGGTTTAGGTATAAAAACATATTTCTTCCTTGGTGATTCTGTATCGCCAGGGAATTAAAATATGGACATAATACATACAAGGATCCTTTGTTCTGCGCAATCTTATGAATGGAGATATGCAGCGCCATTTTTGGTGTTCTGCCAGCCAAAGCTAGTGAATTGAGTGTATCTTGGCTTCTTGGAAATAAAGGTCTGTGGGGCTGTTTTTGCAGTCTTTTGGAACACCATTGAGAAGAGCTTCTTGTAAATATGACTTACAACTAGTATTTACAAATGGTTTGGTCCAAGTACAGTCTGTGGGCTGTCCTTTGTTTCTGTCTTGAGTATTGATCTGTGGGTTAAATGTGTGTTTAAATGTCTCTAAGTAAATAGCGATGGCACTATTTATGAAATAAATGACTAAAGCGCGCTGTATTGTGTGTCCTGAGTGTTTGCTCCTAGCATTAAAATTTATTTTAAGTTGTGTTGAACTGCAGAAATGAGAACATTTGCATATGGAATTTCACTTGGCGCAGGCGTAAAAAACTCATTTTTCTAAGGATTTACATGAGATATGTCTAATGTCCAATCTCTGCAATTTGTAAAGAACATTCCGAGGATGATTAATATGTAGCACAATTATAGGATATTTATTTTTAAGTGCCCGAGGTGTCAAAGTCGAAATTGGGTGAGGGCACTATTTAGGCAGCATTTGTTTTCCTTTAGAGTAGCTTTTAAAGTGCCTTAGGCTTCAGTAAATGCATACATTTAGGTATAATACAAATTTGCAGGTTGTTCTCATTTGGGGTTGCTTTTAATGGCTCAGTGAGCCAATGTGCCCAGTGCAGAGGGTTGAGTTTAATATCAGGGTTGAAGGTTTTGACTCTAGCTGGACCTACTGAGACGTTCATCCATTTAAGGTTGATGAAATGAGTACCATTGCATAGGGTGGTAACAAGCATTTGTTCTAAAGCTGGTATGTTGTGTTGTTGTGTTCTGTGAATTATTCACAGTAGATGTTTTTGAGTCTAGGAATAGGAGTGGATTGTGGCCCCTAAAGGGAGTAATATATATGGTATGTGGTTTTGGATAGGGTTGGTTATTGCAAGTTAGAAAGAGTTAGGTAGGCTTTTTGTCTTTGACAGCTTCAGGGTGAAGAGAGAGAGGGCTGAGGAGAGGCACATTTTGACCTTGAGGTCAGTAAGGTGGGGTTTAGCAGTATGTTGAAACAAGATGAGTTTTTGTATGACTCCTTTGAAGAAAAAATGTTTGTGTGTTTTTCACGTTTTTGCATTTTGTCCTATGAATTGTTCCTGCTGGTCCTGTGTGTCAGAAGCGACACAGTAAGTTGTATATGACAGCTGATCACCACTAACAGGTGACCAGTTGTCAAAAGGAAGGTGAGGAAAGTAAAAGAAAGTGTACTTTTAATTTTAAGCCTGACAAATTAAGCAGGCCCGAATATTGGGTTTTGGGCTGCATGAAGTGCGTGGTTCACAGCTCATTTACATGTGCTATTGTAATTTGTCTATGAAGTGCGTGCGTCACCGCTCATTTACATGTGCTATTGTAATTTGTCTATGCTTTTTGTGCTTGGTATACAGCACGTATATCTGATGGCTTGACATGTGTGTTTTTTTAATTTTATGTATGTTTTTGTTTTATGTTGTTGCTTCTGATACTATTACAAGTTTTCCTGTGTTGTGAGGGGATGTCATGACGATGTACATCTTTGAGCAACAATTGGTTGAACTTGCTCTGATACTAAATTTCACAGATATGATATTTTCATACTGTGAACAAGACAGACAACACTTCACCAGTGCATCATGTCTATTTGGCTATAATAGTATTGAAGAAAAATAAAAGATATACAGGATCAAAGTGTGTCACCTGCAGTTAGTCACGTTACTGCCCTTTCCCCAAGGAACAGGCAGCCCTAGATTTATGTTTCCTTGACTGGACCTAAGGATGAAATTATAGATCTGTGACTCTTGTACAAGGTGACCTAATTTCTATATTGCATTAGTTAATCATGTTCTGCTCCCTAAGTACCAGGTTTAATTTTCCCCGGGGAAGGAACTGGAGCAGTAGCCGAGATTACCGTATATGGTGTAGAGGCCAGCGGTAGAGTTAAAATTTGTGTAACTTTGGCCTTTTGTGTATCACCCGTACTCTTGGTGTTGTGTCACATGCCTGACTATCACCCAAGTAATTTCTTGTCCTTCCTATAGATTTTTCTTTTGCCGCTTCTCCCCTGATCGATGTCACATTGTGCCTTCTCCCCTTATCGATGTCACATTGTGCCTAGTTATTGGGGATTTTAGTTGTGTCCTAGTCCCATTTCCCTTTTCCGTACTCCTTTCACCAGTCAGCCCATTTATTATTGTTGGTGTATTGTTCAGGTTCACACTTCCAGACTGCAGTGATGTACCAGGGAACCCCATATTATGTATAATTCCCTTTCGTATGACCAGATGGGTTTTTAAGGGAGGTATTTACATGTCCCTGATAATCTGTATCATGTGCTTTCTCTTTTGAGGGGTTCTAGATAAGGAATTTAGGAACACCTAGACTTAATTATTGAGGAAAATATGTGTTTACCCCATTAGACAATGCCACTATGTGTGAGGACATCCATTCAGATAGAATTCCCATGTAACTATCTACCCCTAGATGGTAGAGGATATGCTCTCACATTGAAGCCACTCCTTTGAAGATTGCAGGCCACCTGCTTGCAGTCCCCTTGTTAAATACAATGAACTGTTTTTGTACTGAATTTGAAGGAAACTAACAACTGTGTCACATTTCCTACGTCACTAGGTTCTGCGGTATCAAGTCATAATAACCTGCAGAACTCTGATTTAAGCCTAATTCCCATCAGTGACAGCTAAAAGATGAGGGCCGGAGGTCTTGGCCCTACAGTCCCAGCACCCAGAAAAGTAGCAAGGCTGGACAGTGATCACCAGCACGCCATCAATGGTATCTCCAAAGCATCGTGCTTGCTTCATCAGAAGGCGTTGAACATCAGAAAAGAAGGAGGAGCTGTTGATGGCAGGGTTGATTTGAGCCTTGTGTTTTCTACCTGTCATGTGCTGGTAACCTCTGACAGTGTGCAGTCCCTTGAACCCCTTGGCCTGAGTTTTGGCCACACCCCCCCCCCCTTTTTCTTTGCTCCAATGGAAGGGCAGTGCACCGGAGGATCTAAGATTGACAAAAAGCACTACATTATGGTGCCCATGAAAGAGCAGCCTGAGCGTCCTTTGACACTGAATAGTGAGTGTTGGAGCCTGAGAATGTAGACCCGGGTCTGCACAAGATGATCTGTGCCCATGACCAATGAAGAGCACATTATTTGTAGTGTCTGCCGCAGAGGAGAGACACTGGTGCACTGCCTTGAGACATTGAGACTTTCGAGTGAGCTGTGAGTGTTTGCCAGGAGGGCACTCCAACTAAGCAGTACTATTTTCATGAAGAGGCCTGAATCGAGAGGCCCAATGCGGAAGAAGACAATGGAAGCAGATTTGATGGACGATAGAAGCCTGCCAGAGAGGCTTGGAACGGACTTTGGGCACAGTTGCACAAGCGATTCCAGTGCAATTGTATAAAGTAAATGTTAATTAAGTTCTCATTTGACTGAATTGCCATGGAAGAGGAAGAGGCTCCGCCTCTAGCATCCAAAAATGGTCCACCAGAAGTGAGTCTTTGTGCTACTATGTGCGTTCGGAGACCTGTCCCGAGAGAAGTAGAGAATAATAAGATGAGGTTACAGCAACACCTTGACGACCTAATGAATATCGATATAGACCTAGATTCAGAATAACATGAGTCTTAGGTTATTGCCTACGTAATGGCAAAAGGAGGGTCTGAGGTTCTGTAATTCGAGACTGACTCCATTTTATATTGTGGCACCATTTTGTGTTGCCCTCACGTAGGTCTGTGAAGGTAGCCTGGCGAACAAAGTGGCCTGGCCTTCTTAGTCTATGTATACATTAACTAGGTTTCTTTCTGACTCTGGAATGAACTGTAAGAAACTGACCTCTTCACCTGAAACTGACCTTGCAAAGCCAATTTCCCTGATCGATCTTTGTCTGAGATTGCCAATCAATGTTCAGGACATCGTTAACTTTTAGTTTCCTTGCACATGCCTTATCTTGATCATCATCTGTTACTGTTTATTTGTTTATGTTTCTTCATTACATGGGTTATGCTTTCAATTATAGGATAGTCCGGCTTTTGGAGATTGAATTTGGGACATTCCTAATGATTAACTTTTGGGTTGGGATACTGTACATGTAATCATGCCATGCCCTGCAGTGCCATCTAAATCAGATTAACCTTTGTGAACTATGTAATTATAATGTTTTGCCCATATCCTGTAAAAACCCCAAAGGCTACTCACCTGCTGACCCTCCAGATTTTCCATTTGTTTAGGAATGTAATTGGTACAACTACCTTACATGCCTGGGGCAGGATAAAGAGTATATACGACGTGAAGTAAGACCATTCTATGGACTACCTCATTCAGTTGCTACGGCTTCTGTGTGACGTAGTCACACTCATTTGAGTTTAATAAAAATGATCTTTTATATTTCAGCTTCTGTGCCAAATTCTTTATTATTGGTTTGAATGGACTAAGTATCAGTGAGACCCCTGAGAAGAAGAAGAGTATATTTCTTCAGAGTTCTCAATGGGCCATGATCAGAAGATTTGGATAGTTGAGGTCTGTCATTTTGTTGGGCTAGAGCTGTTGATCCCTGATCATTTTATAAGATTTTTCACCCAAAAGTCTTTATACCAGATCCTGTGTATCTTTCAGAGGTAGATATGTTTAATATCACATTTCTGGGTTTATTTTGAAGAGTGCTCATTGCCTTTAAAGGTCAATATCTGTCAGCAAGGCCTAGATTGAGAGGAACAGGTCTGATAATGTAATTAATACATTACCAGCTAACAGGGGTAGTTTATGTTCACGCCTCTCTATTGTTATCCCCCGATGTGTCAGGGTTAGCCCTGATTATTTCAACCAACGGCTCTTTGAAAAGCTCAAACAGGAAGTGGAGATCGAGGCAGACCCCCCTCGTGCCCCTGCGTACATCAAATGGATCAGAGATTACACATTGGACCCAAGTTTCATACTTGGGTTTAGACCAAATTTTCGATATTTTGCCGAAAGGGCCAGTGGACGTGAAAGAATACTTTGTCCGCGTGTAGAGATAACAGAACAGCTGTATTGTTGGTGCGAGTGAGGTTATCCAAGATGTGGAGAATTTTTGGGTTGTTGCTGCACCATTTCTCCTGTGTAAATCCAGCTCGGTCAGGGTCAACGAGTCCCTATATATATATATGTGGGCTAAAGTAATTTACAAGAATGTCTGTAAATATTTTGGTGTTGAGGCGAGGAATGAGTCTGTAGGAGCCACAGGAGGCTAGTTCTTTACTAGCCTTCGAGATCACAGTTATAACAGCCTTCATTTTGAAATAGGAAAAGTGTCTGATGTTTAAAAGTGAGCTGTAGAGGCGCATTAGACTTGGGAATGGTAAAGAGCAAAAGGTTTGAATACAGGTGAGTAGCCGGCAGGCCTGGGGCATTAGAGGGCTGGAGCTTAGTGATCCAAGAGAGCACTTAAAGGAAAAGACCTTTTTTGAGAAACTCTGCTTGGTTCTTGATCAGTGATGGTGCTAAAGAGGCAAGTAAACAGGGCTCTATGGCTGACCTGGCCAGGTCTTCAGCTTTGTAAACATCTTTATAAATGTCTGGGAAAGCTTGGGCAATCTCGCAGTCAGAACAAACAGTCTGGTCCTGAGGGATGGCGATTTCAAAGACTATTGCACTGTGCATAGTGGTGATTATTTTGCATATAGCAGCTTATCCGCCTTGTGGTAAGGCTCGCAAGTGTGGAGCTTGGCATATTCTACTTGGTCCATAACTAAAGTTTTAAGCTGTTGTCTGAGTAGGAACAGCTATTGCCAGGTCTTGTGGGTACTTGTGCATTCAGGGCCTGCATCAAGGGTTCTATCTAATCCAACGCTGCCCTTTTGCTTCCCGATCTTTACTGAGTTTCGCAGATGTGGTGATAAATGTTGCCCCTTGCAATAGCCTTGAGCGTGTCTGAATGTGGTTACGTGGTTTTCAGGTGTATCTAATTAGCAGGAAGCTCTGGATGGTACCCTAAACTTCTGTTTGGACCTTTTCCCTCTCAAAGAGATTGTCATTCAGTGTACAGCAACAACTGCGGTCGTTTGGTAGTCCCTTACAATTATAGATATTGAGCAGTATTTTCAGAGGGTGGAGAACCAACTTCAACAGTCATGGGCAGAATGTGAGATGTCCTAAGAAAACAATTTGCCTGGTTTAGGTCAAACTAAATGCCAAACAGAAAGTGTAATCTTTAAAGGTGGGGTTTTGGATGCTCCATAGATCGAACCGTCCTAGGTCTTTTAGCAACATTAGACAGCCCTGGGACAGTGCAACAGTCCATCCCATGCAGTTTGCTTATCAGCCAAGTTGTGTGTCAAAACCATATTAAGATTGCTCCTTATATGAATTTCCTTGTCAGGTGAGGACCTTGGGCAGGGCCACAAGAAAGTTTAGCATTAAGGTATGCTTATGAGGTTAAGCACTTTGTAAGACTCCACAGATTTTAGCATGGTTTTATTCTTTTGTGTATTTGATTGATATAAAATAGAACATCTGATCTTAGAGCATACTGCATTTTAGGTTTCTATTTTAAAATGTAATGTTATGTATTTCTCTGTATGAGTGAAAGGCAGCTATGTTTTGTACTGTGGGCTGAAAGCACTTTAATAAATTCCAAAACTTTGGCAGGGCCTCTCTGAGAAATCATTCCTGTTTTCATTGGGAGCATTTATCACTGTGACCGTGAGAGGGTAGTCGTACAGAGGCAGTTGTAAAGCTGGAAGTCTCCATCCCATTTCAACAGTTGTGGCCACTCGCTTCACTTGAATGTGTTAAAGAAGAGGATGGCACCCGTGTTTTTTTGTTGGGCCAGAAGAGAACAATTGTTCGGGGACCCATTTGGATTCAAGTGACCCCAGTCGCACTTGAGTAGGTGAGTCTCCTGCAAGAGGCAAATGTCACACTTGGAGTCTCTAAGAAGATTAAGGAGTACCACTCATTTAACTGTGGTGTTTACACCCATTACATTTAGGCTCAGTATTTTAACCATGGTTGTCTATGGAGAAGTAGCTCTTGTTGCCTTTGGGGTTTCTGAGAACGTCAAGGACCATGCGCTCTCAATTTATGTTTGGAAAACACACGTTGCAAGGGTGGGTTCTAGGAGGAACCCCTCATTAAACCCCCAACTCAATAAAACTGGTAAAGCTCTCACCAAACTAAAGCCTCGACTAGCAAACGGATCTGTACCTAGGTAGAATGGAGGGGTCAGATGTGCTCCCACCCGAAGCATGTAATAGTATGTAGAATGAAAATAGACCCAGACACAAAAATAAAAGTGGCCCCAATTTGCAAAACAGAAAGTTAAAAAAGTGACCCATAACGGCCCCTTAACCTCCTGGGCAAAATTGCCCTATTTAAGATGATACTCCCTCCGTGCTTTACACACTTCAAAATTTCCCTCTTCAAATTCTGTAGACCTGGTTTAACACCCAGGCATCGCTCATGAGACAGTTATTATAGGCTAACAAGCCCCCACGGGTTGCCCTTGACAAATGTGTCTGGGCGTCCTACGATGGTGGACTCACCATGGCGGACATCCATTATTACTGGGCAGCGCAACTCCCGATAGTAAATGATTGGCTATATGGGGCTGTAAGGATCCGGTGTACCAGAGGAAAATAGCACTATTTTGGCAAGAGAAACATAACGTGCATTTTGTATAGGGTGCCAGTCCCTGCACATCTACCAGAGATGACCAGGGTAGTACTTCGGGTCTGGAGGGCGGTGCTACACTGGATAGGGTGGCATTGCAAACGCACACAGGAGACTCCCCTGTGAAAGGGCCAATGGCTGGCATGAGTGGCGGGTCTAAAGGGGTTCCGTAGTTGGGACTGGGATTGGAATTGGCATCTCACATCTGGGAGATGTGGGGTTAGATCATATTCGCTCCTTTCAAGAGTTGTAATTCAAATTCTTCCGTTAGCTACAGCTCAGGCATAGCCTCCATGCATATTACAATGCCCTTGGGGATATCCCAGAATATTGCTCAGTTGGATGCTGATGGGCTCCTTGGGGGGGCTGAGTGGAGGAATGGGTGGATCCACTGAATGGGACAGACTGGCGGGACCAAGGAATACGCCCCCCCCCCCAAACATTGGCAATATCGGCACATCTCCGGCGGCTTCAGTTTAAGTACCTATACCAGGCACCCAATTGCCTCCGGAGGGCCTGGGTAAGCCCATCACCTGTGTGCCAATGCTGTCCAGAGCCCAGAGGGGACTTCTATCATATTGTATGGCCTTTCCCTATTATACAGCCTTATTGGTCATGTATACTCTCCATACTATCTAGGAAACTAGGACAGCAAATCGAAGCGAACCCTAGGCTTGCATTAATGGGTATCCTTGACAACATGGGAGGATCTGGGAGGACAGGATGTGGGTAGAGAGGAGACACTACTGGCCAAGAGGGACACAGTCAAAAACTGGAGGTCTTCTCTACTGCACCCATTCTGGCGACCTGGAGGAAGGGTAAGGACTGGTGTGCAAAGCTGGAAGAGAATTTATACAGCGTGTGGATACCCCTGGAAGTATGAAAGAGTCTGGGCAAATCATGGGCCTACTATGGTCGGGAAGGGCATAGTTGAGTGGGTCAGTAGTACTTAATTCATGTGTGGTTCTTGTGGGACTATTTGGGGAGGTGGTAGTTGGGATAACGTTTTGTAACGGACGTATCGGTCCTGTGAGAGCAATACTTGTATTGAAAATCATTAAAATGTTCTTATAAAAGTAATTTTAAAAAGTGGCACATATTTGCTTATTAGGCCAGTTTTTAACTTGTATAGACAAGCTGCATGTGAGTATCGAAAAGATATGGGTGACTACGTGAATTTGTGTTTGCTGCAGTTAATATTTGTGGATACACTAGGGGGGGAAAACGGCTGGCCAGGCCATAAAACAGGCCCACAAAAAGCAGAGAAAACGGCCCATGCACTGGACACTGACCTGCCCTTTGGGCACTGCCCAATTGCTCTGTAGGCCAGTTCGACCCTTCTAAGAGCAGGATTTCTCTGTTCATTGCATGTCGTGGAGCCGGGGGTATCCATTCTGAAGGACACCCAGGGCTTTTGATTAGACCCGATTCTCAGCACTGAGGTATTCACTTCTCGTTGGGTGCCCTATTTGCTTGCAGCTTGTTGATGATGGTGTGTAGTTTGTGAAGAATTTCTTTTGATAAAGGCTTGTGGGAATGCCTTTTCAAGACCACCCTAGATCCAGCACCTCTGCATGTCTGAGAGGAGACTGCTACTTTAGAGGCCTGCATTTCAATAAAGTGTTCATTGCCTTCCACTGCGTATGAAATGCAGAGGATTCAGTGAGACTAAGAGGTGATGTATACCTGGTGGGTTTCAATGGGGGATCAATCCTAACTGGTGTTTTAACTTGGGTCATATCTGCTGTCCAGAGTCATCTCTGCCAATAACCTGCCCGAGGGCCAGTCTAGAGGGAATCCAGTCCCACGCCACATTGCCCTTACCTCCCCAAACTATTAGCTGCTATATGGAAGTATGTGTGCACCTCCTAACTTCTCTGGGGTGGGGGTAGGGGGCAGATCACGGCGAGTGAGTTTGCTGTGCTTGTTGTGTCCCAGGAAATGAATGTCACTTCCAGGCCACAAATCAGTACTGCCAGCAGACTAGGAGGTGTCTGTTGCTCATACCGCACATAGATCGGGTACAAAGCTCATTAGTCAGCTACAAGGATCTCACTCGCCTGTCTGCCATGGCTGTCGCACCAAGTTCTGGCTTTGCTGGGAGCCAAGCCATAGCAGAACCATTTTGGTTCCCTACCCTTGGTGTCTGATCCAATTCTGCCAATTGAGCACGAGCCTGCTCTCAATGTCACTTGCCTGGGCTCCACTGCCTGACAACGGATAGATCAGTTGCTCTTCTGTTTATCAGATCAGGCCTATGCGCAGAGTAATCTTGCCCCTGGACCCGCCACCCCAAAGCTCATTAGGCACGTAGGGGATGTCACTCAGCTGGCTGCCGTGGGTGCCACGCCAAGTTCTAGCAGCTGATCTGATTCGAATCCACTGGCGCAGTCCCAGAAGCACACAAACTGGCTCTACGTCACTCTCCTGGTCGCACCCACCTGACACGGACAGGTGGGTGGGTTTTTTGTTGGTCTCTAACGGCAGAAGTAGAGGCTGTGTGGGACATGGTATACAGCAGTGAAAGAAAGCTCCTCATGGCCCTCATTTTGGCTACACCCTCCAAAGGGGCACATTTTATGCAGAAATGAAGCATCCGACAACAGGCCAAGATTTGTCAGTGTTTCGTTGATATTAAGATGGGGAAAGTTCCATCCTGCAGGCCTATTAGGGACAATCTCCCAACAGTAGTTCAGGATACATTCGATGGAATGCCAACATCCGAACCTTTACAGTTGTGATCCACGTTTACGATTCAGCATTGATCTGATTGCTTCTTTAGGGGCCTTTTCCTGGAATGACCACATAACTTGAATAAATTCCCTTTACTCTCTGAGAAAGCAGAACTCGCACTATGACCTGTTTTTACATGGGAATGTCTCCTTATATTGAGGTTTTGATAGCTCCTTCATGGCATGAATGCCACTACTCCAGTTGCCAAGAAGGGATTTGAAACTTCTGATGTTATTGTTGGTGATGGGTATCTTTGGATAGGATTTATATTATTTCGATTTCTATCTTCTTTAGCATCTCGGTTTCAGTTTTCTTTGTAAGCATCTTTCTCAACACAAGAAAGAGACCAGCTAACACATTTTTTGCTGTATTTCAAATTTCAGTGTTAGTTGTAGCCATCAAGATATCCTTAAAGCCAGACTATGGCAGTCACATGAGATTTCTAAATCTCCTGAAACATAGAGGCACTTGTAATATGGTAGAAGACCAATAAGCTTTCGTGAATCTATTTCACAGTCTTGCCTTTCTTCAGTGGGAATAAACTGGAGAAACAGTTGGACTAATTCTCAAAGGGACCTATCACTACAAGCCAAATAAGCTATAATGCTCTAGGCTCTAAGTAGTTCCAGCTGACCACACAGAATCCTGCCAATTGTATCCTACCTGCCTGCCTGGTTCAGGAGGCTGAAGTTTAGCATATTTATACTGCATAAACCATTACAGCCTGGCTGTGGATCACCTTTCAGGAGTTCTGGGTCTTATTCTGGATGCTTTTATTTCTTGAAAATCCTTCAACCAACAGACTTAGATGTGACCAGGGAAAGGTATTTCTCTCTTTTTTTTTTTTTACAAGATTGTGATTGTTTTCAAGTACAACCAGTTAATTGGCACCTAATATGACATACAAACATTACCTGTCGAACAAGGTACTTCCGTTGCCACTAAGGCCCTTGGTCAGCCACTTGTGATTCGGCCTAAAGAGAACAACAAACCTCCGCCCCATGCCTCTCCCCTCCCTACAATCTAGGCGTGCCATGACTAGGCCTGCTACTAGGTGGAAAGCAATTGTCTATTTTTTCCACACCGTGGAATGAAGAGGGTGTCAGATGTGGCCTCACAATAACGTTAATATTAGTGCCCAAGTTTTAAAATCCGCTACGTGTGCCCATTTTAAGGGAGGCTATCGCTCCACAACGTAGTTATTCTCTCCGAAGCCTAGAGTATTACTCATGTCATCAGGGGGTATGCAGGGGTTCTTCGAGTAAAGAGAGGTCTGGGTGGTTCAATTCCTCCACTAATGCCTCCCAAGGTCTGGCAGCCTCAAGGGATCCCTGGGCCCGCCTGGCATCTCGGAGTCGTATCGCTCCCTCATAGTCCGCCCAGCGTTTGACTTCCCTTCTCCATCCCTCGGCTCTAGGCCCTCTCTGTGCCTTTCAGTTCCGGGCAATCCCCCTTTTAGCCAAGAAGAGCGCCAGATCCTGAAAACTACCAGTTACTTTAGTCTTGGGCGTGTGCGGGAACCAGTGGAGGAGACAATGCCCTGGTGTTGAATATGCTACTTACCAGTATGCATCTGTTCTTGGCATGTAGGGCTGCTGACATTCATATCTGTGCATAGATCGCCACCTAGTGTTGGGTCCGGATGATTGCACATTGTTGTCCTGGAAGAGTCTTCGAAGTATCACGAGATAGGGGGCTCCTCCCCTGGACTACAGTGCGCATGGGCATCCTCTCCATCCTCAGATTGTTTTTCGCCATTGTGGCAGTGATGGAGTAGATATTGTAAGTGATGACCATGCTATACAGTAATTCTGAGTGCTGCAGCCGCTACAGGCGCCGGGGAGGAGGGTGGGCGATATGAATGTCAGCAGTCCTACATGCCAAGAACAGATGCATACTGGTAAGTAGCATATTCAGTTCGAGGCATGTGGGCTGCTGAATTCATATCTGTGCATAGATTATATAGCAGTCCCTCTATTAGCGGCGGCTGCCCGTGCCAGCTGCAGCAGTCTGAAAAAGGGTCTTGAGAACAGCCTGTCCTACAGCTGCCTGCTGTTTTGAATGTACATCTACACAGTAGTGTTTTGTAAATGTGTGTATAGTGGACCATGTGGCTGCTCTACATATTTCCTCTAAAGGAATATTCCCTAGGAAAGCCATGGACGCCCCTAACTTTCGTGTTGAGTGGGCTCTGGGAGGAATCGTTAATGTGCGTTTAGCTTTTTCATAGCAAATTTGAATACATTTAACGATCCATCTGGCTATCCCTGCTTTGGAAATGGCGTTGCCCTTGTGTTGTGGAGAAAAGGCAACGAACAGTTGTTTTGTTTTCCTAAAATCCTTTGTTCTGTCTATGTTGTACATGAGGGCCCTCTTCACATCTAGTGTATGGAGCATTCTCTCCGCGACATTTTCTGGATTTGGAAAGAAAACAGGGAGTTCAATAGTTTGATTCATGTGGAACTGCGATATCACTTTAGGCATAAAAGTGGGGTTAGTACGTAGTACAACTCTGTTTGCGTGAACCTGTATGAATGGCTCTTGAATGGTTAGTGCCTGGAGTTCACTAATTCTTCTCAACGAAGTGATTGCCACTAAGAAGGCTACTTTCCAGGTGAGGAATTGAATCTCACATGAATGTAGAGGTTCAAAAGGTGGACCCATCAATCTGGTGAGGACCACATTCAGGTTCCACACCGGTGCCGGTGGGTGAGTTGGAAGAATCACTCTTTTGAGTCCCTCTAAGAAAGCTTTGATGGCAGGCACCTTGAATAAAGAGAGGTGCTGCCTGTTCTGAAGATAGGCCGCTATTGCGGTTAGATGTATACAGATGGAGTTGTATGCCAGATTGCATCGGTATAAGTGTAACAGGTAACAGATGATGTTCTGAATGGATGCATCCAGCGGATTAATGTCATTGTTTTTACAGTAAATGACAAACCTTTTCCATTTAGCCGCATAGCAAGCTCTGGTCGTGGGTCTCCTGGCCTCCTTGATGATATTCATACATTCTGGAGGCAGGTTCAGGTAGCCAAGCTCTAAGACTTCAGGAGCCAGATCACCAGGTTCAGCTGTTGCGGATCTGGGTGCTGAATTTCGCCATGGTTCTGTGTTAAAAGTTTGGGCGTTAGCCGCAGTCTTTGAGGCGGCACCAAGGACAGTTCTAGTAACGTGGTGTACCATGGTTGGCGTGCCCACATTGGAGCAACCAGGATAAGTGTCATTGAGTGTTGCCGTAGTTTGCGTGCCACTAGCGGTATTAATGGCACTGGGGGAAAAGCGTACGCAAATCTGCCTGACCAGTTCATCCATATCGCATTGCCCTGCGACTGCGGATGCGGAAACCTGGCGGCAAAGCTTTGGCATTTTGCGTTTTCACTTGTGGCGAATAGGTCTATCTCTGGAAGACCCCACTGCTGGAAGTACGGTTGGAGTACTGATGGATGTAGCTCCCATTCGTGCACTTGGTGGCTGTGTCTGCTGAGCAGATCCGCCATCTGGTTGTCCTTGCCCGGGAGGTGTTCCGCCATGAGGAACATGTTCCTCTGAATGGCCCACTTCCACATGCTCTGAGCCAGATGAGACAACTGTGGAGAGTGTGTTCCTCCCTGCTTCTGTATGTAGTACATGGCAGTCATGTTGTCCGTCCGGATCAACACTACTTTGTTGCACAAGTGTAGTTTTAATGCATTCATCGCCAGGAAGATAGCCATCAGTTCCAGAAGGTTGATGTGCATCTTCTGTTGCTGTGTCGTCCATAGTCCCTGCACTGTGTAATTGAGTACATGAGCTCCCCATCCCTGGAGAGACGCGTCCGCCGTCAGTATTATTTGTGGAACAGGCTCTTGGAACGGTCGGCCCTTGCAAAGGTTGTGTGGATTCCACCAATGCAGAGAGTTGTATGCCCGACCGCTCACCAACACCAGGTCTTTCAACTGTCCTTGAGTCTGATTCCATTGACGTGCCAAGCACTTCTGAAGCGGGCGCATATGCAGTCTCGCGTGCGGGACTATGAAGATGCAGGAGGCCATCATGCCTATCAACTGCATGAACACTCGCGCTGGAAGGGAGTGTTGTGGTCTGAACTTTTTTATCAGCAGTTGCATGCTGTTGATTCTCGCTAAATTTGGCTGAGCTTTGGCAGCCAGAGTGTCTATAGTCGCGCCCAGGTACTGCCGTACGTGGGCGGGTTGGAGATGTGACTTTGGATAATTCAGTGAGAATCCCAGACTGTGAAGAAGGTGAATGGTGTGGGATATGTGGCTGGCACACTGCTGGGCTGACTTTGCCTGAACAAGCCAGTCGTCCAGGTAAGGGAAGACGTGAATGTGCTGTCTCCTTAAGTGTGCGGCCACTGTCACCAGGCACTTGGTAAAGACTCTGGGCGCTGTTGTTACTCCGAAAGGGAGTACTTTGAACTGATAATGCTGATCCTGAAGAGTGAACCTGAGATATTTTTTGTGTGATGGGTGGATGGGTATGTGGAAATACGCATCCTTTAAATCTAGTGTTGCTAGGAAGTCTCCCTGACTGAGTAACGGCAGAACCTGCTGGAGGGTGAGCATATGAAAATGCTCTGACAGAATGTATTGGTTGAGGGGGCGGAGGTCCAGTATAGGTCGTAAAGACCCGTCCTTTTTTGGGATTAAGAAGTACAGAGAGTACACCCCTGACCCCCGCTGTTCCATAGGCACGAGCTCTATGGCTCCTTTTTGCAGCATACTTAGTACTTCTTGCTGCAATAATGTCAAGTGCTCTGCGGACATAGGACGGTGTCTTGGTGGTATGTTGGGTGGAGTGGATGTTAATTCCAGACAATAACCATACTGGACAATTTCTCTGACCCACCTGTCTGTGGTGATGGATCTCCAGACTGGCAGGAACTGTTGGAGTCTCCCCCGACCGGTGTTATGTGGGCGGGGGGCAGCGACAAGACATCAATGTTTGTTATTGGCGGAGGACCTGGTGTTGTTGTGTCCTTGTCCTCTGCCTTTGGTGCTGGATCCACGATATCCACCCCTATTGTTTTTATTATAGGTACACTGGGTACCCCCTTTACTGTACTGCTGCTGGGACCCCTGACCTCTAGCTGCTCCTCTATTCCCGGGGCGACGAAAGGAGCCACTCCGAAACTGCTGCGACTGTAGAGCCCCCATAGATTTCGCAGTCAGTGTCCTTTTTAATCTTTTCCAGTGTGGTGTCATCCTCGGGGCCAAATAAAAAGTCTGGGTTGACTGGTTGATTCAGGATATTGTTTTGAATCTCAGGTTTGAAGCCTGATATTCTCAGCCATGCGTGCCTCCTCAACATCACACTAGTGTTGATTGCCCTTGCTGCAGTGTCAGCTGCATCCAGTGCGCATTTGATGGACGCATTCGTAATGAGTTGTACCTCTCTGATGAGGAGCTCCGCTCCATCTTTGTATTCATCTGGTAGGTGCTCTAGCAGTGTTTCTAGTGTATCGTAGTGTGACCTGTCGTATCGGGCCAGGAGTGCCTGAGTGTTGGCGGAGTGCCTGAGTGTTGGCAATGCGCCAGATGTTGGCTGCTTGTGCCGCTACCCTTTTGCCTGATGTTTCTAGCACATTGGACTCCTTGTCTGGAGGAGGAGCATCACCTGTAGTCTGCGAGTTAGCTCTCTTGCGAGCATTAGAAACTACCATGGAGTCCAACGGCAATTGACCCTTAATGTACATGGGGTTTCCGGGTGCAGGTTTGTATTTCTTCTCTATTCTGGGGTTCAATACCCGTGCCCTGGTGGTTTCCTTAAAGATGTCCTTAGCATGTTTAAGAACTCCTTTCAGCATTGGTAGAGTCTTGACCGTTCTTTCTGATGTGGAGAACGTGTCCACCAAGAAATCCTCCTCCACAGAGTCAGAATGGAGTTCCACTCCGTGATTGGCAGCCGCCCTTTCAATGAGGGCGTTAAAAGCAGCAGTATCTTCAGTGGGAGATGGCTTGATCTTGTAAAGAGTGTCAGAAGCATCTTGTGGGTCACCTTGGTCAGTAGGGTCTCCCCATGCTTGATCTTGGTCTTGCTGTTGGTCATCAGGGTCATTATCCACAGGATAAGTGGTATCATCCCCAATATAGCCATCTCCTGCATCCTGTTCCGAGTGTGTAGGAGAAAAGGGTGGTGGTTCCTGATGATAGGTGTGGAATGTTTCTACAAGCACTGGCGTCGAACCTGATGCCAGTTTCCTTTTTAGTGGAATCTTGTAGGAGTCCAAAGCCTTCTCTGGAACAATTCTCAGCTTGCGGAACAGCAGCCTACCAGTATCGGCGTCGATAAACTGGTCCTGTGAGTCCTCGACATCGGTTCGTTCCGTGGGCACTGTTTGTGTTTGTTCGAGACTCCTCCTAAGTGCGAACATCTTCGGTGCCCCCGGTGGCGGCAATCCAAACTTGATCGGTGCCAGCGCCGAGTGAGCTTAAGCGACTGTGTGGTTCGGGACCCGGTCTTGGTTCGAGGGTTGCCCGTTCCCTGATGCACTGTAGGGACTCAGACACCTGTTGCAATGTGAATGCAGACGGTGCTTTGGAACCGATAGGCTCTTTTGAGACAGGAATGGACGCGGTCTCCGGTATCTTCCCAGCCTTCGGGTTCTCGATCCGAAGTTTGGGATCGACGCCTGGTTGATTCGATAGTTTGGCAGTCGCCGCACTCTTCAGTGTCGACGTAGTCGGATCGACCACCGTGACCTTGGTGGTCGGTGCTCCAACCTTCGGTGCCGTAGGCCGTTGCGTCTTCTCGGGACCGATGGCCTTCCTCTGGGTCTCGGAGCCGAAGCTCTTTTTTGTCTTCTCGGTACCGAAGTCCTTCTTTCTGTGGTCAGCTCCGATGTCCCTTTTCTGTGTCGACGGATTGGAGGGCTTCGATGCCTTCGATCTGACTTGAACCAGTTGCACTTTCGGTTTCGATTTGACCGGTGCTGGTTTCGGTTTCACTGAATCGAATCCAGTCTTTTTTGATAGTGTTGGCTCCTTTGAAATGTTCGAAGCCGGGCCTTCAGGCGGGGCTGTAGAACGATCCGACTGATCTTGGGTAAGGCCCGCAGGCGATCCCTCGACCTGAGCCTTGTCAAGACTGTGTCCTTCGGCCTCCGCATCGACGGATTGGCCTAGCTCCTCGCCCGAGCTATCTTCCTCGGCCCCAAGGGCCTCATCATCGTCTCCTACCTAGTCGACGACGTCTTCGTCCTCGAAGATCACCTCATCATCGTCTTCAGATTGGGATTCATGCTCCGAAGCATGGCTCGAGTCTATCTCTTCGACGCTCTCGACTTCCTCATCCTCGGTGCTGAATATGTTAACCGGGTTAGGCGCCGATCGTTTGGCCTCCAATCTAGCCGCCCGTCGATTCCGAAGTGTCTTCTTTGACCGGAACCGGGCGCAGGCCATACACCTTGACTCATCATGATCCGGTGATAAGCATTTGTTACACACCGGATGGACATCGGTATGTGGATATTTGCATGACATAAAGGACATCTATTGAAGGGAGTCCTCGATTCCATCCTCGAACGCCGATCGATGTTCGGACCGAGAACGAGTATAATAGTCAGTCGATACCGAACGCAAACAATACCGACGATACCTAAAGGCTTTTGGCCTTAAATACATTTTTCCTAACTTGAGCTAAGATAAGCACATCCGAACCCAATGGCGGAAAAAAACAATCTGAGGATGGAGAGGATGCCCATGCGCACTGTAGTCCAGGGAAGGAGCCACCTATCTCGTGATACTTCGAAGACTCTTCCAGGACAACAATGTGCAATCATCCGGACCCAACACTAGGCGGCGATCTATGCACAGATATGAATTCAGCAGCCCACATGCCTCGAACACAGTGTACCTCCCTATCTACCAACTCAGTGAATGTGTAGGTCACTGTCTTCCAAAAGTTACCCAGCTCTGGACAACTCCAAAACAAATGGAGGAATTCAGCTCCTGGTCCTCCACATCTAGGACACTTCGCCTCTGTCATCCCAAAGTGATGGTTTATCCTTCCCGGTGTGAGATATGGCCTATGAAACGCATAGAAGTTAATCAACGTAAATCGGGCATTTCTAGATACATTGGGAATGGGATATAGCAAACCTTCCTATATCTTCTCATCTATGGGGACCCCCTCAAGTCTTCTTCCCAATGTACCTATAAGTTGTCTAGTGGGAACATCCCTTCGCTCCTGAGTCGTTGATATAAACAAGTTACTGCCTTGCATGTACCAGCAGATAACACAACATACTGACACCATTCCGACAGTAGGGATTATGCCTGTCCCCGTCCCTAGTATATCTGAATCACTGTCATGAGCGCCCTGTGCAAAAGGAAGTGTCCGTGTGGGAGCTTGTGTCTCTATGAATTCTTCGAATAGAAGCAATGTGCCAGGGGGCGCTAGAGGGCGCGCACACAGTATGGCTGCACTAGCGTGAGGCTCCTGCTGCCTGGTGACAAGATCCTGAAATTATCCTGGTTTCCGGACCGCCAGCCGTGCCACGACCAGATGGGGTTGTAGCTGGTGTTCCCGCACGGCTCCGATCCAAGTTTGAGAGCTGTCCGACCTCTGGTGACGGAGATAGGGGCGCCGCGGTCTTGACCGTACCCCTGGCTGCTGCGAGGTTGAGGGATCGGCCGGACTCTGCAGCTACGCGACTCCGGTGCATTCCACGAGGCAGGTGGGCCCAGCGGAGCAGACTGTTGAGGTGGAGCCTCCCCGGGGCTCGGATCGGATTATCAGCTTGGCGGCAGGTACCGGAGGGGACCAGAATGGCGCGGGACTGTTTGTTAGCCTGGGACGCGCCCCCCTCCCTCCCCCCCCCCCCCCGCAGGCGCTCACCACTGAAAGGCCGGAGGAGCAGGGACGCCTGACCTGCCGGAGCGGACGGGGATTGGAGGTCGGTGGGGTCCCTTGGGGATACGGGCGTTCTGGGCCGCCCCCCCCCCTCTCCTGCCTCTGGAGTGCCCTGGGCTGACGGGGGTGCTGATGGAGGCCCCCCCCCCCTCTGTGCAGCTCCCGAGGCTGCTTCCTGATGCCTGGTGTCCCGCTTTGGATCTCCTATTTCGACACCTTGGGGCCCCGGCGGTGGAGCGGCCCTCCTGCTGCGTTTGCCCCCGTTTCTCGTGGGGATCTGGTGTTGGTGGCGCGGCCCCGTGATTACTTGGTGCTTAGGTGCCCAAGTGGCGCTGGCGACCGGAGTCGCGGTTCGACTGCATGGACCTTGCTGCGACACATGCGGCGTCCGCTTTGAGCGCGGCCTAACCAATCCTGCAGACCCCTGCCGGCTGGAACCAGCCCCCCCTCCCCCACTGAGGCCCGGTGGGTAGTGTTGTCCGCTCGTGGCCCTTCCACTGTTTGCGTGACGCTCTTTTGGCGTTAGGGGCTGGCTGGAGGGGTCCTAGTGGCGGCGCGGACTGACGCCGTGGATCCTCGAGCTCTGCCCGACGTCCCCCTTCGCCGGGCCCACGATGGGCAAGCACGACCATAAGCAGCCTAAACTGTCCTTTGCGGCCCCGGCTGTTAAAGCGGGGCTGCTGAGTGCGCCGGATGCTGGAGATGGGCAGGGCCCTCCGATGGCTGACGGGGACGGGGCCGCTCCGACGCCGGATCTCCAACAGATGATGCGGGAGATGAGGCAGGGCTTTGCCACTGTTGTGGACAAGGTGGACCGCCTTTCCTCGCGCCTGGATGCGTTCGCCCAGAAAATAGATGCCCACGAGGAACGCATCACTGAGGTGGAGCGCCGAATATCGGATAATGATGATACCACTGCAGCCCATTCTACGCAGCCTACAAAAATGGACAATGTGCTGAGGGTCATCGCCGCTAAGAACGAAGAGTTGGAGGCCCGCAGCCGACGTAATAATATACGCGTGGTGGGTGTGCCGGAGTCCACCAATACGGGGCGCATGGAGGACTACGTGGAAAGGATTCTACTGGCCGCTGTTGGCGCGGAGACCCTCTCTAAACAGTTCATCGTGGAGAGGGCCCACCGCTCCCTCGGGCCGCGGCCCCGTCCTGGCGCTCCGCCTAGGCCCATCATCGCGCGGCTCCTAAACTACCGGGATCGAGACGCTGTGCTGCGGGCCGCACGCTTGAACCAAAATGTATCTTGTGATGGTGTCAGCTTTACTATCTATCCAGACTTTACTCCTGTGGTTCAAGAACAGCGGCGCAAATTCGTTGAAGTCAAGAAAAAGCTCCAGGCCCTCCAAATTGATTACGCGTTGCTGTACCCAGCGAAGCTACGAGTTACACATCAAGCGAAGCAACATTTCTTCTTGAACCCACAGCAAGTGGAAGACTTCTTGAAATCTTTGCGGAAAGTGCGAGATGCACGACTTGAAGACTTGCTTGCCATTGAGGTCAGGATCCTGGCCTAGTAAACAGCCCCTCTGCTTTTTCCTGGTGGCTCGCCGGGGACGTCCCTCCTGTTGGGCGGTGTTCATGGCTGATCGAGACTGTTCTGGTCGTGTGCTGGCCGATGGTCGGTAATGTATTCCAGGCACCACCCTTTCCCCCTCTTCCTGTGTCTCGGATGGGGAGCGGGCTGCAGAAGGTGGATATGTGTGCCCCCTGGATGACCCCCGTAGGGTGTACCCCATTGACTAAAATGTCTTGGTTGCTCCTGTTGAGCTGTTTGATTGCACTGATGGGTGGGGGGTGGGTATTCTTTTCTGGCGAGTTGGGGTTGCTTCAGTGGGTGGGGGGTGGGTGGGTGGATTTTGAGGCCTTGCAGGTTTCCTCCTTTCACCTCCTGGGGGCGGATGGGTTGATGCTCCTGTGGGGTGCGAAGTGCTCCCTGGGAGCTCTGATTGACTCTTCTGCCTTATTGTGTTTTGCTGCCCCTCCTGCGGGGGATCACAGTGCGGCCCCTGGGCTGGACGAATTGTCTCGAATTCTTGTTACCTACTCTGTTGGTTTGGGCAGCGGGGCGCATGGCGCGGGAGGTGGGTGCGTGCTGATCTCAATTGGGTGGGAACTATGGGATGGAGGCGGAGGGTGGGCTCCTCTCCCGGGGTTTGCAGTTCGGCACACCAGTCTGGGGAGACTGCACGGCAGGGTGGGTTCCTGGATGGTGGATGGCGGTCCTGGTTCCGGGCCTTTTGAGAGGGGCTGTCGCACTCCTCCTGCTCGATTCGCATGGGGGCTTTGCATAGGCTACCAGTTGATATTGTTGTCAGGGATGGATGGGAGTTCGGGAATGTTTCGTATGGTTGATACATTGTTGAGAGCAGCTGTGGTTGGGATGATACTGTCCACGACGATGCCCGGGGTTATTGCTGTGTGGGCGGGACATGGCCCTCTTGCGTGGTGTGGAGGTTATACAATTGATGACGGGGTATACGGTTGTGGCCTTACGGATGTTAGGGGCTGTGGAGAGACGGGGCCTCTGCGAGTGATGATTAGAGTGGATGGCGTGCGTGCTTGTTTGGAGGTGGGTGGCCGAGAGCCCTATGCCGAGACCTGCTACTATTTTTTTGTTCTTACCCGCTTATGGGGGACACTGACCTAAACATCATCACCTGGAACGTCAGAGGCCTAGGTGACCCTAGAAAACGTAGGCACATCCTGTCTTATTTAGATCGGCATGCAATCCACATCGCGTTTCTTCAAGAAACCCACTTCCGAGCGCAGTCTACTCCTACCTTTGCTGGTAGATGGGCGAAGTACACTGCCTTTTCTTCCTACTCTTCATACTTCCGTGGGGTTGCAATATTGGTCAAAAAGGGAACCTCCTTTGTTCTAGCGGGTACTAAAGGTGATGCCCAGGGCCGCTATAGCTTTATGTGGGGCAGACTGGGGCACAGGATTGTTACACTTGCGTGCTGCTACGGTCCCAATGTGGACGACCCTACCTTCTTTGCGGACTTGGGCGCAGATATAGTGGGTGAGGGCACGCAACACCTCATATGGGGTGGTGATTTTAATGTCGCGCTCCGCCCGGCGATGGATAGATCCCACCCGGCACCGCATCATTATACTAGGTCCCGGGAGGCGCTGTCTGCGATCGCGGAGGAGCATAGACTAATCGACACATGGAGACACCTCCACGCTGAGGCCCGTGAAGGTACTCATTTTACAGCGCAGGCCCGCACCTGGGCTCGGCTCGACTATGTCTTCCTGGCCCCGTTGTTCCATGCGGCGCTGGTTACGGCACGACACCTCCCGCGAACCTTCTCGGATCACGCGCCAGTGCGAGTTACCTTGCGTGCTGCGGGCCTCGGCCCCCCTCTGGCGGCCTGGCGTCTGCAACCCCTGATGCTCCTCGATCCCCCTTTCCAGGAGGAGCTGCGGGAGGACTGTCTGGACTTTTTTAGGCGCAACAAAGACTCCGTGCGGGATGTTGAAACTATCTGGGATGCGTTCAAGGTGACCTTGCGGGGCCTGTGCATTGCCAAAGGCTCGGGAGTTCTGAAGAGCATAATGACGCGCCTGCGTGCATTGGAGGCAGATCTTCAGGCGCTAGAGGCGTCGCTGGCTGTAAATCCTGATGATGCCACACTTGCTAGTATTCGGGACAGGGTCTCGGAATATACTGCTGAAGCTGCAAGGGAAACGAAATTTAGGGGCAGGTACTGGGTGGCCCGGAGTTATGGGGAGGGTGAGAGGCCGGGGAAAGCCCTGGCGGCGACCATGAGACTAGTGCGTCCTTCTAATACGATCATGGAGATTGTGGGGGCGGACGGCACGCTATATAGGGATACTGCGCACATCCTCAACACCTTCGTGGCACATTATCGTGTGCTGTACGCGTCGACTAGGACAGAGGAGCTACGATTGCACGACTACCTCGCAGATGTCTCCCTGGGGTGGCTCAGTGATACACAAAGAGTTCTTGAGTTCTCCTTTTGAACTAGATGAGGTGAGGGAGGCCATCATGCACATGAAGTCAGGCAAGGCCGCCGGACTAGATCGGATACCAATTGAATTCTACAAAACCTACATCGATTTTATGGAACCGGTCTTGAGAGAGGTGTATGAAGACGCCCTGGAGGTGGGCCACCTCCCCCCCTCTATGCGCATGGCCCTCATCACTTCGCTTCTTAAGCCGGGGAAGGCGGCGAGTGATTGTGACTCTTACCGGCCCCTCTCCCTGCTAAATTGCGACGTGAAAATCCTAGCTAAGATCATAGCCACCCGCATCAACCTCCTCCTCCCTAACCTGATACTGCCCGATCAGTCCGGGTTTGTGCCAGGTAGGGCTACATCCCACAATCTCCGCACTTTCTTCTCGGCCCTTAATTCTGTGCATGAGGACCTGCCCATGGCCGCCGTGTTCCTCGATGCCACGAAGGCATTTGATTCCCTTGAATGGGACTATCTGTTCCAAGTGTTGGGGCGAATGGGATTCCCGAGCATATTCATTTCGTGGATTAAGTTGTTATACATTGATCCTACGGCTAGGGTGCTGGTAAATGGTCAGCTCTCCTCTGTGTTCCCTATTACTAGAGGCACCAGGCAGGGATGCCCCCTCTCGCCCCTGCTATTTGCCTTGGCCATGGAGCCACTGGCGGCCAAGTTGCGGCAACACCATCGAGACAAGGCGTTGCGTTGCTTCCAGCTGCAAATATTGATATCCATGTACGCTGATGATATCACCCTTTACGTCCGCGACCCTAAGGAGAACCTAAACCCGATCCTTCGAGAATTTGTTCGATTTGGCATGCTTTCTGGTATCCAGATCAACTGGAGCAAGTCTTGCCTGTTCCCCCTGACTGCCTCTACTGCGCGATTCGGGCTGGACTTCCCCCTTGCCTGGAGTGAGGGGGATTTCAAGTACCTGGGCATCCGCATTGAGAAGAGCAGGGACGAGCTTCTACGGGCTAATTATGGTATTGCGATGTCTCGCATTACGGATTATGTCACTCGCTGGATCGCGCTGCCCCTCTCCATGGCTGGCAGGTCATCATTGATTAAAATGGTAATATTGCCGCAACTGTTGTACCTCTTCTTGAATATTCCCTTTTCCCCCGGTGCCTTCTTCTTTCGCCAGCTCCGATTGGAGCTCACCAGATTGGTGTGGGGAGGTAAGACGCCCCGGCTCAGGTGGGAGATACTTATTAAGCCCTACGATCAAGGCGGGTTTGGCATTCCCAACTTCGAGCTCTATTACCTAGCGGCCCAGGCGCACTATGCCTACTTTTGGATACGGCAGCCTAGATATATGCCGCAAGTTGCGGCTGAACACTGGCTAGCGCACCCCATTCCTATAGAGGGCGCATTGTACATTCCGGTGCAGGGGAGAGACAAGACGCCCACGACGCTGATTAGCACAGTGACTGCGTGGCACCGGTTGGCTACCATTCTCGGGCTGGACCTGATGTACGCGCCGCTGTTGCCCCTTGCTTACCACCCGAATATGCCCCTGTTGCAGGAGGCAGGCTTTCGGAAATTACTTCACGCTATACATGTGGAGACATGGGGGGATTTGTACCACAATGGCGCGTTCCGTTCTATGGAACACTTGTATGGTGGCATGCAGCCTACTCCCCTAGATACTTTCCTATACCTCCGCCTCCGGCAGGGGGTGAGGACACTCACGCCCGACTTTCCGCAGGAACCCCAGCATATGGTTCCACTGCAACGCATATTGAATGATGACACTCCTGCCAGGCTCGTTTCCAAAATATACCGAGCAGTGCACTCTTCGGCGCCGGAGTTGGCGGCCAGGGAGAAATGGGACAGGGAACTACCGGCCCCGCTGACTGATAAGCAGTGGCAATTCTGCTTAATGCAGACGGATCGCATTTCCTCCAGTAGCCGCCTTAGAATTATCCATTACAAATACATCCACAGGCTTTACTATACCCCGGCCAGGCTTCATAGCTATAAGCTCCGCGATGACGACCAGTGCGAGCGCTGCCGGGCTCCCGGTGCGGACTTTCTTCACCTGGCTTGGTCGTGTGCAGCGGTGCACCACAATTGGTGTCAGGTGTTCGATGCGCTCTCGAAGATGATCTCCACAGTTCTGGTGCCCTCTCCTCTCCTTGCCCTGCTGGGCTACGTAGAGCCTATACAGGCAACGCACCGCAAATTCATGGCGCTTGCCTTTCTGCTTGCTAAGAGACGGGTGGCGTGTCGCTGGGGCAGAGGCAGGGCTACGAAATTCAAGGACTGGGTGCGGGATCTGGTATACTGTCAAGAACAGATATGTACTTACTCTGAGCTTATGCCCCCGACGTCTAAGCCCACAGACATTTGGGCTCCGCTGCGTTATTTGCTAGCTGAGGGGCCGCCACGGGCGACGTGCTGACAGCTGAGTAGTGATGGGCTGGCGACCGAGGAGACTGGCATAACTAGCTGCCTGGGGCTGCTGGCGTGTGGCAAGAGCACGGTGAGCGCTGTGTTTGTAAGTCGTGCAACTGGCTGACGCAATGTGACTCTGGTATGAGGTGTGCTGTTTCGGGGTACCCTCCCGGGGGTGTGCACGCCGGGCATCGTTGTCGGCGGTAGGGAACAGGGATGTTGGTTTGCATTGATTCCATGCTGATGCTCTCGCTAATGTTGCTTGCATTGTACTAAGAATTCCTTCACCACGCCTAATGTGTCTAATGATGTTTGCTGTGTGGCTCAGTGTTATTCCTTTGACCACAGCTGTATGTTCTGCTCTAAAGTTCTCAAAATAAAATTTAAAAAAAAAAAAAAAAAAAATAGAAGCAATGTGCCATCCTCATATAAAGCCCCTATTGCAGACACCCCAGCTGCCACCCACTCCCTCAGTCCGCACCAATTACCCTCATGCAGGAGTTCGATAAGAAATTCCAGTGGTATCTCCAGGGCATAGGGTCGCTTAGATTTTGATCTCTGTAATCTCCGAATCCAGCACTTGTGGAGCACTTGAAACTCAGGACTATCATCTGCTTTCAGGGTGGATATCCGCAACACTAGTCGGGCCAAGTGTCAGAGGTCGGGTATATATGGGCCCACATTTTCTGTTCGCCGGATTCTACCAGCTACCCCTGGTGCTGGGCTGCCAGGTATTAACTTTCAAAATCTGGGAAGGATAGGCCGCCCGCTGTTGCGGGTCTCTGCACCATGGACAATGCTACTCTTCGCCTGGCAGATACCCAGATTAATCCAATTGTTAGCGACCATAGGTCTCGGAAAACACCTGCTGGGATCCACAACAGGAGAACTACTAAGTATTATAGTAAGCGCGGCAACGCCACCATTTTCAAAAGAGCAACTCGACCGATCACAGAAATGGCAATGAAGCCCAGAACTACATACTTGCCTTTAAGCCCCTTTTGGCCTTCCCAATATTACCCTCCAGGCGATCTGATGGTTCATGATTGACCCTTACTCCTAGGTATGGGAGGCATCTAAACTCCCACACTACGTCATGTACTACGTTATGTAATGCGTCCGGTCTATCCCTGTCAGCAACAGTCGGGAACAAACATGAGCCTTTCCAATTGACCAGTAAGCACGAGACCCTCCAAAGAAGCCCGAGAAGCTCCTTTGTTCCAGTATAGTCTTCTCTCGAGGCCAGAAGAAAAGCAAAAGATTGTCCGCATATAATGTTATATGGTGGTGTTCTCAGTACTTCCAGGCCCCTGTAGTGGGTTCCCGCCCTGGCAGGACAAGCCAAAGGCTCCATTGCTAGTGCAAACAGGAGGGGCAATAAAGGACACCCCTGTCTGTAATCAAAGCATTGCTGTCTTTTGACATGCTCGGCCTCCTTCTCTTTGGCTTCCAATAGTTGCTCTTGTGCCTCCCCATGCTCGGGGCTCTGTGCCTCCCCATGCTCGGGTCTGTTTTGCTCTATGTCCCACAGCCGTAGTTCTGCAGCTAATGCTTCTTGTACCATCTACCTCTAAACACCGCCTTGAAGGCACCTGTAGGAAAATAGGATCTGCTTTCATGGTCACCCCCACTTTTTGCTGGTGTCATCATGTTTCTCTGACTAGTCTGACTGGGATCCTGCTAATCAGGACCCCAGTCTCTGTGCTTCATCCCTAAATTCCACATGGTGACTACTCTGGTACACTCCAGATTGGCTACTGGGGTACCCTTGTAAGTCTCAAGTATATGATAACAAGGTACCCAGGATGTAGGTACACCAGAGGTTTCCCATGGGCTGAACATGTATTATACCACCCATGAGAGACCACTCAAATTGTGACTCCAGGCATGCCATTGTAGCCTGTGTAAGCTGGTGCTAGCACCACTTACGACAGATATAGGTTTCCCTATATATGAGGTCACTACACTTAAAACCTATAGGTCACCCCTAATGCAGGCTTTTCAATCCTGATGGCAGGGTGCTGGGTCCTAAGTGTGAGGGTTCTCCTGCATGAGCGGGGCACCCCACAACCTTCGGAGTCCATTCTCCCAAGTTGTAAGTGCATCAGCCATTACGACATATAAATTGGCCATGCGTCATTACGCGATGATCATCTCTAAACTGGCTGTATCAAACCCTGTCATGTTGGGCATCAAACATATTGGAATCATACCACCCACACTGTAAACGGTGTGGGAGGTATGATTCCATGCACTGTAAAGCTCCTCCGGGAGACCGTCTGTGCTCCCGTCACCAGTCTTCCAGAACCGTAGAGCAAGCTAGAAAGGGAGTCCCTTACTCTAGAAGTCAATTCGCAGAACAGGGAGGATGGGTGGGGCGGTAAGGAATCTATAACTAATATATGTCTCTTACAGATACATCATTACCGAAGGTAAGTAACTTGATCATCTGAAAGAGACTATTAGTTATAGATTCCTTACCTTAGAATAGATACCCCAGCAATACCCACTCTGGAGGTAGGTCTGCGAACTAAGTTCACACCAGAAAGTCCTGGAGAACTGAACGGCCAAAGAAGCCGTCTCTCCGGGCTGGACTATCCAGGCAAATGTCACCAAGGGGAACTCCACGTCCCAAAGCAGTAGTGGCTGCCGTCGCTCTGGTGTAATGGAAGCGCAGTACTACCGGAGTCTCCTTTTTGACCAAGGATTAACAGATCTTAATGTAAAGGACGACCCATCGAGGGATGGTCCATTTTTGTACGGCCCGACCTTTCTTGGAGCCAACATAGCCAACAAAGAGTTGATTGTCCATGCGGAATTGTTTTGTGCGATCCAGATAAAATGATTATGCACATTTTAGATCCAAAAAGTGGAGCCTTTCCTCCTCCTTGGAAGGATGCAGGAAGAAGGTGGGCAAAGTGATGGTCTGTCCTATATGGAAAGAGGTAACCACTTTGGGTAGAAAAGAAGGCCTAGTTCGAAGGACAACCTTGTCCGGATCGACAGCAAGGAAAGGAGGTTTCGAAGATAGAGCCTACAGCTCCCTCACCCTGCGAGCAGCGGTAATGGCAACCAGAAAAGCACTTTTTAAAGTCAAGAGTCTGAGAGGACAATTATGTAGTGGTTCAAGGGAGCGCACATAAGGTAAGTCAAGACCAGATTCAAGTCCCACTGGGGCATTACGAAAGGAATAGGAGAAAAGAGGTGAGTAATGCCCTTAAGAAACCTATTCACAATAAGCGACTTGAAAAGAGAAGGCTGATCAGGAAGGCAAAGAAAGGCCGAAATGGCTGAAAGATAGATTTTAAGGGTGCCTAGAGCAGAGCCCTGTTGGGCCAAAGAAAGTAAGAATAGGAGAACCTCAGAAAGAGGCAGAAATGGAATCCACAGACTTAGCTGCACTCCATGCCACACATTTTTTCCATCTACATGCGTATCCTATCTTAGTAGAGGGACCCCTGGCTGCCAAGATGACATTACAGACTTCGGAAGGAAGATCGAAAGCTGTCAACTATCGCCGCTCAATCTCCACGCAAGGAGGTGAAGGCTGGACAGGCTCGGGTGGAGGACCGTCTCCTGCTGCTGCGACAGAAGATAATCTGGATGAGGCAGTCTGATCGGAGGATCGACGGCCATGTACAAGAGCTCGGGATATCAGACTCTTCATGCCCAGACCGGAGCCACAAGAACGACTTGGGACCCGTAGCGCTTGATCTTCTTCAGCACTCTGGGCAGAAGTGGTATAGGTGGTAAGGTGTATAGAAGACATCAATTTCACTTGTGACGAAAAGCGTCGCTGAGCAAGTGCTGCCTTGGAAATTCCAATGCGCAGAACTGCTGACCTTGGGCGTTCTCTTCGGTGGCTAACAAATCTAACCAAGGCCCCACTGCTGAAAGAGACGTTGCACCACCTCCGAGTGAAGACGCCATTCGTGATTAATCATGCACCGGCGGTTGAGTTCGTCCGCCCTGGCGTTCAGAGAACCTGCAAGGTGTTGAACCACCAGGGATATGCCCTGATGTTCCAGCCACGTCCAAAGGCGAAGAGCCTCTTGAAATAGGGTTCATGACCCCCACCCTGCCCAGTTTGTTGCAGTACCACATGGCAGTGGTGTTGTCCGTGAACACCTGCACTACCCTTCCTCTGACAGAAGGATGGAATACCTTCAGTGCAAGAGAAATTGCCTGGAGCTCCAGAAGGTTGAGACCGGACTTCGCTGGAGACCAGAGGCCTCTGATCTCCACCTCTCCCTTGTGGCCGCCCAATCACAGGAGTGATGCATCTGTCACCACTATGAACTCTGGTTGGGGAAGGGAGAGGGATCTGCCGTTGAACCAATCCTGGTGCGTTAGCCACCACTGCAATTGGTGTGCAGTGCCATCCGCGATCTGGATGCAATCGGAAAGATTCCCCTGATGCTGCGCCCACTGGAACTTCAGGTCTCACTCCAGAGCCCGCATATGCCACCTGGCATGATCAACCTGCAGGAGGCCATGAGGCCCAGCAGACTCAGGGTCTTTCTCACCGAAATCCGGAATAGAGGTTGAAACGTCAGTATCATAGCCCGAATATCCCAGACTCGCTGCTCGGGAGAATAAGCCAGAAACTGCGCTGTATCCAGAACTGCTCCGATGAAAAGGAGATTCTGAGAGGGAATCGGGTGCAACTTTGGCAAGTTGATAGTGAACCCTAGCGAATGCAGGAAGTCCGCCATAGTCTGGAGGTGGGAGACGACAGCCTGGGGTGAACTCGCCTTCAACAGCCAGTCGTCGAGATAGGGGAAGACTGGAACCCCTGATCTTTGCAGATGAGCTGCAACTATCGGCATCACTTTCGTGAACAACCGAGGTGCGTTGGTAAAGCCAAAGGGGCGCCCGGTAAACTAAAAATGCTCGTGGCCTACCGGAAACCGTAGGTAACGCCGGTGGGCTGGCAGGACGGGGATGTGGTACTAAGCGTCCTGCAAGACCCAACGCTACCACCCAGTCTCCAGGGTCGAGGGCAGACAACACCTGAGCCAATGTCAACATTTTGAACTTCTCCTTCCGGAGGAAGTGGTTCACCTCCCTGAGATCCAAGATAGGATGCAGGCCTTTGTCCTTCTTGGGTACCAGAAAGTAGTGGTAATAACAACCACGACCTACTTCTCACTGGGACTCACTCGATAGCTTCCTTGACCAAGAGAGACGTAACTTCCTGACTGAGAAGGGCCAAGTGATCCTCCGACATGTGATGGAGTGTTGGTGGCATGGAAGTACGGGTAGTCTCGAAGGGGAGGGAGTAGCCCCTTCGGACCATCTGCAAAACCCACCTGTCTGACGTGATGTTGTGCCAGTGGGGGAGGTGATGGCAGATCCTGCCGCCCACTGGCAACTGGTGGCCCAGAAAAGTTGGACTAGGAAGGTTAGGAGGCAGCTGCAGGGGGGGGGCATTGGTGGACTGACCCGCCCTCTGGCCCACAGACCCACGACACTGGGTCCCACGTCCCCGGCCGAGGCCAGCTGAGGCTGGGTGGCTTGTGCGGCCTTGTGGCTCTCGGTAAAACGTGGTGGGGCACCCCTTCAGTGGCCACGAAAGGAGCAAAAGGTAGACTGCATGGGGCGAGAAGTTGTTGCAGTGCCCAAGGACCTGGAAGTAGCCCTAAAGTGCTTGAGCGCGTTGTCCACCTTGTCGCCAAACAGGCGACTGCCATCAAAGTACATTTCCAAAAGGGTACATTGGACATCCCCAGAGAAGCCAGAAGTTCAGCCAGGCGTAGCGCCTCGGGGCTATAGACGTAGAAATCGTCCTACCCAGCGAGTCGGCGGTATCCAGCCCACACCGGATAGTGAACTTTGCTGCGTCTCGACCCTCAGCAACAACGCGGGTGAGCACGGACCGGGCCTTCTCCGGACACTGTTGCAACACTTGCGCAACCGTATCCGACACCGAATGTGTGTAACGGCCCAAGAGACATGCGGTGTTCACCGACCGCAGTCCTAAGCTGGCGGAGAAAATACCTTCTTCCCAAGATGGTCCAGCTTCTTGGATTCCCTATCTTGAGGAGCTGTAGGGAAAGCGTTTCCTTTCGAGGATGAGGCTTGGCCCACCAAGCTCTCGGGTTTAGGGTGTTGGGAGAGGACAAGTGGGTCGCCCAGGGCCGGGCGCTACCGTCAGGCAATCATCATATCCTGTGCTGGGCTTGGACCAGGAGCCCAGAAGGACGTCAAGGACGTCAGGGAGGGTCCATTGAAAGGCAACAAGGGCTCCGAAGAGGCTGCTGCCGGCTGAAGCACCCCAGTCAGGAGGTTAGTCCTGACCGCCACCGTAGGAAGCTCAAGGTCCAAGGCCTTAGGCGCCCTACGCAATAACACAGCGGAACGAAGCTCCCTCCTCTGTAGCCACGGTAGGGGGAGAAAACATACCAAGGTCTGGAGAGGAATCCAGACCACTGGCATCACCCAACTCCTCTCTCCAGTCCGGCTATTCAAGCTGGTCTGCCAGACGGTCAACAGAATGCGCGCTGTGGGTTCACTTGTCGATCAGGAGACCACACCCCAGACTCGGTTGAGCTTGCGGGGACCCCTGGCCTCTGGTATTGTAGTACTTTGCCCAGCATCCACATCAGATCCATCCTTTGTGACGGTATGTCACAGCACTTTTATGAGGCAGTAGTCTTTAGGCTTTGTCTTCTCTCCAGTTCCAGAGTTCCGCCCTTTACGGGTCCCTACTTCACTTCTCGGTGGCACGTTCCCAGAGCTCCGTCAGATTCGACCCAGGACTGCAGGACACCGGTCCACCTGCTTCTAAGCCCTGCCTCTCATGCAGGCGGCTGCCATTGCAAGTGCTCTAGCTCTAGGTCATCTCTCACTCTGGAGGCCTCCGTGTCACTCCTTTCCAGCTGTAGAGGGATTTTTGCATGCTGTGCTATCGCAATAAGGGCTCCGTTCCAGGTTGTGCTCTCTATGCCTCAACCCACTCCATCTTCCAGGCCTCTAGCCGGGCACCTCTCCTACAGCCAATGGAGGGGTTGGTACCCCCATAATAATGCCTATGCCTTTCTGCTAAGCCCCTCCGCAACCTCCGGCAAGCTCAGCAGGGGTTCCTATTTAGTGTCTTCGTACCTTGGGTCCAGTCAAGTAGCACCACGGTCCTCTGCTGCCCCATCTGCAATATTCTGCAGCCACTCAGTGACGCCTGCTGTCAGCCCAGGGGGTCAAACATTTTGCCCAGGTCACTTGTTTCCGGGCCTGCTCCTCGATAGAGCGTCTGACATTTTGGGAGTCGCTCTTTTCTTTGCTGTAAGCTGCTTCAGGTACGGTCTTGGGTCCTCTCTGCCCAAGCCCCACCGTAGGTTTCGTGGGGCCTTAAGTTGCCAGGATATTAGATGATGGGGGAATCACCGGGCGGGAGCTCCATACTTTGCTTCCTACTCCATTAGCGTCTAGCCACAGCCCCTCAGGGAAAGGCATTTCTCAGTATTAATTTCTTGGAATCCTGTCACAAATGTCAAAAGCAATTAGCTGTAAAGTTTCCATGATGACATACAATATTGTCCATGTTAGCACCAAAGGAATATTACGTTTTGTACCATTACTAGCCAAATCCGCCTAGAATATAACAATACAATTGACATGAGGAACTCCCTTTTGATAACCAGCCTACGTTACTGGATTAAAGGAGGTTGTGTCTCTTGGGTCAATGTCTGTGCCAGTATATTGCATGTGTGGACAAAAAGTTGGCTTATGCTTTCTTCTGCACCTGCACAGGGTCTTATTCTCTCCGTCTAGGTCCATCTGGAAACCACGATGTCTTAGATCTCTGAAACACTTCCAAAGGAATATCTTTCAATGTTTGTGAAACAACTGAATAAGGAAGACCTGGAAGATGGACTTTTTTTAAGTAAATGCCAAAGGAATTTGCTTAGCAGTTATGGCATGTGACTGCCTCTGTCTTGGAGACTAGTTTTCTGCCTAGGCACAATCCTAAACGGTGTGGGTGATGGTTGTCAAAAGAGGCTGCAAAGGTTCTTGCAAAAAGAGGATTAAATGTGATAATTGTCACAGAAGGTTTTTTCATAGATGTAATCAGTTTACATAGTTTCAGAAAGCAACAGATTAAGAAAGCAATGGTCAAGGCATCCCAATATACAAGGAATTGCAAACATCAAGCAATACCAACACCATTACCTCAATGCACTTTTTCTGAAGTAGCAAGCACTTGGAGTGGCACAGTCTAACACATTTGCACTAATCCTACCTGATTGATGATGCATGCCAAGCACCTGCTGCTCCTGAATAGTCGGTTGCCAGTGACTTCCTGTGTGGTCATCCTTCACTGGCTCCACTGGAAACGAGGCCGCTTCCCAAGGAGAATGCTCGTGCAACACTTCTCCTGGAGTACCTGAGAAACAGTGCATGCTTATTTTAGTCTTCACAATACATTCAAATGAAGTAAAATCTAAAAAACGTGCTCAAGAAAATACAGCCAACTGAGTCAAAATGAACAATAAGGATTCACTTGTGACCCTCCCAGCAGTTAAGACGTGGCTTACTCTATGGCAGCTTCCAGATCACCTCAGGAGGTAAGGCACATAGAGGATTAAATGTTTTTAATGAACTTTCAACACTGCAATGTTCTCATATGACAGGCAGCACAGAAGTCAGTGCTTTGGTGCTCGTAGATGCCACAGACGTCAAACTCTCAGTTGGCACACACCACCATTAAAAAAGTCTTTAAAGAAAAAGCACAGAAACAAATGGATACTGCAAATTAATGAGGTCTCTGACCTTAAAGCTGTGCTAAGCACCGTCATGCTAGAGGTACGACTCAAAATAGCATATCCTTGCCACAGATAGCCCTTCACAAACTAATGAGAAATTGCCCAACACCATCTAAGGTCAGTGACTGATCAAGTGGCTGAAACAGCGATAAACCTTCAAAGGCGAATACATTTCTACAGTAGCATTAAGCCTATTCCAGGTTTTGCGCATGGTCATCAGACAGCAGCCAGAGAATTAGCTGAAAAGCTGAATAAAGTGAACTGGACTAATGCAGGTTACAAGAATTGATGTTCTGCTACTTCGACTGGGAATACTATCTCAGTACAGCTTGACTCCTGGATGAGCGTCATTCTCATTTTTAAATATGTGCAAAAATAAGATGGCGGCTGCCGCTATGCAACAAGCTCCGTGGCGGGCCCGCCTCATATCCTTTTTCTTCCTGCCATCTGGACCTGAGGTGTACGTAGACAACACCAGCAGATTGTCGGTTGACTACTCCGGGTTTAGCAGACCCCCGAGGTGGCACATCGTGGGGTCCGCTGTGGAGGTGAGCCCTACGAAGTCGAGCGATCGCTGCAAGAGCCTGTGGCCAACCGGAACGCCGGGACGCCCTAGCAGACACTGCCGCACTCCGTAACTGGGACGGAGCAGCATTGGGAAACCGGCGACGACGGGGCACCCAGTAAGCAGAGCAGGCCCGTGGAAACAGAAACAACCGCACTGAGGCAGGCGGACCTGCTTGGGTCTGGGCAGCCCATGTGCTGCCGGCTGTGTGGTGGTCTGGCTCCCTCAGCGCCTGAGCCTGGGGTCGACGAAACAGACCTGGTCATGGTCTCCCGGTGAAGCATAGAGGGAGCCTGGAGCAGCAACAGGCAGAGCGAGGCCCGGAATAAAGTGAGGGCACTGACGGGAGGCCCCGAGCATTGACGCAAAAGCAGGGAGGTCCCTGCCTGCCGCTCTGAAGTCTGCGGCCCGCAGAAGGAGGAATTTACAATGAAGGAGCTGAGGGAGAGAGGTGTGGGGCTCTGTGGGGGCTGCAGCGAGCTGCATTGAAGCAGAGACCAGTCTGATGACAGGACGGCCTGGGTGCAGCTACCTGCAGGCGGGCCCCTTGGCGCCCGAGGACGGAGGCGGCGACACATGCCTGATCCAGGGCCCTTGGCTGGGGACGATGAGCGTATATGGAGCAGCGGACAACGTCGGAGGACCGGCTCCATGAGGACAGTGGCATCTTCGAGGTAGCAGGGGGCCTCCTAGTGTGACCCCGATAGCTGAGCTGGCGTACACAGCGGAAGGAGGGAGTGCTGCACACAGCAGGGGACACGGTGGGGGGCCCGTTGGACCATCGAGATTTGCTGGGATGACACCCCACCAGGTAGCACACAGGAACCAACGGGGCCGACCATTAGTACGGCAGAACGGCGGCCCGGCTCTCCTTCCTTATCACACCACAGCGGTAGTGGTGAAAGAGGGCCCCCCGGAATCGCTAAACCCCTCTTGCCCCAGGGGGACACTTGAGACGTACCTCCCTCTCTGGGGCCCCACTAGGGAATACTGCTGCAGTAGCGGCGGGCACGGTGCATCAGGGTGACTGTGCATTCAAAATCCCCAGCGCAGATACTAGCAGGTGGGGACTACGGACTGCACTCTGCCCGCTTGCATTAATCATCGGCTAAAGAGGGGACAAAAAAGATCAGTAGGGCCAACGTGAAAGCCTTGGGAATTGGCGGCCATGAGGGAAAATTATCCTGGGGACCTGAGACCTCGCCCCTGAGGCAGGGAGAAGCAAGCATGGGGAACGAAAGACAATAGAGAAGGGTCCAACAAACTAAAATAGATCAGTATATGGCGCAGAACCCTGCCACGCACCCACTGCGGTGCTGGGCCCCATGAGTGAACCCTCAGGCACCCAGATCCTTGCCGCTATGGAGACCTCCAAATGCAAAAACCATGAGGCACAGGGTCAAGACTGATTTGCATATGGCCATGTCTAAACTGGGGTGGCGTAGTGGGCAAAAGAACAATGGATTTAACCCAGATCTCTTGACTGGGGGAGAATGTCTGCATTGTCAGTATTCCGTCCATCATTTGTTTGTTGTAACGCTTTTCGCCCTAAGTGGGATGGGTATTCCCAGACGTGGGACCCGTGCTCACTACGCCACTGGAGTCAAGCTATCCTGGCTGATGACGGCTGATAGCCAGAAACCGGTCCTAGGATGCTTGATTCCGGTCCAGGGAAGACATGGCTTGGCAGTTCGGGCTGGACTGTTCCCACGAGGCACAGGGTCAAGACTGATTTGCATATGGCCATGTCTAAACTGGGGTGGCGTAGTGGGCAAAAGAACGATGGATTTAACCCAGATCTCTTGACTGGGGGAGAATGTCTGCATTGTCAGCATTCCGTCCATCATTTGTTTGTTGTAACGCTTTTCGCCCTAAGTGGGATGGGTATTCCCAGACGTGGGACCCGTACTCACTACGCCACTGGAGTCAAGCTATCCTGGCTGATGACGGCTGATAGCCAGAAACCGGTCCTAGGATGCTTGATTCCGGTCCAGGGAAGACATGGCTTGGCAGTTCGGGCTGGACTGTTCCCATGAGGCACAGGGTCAAGACTGATTTGCATATGGCCATGTCTAAACTGGGGTGGCGTAGTGGGACCCGTGCTCACTACGCCACTGGAGTCAAGCTATGGAGACCTCCAGCTTTTTTGTCCATGCTAAGATAGATACAGATTTGCTGGATGTGGGCCTATTCTGGGTCGATCTGCGATCAGTGACGGAAAGGTCTCTAGCCACCGTACAAAAGGTATCGACGTTGGAGACGGGTCTGCTCTCTAAAAGCGGTAACCGCGAAAACAGCTACGCTGTAGAGCAGAGCAAAGGATGAAGAGGGCCATTCCGGTAGATGTAACCTACGTTCTGTGAGCTTCATGGAGGGAGCGGAGGGCTCCAAGCCTGAACTTTTTCTGGAAAACTGAATCAAGACAATGCTGCCCACGAAGACCCTCTCCTCCTGCATCGTGATAGAGGGCACACCGGGCACACCGGGCGCTGCCCCCCCCCCCCCCCCTTGCACCCTCATTGCCAAGATTCTCAATTACAGAGAGCTCAACCACCTCCTTCAAGAGGCCAGGCGTAGGCATTACCCGTAATTTGAGAACCACACCATCCGCATTTTCCCCGACTACACGTGCATGGTGCAGCAACAAAGGATGTCCTTTGTGAGTGTGAAGAAGAAACTTAGGGCAATGAATCTACAGTATATGCTGCTGTACCACGCCAAACTTAAAATTATACACAATGAAAAAGCCCACTACTTTACCACTCCTGAGGTGGCCTGGGACTGGTTGGAGGTGAGGGGAGAAGACCGGATACTAGCCCCAAGGGCAGTGGGCGCCCCTGGACCCTTGGATTTTTCGCAAGCCACATAGGCACGGACGAAGAAATAAACAAATCCCACGGTCCATCCAGAGAGTGGTGGTGCAGAGGGACGGCTACCTGGACTTGGAGTACACTGGCTCAGACAGCGAGGGCGGGCAGACTTCCAGAGTGAGCCAAGCACTGTTGCAGGCGGATCACAAGAAAGCTAGAGCTTTGGTAGAGGTGGTGACGGGAGCCAGTTCTAAAGCCAGCACTGGAGACATAGTGGAAGACACCCCTCAAACCACTAACTCTTGATCGTACCACATAGAACTGGGGCATCATGTTTCCCAGCTCGAGCTTCACGAGAGCCCTGGGCTGTCCGGTGAATAGGAGGAAAATGAACTCCTCAGACACTCGTCTAACGTTCACCAATGACCCTTGGAGCGGATTGGTGTTGTCTCATCGCACTTTAGAGGACTGGCCCCAACGGCCTCGGTGGCGGGCCGCCCCACCCCTCTCTACCTGTTCCCCCACTGATTTCTCCTCTCGGCCCTGTACTTTTGGCACCAAACTTGGTCATCTCATCCCCCGCTTCCTCTTCCCCCATTCTCTTGCTTCCCCTCTCCCCCTCTTTCAGTCCCTCTTCCTTTTGTCCCTTTTCTAGTTCCTGCGCCACGATTGGCCTCTTATTCACCCCGTTAGACGGGATCTGGAGTGTGTGTGATATTGTGACGAGAGTGATTAAGTGACGAAGCAGAAGGGGTATGAGATCGCCGGCAGCCCCCCATCATGAAGCGACCGTGGCACACCTGCTTCCCCGCGCAGGAATAGTTGCAGAGTGAGTGTGACGCAACAGACTGTGTGAGAGGGCTTGATAACAGTGGTGCTGAATGAGTATAGTATAAATATTCTTGTGTTAAACTTTCATATTGATATCTTAGTAGGGTTTACGCCTAATAAGTTAGTTTTGGATTTCTAAGTGGGTGTTAAATGTAAGGTCAGGATTAGGAAAGCACAATTGGTTCATCATGTGTTTGGTAGGGGAAGCAGTTCCGTTATGTCAATTTGGCTCAACTACAGCACTGGCGGGGAAGACATAACCTCCCCAATACAAAAGCACAGTGGAGAGATGGCTGGATTTAATATCACTTGGAACGTAAGGGGGCTTAACACTTTTGTAAAGAGATACAGGGCACAAACTTATCTTCTTAGGTTGCGGTCCCAAATAGCCATGTTGCAGGAAACTCATCTGACTGATGAGGCCCAAAAACTACATAAAGAATGGAGGCCAGGTGTTTTCTGCTACATACTCCAACTACGCTCTAGGGGTAGCAATCTGGATAGCCCCATAGACTCCCTTTCAGGTCCTTGGCTACACAGCAGACCTAAAAGGGCGGCTTACTGATATACGGAGGGTTAGTTGGCAGGGAAATCTGCCTGCTGAATGTATATGCTCCGAACGTGGATGATAGCGCTTTTTACTTAGGTCTAGAAGAATTACTGGTATTATATGTAGGCATACCTCTCTTGTGGGAAGGTGACTTTAACTGCGTGCTAGATGGCTTGCTCGATAGACATCCCCCCAAATTAAACACAAAACCCAACATGACAGCAGCCCTCCAGGGGGGAATGCAAAGACAGGGATGCATGGACTGGTAGAAGACAGAACAACAGAAAACTTAAATACACGTACTACACCCCAACTCATTCAGTCTATAACTGTGTAGACCGCTTTCTGCTTACTGGCAACGTGGCTAAGGCCACCCTGGGTATACAAATACTAGGCAGATTCCCATTGGATCATGCCCCAGTGGTCCTACAATGGGGCACAGGGTGTGGAGACCCGAGATCCCTCTCTGGCAACTACAGTACAAAACGGTGAAGGACGATATTTTCCGACCAGAGCTCGGCGAATCCATCAGTGATTATCTCAACAGTAACTGGTTGTCTACCAACACCAGGGGGATGGAATGGGATGTGCTAAAAGTAGTGTTACATGAAGAATGTTTGTCAAATGTAGACGCATGAGACAATGGTTGGAGAACGACCTTACGGAAGCCGAGACCACAAAGGCTACACTTCAAAGTATAGGTCCAGACTTGGAACCGGAGGATGAGGGGATGCTGAACCCCCTCCGTCGGGTAGGAGAAACATGGGACAGGCTGGACTGCCTGGTGAAACAGAAATACTGGCAGCTCCTACACAGAGAGGGAGACAAGTCTGGGAAGTTTTTAGCGTGGCTCCTTAAGAGAGAATGCCTACCCCCTATCATATTAGCACTAAGACAGGCAGATGGAATACTCCTGCACACACAGGCCACCATAAACTCATGGCTATGCACACATCTGGCGGGGTCTACGAAAAAGGCCAAGCAGCTGAAAGAGAGGGCATAGAACAGTTTCTGGATGGGATACCCTGGTCTGGTCCGATGAGCAAAGCGAGATACAGGGAAGGGGGGGGGAGGGGGAGGGGGGGAAGAGGGGAACCTTGTGCGAGGCAAAACACGCGGAGATACTTCCGCAGTCCATGCGAGAAGCCCAAATAGTTATGCTACTTAAACTGGACAAAGACCCCACATTGCCGAGCTCCTACCGCCCACTCTATGCTGGGAGTGGATACTAAAATCCTGGCCAAAGTTTTGGAATCAGGATTGAGCCGGGTAGTTACCCAACTGGTGAACGAGAATCAGTGCGGGTTCATGCCAGGACGGGGAACCCATATGAACCTAGGCAGACTTGCACATGTATTACACTCCGTTGAGAGCTGGTCCCAGCAGTGGTAGTATCCCTCGATATATAAAAAGCTTTGGTTACCTTGCAATGGGAGTACCTATGGGAAGTACTACACAGAATGGGACTAGGCTCGGACTTCATTGCCTGGGTACGTCTAATGTACCAACACCCTACTGCTAGAGTACCCAGTGGTGGCCTAGTCTCTACGCTAATATCTATAGAGTGCGGTACGAGACAGGGGTGTCAGCTGTCCCCACTCCTATTTGTGCTAGCAATGGAACCCCTCGCAATCTGCCTGAGGAGACACATGGAACACTGGGGCCTAGTAGGGGGGAGGACGCACACAGGTCATCTCTCTCTACGCGGATGATGCATTGTTATATATGCACCACCCCACTGACACCACACCAGCACCCCTGACAGTGCTATCAACTTTGGGACATTGTCTGGACTAACGATTAACCAACAAAAGTAATTTGCATTCTCACTCGCAGGACTAGCGGGGAGAGACATGGCGGAACTCCCTCCCCTGGCATTCACTTGGGCAGCCCACCATTTCCACTGCCTGGGGGTACAGGTTGCCCACACAGCGGAAGCCCAAAATGCCCTGAACACGGGGGAAACCCTTGGAGGCTTAAAGGCCTCAATACGCTTCTGGAACCAACTGCTGTTGTCGGTCATGGGACAGGTGGCGTTAGGGACAATGGTGCTACTCCCCTGCTGCCTATATACTTTATAAAACTCACTCTGTCATATTCCTAACGACACCTTAACCACTTTGAACTGTCTCCTGGTTTCGCTCGTTTAGGCTGGTAAACGCAGCAGAGTAAAACGATCTCCTAAAACTAGACATGGATCACAGCGGCTTGGGGCTCCCAGATCTACGCCTCTACTATATTGCAGAACTTCTCCAATATGCCGCGCAGTGGTGTGCGGATAGCCCGAATACTGAATTGGATTGCAGGATGGTGCTCAGAGGCAAACCTGCCTAAGTACCTTATGATGGGCTTGAGGACCCCTCGAGACTGCCAATTCATAATCAAACAGGTAGCATGGGCCTGGGAACGAGCAGTCTCCCTGGTATTACAGAAAGCCCCATACGCCCGCACATTACCCTTAAAATGGCTCCAAGGCTTTCGCAATATACAATCCATAATGGTCCTGGGCGGTTGGTATCAAGGTGGCTACACCACTGCAGTGGATCTCTATTTAAATGATACCTTCCTCTCTTTTGAGGCCGCAAAAGAAAATTACCAAGTTCCAGAGGGTCACTTCCTCGAACATGCTAATATAACACATATGGTCCGCGAAATCTGGGTTAAATTTCTGAACGAGACGGAAGAATCCAGCATACTTTGCACAATAGTGGACGCAGGCTACTTTAAGGGACTAATATTCCAACTTTACAAAGCCATGAAAATTGATCGCAGAACCAACCTGACAGACTCAGGCTAGATGGGGGAAGGACCTGCCCGTGCCGCTAACAGAAGGGGAATGAAAATGAGCATTTGCACAGTTCCAAGAAGAATCTAGCAATGCAAGATTTTAAATAATTCAATTCAATTACCTCCACCGCGCATACCTGACCCCACCAACGCTTGGCGAGAATTGACCAGTCACATGCACCGAACTGCCTCAGATGTGGCACCTCCCCAGCCCACTTTGTACACATGACCTGGGACTGCCCCATGCTTCGCACATATTGGAGCTCAGTCCTAGAAATGCTCCGAAAGGCGACGAAGCTCCCAGTTGAGGCCACAAGAAAGCACCGTCGGCAGGGCGTGCTGCCGACCACCAAGGCTGCAACCAGTATGCAGCATAAATTCATCACGCTAGGGCTGGTGCTGGCGAAAAGCTGCATCGCTATTCACTGGAAGCAGACCACAGCCCCTCTTTTTGAGAACTGGAGGGCGGATCTGCACGAGTGGGAAATTGCGGAGGAACGCCGACTCCGTGCAGTCTATACAGATGAGAACGCTGACAGATCTAGACATCTGGGGAATCATGCTGGCGAGGACAAGTGACATATCATCCTGGAGAGAGGGACCCTGAACTAACTCAGAGTGGGAAATCAACATAAATGGTGGGACACCATCTCCTCCCCCCCCCCGCCCTGCAGCCGTACAGAGACCACAGTACCTAGCCCTGTACCCCATTAAATGACTGTCAGTTCCCAACAGAGACCTTTATGTAGATCACCAACCAGGCCACATGCTTATGTATTGGGTAACTTTGACTAAATACGATCTCTCCTCCCTATTGATACACAATCCAAGCCCCTGCTATACCACCCCTTACCCTCCCCGACGCACCTTCGGAGGGAGCAAGGATAGGGGGACAAAGTGATACATTGAAGCCTCTCTCTAAACTCGACAAGAGCTACTGAACTCAACTGCTAGGATGCGTTGTAACCACCAGATGCTGTCAGTTGTAATATATGGTTTAGGTTAACGTTAAGGGAAAAAGTAAAACGACAAAGGTAGAAAAAATAAACCGAATACTCTACAAAACCAAAAACATAATACAGCTCGAGCAGTCATGGAACTGCACACGGGCGCTACACCACATGGATACCGGTGAGGTCCATCCCCATGTAATGTGTAGGCAAGACGGACAATGCAGGGTTCAGATGACTCCCATGGGCATGTCAGATATGCTCTATCAATGCGGGCGGGATACAATAATGTTAAGGGTACATGATATACCCAACCTTGCCGAAATGTATTTGTAAAAGCTGTGAAGGCGTTGCCCATGCTGGGCGAACATATAGTAATATATGCTTTGACAGAGTTTGTATAATGATCCTGTTTTCTACTGGTCAATAAAACAAAATATACATGTGCAAAAATGTTCTAGTTTATGAGAATAACCCAGGGAGTATCCAAACAAAGTTACTAGACTGGGTCAATGAAGTCCTATACAAAGACATTCAACATTCATCGGATTAGATATCTATGAGGTTTTATTCAAGCTGGTCGGTTGCTCACAGTTTGTATTGTCACTGTGGGGTTTTAATATTGAAACACGCAGCTGTCCCAGACCCAGCAATTAATAGCTAAAAGTTGTGAAGGCTAGGATGCAATATTTTGGCGAGAATGGAAAACACCCATGCTGCGTGGTACCCACCTACTTCACCCATGCACTACCATGTCAAGCTCATTATGTACAACACTTCTTTCAACACAACCCATGTTGAAGCGGGCTCTCTAATCTTATTGATGAAATAACAGATTGCCTTGTATACTGTAGACATAGTTCAAGATGGTTCTCTTAAACTGCCACCCGACTTACCACAAAAGCTACCTTCTTTCTTTGCAAAGTATTCAAGGTCTTTTGCTTCATCTAACTCTTCTTCTCCTAGCCAGTGATCTTTAAAGTCTTCATTGTCTATAGGTGCTGCTGAGGAACAAGAAGAGAATATTGAAAAGAAAGACACTGATTGTAGCAAATTATGTACAGAATTTAAATGAGTACCCCAAGATACTTGATAAGAAAACAAATTATTAACTATTGTGGCTCACATGCAGGTATGATCCTGGGTGGGCATGGCCTGGCAAGATGGCCACCCAGTCACGTTTCTTAGAACTCCCACCGGTGAACTAAAAAGCCTTCCTTAATACAGAGATAACTTAACACAAAGTCGTGGCAGACCTCCCCTGTCCATTATCCACGATTTGTGTAATTCAACTCCCCAAAAAGCAGAGACTCGGACCGTGAGGTGGCGCTCGCTTGCACAGACCCAGGCCTGGAGACATCTGCAGAGCTGAGAGAGGGGAGCGCAAGGGGCTAGCTGCCTCCCCCGACGGTTTGCTGACAATCGACCCGTCCAGTTCCCTGGCAGCAGTCAGGAGACCCACTGTAAAGCAGAGAAGGCCCTACTACTAGGCTGGAGAGCGGGAGGTTCTATCCCCGCCAGAGAAGGATTAGTGCCTGGCTTTGTCGGCAGGCCCCATTAACCCAATAGCAGGAATTTACTCTTTAAACTAGGACTCCCAACAATGACAGTAGTTCTAAGGAGTTGAAGACTATCATGGAGCAACTTTGTTTTGTTTCATTTTTATTATGATTGTGATCAGATCTATGCAATAAGATTGGGATTTTAATGTTTGTGTGTTAAGTATGGTATATACTCATTTTTATGTATTAGTGACACTGGTTTTATCATTATCTATAGCTTTGAGAAAGGAGATTCTCCGCGAAACTAGTCAGCCGTGGCTGTTCTTTGGCATTAATTTTATTTCGCAATTGATATTTGGATATTATAATCATTAATGAAAGGTGAATTCATGTGAACATTGATTTGGAATAAAAACTTAATTGAACATAGCTGGACACTGGATTTGCCTATTTGTTTGATCAGCAATATATTTAATTATAAAACGGATTGATCTGACTCCATTTGTATTATACATTTTTTTGAGTACCTATAACATACACCAAGAGGGTGACTGGTGTAAGATATTAGCGCTGGCCTTTTAAGCTCCAGCATCCATATTGTCTGCTTACCCACACCAAGTGTCTCTTGAAATATTAAATCATTCAAAGCAGACACTCTTTACCTTTACTCTCCCTGCGGAGGAAACATACAGTGCTTCCATCCACTACTGGAAACAGGGTCCCATCACGAACACCTGTAGTGCCAGGGCCATTAAAGTCCACTACTCAATTTGACTGAAGTCTTTTTCGGCATCTACAGACAATACAACAGCGTCCACGCTCTCATTCTGGGCCACGCCTTAGAGATCTATTATCTTTTTTGTATTATCAGCCCCCTGTCTTGAGTAAATATTCCACACTACATCCTCTGGCACAATCAAAGGCAAGATGTAGAAATGAATTTGTAATCACTTTTGCCATTATTTTGTGCCACACGTTTGTTCAAGATCAGTCTTTAGGCAGCTCAATCAGTAGGGTCCTTCCTCTCCTTTGGAATCAAGATGATCAGTGCTTATTGCGTAGTTGTCAGCAACAAACCTGCCCGCTGTAAGTGAATGAAAAGGCCCACTAATCATGGAGCTAAAACACCCACATACCATTCACAAGATAAGGCAGAAGGAAAATTAAGTGAGTTTAATACTGATCCCTGACAAGTTATGGGATCTGAAGTTTGCAAGTCTGAATCCCAGCAAGCACCATTCAGCCTTCCATTGTTTGACTACCATAAACTGGATAATAGCAACCTCTGTTACATTCAGCACTTGTAAATTGCATTAATGTGGTGTTAAATATTATTTTCAAACAAGTTGTTATAATTTGTAATAATTGTTTTGAAATTAATTGTTAAACATGCCACCCCCCACTTGCATATCATTTGTTTGACATGGTTCGTGGTGACTTGGGCCTCTAGATTTCACAATAAAAAGGTCTGGGGCATTTCCCTAAGCAGTACTGAACATAATCAAATGAGAGGTCTCCTCCATTTCAGACAATCTTTCTATTTATTAAATATTTTATTCGGAAATCAAAAAATGTATCCTTCTATCAATTATCAAAAGAAGATTCTTGAGAGTCTTTCATCAATAAATATACCTAACGATTTGACACCACGGAATGTAATCCCTTTGTAGAAAAATATTTTTGGGGATTATCTGTGAACATTAATAACAAGCAAGGATATGTTTTTAAACCAATTATGAAGCGGTTTACGGATTATATTATCAGTATAATTTTCAGTTTGATGCATACCAATCTTAATTTCATGAGTTTTTCATGTGGCGTTTAGTCCCTTCAACCATGCACTATTTTAATTCTTTCCAATTCAATTGTTGATGCTCTGCTTTCTCCACCCATTATCACACTAACGTAGAGCGATACGTAATAATCACAAAACTAATTGCTCAGCAGTACACTAGCATCAAGTAGCTTGTGCAGTGCTCTCTGTTTTTTGCTCGGAGTTTCGCTGCTACGATCAAATCGTCTCTTTCCCATCTCACAATTCGTAGGTTTCAGAAGGAATATGCTACTTACCAGGATGCATCTGTTCTTGGCATGTAGAGCTGCAGATCTACACACTTTTGCATAGATCGCCATCTGGTGTTGGGCCCGGATGTTTGCAGTTTGTTTTTCCTCTTGGAAAGTCTTTGGAAGTCACGAGGTTGGTGACTCCTCCTTTGGTTTGTATTGCGCATGGGCTTCGGCTCCATCCTCAGATTGTTTTTCGCCAACAGGGAAAGATGGAGCGTAGTAATAACAGTGAAGAAACCAATGTGTGTTGTATCTAAATAAGATAGACTGGAAAAGATACAGGTAGCCGGGGAGGCGGGTGGGCGTGTGTAGATCTGCAGCTCTACATGCCAAGAATAGATGCATACTGGTAAGTAGCATATTCCGTTCGAGGCATATGAGCTGCAGATTACACACTTTTGCATAGACTATATAGCAGTTCCCAACCTTAGCGGCGACCACCGGTATCTGTTGCAGTGGTTTGAAATTGTGTTTTTAGTACAGCCTGGCCCACACTAGCTTGTTGCTTGGTTTGCACATCTACACAGTAATGTTTAGTGAAAGTGTGCGGTGTTGACCATGTAGCTGCTTTGCAGATATCATCTAATGGGAAGTTCCCTAGAAAAGCCATAGAAGCCCCTATCTTTCGTGTAGAATGGGCTTCAGGAGGAAACGGATAGCGTTCGTTTTGCTTTGTGGTAGCAAATCTGGATGCATTTTACAATCCACCTAGCTATCCCTGATTTTGAGATGGGGTTGCCCTAGTGTGGTGGAGAGAAAGAGACAAACAGTTGTTTGGTCTTTCTGAAAGGTTGTGTTCTTTGGATATAGTAAAGTAAGGCTCGTTTGAGATCTAGCATGTGTAGAGCCCTCTCTGCAACAGTTTGAGGTTGCGAGAAAAATACCGCTAATTCTACCGATTGGTTTAGATGAAATGGGGAAATGACTTTAGGTAGGAATTTTGAGTTGGTACGGAGAACAACCTTGTTCTGGTGCATTTGGAGAAAAGGTTCTTGTATGGCAAGTCCTTGTATCTTACTGACCCTTCTAAGGGAAGTGATGGCTACAAGAAAAGCTGTATTCCATGTGAGAAATTGCAGTTCGCATTTATGCAAAGGTTCGAATGGCGGCCCCATTAGCCTTGTGAGAACTATATTTAAGTTCCACACAGGTGAAGGTGGTACTCTGGGGGGAATTATTCGTTTTAGGCCTTCCATGAAGGCTTTAATGGCAGGTACTCTGAAAAGTGATAGGTGCTGCCTGTTTTGTAGGTAAGCGGCAATTGCTGCAAGGTGTAGCTGAATGGAGGTATATGCTAGGTTACACCTTTGTAGATGGAGTAAGTAGCATATGATGTGTTGTATAGACACGTCTAGAGGATTGATTGTGTTGTTATGGCAATAAACAACAAATCTTTTCCACTTGGCAGCGTAGCAGGCTCTAGTGGTAAGGCGTCTAGCTTCTCTGATGACGTTCATACAGTCAGGGGGAAGGTTTAGGTATCCAAATTCTAGGATTTCAGCAGCCAGATCGCAAGGTTGAGCTGAGCTGGGTCCGGGTGCCTGATCTCTCCATGGTTCTGGGTTAGGAGGCATGGTGAGAGGTGTAGCTTTAGGTGTGGGACTAACGAGAGTTCCAGCAGCGTGGTGTACCACGGTTGTCTGGCCCTTGTTGGAGCTACTAGGATCAGTGTGAGGGAATGCTGTTGTAGCTTTCGCACCACTAATGGAATTAGTGGGAGAGGTGGAAAAGCGTACGCAAATTTGTCTGACCAGTTCATCCAGATCGCATTGCTTTTGGACAATGGGTGTGGGTATCTGGCGGCGAAGCTTGGGCATTTTTTTTTTCGTGGGTGGCGAAGAGGTCTATCTGCGGATGCCCCCACATTTGAAAAAACGGGTGAAGAACCTGCGGGTGAAGTTCCCACTCGTGGATCTGCTGCGTCTGTCTGCTGAGCAGATCTGCCATGGTGTTTTGGACTCCTGGTGCATGCTGGGCTAGGAGAAAGATTGTGTGGAATTGCCCATCTCCATATGCTCTGTGCTAGTTGAGAGCACTGTGGAGTGTGTGTGCCGCCTTGTTTTTGAATGTAATACATGGCCGTCATGTTGTCTGTGCGAATGAGGACTGCCTTGCCTAAAATCTGTCTTTGAAAGGATTTTAGGGCTAGAAAGATTGCTAGTAACTCCAGATGGTAGATATGGAGTAACTTTTGTTGCGGCGTCCATGTGCCCTGCACTGTGAGGTGTAATAGATGAGCTCCCCAGCCGGAGAGCGATGCGTCTGTTAGTATTATTTGTGGAACCGGGTCCAGGAACGGTCGACCTTTGGAGAGGTTTGTGGTGTTCCACCACTGCAGAGAGCGATGGGTGCGACCGTCTACCAACACCAGATCTGTCAGTTGCCCCTGGGCCTGGTTCCATTGGCGCGCTAAGCACTCTTGGAGTGGACGCATCTGGAGTCTTGCGTGGGGCACTATGAAAATGCAAGAGGCCATCATCCCTATCAGTTGCATAAACACTCTTGCTGGAAGGGAGTGTTGAAGTATGAATCTTTGACGCAAAGCCTGAATGCTTGCAATCCTGGCAGGATTGGGGTAGGCTATGGCTTTTGAGGTGTCTATGGTGGCACCGAGGTATTGCTTTATGTGGGATGGTGTTAGCTGGGACTTTTGGTGGTTCACCGTGAAGCCTAGTTGGTGAAGTAGTTGGATGGTAGTGGCGGTGTGGTGTACACATTGGTTGTACGACGTGGCTTTTATCAGCCAGTCGTCCAAATATGGGAAGACGTGAATGTGCTGTCTTCTGAGGTGTGCCGCCACTACCGCTAGGCACTTGGTGAATACCCTTGGTGCTGTTGTGACCCCGAATGGGAGCACCTTGAACTGGTAGTGTTGCCCGTCCACTACAAATCTGAGGTACTTTCTGTGAGCATGGTGTACCGGAATGTGAAAGTATGAGTCTTTCAAGTCCAGTGTAGTGAGGAAGTCGTTCTGGGAGAGGAGCGGAAGCACCTGCTGAAGCGTTACCATGTGAAAATGGTCTGAATGTATGTATGTGTTTAGGGGCCGGAGATCTAGAATAGGTCGTAGAGTCTCGTCCCTTTTTGGTATTAGAAAATATAGGGAGTAGACCCCTAAATTTTGTTGATTGGCGGGAACTTGTTCTATTGCCTGTTTTTGTAGGAGGGAGATTACCTCCTGTTTTAGTAATGTGGAATGTTCTTGTGACATTGGGCGTTGCCTGGGTGGAATGTTTGGGGGGGTAGATGTTAATTCTAGGCAGTACCCTGACCAAATAAATTGGGTCACCCATTTGTCTGAGGTGATGGTCTCCCAGACCTGAAGGAAATTTTGTAGTCTGCCCCCGACCGGAGTGGGATGGTCTGGAGGGAGCGGGGGGGGGGGGGGGGGGGGGGGGGGGCTGAGTCATTGGGTGGGGGGGGGGGCTGAGTCATTGGGTAGGCGGTGTGGCAGAGCGGGCGGTATTTGTTTTGCCTCTGCCTTTGTTATTGCCCCTATAGCCGCCTCTTTGATAAACCCTTGTGAAGGTGGACTGAGTGGGGGATTTGTAGGAAGTGGACGCGCTGAGGAGTAGCCTCTAGACGTACTCCGAAAGGAAGAGCGGCGAAAGGAGCGCCTAGGAGGGTGTGACTGCAGGGCTCCCATAGATTTCGCCGTATCAGTGTCCTTCATTTTTTCGAGGGCCTCATCTACCTTTGGGCCGAATGGGTGTTCTTGGTCAAAGGGATGATTTAAGATGGAGGCCTGTACCTCAGGTTTGAAACCCGATATTCTCAGCCTAGCATGGCGGCGGAGGAGGACGCTAGTATTAATGGCCCTGGAGGCTGTGTCTGCTGCATCTAAGGCACAGCGTATGGAGGTGTTCGTTATTGTCTTACCCTCTTGAATTAATTAATTGGCCCTATTTTTGTATCTTTCCGGGAGGTGGTGCATTATGGTTTCTAATTCATCATAATGCGCCCTATAGTATCTGGCCAATAGCGCTTGGGTGTTGGCGATACGCCATATATTGGCTGCCTGTGACGCAGTGGGCTTTCCTGACGCGTCCAGTAGCTTTGACTCTTTGTCAGGTGGTGGTGCTTCACCTGACACCTGGGAATTTGACCTCTTCCGTGCAGTGGAAACGACTAGGGAATCTAGTGGCGCTGGCCCTTTGATATAGGCAGGATCTGTGGAAGAGTCTTTGTACTTTTTTTCTATGCGTGGGTTAATGACCCTGGCCCTGACTGGGTCCTTAAAAACCTCTGGCGCATGTTTTACCACCCCCTTGAGCATAGGTAGTATTGAGGTAGACCTATGTGCGGTATCAAAGGTGTCGAGGAGGAAATCCTCCTCCGCTGGGTCAGTGTTTAACTCTACCCCGTGATAATGTGCCGCCCTCTGAAGTAGGTGGTGGAAATGGCCTGGAAGGGTAAAGGTCATCTTGTGGAACGTCTGGAATATCTGGGTTATTGTAGTTGTCCCATGGGTCCGGGGATCCTGTAGGGGTGGGGTCTTGGGGCACATCCCCTGGATCGTGAGATGGGTCCCCCTGATCATCATTGTCTGGAGACAGGGTCGGAGAGCTATGAGGTGGGGGTAAAGAATACGGAGGGGGCGGAGGTGGAGAGGGTGGAGGAGGTGGGGAAGGCATTCTGAAAGGGGAGGTAGCAGAGTCCTTCCTCTTTGGAGGTGGAGGCGGAGCCGGTTTGTCCAAATGTCTCTTTTTGGAAGAAAGTGCCAAATGTCCAGTTTTTGGATCCTTGGTAAGAGTTTTTTGCAAGGGATCCGGTGTAAACAGTTCCTGTGACAATGTTTGTTCCATCGGCGCCGAAGTTTTCGGGGCCGATGACTTTTTAGGCTTGTCCGTGCCGTGCTTAGCACTGGGCTTGGGAACCTCCGTTTTCTTGGTCGGTGCTGAGGTGGGCTTCGGCGTGGAAGTGTCGGTGCCGAGGGCCTTATGGGGTTTGGTCGGTACCGAAGATGGCGTCGGTACGGAAGCACTGGGTTTCGACACTGAGGACTTCGGTGCGGAGCTCGGTGTCGAGGTAGAGGCTGGTTTCTTTTTCGGTGTCGAAGTGTGTTGGTTGGCACCGCTGGAAGGCTGGCTCGAGCCCGAGCTGCCGGAAGGCTTATTTGGCTTCTTCACCGGGCCCGAAGGTGGGGTGTGAAGCAGTGTCCCTGGTCTTGCCCAGGCCCGGAAGCGAAGGCGTGACCGAAGCCTTTTTGTGTGTCGGCGCGGGTGTGGGGGGAATATTACTCACGACCCTCTGGGCCGGGGTGATGTCCTCTACATCAGAGTCGTCGGCTTCGGGAGCACTGACTAGGTCCTCTTCGGTGCGCTGCTGTCCCGGATCTTCGATGTCGTCTCCGAAGATGTCGACTGGAACGGAGGTCGAGGAGTGTGCCATGTTTCGTCTGGCTCTTCGGTCCCGAATAGTCTTCTTCGATCTGAAAGACTTACAGGCCGGACAGTATCGAGCCTCGTGTTCAGGGGAGAGGCAGAGGTTGCACACCTCATGAAGATCGGTGTGGGGGAATTTGGACCCACATCGAGGGCCATTCTTGAATGGAGTTCTTTCCATCAGCCGGGACCAGAGCTTGGGTAGGCCCTAAGGTCGCCGTCGATGACTGGAACCGAAGATTTGTCGATGAGAAGGTGATTGAGGAGATCGCGATCGAAACAATACCCCGATGTGAGTGAGGATTCCGCTTCGATCATCGAACTGGAAATGTTCGGAACCGGAGCGCGAAGATTACATCCGAGCCCGATGGCGGAAAAAAACAATCTGAGGATGGAGTCGAAGCCCATGCGCAATACGATCCAAGGGAGGAGTCACCGACCTCGTGACTTCCAAAGACTTTCCAAAAGGAAAAACAAACTGTAAACATCCGGGCCCAACACCAGATGGAGATCTATGCAAAAGTGTGTAATCTGCAGCTCATATGCCTCGAACATCCGTTTACTCTTTGCATCATCAACTAATAACGCTAAGTTTATGGTTCTTGTCTTGAAGGCCAGCAGAGATACTAGATTCCTCTAACACTGTTTTCACAAATTTTCTAAAGTTTCAACACAAGCCTTTCTTTTTTGATTTTAAAGTATTTTATTGAGTTTTCAGAGGCATAAACAAACAAGTACAGTGGCGAATGAAAGAAAAATAGAGGTGCAATATATTGCACCGGTAGATGAGGGATACAGTAAGGAGGGGATTGGGAAAGACTATGCAATCATTACGTAGCTGTTTCAAATGTTCCAACAGTATTCAATTATCTATCCAATGTATTTGTAGACTTGAGCTAAAAGGTGGGGTAACTAAACCTTAGCATTGGTTTCATATATAGGATTCAAAGCAGCTTGATGTTAGGTTAAGTCAACTGGGTTTAGGTTACAAACATTAAGAAATACTGAGGAAGTCATAGAGAAAATACATACATCTCACTGTATAACTTTGGTCTAGATATGCTTGTGAAGAGAATATGGTAGTTATTAGAGGTACACTGCACATTGTCGGATCGAACTGTCAGCAATCGGTGTGGGACAAAGATTGAGTAAGGTGTAGAAGCATATGGTTAAGGTTGGACCATTAATGGAATTCCTGAAGGTTAGGGGGAACAATCTGAAGTGAGCTGGAATGTTGTCGGGGTGGCTGTCAAAGCATCTACTCTAGACTGCTGTACTCAAGGGTGATCGAAGTCGAAGGAGGTGGCATCTAGTGAGTCCCACAGTAGTCTGGAGGGAGAACGCCATGGGGAGAGCTGTAGTGCAACGTTATCGGCTCCTCTCAGGAAGGAGAGCGATTCTTGCCACATAGAAAACGACAGCACTAACGTTTTTCCAGTTGTTCAGGATCAGTTTGCATGCTAGAGTAAGCATTAGATCCAGTAGATATTGATCACTGTCGTTTTTAAATTGAGGGATTAGGAAACATAGAATTACGTACGAGCATTCTTTACTAGGGACAATTTTGAAAATGCATTTAATACAGTCAAAAATCTTAAGTTTGTAGCATGGGACAATAGAATAGCACGTGAGATAGGTTGCCTTCATGGCGATTGCAATTCCAGCAGTGGGGGTTTTGGGTAAGACCAGTCGTGCAAAGTCTAGAGGGGGTCCAGTAAACTCTGGTGATAATCATGTGTTTTTGTTTGTGAGAGGAATGGCGAGATTTTGTTTGAGAAAGGGGTTTTGTTTTGAATTCCTCAATCAGTAGAGATGTTGCTAGTGTTTGTTTCCACTTCCCACTTTTGTTTGTTTCGTAGGAGATTCTTGTGTGGTTTGGTTAGGAGGGGTTTCTATATTCCAGATACCATATGGCCTGCTCTGGACAGACGACCTAACCGGGAGGGGAGGTGCAGGTAGTGATGGGTCATCAGCAAAGAAATAGCTTTCCGCAATTTGTACTTTAAGTTTTAGGAATTTGTAGAAGTCTAGATTTTCTAGGTTGTGTTGTGTCTGCAATGCAGATAAAGTTAGTGGCGAAGCTCCGTCATAGACTTCTTTGAGTGCCCATTCTGACCAGAAAATTCGAAGGTCATCAATTTTGAGTTTGTGGTTATTCCACAAAGAAGCTAGGTTGCAGTTCTGTAGTTTAACCTGTGAATGAGTATCTAGGCATAGAAAAGCCTTCTTTGTGTTTTGTATGATCTATTTGAAGTATGGGAGGGTGAGGGAACGCATTGTTGGGAGAGTAGCAAGAGGCATCTAATTTATGAGAGATTTTTTCATGGCCACCCAATATGGTTCATATGTCGGATTTTTTGATAAACCAATTAGTGCCTTGTTTGCTGAGGTTGGGTTGTTTAATCGTTTCTGAAGGTGGGTAGTCCCAGGCCTCCTTTGTCTTTGGCTAATCTAAGCTTTTTGAGAGAGATTCTCGTTTTTTTCCCTTGCTAGAGAAAGTTATTAAAGGCCTTATCTTTCTTTTTTAGTAAGTCTTCACAGAGAGTCACGGGTAGCATACTGATGAGATAGTTAACTAATGGTGTTATCATTTTCAAGGTCTGTGCTCTACCCCACCAGGATAGGAATTTTGGGGACCATTCATCCAGTAGCGTGTTGATTTTATTAAATGAGGTCTTTTCGCTGGCTTGTAGGGTGGCGATGAGATCAATGGTAAATTCTAGACCTAGATATTTTTTTGCAGCCTAGTTGCCACGCCAGTCCAGAGGTCACTAGTATGTCTTTGCTATCATGAGGATTAGGAAGCTTAACCTCAGATTTACCTTTGTTAAGAAAATAACCTGAGACTTCAGAGAATTGTTGGATTGAAGGCATTAAATCCGGTATGGCGGAGGGGGCATTTTAGGTAATTATCAATTTATCGTCTGTATATGCGGCGATTTTGATTGTGTTACTGCCGAATGTAAAACCTGGGATGTCTTGATCCTCTCTTAAATGTTGGAGAAAGGGAAAGGATTCAAGTGCTAAGAGAAATAGTGGTGGTGAGAGGGGGCAACCTTGCCTGGTGCCTTGTTTTAGATCAAGTGAGGCGGAGATGATGCCTCCAGCTCTGACCTTAGACGTGGCTTGTGATATAAAGCCATAATCATCCGGATAAAGTGATCACCTAGGTTGAATGTCTAGTGCTGAGCGTAGATATTTCCGACCAACCTTATCAAATGCTTTTTCTTCGTCTAAAATGATTGCTCCTCTGTGGGATTTTATTAGTTTGGCCTTCTCCATAGCAGGACATAGTAGTCTAGTATTGTCACTAGACAATCTGTGTTTAAAAAAGCCTACCTGTGAGGGGTGAATGAGTTTAGATCTGTTGCTGTATACACGTGGATAGAAATGCGGCATGGATCTTACCGTCCAGGTTAATTCATAAGATTGGTCTGTAATTCTTTGGGAAAAGGGGGTATTTCCCATCTTTAGGCAATATTGTTGTAATAGGTTCGTCCGGGGTTCCTGTAATTTGTTCGGTTACTACGAAGTGTGTGTGTAGTTTCAAGAGAGGTAAGTTTAAGGAGGAGGAGAATGTCTTGCAGAATTTAGCATTGTAGCTGTCGGGGCCTGGGGAATTGCCAATTTTAAGCTTTTTAATAGTATCTACAATTTCTTCTTCGGTGATAGTGCCATTAATGGACAGTTTTATGTCTTCTGTTAGTGAGGGAAGCTTAGCACCTTCCAGAAGTTTCTTTTACAATACAAGTAGTCTACAGTAGTATTATTCTCATATAGGTTTTGGTAAAAGTCTGAATATATCTGCTATTTTGTCTGGGTTAGTGGTAATCTTCCCTTCTTTGACTTTTATTCCATTAATGGCGTATTTTTGGGAGCTTAAACTTTAGATTGGATGCTAGAGTCTTACCAGCTTTGTTTGACTCGCAAAGTCTGATGGACTTCTGTTTTTTAACCCAGATGCCCGCTCGAGTACTAACAATTTTGTTGTATTTGTATTTTTTATTCGTAATTTTGTGGAGTATTCTATTATCTTTGTTAGAGATGTGTTGCTTCTCTAAATCTAACATTTCGTTTTCTAATTCACTGAGTTTAGAATTAGCTTCTTTGTTCATTTTTTATCATTTTGAGTATCACCCTCCTTACAGTCGCTTTTAAGGCCGCCCATCTTATAAGTTCGGTTGACTCATTTTCTTTATTTCCATTACGGATATTTGATAAATTTTTCAATAAGCTGTTTATTGTTTTGGTTAGTTAGGATTTCATTGTTGAACCGCCAGAGAGGTTGTTGTCTGGTAGAGGTGGGGTCAGTGATGGATATGGTATTGCAAGAATGATCGGATATCACTCTAGGTTCGATTGTGGTTTGATCAACTTTGCTCAAGACGTTACCCGAAATTAGCATATAATCAATAGGTGAGTAGGAGTTGTGGGGATAAGAGTAGGATGTGTAGTCCCTATCTGTGGGTTTCGGGATTCTGCAGGCATCAATCAGGTTACATTATGCACACAGTTTAAGTGCTTTGTAAGAATTATTTAGGTATAATGGGAACTGTGAGTTTCTAACTAATAGAGGATCTAATGGTAAATTGAGATCACCGGCTAGTATGATTGTAGCGGAGTCTGGCAACTTTTTAAGTTGTGTGTAAAGTTCATTCCAGAGTAGGGCTTCGTCTTTAGAAGAGGAATATACGTTAACCACAAAGAACTGGTCATTGTTTTTGGATATTTTTTCAATAATCCATCTCCCTTGTGCGTTTGAAAGACTTGAGACTGGATCTATTCTGGACTTTTTATAGATCAAGGTTTTGAACCACTGTGAGAAGCTGGCTTGGTATATGGTGTACACTTATTAAAGTGGAGACCTTCCAGCAATCCAGAAAACCCTTATGGTGATTTTAGTGGTCTTAGGCAACTTTAGAAAGCTCTATAAGTGGTAGGTGTGGAAAGCAGCCTTCAGGGTTAGTCCAGAAGGAGTGTAAAGCAGCTTGTTTCACCAGAGCATAATCTTACAGGTATATATTAAGTGAAAAATAACCACACAGAGTATTTATGAATATGTGTATTTATTATAAGACTAACACATACAGATATCTCCTAACCAGAGAAATAAATAATGCACAAAATACTTTAAGAGAAACAGGTAAGTAGCATGAAATAAGACAGTGGTCACCAGGGGCAGACCAAACCATATACTAAAATAGCGGTATGCAAACCAGTACTCGAGTTAAGACTATACCCAGAAGACGTATAAGTGCCAAGGTAAGTAACCAGGACCCCCACAGAGGCCGTGTGCAGAGTTGGAACACTACCACGGGATCAATGCAAGTCAATTTTAAAGAACGAACCTTCCCAGTGAACCCTGAAGAACCCCCGTGGAAGACAGAAGGTCGGAGAGCCATCCCACCCATGGATACTCGAGAAACCAGGATAACGACACCAGGGAAGCCGGGTGCATAGGCGTGAAGCGGCGTCGGAATCCGCCATCAAACCTAATGTAGAACTTCAGGAAGATGCTGCTGCTAGGGAATGTAAAAGTGTCCGGTGGAACCGAAAGGTGGATTCAAGTTGAGAAGTACCTGCAAGCAGAGGGGACAGAGTCTATGCCACAAGGAGGCATGGAAGACGAATGCCCGTCGATGTAGTGTGCTGCATGAGAGATGTCGGTGACCTTGGAGCTGCAGCTGGGAGGACCAGGCGATGCTGTGGAAGACCAGGAGCCGTTCACCATCTTATCCCACGTCTGATGTCGAAGGTTAAGGGGCCAGTGTCCGTCGGGAGCACCAACAAGCCTTGGCAACTGCAAACATGGAAAGCGAAGAAGGCGCAGTATCGGGACCAGCAAGGTCCAGGTGACTCACCACAAGGAGGGGAGTCAGGGCAGACCCCGACCAATCAGGGGAGCCCAAAAAATTCAAAGGTGACCCTCAAGAGGACCCACAGGCCGGAGGCACTGAAATCTGCAAGAGGACCTTGAGCAGCTCACCAAGGATGCAGGCCCACGGTGCAAGTAATGCGGTGAGTGGAAGATTTTGGTAACTGGAGATGCTTGAGGGTGGGGCTACTTGGAGCACAAAGATCTTGGTGGAAGGAAGCCAACAAGCCTTTGCAACTGCAAGTCGAGAAAGTGCACAGGGGTTTGGTTCCTGCGGCTCCGATGAGCGATACTGGCCTCAAACTTGGTGAGAAGACAGGGCAGGCCTCGAGGGATGTGAAGGACCACCACTTGTGTTGTAGAGCCTTTCAGAGTTTGTGGGAGCCCTGGTTCAGCAGACCGGTCAGCTTAGCTGCGGTGCCTGCAGATGCAGGGAAGTGACTCTTTCACTTCAAGGGAGATCCCTTCAGGTGTCTTGGAAGTCCACAGGCCTTGGAAGGCTCCTGTATGGTGCACAGGTACGGATGTTGCAGCAGACTAGCAGGGCGACAAGATCAGAAACAGCAGGAGTCTTCCCAGTGGCAGCCTTGATACCCAGAGAGAACTCCATAGTGCCCTAACAGCTGAAGAAGTGGTGTCTTGAAATGAATTGTGTCCACCGACTAATCTAGGGACCCACCCTCAGGTAAGTCCTTAAGTACCCTACGGAAAGGATTGGAACAATTCAGGGATCCCTAACAGGGGAGGGGTCGGACAGTGGGAATACTCCCATGTACTTTGTCCAGGTTAGCATTAGAGCTGGAGCCAATGGCTCCCTGAGCTGGTTTGAACTGGACTATGCAAGGAGGGCACCAAGTGTGCCCTTCAAGCAGACTGAGTGGCGCGAGCAAGCGCTCCCACCCGGCCCCAATACACTAAACCCTGTCTGAGAGGTTGTCACACCTCCCTGTGACAGGATACCTATTGTTCTGCCTTCCCCTGCTGGAGCTTGGCTCAGCAGCTGGAGGGTAGAATCTTGCCTCTGGTCAGCAACAGCAGCTACGTTGGGCTGTCCGGGTCTAGAAGACTGGTACCGTGAGCACTGAGGGCCTCCTAGGAGGAGCTTTACAGTGCATGGAATCATACCTCCTACACCATTTACAGTGTGGGAGTATGATTCCAACATGTTGGATACCAAACATGATAGGATCGTCACAGCCAGTTTCAAGATGGTCATCGCGTAATGACGTGGTGCCCCTCTATATGTTATATGGCTGTCTTACTTATAACCCAGGAGAATGGACTCCATAGGCTGAAGGGTTGTCCTGCTCATGCAAGGGCACCCTCACACCTAGAATCGAGCACCCTGCCATAAGGATTGAAAGGCCTGCCGTAGGGGTCACTTATATGTTTTAAGTGCAGTGACCTAAGATATAGGGAAACCTATATCTTTCTTAAGTGGTGCTAGCACCATCTCACACAAACTGCAATGTCTGGCCTGTAGTTACAAATTGAGTGGCCTCCTGTGGGTGGCATAATACATGCTTCAGCCCATGGTGTACCTATGTCCTGGGTACATTAGAACCATATACAAGGGACTGATAAGTGTACAGCAGAGTCCAAGTACTTACCATACCAACTTAGGGGAGAAAGCACAGGATCCCAGTCAGATTAGCCAGAAAAAGCATCACATCGAGCAAAAAGTGGGGGTAACCATAAAAGCAGATCCTACTCCCCCCCCCCAGAAACGTGAGGAGAGGAGACTAGCCTTACCCAGTTGAGTCTTCATTTTCTACGTAGAAATATCTGGAGAGTTCGTCTGCATTGGCATGGTTACTCCCAGGTCTATGTTCCACTGTATAGTCCATCCCCTGTAGGGAAATGGACTACCTCAAAAGTTTGGTGTTTTGACCCTTCATCTGTTTAAGCCATAAGAGAGGCTTGTGATCTGTCTGAACAATGAAGTGAGTGCTAAACAGGTACAGCCTTAGCTTCTTCAAGGCCTAGAACACAGCAGAGGCTTCCCTTCAATGGCTGACCAACATTTCTCCCTGGGGGTCAACCTTCTGGCCCACTGCATTAGGTCGTGATAACACAGCCCCTACCCTCGCTCAGATGCATCTGTCTGGACAATTAATGTTTTAGAGTAGTCGGGACTTTGCAGGAAGGGAGCAGTGCACATGGCCTGCTTCAGGTCATCAAATGCCTTTTGACAGCTTAATGTCCACTGAATATTCTTGGGCATTTTCTTTGATGTCAGATCATTCAGGGGAGTCACAATGGACCCATATCCCTTTACAAATCTTCTGTAGTATCCAGTCAGGCACAATAACGTTCTGACCTGTGCCTGGATAGTGGGAGCAATCCAGTCCACAATGGTCTGGATTTTGCTATCCGATGGCTGAACCGGACCTCCACCTACCAGGTGGCCCAAGAATACATCCTTGCTCTGCCCCATCTGGCACGTGGTGGCCTTGATAGTGAGGCCTCCCTTTTGCAGGGCCTCCAGAATATTTGAGGTGCACCAGGTGATCCTCCCCAGGTGGAGCTAAAGACAGTTATATCATCTAGATATGCTGCACTATAGGCTTCCAGACATGTTAAGACTTTATTCAACAGCCTCTGAAATGTGGCAGGTGCATTCCTCAGACCCACGGGCATCACAATAAATTGATAAATGTCCACTAGGGGTTGAGAATGCGGTTTTTGGCTTGGCATCCTCAGCTAGTCTGATCATCCAGTAGACAGCTGTCAGGTCAAATGTACTCAGAAACTTGGCTGAAGCCAAAGTATCTAGGAATCTGCCCTGGGAATTGGATGGGCATCAGTCCCAGTGACTGCATTGAGGCCTGTGTTGTCTACACAAAAACGTATCTTTGTTTTCCACCCTTGGTGTGAGGTTTTGGCACAAGGACTACTGGACTAGCCCAGGGGCTATCTGAAGGCTCAGTGACCCCTAATTCCAGCATCTTTTGGACCTCTGTTCTGATGCAATCCCTGGCATGATCAGGCTGTCTGTAGATCTTACTCTTAAAAGGCAGACTGTCACCTGTGTCCTCTTCATGGGTACACCAGGTAGTTTGACTGGGTGTCAGGGAGAACACACGTCTGTGCAGTTTGAGGACTTGCTGCAATCTGCTTGCTGCTGGTCAGTGAGGCTGCCTGCCAAGGCTACTCCATCTGCTGACCCATCAGGGTTCTGAGAGAGGAGATCAGGGAGAGGATCACTCTTTTCCTCCTGTCCCTTATCAGTTGCCATGAGCAAGCCCATGTCAGCCCCATCTACAAAAGGTTTCAGGCGCTTCTCATGAAGTAACCTATGGGGACTTATGGGAGTACCTAGGTCCACCAAGTAGGTGACCTCACCCTTTTGCTCAAGTATAATGTGGGGCCTATTCCACTTGTATTGGAGAGCTGCTGGGACCCCAGGTTCCAACAACCACACTTTCTGCCCCTGCTGGAAAACAGTCAAGACAGCCTTTTGGGAGGAGCCAAGATGGCGACCGGAGCAGACGCTTGAGCGCCCGGCTCCGCCGGCCCTTGGCCTCGGACTATCATCCTGATTCCTATCCTCGCCGATTTTCGAGGTGCAACGTGCGCGACGACGCGCTGACCGCGCCGCCGTTTTCCCGGAGTCTGAGCCCGCCCGGATGCCGGAGTTCTTGGTGCCTTTGTTCTCCGCGCTGGACCCCTGCTCTATTGTGGCCTTGGCCGGCCCCCTGGAAGCTCCGCAGTCACTGGACCCCCGGCGCAAATCTGAGCCCCGCGGCCCCGATCCCGCCTCATACCACGGATTGTCGCCAGATGAGCCGGGGGAGAGACGCCCGGACACCTCCTTCACCTTTCACCTGACGGGCTGGAGTTATAGGGTAAGCCCCGGTGTGGCGGGTCGCCTGCTTCGCTCTGTGGCCCGCGCTGTGGAAGGCTGCGGACCCCCTTCTTCTATTGCCTAGTCGGCTGCAAAGAGAGTCCGAGGGAGGGGAAGCGACTGTTGGCTTTCACCTGTTGCGGCGCAGACCTGCGTGGAATTGCCTCCTTGTTACGACCCCCCCCCCCTGGCCATTGTACCGTTCAGCGGTAAAACATGGCGTTGATTGCCTGCTCGCTGCTGGGGGGCGATGCTCCGGTCTCGCCCGCTGCCCGCTTCGCCCTCCCTCTATCAGACTCCAGCTCCACAGTGCCGTCCCGGATTGCTGCCGATGTGGGGGCGCAGCTTCCGCTGACATGCGGCTCCGTTCTGGCTGCCCTGCGGGACCTTCGTCTGCAATTGTGTGTTGGCTTGCAAACGCTGAGTGAGCGGTTCGACTCCATACTGTCGGCTGCGGGTCGTGAGCGCCCCGTTTGTTCTCAACAAGACGTGGGTCTGCCAGTGCTTCTGTCCTCTTGCGGGGACGCAACGACTGTGTATAACCGTGTTACACTGGTGTCTGCATCTGGCTTTCCCGGCACCCAGGATCAATCGATCTCCTGCTCAATTGTGGACACTTTGTTTCCCCGTTCATTGCTGCCTGCTTTGTTGTTGCCTGCCTCACCGCGTCCGCAAGAGTATCCAGCTGAGCGACACCTGACGTCCTCGAGGAACCGTTCACGGTGGCCTACGGCTTCTTTTATGTGGCACTCCTGTACTTTACAGGCCAGGTCTGGATTTTATATGGTGCACAAGGGGACCTCAATAGATGATCGGCGGCCATTTTGTGACTCTACTTCTCCATCTTCTCCCAAGCGGCCATATTGTCTTTGTCTGCACGGGCTGCGGGGCCTTCATGTGGGGGCTAGTCTAATCTTACGCCCGCGATCGGGCCAGGGCTAGACTGATTTCTATCACCATGGTGTCACGGATGGGCTGGACTGGGACTGGAACTGTCTGCATACGTTGTGCGCACTTGTCGCGATTTGTCTGCCTTCATTTATATGGTTGTCACACGTTATCTTCACACGACCGCCTTTGGGTGTAGTGGGTTCTTAGTGTGTGGAGACGTAGTTGGCCGGTGGTTTCGGGCGCTCCGAGGTTACGTGGGCTCCTCCCCGCTTTCTTTGGTTTTCTTATTTTCTTTACTCTATTCCTACTTTCTCTCTTGTCTATATTTCGGGTTCATTGGGCGACAGGCACTATGCCGGGGGGGGGGGGGGCAGGCCGTAGCCTCCGCATTGGTGTAGGGTGGGGGGGTAAATTACCTTTTCTTTTTGGTTCTATGGGCCTCTTTCTTCTTTGTCTCTGCGCTATACTTGTTTCCGATTCGGGGTCCGGGTGTGGGGTGGATTGAGTGAGGGCGGCTTTGGAGGGGTGCGTATTTACTCATGTGACTATCCTGTTCTATAACTGCATCGCCTCACTGTCTGAGATTTTCTATGGCCGTTTTAATGATGCTGCTGCTCTCCCGTGTGATGAAGCCATCTTGCGGACTCGAATCTCCTTGGTTCTATCCTCTACTGACTTTTTTCTCGATAAAATTATTTTGAAAACCTTAAAATTAACCTTTACTTCTCCTTCCCCTGGTGTCAAGGATCTCTCCAGTGTATAACTCCTGAATCGTTGCTAATCTTGACCATTGACGCACAGGGGTTGTAATGTGTGTCTCAGTGCTTAACCGTTTTGTGGCCGGCCTGATGGTTGTAGGCCCGTATTTGTCCTTTTCATATGCACAAATAAAGGTTTTTAAAAAAAAAAAAAAAAAAAAAAAAAAAAAGAGCCTTTTGGCCATGCCATGCTTTTTGACGTTCTTGGCTGGCCTCTAGGTTTTTGCTGGCCTTCTTCATGTACTCAGCCATGTGAGAACGCAGGCCATGGACATACTCCACAATGTCCTGTTTAGGGCGTTTGAGAGGTTGCTCCCAACCTTACTGCACTAGACACAATGGACCCCTAACTGGATGTCCAAACATAAGTTCAAATGGGCTGTAGCGAACCCCCTTCTGAGGAACCTCTCTGTAGGCAAAGAGAAGGCAGTGTAGTAAGACATCTCATTTTCGCTTAAGCTTTTCTGGGAGTCCCATGATCATAACCTTGAGGGTCTTATTGAACCTTTCAACAAGCCCATTGCACTGTGGATGGTAGGGTGTGGTAAACTGGTAGTTTACTCCACACTCTTTCCACATGGTAATGATATAACTAGACATGAAGTTTGTACCTCTGTCTGTTAATATCTTCATAGGGAAGCCTACTCTGGAAAAGATTCCCAGGAGGGCCCTGGTCACTACAGGAGCTGTAGAGGTTATATGGGGAATTGCTTCTGGATACCTAGTGGCATGCTCTAACACCACTAGTATATAACTGTGTACCAATGCAGTTGGAGGATTCAAGGGACCAACAATGGCAATCCTTAGCCTTTCAAAAGGGGACCCCAACCACTGGAAGTGGAATTAAGAGGGCCTTTTTGGTGCCACCTGACTTACCACTGGCTTGGCAAGTGGCACAGGAGCAACAAAACTCCTTAGCGTCTTCAGACATGTGGGGCCAGTGAAAGTAAGGGACAAGCCATTCGCAAGTCTTGCTTTGTCCTAAGTGTCCTGCAAGAGGAATATCATGTGCCAAGGAGATTAGGAAAACTCTCAACTTCTGGGGAATCACCGACCTCCTGGTGGCACCAGGCTTGGGGTCTCTACCCTCAGAGTACAAGAGCCCATCTTCCCAATAGATCCTATGGGACCCACTGATATTCCATGCTTCCTCAGCAGCAGCTTGCTGTCTGAGGGGTTCAAGAGAGGGGCAGCCCTGTTACTCCAAACTCAAGGCTGCCCTGTAAGGCCCCCCGTCCCCAAGAACTCTGCCTGGTCAGGCCCAAACTCTTCTGCGACAGTTCCTGCACAGAGGCTGAGATCATCTACCTCTGGAGCCTGATCTTCACTGGGAGTTTGTGAGGAGGGCAATTTCTTACACTTCCTGCTCCTTCCCTTGGGAAGCACCTGGTCCATTTCTTCAGAATTCAGTGCTTTTTCAGTGGTGAGCTGTTTGGCCTTAGCCCTGGTGACAGCAAACACACTGGCAGAGATGCCCATTATCTCTGCTTGAGACCTGAACTCAACTTCAGCCCAGGCTGAAGTTTCTAGATAATTGCCCAACAAATAATCTACAGGTACGTCTGGAGATACCAAAACCTTCTAAGGTCCAGTTACCCCTCCCCAGCTAAGGTCCACAACTGCCAAGGAATGGTCAGTCCTGACATTGCTAGCGTTGGTAACTTGGTACATTTGTCCAAGTCTGATCTGGTAAGGGGACACAAGTTTCTGTCACCATAGTGACACTGGTCCCTGTAAGCCATTGCTTCTTTTCCATTTATCAAAGGCTGTTGTCTGTACTTGCCGAAGTTAGTGAGACTGACTAGTAAGGTGGCAAGATCTATACCATCACGGACTAAAACAGTCTGAGCTGGAGTTCTAAGTCAGAAATCATTTCAGAACCTGAGGTTAACCTCACTAATCCCTTGATTGCTGTACTGCCACTTGTACTTGTGCTAGGGGGAGCAGGTGCCTTAGGGGCAGTGATAGTAGTAGTAGTTTCCTTGGCCTTTGGACAATCAGCATCCCTTGTTCAATGGGTCATCACCTTACAAAGGTAACACCAATGTTTCGTTTTGCCTTTCTTGGAATATTGGGACTCACCCCCAGATGCAAGTTTTTGGGGCCCTTGTGGAGACTCATTTTTATCTTTACTTTTGTCCCCACCTTGATCCTGGGCTTTTGAAGAATCTTGCTTCTTCTGGTCACCTCCATTACGATGGTTTTTCTGCTTAACCCCGGTGCCAACCCATTTGGCTGCCTTCTTTCCCAATTCTTGGGGAGAGGTCAGATCAGAGTCCAAGAAGTACTGATATAAAAGCTGGTTCTGGCAGTTATTAATGATGTGCTCCCTCACGATCAAACTGTACAATCCTTCATAGTCCTGTACCTTGCTTCCATGAAGCCAGCCTTCCAGAGCTTTATTAGCATTGTCTACAAAATCTACCCAGTGCTGGGTGTGTGTTCCTTCTGGGTGTATCTGACCTTAATCCTATAATCTTCAATGGTTAAGCCAAACCCATCTATGAGAGCACTCCTCAGTACCAAGTAGTTGTCAGAATCCTCTTCTTTAACAGCGAGGAGCTGATCTCTACCTTTGTTAGCAAAGGAGAGCCACAGGACAGCTACCCACTGCTCTTGAGGGACCCTCTGACCATTGCATGCCCTCTCCAAAGCAGGGATCCATTTATGGATGTCATCCCCCTCCTGGTAAGGAAGGACTATCCTTCTCAGATTTTTATTGTCAAAAGAAGTTTCTCTGATTCTAGGGACACTGTTGCTACCACGATGGGATTCTAGTCCCAATCTCTTCCTAGTCTTCAGTACTCCCAGGGACTCTGTCTAGGGCCAACTGGTCTCTCCCGAGTACAAGTCTGACTTTCTTGAGTTTGAGCATTTGGTATTCCATTTCCAAAGAGTTGTCTCTTACTAGATATGGAGGTCCCTATGGAAGTACCTAAAGCATTGGATTCTCTAGAGGAGGATCTAGACCTCTTTGGTCTACTCTGGACCCTCCCAGGAGGTACAAAGGGGATGTCCTCTGTGCCATCTGCACTATTCACTGAGGGGTCAGAGTTTGGCAGATTGGAATCATTCGAGTCCTCTTGCCCATACTCTAAATTGAGATCATCAGGGGGAGGGGGGGGGGGCCTGGTGCTCCCTCTCCATGCGTACCCCCACACATATTATCCTGTTATTCTGCCCCTACAGGATGGCGATCATCCTGATGTAGCAGCTCTAAGAGCAGCTTATTGGTGGGGTTGCCACCTGTCTTTCTCTCTCTAAGGCTACACAGGGTCCTTAGTTCCTGGAACTTTAGACAACTGAACTTAGCAGACTGGGGTACACTGGTATCCCCAACTAAAGACATGGTTCTAGGTGTAGTGAGGTGTTGCACCTAACTAACTTAGTGCAAACTAAATCGGAGGTTGGAGAAAGGGCTGTGCTAGACCCTTAACTACCCAACCCTAAATTCAGTAGAACTTACTTATTCCAAGCTCTATTATATGTGCCTAATATTAGTGATGGTTTTTCAATTAATCCACACCAAGATTAGCTGGTAAAACAATGCAGGCTTGAATCCCAACCGCTGCATACCAATGTGAGAAGCTGGCTTAGTAGGTGTTGCACACTTATGTAAATGGACACCCTGCACTAATCCAGACAACCCTTATGGTGATTTTAGTGGTCTTAGACAACCTTAGAAAGCTCTTTAAGCGGTAGCTGTGAAGAGCAGCCTTCAGGCTTAGTCCAGAAGGAGTGTTAAGCATCTTGTTTTACCATAGCGTAATCTTATTGGTACAGATTATGTGAAAAAGAACCACACAGTGAATTTATAAAAATATGTATTTAGACTAAGACACTCACTAACACATACAAATATCTCCTGCCCAGAGACATACACAATACTTAGCAAATAAACAGGTAAGTAGCACGAATACACAGTTGTTGCCAGGATGAGACCAAACCATATACTATAATAGTGGTATGTGAACCACCACTCGAATCAAGACTATACCCAGAAGACATAGAAGTGCTGAGGGCTCCAAGAAACCACCAGAGGTAAGTAACCAGGAACCCCACGGAGGCCGTGTGCAGAGTGGGAACACGACTGCGTGCTCAAATCAAGTCCATGGGTAAATTGCGGCTGCAATTTTAAAGAAGGACCCTTCCCAGTGGAACATATGTTTTTTTCGCACGTGTTTACAACGCATGCCATAACACGGTCGTTACAACGACCGCAATGTTACTTCGCATACCGTTACAATGCAAGTCAGAACAACGACTTCTGTTGGACTTCAGGAAGATGCTGCTGCTGGAGAAGCTGAAAGTGTCCAGTGGAACCCACAAGTGGATTCAAGGGGAGTACAAGCAGAGGGGACAGAGTTTGTGCCACTCAGGAGTGATCAGGAGGCACGGAGGACGTATGCCCACAGGTGTCCGGTGTTACAGGAGAGCGGACTGTGACTATGGTGCTGCAGCTGCGCGGACCAGGCGACGCTGTGGAAGACCAGGAGCCGTTCACAAGCTGTACCACGTCGGATGTCGAGAGTTGAGGGGTCAGTGTCCTTCGTGAGCACCAACAACCCTTGGTAACTGCAACCAACGTGGAAAGCGAAAAAGGTGAAGTGTCGGGACCAGCAAGGGCCAGGTGACTCACCACAAGCAGGGGAGTAAGAGCAGGCCACGAGCAATCATGGGAGCCAGCTGAAATCAAAGAAGACCCTTAAGAGGACCCACAGGCTGGAGGCACTGGCATCGCAAGAGGACCTCGAGTAGCTCACCAAAGATGCAGACCCATGGTGCAAGCGATGAGGTGAGGATGAAGATCTTGGTTACAGGAGATGCTTGAGGATGGGGCTACTTGGAGCCCGAACATCTTGGATGAAGGAAGACAACAAGCCTTTGCAACAGCAAGTCGACGCAGTGCACAGGGGTTCAGTTCCTGCGGCTCCGACAAGGAATACTGGCATCAAACTTAGTGAGAGGAGAGGGCAGACCTTGACCTTTTTTCGCTGCCACATTGGTTTGCAGTTGCCAAGGCTTGTTGGTGCCTCCGACGAACTTGGGACAGCTCATGAGCGGCTCCTGGTCTTCCACAGCGTAGCCTGGTCCACAAAGCTGCAGCTCCAGGGTCATTGTCAACTCTCCTGCATCACCCGGCATCAGTGGGCATTAGTCTTCCAAGCCTCCTGGTCACTCCCGAGTGGCATAGACTCTGTCCGCTCTGCTTGCATGTACTTATTTTGAATCCACCTTGGGGTTCCACCAGACACTTCCACCTTCGTCAGCGGCATCTTCCCGACGTCCTCCATTGGGTTCGACGGCGGTTTCCAATTCCACTTCACTCCTATGCACCCGGCTCCCCTGGTGTAGGTATCCTGGTCCCTAGGATAACCACGGAAGGGGTGGCTCTCCAACCTGTCATCAACGGGGTTTCTTCAGGGTCCACTGGAAGGGTCCTTCTTTAAAATTGAAATTGCGACTTGAATTAAGCATGCAGTCGTGTTTCCACTCTGCATATGGCCTTACCTCGGGTGGACCCTTGATTCCCCAGCACTCTTATGTCTTCTGGGTACAGTCTTGACTCGAGTCGTGGTTCACAACCCGCTATTTCAGTATATGGTTTGGTCTACCCCTGGCAACCACTGTGCATTTGGGCTACTTATCTGTTCTATTTGCAAAGTATTGTGTGCATTGGGTTTATATCTCCGGCTAGGACATATCTTTATGTGTTAGTGTCTTATAATAAATACATTGTTTTATACATACATTATGTGTTTCTTTTTTACTTAATCTATACCAATAAGATTATGTTCTGGTAAAACAAGCTGTTTTACACTCCTTCTGGAATAAGCCTAAAGGCTGCTCTCCACACCTACCACTAAGAGAGCTTTCAAAGGTTGTCTAAGACCACTACAATCACCATAAGGGTCGTCTGGATTAGTGCAGGGTGCTACACTTAAATAAGTGAGAACCATATACCAAGCCATCCTCCAATAGGGGTTCTATAATGTCACTTAAGTACACTTGGTTTGTGATATAGAGCTATATATATCCCTACCTCAAAAGCTGGTTTACCTGTGCAAAATGCCAACAAAACTAATATAAGCATATTTATTTCTCTAAATACAGACTTCGTTTCAAACTGGAAAGATTCCAGTTTCACAAGCATGACACGAGCTAGTTTAGTAACGTCATTTGCAAAGAAGAAACCTGACCCTCATTACAAGTTTAGAGATTAACACAAAACAGGAGAAAATGTCAGAGGGATTACACGTTTAGCGTCAAAAATAGCAGTTCGTTTTTTTTCTCAGGACACATTTCATTTGCGAAAAGCAAACCGACCATTTCTGGGAATAACTTTTTTTTTTATAAATTGAAACGTAAACAGACTTCGTAATGCGGGTTAGAGGCATTTATATTTATGTATGTGGAGCTTTTAAGGGAGTCCCGGGGAAACCAGGGGTTTATGGGCTCAAATTGTGTAAAACGGAGCAGCTTACCACTGGTGTCCCCAAGCTTAAACCTATATTTAGTTTCAAAGTTGATCACAAAAAACATCCCTTTTGCATTCGACTCTCAGGACAACAAAGTATAGCAGCCCAAAGCTTCTTCGGGTAGGAGGATTGGTGTTAGCAACTCAACACTCACTCAAATTACATCACAAGACAATCAATAACTTTTGCTCTGCTCAGTACTAGAGCTTAATAAAATAAAAATACTACGATTAACATGGTAAAATGCAGAATCTAAAATGCAGAAGAGTTATGTTAGGAGTACTAACCGGAAACTTTATTTTCCATGATCTGGAGACACTATCTCATATAGATGTATGTACTGGTCTTATGCCCTATTGGGAAAATCTTAGTGGGACCTATTAGGTGCGAATCATGCAGGTTGCTCACAGTCTCGTTCCCCCTTCCAAACAGGTGCACTCTTCCCATATGTCCAAGGAGCATACATTTTGGTCCTTGGTGGGGATTTTATTAAGACTGTCTGCGTAGGCAATGCCAAAATGCATCGCTTTCATGGGGAGCTGGCCTGTTGCTTAAGGTTTGCTGAGCCAGAGCAGCACCTGCTCTCTCTCAGCAAAACGGACACCTTCAACCTTCATGTACGGAGTGCTGGCACCCACAACCTCAACGAAATCATAGCAGTGCCAGCACAAATCACATATAGGGTTACTGGGGGTCGCAGAGCTTGAGGTCATGGGGATCTACCAACTTGGGTTTTCTTCAGGTTCTATCTCAAACTCCCCTCCAAAACAAACAGGTGCACAATCGGAGTCACAGCAATGACACCCCTGACAATCTTGCACTTCTCTTGGCATTTGTAGCTTTTCTTGGGTGCCCAACCATATCTGATGTTTGTGCTCTTTCTATCGCTTCAGTAATTCTTGGCACTGGATCAAAATGGAATTCATGTCCTGTCCAATTCCAGGACACCCTCAACCACAGGTGTTGATGCATCTTTAGTGGGGAGATACATATGCGCCTCTGGACCTTGGGTGGCTACCCATGTTGAGGTAGTGGTGTTGCTTCACCTGAGCTCCTAGAGGCCTAGACGTCTGTGCAGCATCCTTTACATGTGTAGGCACTTGCAATGATTCCCTCGCGCAAGCCGTTGGATCCCTCCCTCAAATTAGGTTTCAGGCAGCCATTCCTGACATGTTAGTCAACTTTTCCTCAGTTTACTAGTCCCAAACCGGGTAAGAGGAGTTGGTGTTCATTACCCTAACCCTGGAGCTCAAAGGAATCTCCTAGTCACCACAGATGTGAATCCTCAAGCTTCTGGTCAGATAATGTCGACAGCCTGACTGGAAGTTTCAGTCCCGTCTGTACACTGAAGTTACCAACAGTTCTTGAGCAATACAGCAGTTTAGTTCCTTCACCGGGTCTGGTCAGTTCTGCACTTTTGTCATTCCCTCACAGACTGGTTTAGCCATGGCCTTTGTTACTAACCTAAGCCGGAAGGTAGGGAGGAGCTTGGAGTGTCCTCTCTAGAGAAACTCATAACAAGAGCACAAAGGCAAATGAGGCTGCTCCACTTAAAACCTTTCATCCTGTACGGGCTGACCTCTACCAAAGACAATGGGCCACGAAGAGGCACGAGTAAACTCCACTGTTTCAGAGACACCCTCTGTCTCTGAACTTCACAGCAACAACTCTTCTCTATCTGACCCACTGAAAGAATCATAGGAATGATATGGGAGGGCCCTACAATAAACACCAAAATATGCAAATACAAAATGTAACCCACTACAGCCTCAGCCGTAAAATACCACTGGCTCTCCAGATGCACTCTCAACAAACAAGTAGCAAGTGTAAATGTAACATCTACCCCATGTAGCATGCAAACACGCATCCATGCAGTGAAAGGATGGATTATCTCAAATTACAGGGTCCTGCCAGTGGTGCAGAGTATGTTAATGGAGTGGATACAAGAGGAGATGAAGAGTAGATAAAGTTGCTCCTATTGGCAGTCAAGCAAACCTGTTCAGGTGAGACAGGTGTTTTACCCTCAAGGTAGGGTGGGATTGGTACCACAGGTTATAACTAATATTGGTGATGGAGAATGTTTTCCATTGTATTGCGGGCACAGGTCAGAATTTTGGAAAGCAGTAGGGTATTTTGCTGGGCTTTGTGAGCAATGTCAGACTGCTCACTTGCCCATGGACTTTTAGGGCGCTACAGGTCCTGCCTGGAGAAGCGGTTCAAGGCAGAACTTCCAGAAAACATGGGAGGCAATATTGGCCTTGCTGTATGTGCTCTTCAGTCTCTGATGACTAAGTATATTTCTCCTGTATTGCATCATGGTCCTCCTGAGGGTGCATGGTCAGAAAATATTTTCCTTTACCACTATGGTACAGATTACAACCTAGAGGTTACATTTTGAATCCTGTCCAAACAGTGGTTTTTACAGGTAAAAGAATTCAGCGTTGCACTATATAAATCACAACCTGCTGCCCCCCACCCCCCCACACAATGTTCAGGAGGTCAACACTGCTGAAATGTACCAAGAGGAAGGTCCTCCAAAAATGTTATGCCTCATTACCAAGTGGAAAACAAGAGGTATTTATCAGACTCAGACAGAGGTAATGGTATTTACTGGCTGTGGTAAATACTTCACTCCCATCCAGCCCACTTGTAATTGTGGCCTATGGGCCTCACTACAAATGGCCCGGATTGTTTATGTTCATTTTGTACCTAGGGAGTTAACAATTGCAGGAGTTCTGTTAGCTCAGGCAGTGCCGTGATAACAGGGATTCAGAGATGAACTGCAGACTATTGAGAAATTAGCAGGACGAAGCAGTAACTGGATCAGATTCTCCAGGTAAATCTTTATTAAGCTGGTATTTCACCTGGAGAATTCAGCTGCTGTCTACAAACAAAACACCACAGTCCTTTATCTCAATTCAGACAATGTCGGTAACTGGGGTTAACAGCCCATTCAGAATTAAAATGGAACTCATAATGGGGTTATATCTGCCTGAAGGAATCTATATTTGTCTTTTGTACCTACTCTAAAAAAATTAAGGTCAATTAAACATTATATTATCAGAAATGTTTAGCATTGAAAGGCAAATGTGCATTATACCATTAAGGTCATTGAAAGCACCGAAGTGTTCAGTAAAAGCAGGCCTATTCTTCGTCTTGGAGGAAGGCAGCAATAGCAGCTCCGACAAGAGGTTGTGGTCTTTATTAAACTCAAAGGGAACTAGAACATACATGTAAAAGGGTGCAAATGTATACAGGTTCAAGTAAAATTCTATCCAGCAAAGGGTCAAAAATGAGACAGTGGATAAAACTCTTTACGATGCCAACAGCTAATTATTATAAGCCAGGCACCAATAACTAACTATGATCACTAAGAGTTAACGTATCAGTAATAAGGATTATATGCAGCATCACGCCTATGCTCAGAGCCAACGGGAATTCAAGACGGTATTTCAAAAACTCACTTTTCATGGAGAAAATGAAATATGAAAACATGGCGCAACAGCAATCATCATCTATGTGGTGAAAAAGTGCAGGCGAAAAACTTGTGCTGATGAAAAAGAGGTGAAGAGTTTATTTGAGAATAGAGTGCATGGCCTGTAAGATCATAGTTAAAGGAAAACTAGTGTTTAGCAAGCTTATAGGAATTTATGGCTTTAGCACACCGGCACATATTTTGTGTTTTCAATAGATTAGAAAATGATTAGTAGGAGCAGGGGACTGAATCAGCCATGAACACACGGAATCGGATAGGAGGTCTTAGGAGTACAATGATAAAGCACACAAACCAATACGCATGCATTCAACCCAAATATACATGCATTAAAAAGTAGAAGAATACTTAGTTTGTTAAGCACTGTTAGAATTGCAACTGAAGATATGAAGAGAATTAGGCAACAGTTTAGGGTCACAGGCGACTTCATGTTTTTCCATCACCAATGTGTTTTACATTGTCAAGAGGAGTCTGTCTTTTTCTTCGTTTTTGAAGTTACCCAACAACATTTTTCAGAAACAAACAAATGGAATGCAGCCTGAAAGCAGTCAATCAAGGGTTTGTCTACAACCCTTCCTAGAGGGACTACAGAATCGAGCTACGACTGACTGATGGATCCTGAGAAAATGTGAACATATCAATCTTGCCTTGAAACAACCATTTGCAAAACCAATAGGTTGCCCCTTTGTCACCTACTGGCTTTGCAGATGTTTTTTAGCCACGCTGCAGAGCATCCGCGATGCTGTGCAGTGTGGCTAAAGTTAAAAACATTAATTTTTGTAGCTGCACACACCACACGTCTACAAAATGACGTAGGCACTTATTTTATCTTTTCAGTTACCGAGCTGTGTTTGATTGGCAACTACAAAGAAAATAAAAAGGACAAAAGCTTTTTAAAAAATATTTTTTTTTTTTTAGAGCGGGTGGGGAGTAGAAGTAACACAGGAAAAGGTGGAGGGAACCGCAAAGTAACTAAGGGGAAGGTGGGAAGGCTGGACGCAATGAGAAAGTAATAGGGGAGAAGGGTGTGAGGGGAGAAGGGTGGGAGAAGGGTGTGAGCAAAAGCAGCATAGGGTTAGGGAAAAGCCACACAGAGGGCAGGGTGGAGGGAAACAATGGGGAAAAGCACAAAGGCTAGTTAATGGGGCAGGGAGAAGCAACCGGGTAAGGGAGCAACTCTGAGTCATGGAGAAAGACATAAATGAAGGAGAAAGCTAGACAAAGTCCACACTCTAATGTAGTGCTTCACGCAAAAGTGAAAAGTAGACCTTGAATGGCAAGCAGGGGAAAGAGCAATGCCAGCCAATCAAAGATTGCAAATAGGCAATGCACCATGGGTGGGATAAATACAAGACTGACAAGCTGTGAGAATAATAAGAAGCAGAAATAGGAGAGTAACGGAGAATAGCTAAACAGACACTTCTTTGTACTAAGGCTATATCACACATCAGCCAGACTGTGCTTTTCACTCCCACTTCAAAACAGGTAGAAATGCCTGATGTGTATCAAGCAGAAACCTAACCATGACCTGGAGAGTAACTTTTGAGCTGCCTGAAGCAGAAAAGATCTCCAACATATTTGGAAAGCATCTACGGCATACAGAAATGCAGTCACTGATACAGCAGCTTTGCTACTAAAGGAAAGTCTTCTTTTTAACAGTCAAAGCAGCTGAGGATGTTTTGAAAAAGTTCAGTCACGATGCAGAAAGACAAAAACTGGAAAACTCAATTTGGCTATTGCGCAAGTAAATCTAGAATTCAAAGGTTACATCAATGTGCAACACTCCTCTCAATCAATTCATTTTTTAAAATTATGTTTTGGAACTCCAAAGAGTTCCACATAAAAATATACAAGGAAACTCCAATATGCCAAATCATCCAAGGCTCAATAACAAAATGAAATGCATTCAAGGTCTTAACAGTTACAGATTTCATTGTACCATACAAAATAAATAGCAGCATTAGACACACTCCACATATAATAAAAGTACAAGATTTATAAAGTGCAAGTGTGCAAATATAAAACCAATTGAACAAATCCTTTAGAATACAGTGCTAACTAAGTCAGTTCCAAGGCTTTTATACCAATAAATACTCTAACAACTTCAACTGTACAATTCAAAGTACCTAAAATTCTACTAATAATGTACAAGGTATGTTGCCTAAAGGGAACCATGTTCAACATACTAAAGCTAAACAACACAATAGTCCTACTCTAAAATATAATTTAAAAAGACAATTTTTTTTTTTTAAACATACTGGTTCGGAGGGAGGGGCCAAAAGACAGTTGAATGAATGAAGAACCTATAGAGCGCATAGCTACCCTGAGGCATCCCAGTGCTAATAGCAGCAGCGGACATAGAAGCCAGCTTAATTAGGCGGGATTTTGGAAAAGCCAGGCTTTGAGGAGTTTCCGTAAGGACAGAAGGTTGGACTCCCGACATAAGTGAAGAGGAAGGGTGTTCCAAAGCTTTGTATGAAAATGAGCGCCCGCCACTTCTTACTTTTTATTTTTGGGACTGAGGCAAGAAGGAGGTTGGCGGAACGGAGACTTCTGTTAGGGCAGTAAGGGGAGACAATAGATTGAATAATTGTTGGTCCTTTCCCCCAGAAGCACTTGTGGGCGATACATAGAGCTTTAAATGTAATTCTCTCCGATACAGGCAGCCAATGGAGGGCCTTAAGTGCCGGCTTGGCGGATTGCCGGTAGGGGGTCTGGAAGAGCTGCGCAGTTTTTAACAATCTGTTGCTTGGAAATGGTAGCTCGGGGAGCTCCTAAAGAGAGGGCATTCCCATAGTCCAGGCGGGAGAGAATAAGAGCCTGGACCATTAACCTTCTGGCAAGGAAGTGAAGAAGAGGGAGGATTTTGTGAAGCATCCCAATAATGCCATAACAAGTGGCCGATAGTTTCGCTGCCTGATGTTCAAAGTTCAGGGAGCGATCCAGTCACATGCCCAGGCTTTTGATCTGATTTTTGGCTACAGGAGCAAGGACGAGACAGTTTGGCCACAATAGCCCTGAGTCAAAGATGGGAGAGTTACCCAGGAGCATAAGCTCCGTGTTTTCTCCGTTCAGTTTTTGGCAGGATAGCTCTATCCACTTAGCCACTTTCCCCAGACAGGGGCTCAGGCCGGAGGATGAATTTTCCGGGTGGTTTAAGGCCACAATAAATTGTGTGCCATCAGCGTATGCGACTATTTTTATACCAAATAGGTGGACCATCTCAGTCAGCAGGCTCATATATACATTAAATAGTGTAGGGCTCAGGGAAGAACCCGGACTAACACCGCAGCTGAGACATACGATGAGAGATGGTATTTCCTTCGAAGACCTGAAAAGACCCGTCTTCCAGGAAGGATTGCAGCCAGGTGATGACACCCCCATCACTCCAAGACTCCCGAGTCTAAGAGTCAGGATGTTGTAGTTCAGGGCCTCCTCTGCCGTAGTGATGTTGTACTTTACAGTCGTCTTCAAAAACGACATTGTAATGGCTGTAGTAGGGGACAGACAAAATGAGACAAGATTTAAATCCTGCACCCGGTTTCCACACACGTGGCAAAGTCTGATCTGCCTAGCTAATCCCTCCCATGCCACTGTTCTAATTTACAAGGGGAGCAAATTCAACCTTAGCAACAGGATGGTTCTAAGCACTCCGTGGGGAAGGTTCTATACAACATACAGTTGAGGATGTTATACATACTGCTCCCACTATTGTGTCATTACTGGAATGCCCTGAACACAATAGAGTATCTCTTTTGCGGCAGACTTCGGAAAAAAGTTAAGCCTAGAGTTTTCAAAACTTGTTTTGGAGAGAGCCTATGCCACTATGCCCAATTTCAAATAAATCTACGTCTTTCTTATAATTCCTGAAGAAAACACTTTTCCCCTTCAGGCAGGAAAATATTTCCTGTCTTAGAGCTACCAGGATAGGGTTCTCATCACTATTCACTAAGGCATTACCCCACCTTAGGCATGCAGCCATGGTGAAGACTTAAGTCGTGAGGAACCCAAATTCGTGCCGGATGGAGGCTGCGGGATTCAAATTACAAATTTGGAACCAAATGCTCCCCTTCACTTTCTTAAAAAATTCCCACTGCTGTTAATCCACTGATTCGCAGGCGTAAATCAGTACAGGTGGGACTTTAATTTTGTGAACTGATGAAAGATGTGCAAAATTTCTTTGCCCGCAGCATTTATAAAGCCTACCAATTGCGGAGACCTGAGATATTGTCTTATTTCTGCACTGATCAATGTGATCACTGCTAGAACACTTACTTGTTAAAATTCTTCCTAACTATGGGTACAACTTCACTACATCAAGAATATCTTCCCCCAGAAACCAATACATATTTTTCCTAACTCTGCATCCCCAGGACCTAAAAACTACGATTTCACTTAAGGTATTTAAGTCATTAAGATGCCTTTGTAAATCTATCAGAGTTAAGTCCAACAGGATGGCGTCATCTGCATAAAGTAGACTGCTCAGTTTCATTCTTCCTAATTTCAGTGAGTCTCCTTTACAATGCCCCACCCTACTCGGCAAGTCATTAATGTAAAGAGAGAAAAGGAGAGGAGCGAATAAGCACCCTTGCTTCAACCAATTATGGGTCTCCACTTTACTCGACAGGCCCCGGTTGCCTCCCATCAGGACCGGAGTCCAAGTTGAGGAATACAATGCAATGATCAATCTGAGCAAATGCAAGGGAATCCCCATTGCAGCCAGTTTCCTCCACAGTGTCCCCCGGTCAAAAGCAGTGGAGAAGTCTATAAAGGCATATTTTCTGGTTTGCAGGGCAGTAATATTATCTAAAGGGCCGCTATGCTTACGGAGCCCCGCTTGCTCTGCGGGGACGAGGTCATTACCAAAAGCCCAGTCCTGAAGATGGAGAAGTATGTCGCATCCAGTAACGCGATCTACCTAAGACGGGCAGGGGACGTTTTGGGACCCTTTTTAGGTCTCGCCTGGCGTTAGCAGTGCACATGCACTGCTAACGCCATGCGAGGGCCTTTTGTAATCAATACAGTTACAGAAGGGACTTTAAGCTCCGCTCTTGTTTTCAATTGGCACGCGTCATTGTTTATGGTAAACGCTGGCGCGTGATTGAAAATCTGGCTTTTGGGTTACCGCCTTCTCCACTTTGGCCCGGCCCACCTGGACTTCGACCGCAATCTTGTTAGGCAGCTTTCTTCTTATTGCTGTTGTGCGTCTAATTTCATTGCAACTTGCTCCTCTCAATCTTTATGTATATATTTATTTTTTTAAGAGGTAAGGCACACTTTTGTCCACCGTGTCTTTTCTTATGCCATCATTACAGCTTGCTCCTCATTGCCGTCCCGATGACACCCCACCTTGGCGCGTGCTGAACCTTCAGCAGTAGCAGCAACACGGGCGTCATGCTTAATATTTCAGCAGGCGCCCGCGTGACTTGCCTACCTTGCTAATGCTTGCTTTTGAAGAGAGGAACACACAGGAGTTTTGCCTGCTGTCTTCACCCATCCAGCCAGCCTGATAGCTACGAGTCTTTAATTTCATTGCATCTTGCTCCTCTCAATCTTTATGTATATATTTATTTTTTAAGAGGTACGGCATGCTTTAGTTTTAGCGGCTGCCCCACTTCCGTTTATTTTCTTTTGCCATCATTACAGCTTTTTCCTCATTGCCGTCCCGATGACCACCCACCTCGGCGTGTGCTGATCCTTCAGCAGTAGTAGCAACACGGGCGTCATGCTTAATATTTCAGCAGGTGCCCGCGTGACTTGCTCACCTTGCTAATGCTTGCTTTTGAAGTTTTGAAGAGAGGTACACACAGGAGATTTGCCCGCCGTCTTCACCTGTCCAGCCAGCCTGATAGCCATTGTTTCCGACAAGGGATCAGTGGTGGTGCCGGTCATTACTGTTTGACGTGAGCTGTGTCAGGTAGGCGCTGGTTAGTGCAACACCCATGTTTTGTACGCAGGAGCGCAGAGTTCTGCAAGTTGTAGTCATCCCTCCTCATATGCATGTTTAAGATTTTGTCCTAGTAAAACTCAAACAACTTTCAGGGTCATCCTCCTTTCCTAAGTTTCCTTTCTTTTGAAACCCCTCTCAACCCAACGGTCGCTCTTTCCTCTCCCAAGCATCTTTTTACTTACCCTCTTTCGGTCTTCTCAGCCCAATCTCTTCTCCCTTCCATATATTTCCTAATTTCATACTACATTTCTCTGCCTTGCCTGATAACTTCTCCCTGCCCGTCAGTTTCCATCGTCCCCTCCTTTCATCCACACTGTCTTTCTTCCTGTCTTTATCCATTACACTGTGCAGACGAGAATCTGCGTTTTGAGATTCCCAAGAGCGCATAGAGGCCAAGAAATTGGTGAACTTTGCAAACTATATAAAAAAGCGGAATCTCTCTTCCTAATTTGCCATCTAAAATCTTTTCCAATTCCTTTATAAATGTTCCTCTTTTATCCCACCGACCATTTTTTCCTTCATGTTCACTACTTCTTCCCCGTTTCCTCCTTTTAGGTCTTCGCTCGTTTTATATGATTCACAGTGTCACTGAGAAAAATTGCTCCCTTCATCCGCTTATTGCTGAGGGGGTCACTGCTTGCCAGCTATGTTTGCTCCACGGAAATACTCCTGGACGTGCCCTTCTCAAACATGTGTAATGTGTTTTCGGTCTTCGTGGTTCAGCTGATGTGCCCAAGTACTACTGACGATGTAGCTGTCATTAATACAACAGGAATAGTCATGACTGGGCTCTGAAGATCAGAGTTAAGGTGGCCACCTCTCTCTGTGCCATCACATTGTTTTCAGTCCTGGATTCTCATATGACAACCTAGTGCTTTCTGGGTATTGTAGTTTTATTTTGATAACACTGCACTAATTGAAATAAAACATGTGATAGCTGTGATTTGTAAATCAAAAGTCCAAGAGTTGAAACGCTGTAGCGCACTGCACCTCAGATATGCCATGTACTCCTCAAACAGGAGTCCATTTTCCCAAGGACCCAAAACACTATTTGGCTATCTAAAGTCCTCTCAATCATCCCTGTTCCTTACTTTTCAAGCACTCTCCAAAAAGGGAAGCAAGCGTTTTTTCCATCACATTTTTGTGGACTGTTGTTTTTACTTCTTTAACCCATCTAGTTTTGCCTCTCTGGAAAACAGTTTCTTTTATCATCTTTCAATACCTTTCTTTGGTTATCAACCTTCTTTCCAATACACTTCCATCTCACTTTCTACAAAATTGAACAAGTGATTTTCATCAATTTAATAATTCCTGAGGTTTTTATTTTACTCTCCTCCCTTGTCCTCCTCTACTTTGCAGTCTGTTGTTTTAAGTCTCCTTTCTTCATCTCATTACTGCTTGATGCAGCCTTCATGGCCTCTGATTCCTTACCATCCCTTTTTGTCCACCTCTCTCTCCTGATTTTTCATATATCACCAACTTTTCCCATTATACTGTTTCATGCATAACCTCTTTCATCCTTCACAATCCTATTTTGCCATCTTAGTTTTCTTATTTCCTCTTACCATCATCTTCAATCCATTTTCCTTTATATCTCTCTTGCAGAATCAGACTGGCAGCACACAGTTTACATTATTGTATATAATGTTGTGCTGCAGAGTAATAATGCTTGTAGATGGTGTGCTATGCTCTGAAGTATTGTGGTATTTAATTAGTTTCTGTTCGGAACTGCCAGTAAAGTCTATGGCTTTTTAGTTGATTGATTTGCAAAATGGTGCCGTAGAATGAGCCATTGCATCCCCACTTTTGAGTACAGTATATTGGATGGGAATCCTCCCCAGCCCTTCAAGAAAGGGTTAAACTAAAAAGCTCCGTGCCATCTGGGAGTAGTATTAAAATATTTCCCAGATATGTTTTTTTCTTCCTACTCTGCTCTATTACTACCAGATTCTGCCCACATCTCAGGAACATCAGTTGCTCTCATCCCCCCTTTCATTTACAGCTCTCAGGTACTCTGATATATCCAGGATTCCTCTCTGCAGGCAGGGGACAAAAAAAGCATTTGTAATGCAATAGATCTCGCAATTACGAGAGTTTGAGCTATTGGCATTGTAAATAACAATGCCTTTTATTTATGTTTTAGTTTGTAAAACATAAATAAATGGTGTTATTTACAATGCCAATAGCTTAAACTTGCGTAAATGCGAGACCTATTGAATTGCAAATGCTTGTTATATAATGGAACCACAATGCTTCCTCTCCAAGAGGAAAAAATAATCCCACGTGCATAGCAGTAGGAGAATACCGGACAAAGGAAATTAGCCCATGTGGAACTATCTTGTTTAATTGTAGCTATCGGAAGATCGTCTGGGCCCATCGCACCCGAGTACCTTGCCCCTTTAATGAAGCACTATTTCCTTACAGGAAGGAGGACCGTAAGCATTCCCTAATGAAGACTCAGTGGTTAGCTCCAAATTGAGCCAGTTCCTAGAGTTTAATGCATATAACTGAGATATATTGGGTCCACTCTGCATCTGATCTTAAAATGGCTTCTGCCTTAATTCTACTATCACAGTATTCGGCTATTAGAGTCCACTATTTACACCGGAATGTGCAACCCCTCTCAGTTTAATCCAATTTGAATAATCCACCCCTCTACATTCGGATGCTTTCATTCTTGTTCTTACCCGCTTCAATCTGTTGATTTCCCTTTGCCTAGTCAAGGAAGATTGCTTAAATTGATCCCTTCCTAGGGCATTTACCTCCCACGATGTAACCACTGGTTGGTTAATGTCATCAGCTCGTTTCTTCCTTCCACATGATCTAAATAAGGCCAGATACTTCTCAAACCAAGTAATGGAATTTAACAGGATGGGACCAGAGCTTGCATTTATAACAAGCCTTCATAAACATGTAAGATTTTTATTGGACCAAAAGGTGCGCACGTTTATTTTATTATACACAATACTATCTTCTCTGGGATCCCTGAGCTCCAGTGTCTTGACTTCCAAATTGACATCCACTGTGAGCCCGTTACCGGCAGTCTGAACATTGTTTGCACAGAGCACTTTCTTTGGGAGAGCAGGGGACTCCAGCCTCCGTCGACCATTGCGCCTGGAGGCGCTGTGATCCATTCAACGCGCCCGTGGCGCATAAAAGGAATTGCAGACTCCCGCAGCGCGGGACACGCGTGGGCGTGCCCAGGCCGCGCCCGGGCCAAGGACGGGCCAATCCATGCCCATCAGAGACCGAAAGAGGCCGGGCAGGGTCACACCACTGATTGTCATTGGAGACTTATTGCTGGGTCTTATTGATAAAGTACTGTGTTGAAACTTTGCATTGACCCCTTGGTGGGCCCTGTATTACGGGACGTTAGTATGAGTAAGAACAAGGCCACAACAGGGCAGGGGGTTGCGGGGACCCTGGATGCCTTTCTTCTGAGGGCTGAATCAGTCTCAAACCACGAGATCGAACTTACTGAAAGGAGATTATCCTTGGACCCACTATGTTCTCTCACACAAAATGCACCCCCTATTATCTTACCATCCATCCTCCAACACCGAGGCAGTTTCATCTCCTTCAAATAGCCTAGGTACTCTTGAGTCAGGGCCAGCAGTTATAATGGCACCGAAGTCCAGCGAAATATCGCATAGGTCACCTGTTACAACCAGGGGTCAGAAGGCCAAGATAGCGCATGGCCATATTCTCGCACCGCCACCCAAAAAAAAGGAAAGGGCAGGGTAACCGCAAAACAAACCCGGTCTTTGTTGAAACATACAGCCCGTAAGGTTTGTCAATCTAATAGTGAGTCCTCACAGGGGACGACATCGGTGCTGAAAGAGGTGCAATTGCCACATACTCTGAAAAATGAAGATCTTCTAGGTAAACTAGAATCAATGTTATTGGCCTTATTAGATCCCGTAATGCAAAAACATACTCAAATTGAAGCTAGGCTAGCCAGCCTCGATAAAAGTATACCACCCCCCTCTCAAACATCATTATATAGCCCCGGGAGGAGGAGCGAAGATATCTTAACAATTAATCATCCGGTAGGTCGAGGAATTGATGGGGGTCAGCCTGACTCTAATCCTGCCCTTCCCCTCAGGCCTATTCTCCCCGTATCCGAATCCAGAATTATGGATAGATTAAGTGCAGAGCCCTCCTTGGTCACAGACGGTGCGAAACAGGGACATCTCTTATCCGCGGAGGGTTCATCTAGGGATGTTGCTGGCAGGGGCAGTCACATCCAATCTCTGAGAGGCCAGTCCTTACCTTCTATGAGGAGAGTCTCCCGTACATGTGGTCTCCCAGAAGCCAGCCACAAATTTACATCTACCCCGGCAGTAACCCCGTATACAGTGGTGTTGGCAAATGTCCCCACAGTGTCATCCAGCTTTAATGAGCACCGGTCATCACTGATGAATAAATCGCTCCACTTCCTCAGCGTAAGGTCTGGGATAAACATCAACCTCTTATTCTCAGAATTTAAGATGGCTCGAAGAATAGGTTGGATTGGCCAGTCCAGAAAGTTTCTCAAAGGGGACTGTGTTGTGCTATCATTTACGTCCCCGGATCTGGTACAGACAATATTTGATAGGGCAGGCAAAGGGCCGGTTAGATCAGATGAGATAGCCATATTACCCCTGGGGTACTTCTATCCTCCACTTGAAGGGGCTCTTCTATGATAATCAGACAAGATATGCAGTTCCAGTAACCAATCACTTTGACATCTTTAATACCTTAGAAGATGTCGACTGACTGACCTATAAATGCAACCATATAAGGCCCACAGATAGGCAAGCTTGGTATATTGGAAATTGGGCGCCAAGTCAAGAAAATAGACCTCCGAATTAATCAGAGCAGGATAAGCCTATATCATATATGGCAGGTACAGCAGAAGCAGCACAGGTCATGGGACTTGTATCCGGGGATAAGACACCTCGCCTGGACTCGCTAACCTCTCAATTCCCAGTGGAAGAGACCCAGGTCACCGGTCTTACCTCCGCGGACAAGGACCCGCTACCTGAGCTATCTAATCTCCAGACTACAGTCCAGCAGCAGATATATCACGAAGATTGTAATTCCCACGACCTGGAGGTAGCCAGTCACCCCCCCCTTATTACCGTGAGCTCTGGGTGTAGCCTTGTATCATAAGCTCAGTAATTCTCAATGGTTTGATTATATTTTAAAATATGACATTTGCTTTCAGGAAATGTGGTTGAAGGACTCAATACACATGAAAGGCTTTAGAACATTTAACACGCATGCCATAGGGAGACTACACGGTAGAGCCAAAGGTGGGCTCTGTATATACGTCTCTAATAAGCTAAATTTCACTAAAATTGAATCTTACCTTGAGTCACCTTACTACCAATTGTTATTATTGTATTCAACTGCTTCTCACTGTACGATACTGGTCAATTTTTATAACATTCCACCTGATGGTGTCCCTACGGTGTCTAAGAAACTGTGCAATGAACTAAGAAGCATGTGTAATGCAAATGCTAAAGATAATATGCTCAATATGTGTGGGGATTTTAACTGTGCCTTGTGTCCCTATGAGGATGACACAATATGTGGTTTTAATGTGGAAGAAGGCATAAGTAACACACACTTCTGCCACTCAAGCACAAGGCAACCTTTTAATGAACTTGTGTTTAACTTAGATCTAGGTTTTGCTAATGAACTCTGCACTAGACCTGCTCCTATGCCGCAGACCTTTAATGGTAGGGGCATTTGTTCCACAATAGCATTTGTTCCACAATAGACTACATACTCTTATCAAACATGCATGCATCTAAATTGTTCACGTTCTCAGTCGATACCAACTCATTGAGCGATCATTTTCCATTATGCATAATGGTGACACTCACTGCTAGTAGACAGGGAAGGGAGGAACAAGCGGTAGACGAGGCATTAGCCAACCTAAAAATCGATAATGTTAACGGGTATACCCTTCGCTGGAATATGAGGGATCCAGAAGTGGTAAACAAACAACTAATCACCAGGTGTAGGCTGGCCTTTGATACCTGCCTGAACAAATCAGAGACTCCTGAAAGTATTCTATCTTCCTTTCAACTCATAGTAGGCGCGGTCCGGGACGTATTGTTCAAACAAGGCGGAAAAAAGTCTGCTTCCCAACGGTGGTTTGATTCAAATTGCTCTTGAGCATACTCCTCCCTGAAATATGAGTTGCATAATACCCCTAGGATCATCATCAAGATCAGGCAGGCTAGAAAGAATTATAAACTGGCCCTTATAGAAAGAAAGAATGCTCCAAGAAATGAAGCTTGGGAGCTGCTTATTATAGCCTCACAAACTAAAGATAGCGCCGCTTTTTGGAAAGCTGTCAAAAGACCATTTTTATCTTCGGGAGGTGGCCCATCCATTGAAGTAGCAATCACAGAGGGCCAGTGGATTGAACATTTCTCAAGGATATACAATGGTCAATGTACTCCCATTGGCCATGATAGCAATATCTCTGGAACTACTAATCACATGTTGAACTTACACTTCAGCATAGATGAAGTAAACAGGGCACTTTCCTTAAGCTCAGGTGGCAAAGCGTCAGGACCTGATGGGATCCCGGTGGACCTATACAAGTCCAATGTCATTCTGTGGGCTCCGATTATTACACAAATAATTAATCCTAGCTGTCAGGCAGTTTTTCCGCCAACTTGGGCAGAGTCCATTATTGTCCCCATTTTTAAAAAGGGGGACCGTCAGGATCCCACCTGTTACAGGCCCATTTCCTTACTGGACTCCATGGCCAAAGTTGTGGGACGAATTAGATTGGAACGCCTTCAGCTCTGGGCCGAAGATAACCAAATCTTATCTGACATTCAATATGGATTCCGGGAAGGACTAGGGACTGTAGAGCAGAGCTTAAACTAAGCTAATTTTATGGGGAAGTATATCAGGGCAAAAAAGGGCAACTTGTTTTTAGCTTTTGTCGACCTAACGGCTGCCTTTGACTGCACGCGGCATGTAAAGCTCTGGGAGATTTTCGAATCAATGGGTGTCGACATAAATATTATCCATTTTATTAGGCACCTCTATAATAGAGCAAAGTCACGTGCGTTTTGGCGTGGGGGGGGAGCGCACCGCCCCTTTCCCTATTAGGAGGGGAGTTAGGCAAGGTTGTGTTCTAGCCCCCTTCCTTTTTAATCTCTATATTAACAGGATAGGGCAGGCACTCATCAAGGATGCCCAAGATTTCCCCCAAATAGGCAATCGTCCCATACCAGCTCTTTTATATGCGGACAACGCTGTTATAATGTCCCGCACGCAGATTGGTCTCCAAAAAGCCCTAAACAATTTCTAAAATTTTATGAAGGACCTCGATCTTAGAATTATTATCTCAAAGACTTTTATAATGAGATGTGGACGCGGTAAACAGAAGCATAGGGATATGTATGTAGAGGGATACCAAATAGCCCCGACCAACAGCTTTTCTTATTTAGGCATTCTGTTTAGCCATAATGACACCTGGGGTCCAGCAGTTACAGCAAAAAACTGGCACTGATTAGAGCAACTGCTCTTGCCAGCTTTGCTAAATAACTGGGCCGGAAACCCCCGAGAGAACTTTTGAAAATATATCAAGCAAAATGTGTTTCAACCGTTATTTATGGAGCTGGAATTTGGGGTTTTGCTGACGCACACTCAATCCAAACAGTGGAGAATACTTTTTTTAAATATATTTTGTCAGCACTCTCTAGTATCTCCACGTATGTTTGTCATGCCGAGTTGGGTCTCTCACACATATCCGACCTCATAAAATGGGAGCCAATTCTTCTTTGGCACAGGATTTGGTCAAAGGACGAGACTAAATCAAACAGAGAACTACTACAGGATAGTCTGAGGCTGGATGGTGCGCAAAAAATCCCATGGGTCAAGTTCATCCAAGAGTTTACGCAAGACCTAGGCCACCCGGAATACTTCACCAATCCAAGTACGATTGCTTTGATCTCCAGGAAAAGCCTAAGAAAGGACGCCCTCCTTTTCCTGGATAAGCAAAGACTATCTAGGGAAATTGTAAAGCCTCGCGTCCAGCAACATCAGATGGTCCTTACTACTTTAAGTTTGGAGCCATACCTAATTTTTCTACCCGGAGGTTTTGATAGGTTGTTACTAATAAGACTCAGACTGGGGACCATCCACAGGTTTGTTTCTTTTCCAAACATGAGTCGGGGATAGTACATCCAACATGAGGTCAGAGTTAGTGTCAGATTTCCAAAGCAGAGTTAAAATTGACAAGAGAATCCTCTCCAAAGCATCATAAAATATATCAAAATTAGACCTCCCTTCCCATTTCCATTGACACCCTTGTTCATTAATTGCAATATGTCTTGTGCCCCTTTATTTGGGGACGCCTCTAATTTCGAAAGTCCAATGATTGTGAAAGAGATACTAGAAGGAAAACTGCTGTACAAAGCTGGCATATGCGGGCAACTAACAGAATAGTCCGCTGACCGTCTCAAAGCAGATTCTCGGGCCACCGGCGATTTTAAATTAGCCTCCATTACTTGATATTTTTCTATGCGTATGGCAATGTCCAGCAATGTAAAGTTCTCTAAATCCCCAGGGTCAAAACTGCAATCACCCTGTTGCTCAATCTGAGACACTCGTGGGATCTCTTAAAGAGGAGAAGGACCGGATGACGACTCCGCAACATTCAAGGGGCTAGTTATAACCACTGGGCTCATGGACTCCAGCGAAAACCACAGGTTCCAACAACTTAGTACCAACATCATATAGTTCAGATTTAACCTGGACATCCTCCATATCCATTTCCACTTCTTCGGCTTCTATAGTTAAAGCACATTGGTCAGTAAACTGAATTAGATAAGTTGCTTCCTCTAAGTTCTGTGTGATGAACTTAAACTGATGCGGAGCTGTCAGCTGAGAGAGAACCATACCTGTACCCAACTCATTTACGCTAACCGCACATGGAGCCCTTCCTAGTTCCTTATTCTTTAGCACTGTACCCCTCGAACCCTTCGAGAACATAGACAACACAGATAGATGGGAGTTCAAATGGGACAGATGAGCATGGGCTTCTTCCACCTGATGTTTTTTAGTAATTTAGGATGACTGGAGTAGTTAAGTAAAAGTCCAGATGACCCTGAGGCTGACCCTGGCGTGGCCGTGAGGGTGCGATTAAACGACCAGATCGCAAGCACCAAGAGGGCATCTTCAAAAACTAAGTGGATTCACCAAGAGTAGCAACCTTATTACTAGTCCACAGGTATCACCGATGCCACTGGTGCTCTCTGCCCTTCACTCTGCGATGCTTTCCTAATCAATCAATCAATGAAATTATTTATAAAGCGCTACGTTCACTTCAAGGAGCTTCTTGGCGCTAGCAGAGAGTAATCGAGAAAGTAGTCGAGAGGTTAGTTATGAGGAGTTGCATTAATAACTGTCATATGAGGGAGAACACAACGTTGTCAGGAGTAGAGAAAATTCAGGTTTTCAATAGCTTCCTGAAGAGACGTTCTGATTGAGCCAATCTCAATTGGAGCGGCAAAATGTTCCAGACTCTTGTTCCTGGAACAGCTATGGTTTTGCCTCCTTTAGTTTTCAAACGGTAGCTAGGGGCTGTGTTAGACCTGTCAGCCCTAGGGTGGTCTTCCCCTACATTGTTTGCCCTCTTTGCCTCCTACGGGACCCATATTTTTGTTGGACATTAGGACTCTTGACCCCTTACCACTGCTAAACAGTGCTGAGCTGCAGGTGCTCTCCTTTAAACACATGGTGACCCTAGTGTATCAACCATAGGCCCTGCTACTGCAGTGAGGCCTGCCTTTCATTTGCATGCTGGTAGTCTGCAGAGTCTGGGACTTTTTGCAACTGTAGCATTTTGTCCCAGGTTGACAATCAGGTAGGAAAGGGAACACCCCAGAGCCTCCTGGATTTTTCCAGAGATTTCCAACCCGCTAATTCTTCCAGAAGGTGCCGCCCCTCCAGGTCACCTGACATTAGGGCATAATAGGGAGGGTTCTGGCCACACATCTGTGTCACACTACTGGACCAGGAAGACCCTCTGCTGGAGTGAAGACTGCTGTGCCAGGAGGACTGCTACACTGCTGAGGTTGACTGCTCCTAGGAACTGCTGCCCCAAGCTAGCTGAGTTGTCCTGCCTGCTGATCTTGCCCTGCCAGAGGGGACCCAGGAACAACATCTCCAGTGTGTCTCCACTCTTATTTTCCCTCCTTTTGACTGGTCCCCCTCCTAGTTACTGGGGGGACCACAAGAACCACCAAGAATGCCCGGACTGTCCCTGTAACACGGTGTGCAAGGACATCTACCTGTCATTGGGAGACCTGTGCAGAGGACTGCATTATTTAAAAGCGCTGCAGGGAAGGCGCTGTGTCTGCCAAGGTCACCGCCACTGGCCCAAGATTTACACCCTACAGTGTCTGACAAAATTTCGCCAGCCTGGGAGCCTGCAGGCGCTGTGTACCCATGTCCTGAAGGCGCTGGAAGGGAGCACTGTTTCCCATAATCACCGCCACCGCCCGGGACCCTAACTGAACTGTAAAGCGCTACAGAGAAACGCGCTGCGAGATCCCCTTCACCGCCACAGGTCCTGTGACCTGTAAAGTGCTGCTGTGTTCACCGCCGCCGGCCTGGGAGCCGTGGGAAGGACAACAGGGCTTCGCCCGTGATGTCAGGAGAGCCGAGCTCGGATTGGCTCCTGCCGGGGAGTTGCCCAGCAACGAGGAGCACCGTCTGGGAAGCCGCACAGAAGCCAGAGGAGCGTGAGGCATCCCTCCGTCCCCAGAGCCCGCTGGCTGGCACCCAGGGAAGGAGCGTCCGCACCCTCAGGTAACTGCCCAACCAGGGAGCATGTGTGGGGCAAGGGGGGAGGCGTGGGATCGCGGGAAAGCGCTCGCGGCCTCCCGCCTGTAACTGCTGGCCTAGGAGTCTTCGTAGCGGAGCACTCAGCTGTTCCCTGACATTTCGGCCCGTATCTCGGTAAAGATCTGCCCCGGTCCCCCAGCAGAGGTTGAGTGCATACCGGGGCACAATAGCAACACGGGTATCAGCTTTCCTGAAGAAAGCATATGGCCAGGTACAGCGGGGGCATATTGACGGTAAAAGGCCCACGCTGACAGTAGAATTCCGGCTGCAAGGGACCCCCCCCCCCCCGTAGACTGCTGAATATCTGGGGCACATTGCCGACGGATATTTGTAACAGAGGCAGAGCTGGGCTGGCGGTGCCTCCAGGGACTCAGCAGGATAGCAAAAGTCTAGATAAATGCGTGAGAGGCCCTGCACGCTAGGACCAGCGCTAACATTAAAAGACCTCATTAATTTAGCCCACAACTTCCCACGGACTTTTTTAACTCCTACAAATATCAGGGACTGAACTAGTGCCATAAAGTGGGCCTAAAAGACTGAACTGATAAGTGCACAAATGTTTGCCTAAAGAAACTGCCTGGACTTGAAGTATTATTTTCTCCCACAAAGAACACTGTCAGCAAGTAGTACAATTTAAGAGCTCATAATTCCTGTGGGATATGTTTATTTGTTTATCTTGCCTGAGATATAGATACATATATTTTTATGAAAACCGGTGTGGTGTCCTTTTGTGAGTGCTTTTACTGTGCCCCTGTCGGTGTAAGTTGCACAAATACTTTACACATTGCCTCCTACGTTTAGCCTACCTGCTTTGCGCCAAGCTACCCTGTCGGAAGCGGTGGTCCCTACTTGGACTAGGGTGCATACCCCTGCCAACTAGAGACCCCGGTTCTAACAGGCTGCTAGATAGTTACCCGAAGATGACCGGAAAAGGTGTTGTGTGGTATAGGGGCGTATTCAGGACCTGAGATATGTCGGCCCAATGCTTTTATTGCTGTATAGGTGATTGTTAAAACTTTAAACAGGATCCTTTTGTGGATTGGTAGCCAATGCAGTCGTTGGCGTGCTGCTATTGAAGGAGATCCTCTGGGTAGCCTAAGCACGAACCTGGCCGCTGCATTCTGGACCACCTGTCATTTTTTTCAAACAGCCTTATTTCCTCCTGCAAACAGGCTGTTACAGTAGTCCAAACACTATAGAACCAGTGCTACAGCAACTGTCTTGCTAGCATTCATAGGGAGTAGGTCCAGGAACTTTCTCAAGATTTTTATGGTATGAAAGCACATGCCTGCCACAGCAAGTGCTTGGCTGTGGAAAGATAGAGTGGGATCAAACTTAATCCCTAGGTTCCGTACTGTGTCTGCAGTATTTGGAGGTGGAACCATGTTTTCAGGGCACCAGTGACTGGGTGTGAAGAGATTGGCTTTCCCGAACAGCATGATTTCAGTTTTTAGGCTGTTACATTTCAGATGATCGAGTTTCATCCACTTCATGACTGCCATTAGGCAGTGATAGAATTTTTGTCCACCGCGGTGGAGTTTCTGTCCATGGTAAGGATGATCTGTGCGTCATCAGCGTATGTAATGGCTTCGACATTGAAAGAATCTATCAAGAAAAGCAGTGGGGTCATATATCCGGAGGAGAACCACTATAGTGTCCATAGTGCGTCAGACACGCACAACACGGTTTTTAAACAATCTTGAACCAAGACCGATTAAAAATCTAGGTATACGAGTTTAACATCACCACCAACTTTCACCTCACTTGAGCACTGTTCACTAACCGCAATCACTACTGCAATAACAAGTGGTTCTCCTCCGGATGGAGGAAGCATATGGCAAAAATCAAACCCAATGATGATGCTGTCACGTTTTTGACACGGAGAACCAAGATATACCGCCTTACGGTTTGAGTACATGAATGAAGGTTTTTTATTGACAACCCAGACTAACACTGCAAACCCTGGTTACTTAGGTCAAGTGATCCATTCCCTTTGGATTTTGAGTATTAATCCAAGGAAGCTGAATGGATCGCAATCCTTTCCTCCTCCACACTCTTGATTTAATATATCAATTGACATAAGACACTAAATATGGTATCAAATCTCACCAGACTTTCCTTCACCTCAACCTGCAACAGTAAATGTTGTGGTCTGTATCGATCTGGTTTACTCCTACTCAAAATCCTCTGAGCTCAATTAATTATACCCTACTAGTCACAGCCAAACCATCCTGCACTACCCTCCAAGTTGCAATCCTTGTACTTTCTAGGATTTCTCTACTGGAATCCAAGCTTCCAGTCTACCAGAATTCAAAATTGGGTTCAAAAGTCATTACAACTAATGGGATGGAAACAATTCGTTCCTCACTCTTAACACTCCAGTAAATATGTACATTGATCTAAATATGAATTTTTCATAGATGCTATCTGTAGTCACTGCAGAAATCTAGCTTTTGAAGATGTGTGCATGTTTTTTTGCAGCAAGAACTCTACAACTGGCACAATTAATCTATCCCGTACTGCTACTTCTCTGACTTAATGTTAACGACCTCATCCTTACTGCTTTTGTGTACCAACAGCATTACTAAAGTAAAACGTTTATGATTTCAATCTTATTTTTGCTAAACATATTCATTTTCTATAAAGACTTGGAAAATATATACCTTGATGTCTGTATTTGGCCTGAAATGACCACTGAACACCACAAACAACCCCACTTTGGGAAGGAGGATACACTGGTTCTGGCCTGATACAGGGTGCACAGCTGGAGGTGTGTCATTATAATGTCAGCTTGTACTTTTCTTGAGTAAATGAAGCAACATCGGGATAGTTAGGACTTGTAAGATTTTATTGAATTTTGAATGTAACAGTCCTATGTATCGTCTATCCTTCCTTCAATAGAGTTTTCAGATTTTAGGAGCTATGAGGTAGTGTATATGAATTACTGGATGCTTGCGCTTCGATGGGAGTTCTTTCTGAGGTTTCTATTTTCTTCTAGGCGGTGCGTCACACCTCCCCCACTGTTTCCCTCAGAAAGAAACCCACAGGTAAGTTTTGGCTGTTTTATACATTTGTTTCTCTTTTCCCTTCCTTTTCTTTAAGGGCTTTCCAATAGTTTTACCTTATCTTTTTGCTTATCTAGCTTCTTTCCTTTCTGCTTAGGATTAGAAGATGGTTGCTGATTGACCTTGTCCAGTCATCACTTTTGACTACATTGGGATTATTTTGTCTTAGGGCCTCAAGTCTTAATACAAGTTTTCCTTGTTGCTAATTCCCTCCTTATTGTCCTTTATGTCCCTGTGACACCCTTTTTCCCCGCCAATCGCTGGCATGCACCTGCGTAAGCCATGCTCCCCCTGGAGCGTGGTGGGTCATGTAGCTGCTCTTGCGGGGTTCACCCTTGGAGTCCTCTGGAAGCCTGACTACGACGGGTTCTGCTGCACTGAAGTCACAAGTTCCTCGGGACCCGACCCTGGCAGCTTCTGGGTTATCTGGAGATCATTTTTTCCTTGAGGAAGACTCCACTCTAGTTCCCTTCGTTTCCTCCGACTACTTGGGTGGCAGACTGTTTTTGTTTTCCTCCTTCTGCGAGTATCTCGCTTTCGATTACCTCCCCGTCTCTGTGCCCCCCCCCCCTCCTTTGTAGCTGTGAGCCCTTCTCTTTCTTTGAATCCTCCTGGTTCCTGAAGAAGGAAAAAGTCTCTTGTTTCTACTGCTTCTTTTGTGTTTCCTGTATTCCAATAGCTTCCTTTCTCTCCTTTTCAGGTAAGTCATCCAATTCCTACTCTTTATTTGGGGGTTCACATTTTTTGACAGTTTTATTATTATTAATACTGGTGGTTGGAGTTTTATATACTTTTGAAGTTGCTTACTGTTTTCACTGGAAGTACCTGTCTTCTACTGCTGCTGTTGCAGGAGTTGTCTTAATTGAGCTTGTATTTTACTGTGCTAGTAGCTCTGTCATTTGTATTGTGCAGATGATGGGGCAAGGCTTTTGTATGTGAATGTACTTCTTAATATTAGACACGATACAGACCTGGTTGCATGCTATCAAGATCACCGTTTGTGCAATAAATGTGCTCAGATGAGAGATGCAAGTGCATGTCCTAGAAAGCAGGTTTGGAGATTCAGATGGTGAATTTAATAAAGAGTGTGCCTGATTGCTATGTTTTTCTGAGACTCGCACTAATGCTCCAAAGAAGAACAATAGTTACTTACCTGTAATCTGTGGTTCCCCAGTATTGGTGTCTTTCATAGATTCACATGCCTGAATCATTCCCCGTCGTTGGAGTGGGAGTCCCACGGTACATAAAAAAGCAATAATTATGCATATACTAACCCAAAAATCTTAGTAACAAACCAGGAAGTAAAGTAGCCCTAAGCTACAAGAAAAAACGTCCACACTTATGACTATCATAGTCATTATGTACAGTCCAAACTGCAGCCTATCCGGCGACAGCGCCCACCAGAATGTTCTCCTCAGAGGCTCAGGCTCTCAGATTTTCTCGCACAGGAGTGAACCAAAGTTTAACCGCCTAACCAGCCTCTGAGGGGAGGTGGGCGGGTTGCATGTGAATCTATGAAAGACACCAATACTGGAGAACCACAGATTACAGGTAATAACTATTGTTTTTCTCCAGTATTTAGGGTGTCTTTCATAGATTCACATGCCTGAATCAGAGTAGATAGCAGTACAGAACATAATGCTCATAAGACGCCCCTTTGTACCATAGTAAATATACATCTCTATAATCATACAAAAATACATTTGTGTTCAACATATTCCGAACAATTTCAAGACCTAGAAACAGTATGGAATAAGCGTTTTATAAAAAAAAGAGCATAGCGGAGGAGGGAGAACAGAGGCTCACCTTATTTGAAAAGATTGTGGAGAACAGCTTGTCCCACTGATGCATCTGCATCGCTTGAGGCCTCCAAACATTAGAGCTTGGTAAAAGTGTGTCTGTTGGACCAAGTTGCCGCTCTGCAGATTTGATTTAGAGGCACACCGGCAAAGAGAGCGGTAGATGAAGAAATTGCTCTCGTAGAATGCACTCTTGGGGCTGCCTGACTGTCACTGACTCTCCTTGTTGATGTCAGAGCCAATAGCAAAGAAACTTTATAAGAAAGGAACTTTAAGTACACTTTATGAATAGGTTCGAAGGGGTGCCGCATAAGTTGTGTAAGCACTACATTAAGATGCCAGGATGGAGGTGGATGCCGAATAGGGGGAAACATCCGAAACAATCCCTTGAAGAATTGCTGAATGACTATTTGAATAAAGAGAATTAGATCCATCCTGCAGAAACCTTGAAATCGCCGCCAAGAACACTTTCAAAGTAGAATGGGAGAGGCCCGATCTCGCCAAATGGAGAAAGAACGGTAACATTTGTTCTGGTTTTGCATGAATCTGGTGTATATTGACAGATTGACACCACATGCAAAATCTCTTCCATTTTAGCTTGCATGGTTTAATAGTAGCATGCGCTCAAGCATTAGCTAAAACTTCCTGACAGCCCGCAGGAATATTTAGGTGCGCAAATTCAAGGTGTTGAGGAGCCATGCCGCTAATCTCAAAGATGCTGGGTCCGGGTGACAGATTTGTCTGTTCTGGATGGACAGAAGGTTCGGTATTGGTCGAAACTGAATGGGATCGCACTCCGAGAGGAGGAGAAGTTCGGTGAACCAGTATTGGCAAGACCATCTGGGAGCAATGAGTATCATGCGACAAGGTTGTTTCTTGATCTTGCGGAGAACTCTTGGAACCAACGGAATCGGAGGAAAGGCGTAGGCATATATCTGCGACCAGTTCATCTTAAACGCATTCCCGAATGAGTCGTTGTGGGGAACCCAACTTGCAAAGGAAGGGCATTTGCGGTTCTGGCTGGTCGCAAACAGGTCTAGATCGGGGTGGCCCCACTTTCGAAAGACTCTGTTTAAGGTTGGTTGGTGTAGCTCCCACTCGTGATTGGATATTGTTGACTTGCTGAGGGAATCCGCTAGAACATTGGCGACTCCTGGCACATGAATAGCTTAAAGGCTGATCTTGTGACTAATCACCCAGTCCCAGATCTCTTGAGCTTGTTGAGATAGTGGGGCTGACTTCGTCCCTCCCTGCTTGTTCAAGTAATGCATACATGTAGTATTGTCCGTTCGAATTAGTACTGAGGCTCCCCGAATGATGGTTCGAAATGATTTCAGAGTCAAGAAAATGGCTCGCAACTCCAGAAGGTGGATATGCCACTTCTTTTGTTGGAAGCTCCATTTGCCGTTGACCGTCATTCCTTGAAGGTGTGCCCCCCATCCCTCGAGGGAAGCATCTGTGGTTATAGTGAAATCCGATAGCTCAACCAGGAATGCACATCCGTCCCTTACGTTTTTTTATTTGATTACACCAATGGAAGGCTTCTCTCATCCGAGGAGTGATGCAAACGATATCGTTGAAAGACCCCGAAATCTGCAACCATTGAAGGTTGAGTTCTTCTAGCAATGGTCTCATTCTGTAACGGCAGTTGGGTATCAAAGGGATGCAGGAAGAAATCATCCCTAGGAAAGACTTGTACAAACGGACTGAAACGCACTCTTTTGATAGCAACAAGCGAGCTAGATTGCAGACCTTGAGTTGTCTTTCTTTTGAGACGAAGGCCCGAGTCAGCTGGGTGTCCAATGTGGCTCCCAGAAAGGTCTTTTTCTCTGTGATGGAGTCAGATGAGATTTTTCGAAATTTATGGAGAGACCCAGAGATTGGAACAGTATCAGACATTTCTGAACATGTGCGTTTGTGGTTCGAAAAGAATTCGCCTTGATAAGGCAGTCGTCCAAGTATGGGACAATTTGAATTCCTTGCAGACGAAGGTGCACGGTCGCCGGTGCTAGGACCTTTGTAAATACACGGGGTGCTGATCGTAGACCAAACGGAAGGACTCTGAACTGAAAGTCTCTGCCAGCCACTCTGAACCGTAAAAATGTTCTGTCTGGGTAGGATTGGCACATGAAAATAAGCGCCTTGGAGGTCGAGGGTGGCCATGTGATCCCCTGTCGAAAGCAATTGCAGGATTTCTTGAAGTGTTAACATTCGGAAAGATAACTTTTTCAGGTATTTGTTGAGGGCACGAAGGTCGAGAATGGGGCGCCATTCTCCCGACTTTTTTTAGAATCTGGAAAAATCTTGAATAAAATCCTGTTCCTCTTTGTAAAGGAGGGACCTTTACGATTGCTCCTTTCCGAATCAGATTTATTTGGGGGAAAAAAGCTCCTTGAGATGAGCAGGAGGTGGTCCTTTGGGAGGAGAGTTTGGGGGAATCTTTCTGAACTCCAGAGCATGGCCTCTGACCACTATATCCAGAACCCACTTGTCTGTTGTAATTGCAGACCAGTTCGAGTAGAAGTGGGATATTCTTCCTCCAACTTTTGACTGGGTAAATGGCAGAGATGATGGCAGGTGGCGGATCTCATTGTTTTTTATTTGAATCCCATCCACCATAGGAGGGCTTCCTTCTTGATTGCGAGTAGGAGTTACCTCGCTGCCCGTATGACTGCTCCCTGTAGGGGTGAAATCTTTGATTACCTTGAGAGGTTTGATATGATCTTTGCTGATTGTAACCTCCCCTATTGGAGAAGGATCCACGTCCTTTAGCACCTCGAAAGGACAACTTCCGAAATTGAAGGCTACCAAGGAGATCGCCGTCTCCGTGTCCTTTTTAATAGCCTGAAGGGCCTCATCGACATGTTGGCCGAATAGTGACTCTCCATCAAACGGCATGTCAATAATCTTGGTTTGGACCTCTTGGCGAAAAGATGTAGATTTCAGCCAACCTTGTCTCCTCAGTACTGCTGCACCCGCTAACTGTCTGAATCCTGTGGATGCAATATCCATGGCTGCGTCAATGATTTCCGCAGAGGTACACTCTCCTTCCTGTAAAATAATCAAGGCCTCGGACTTCGAAGGCTCTGGCAGCATGTCAATGTAGGGGGAGATGTCTGACCACATCTGCCTATCATATCTCCCTAATATGGCTAGGGAATTTGCAGCCCGAACAGTCGTTGCAGCCATAGTGGAAACCTTCTTTCCAATCGAATCCAGTTGTTTGCCGTTCCTATCTGGCAGAGCTGTTATAGGCTAAGAGGGGTTCCTAGGCCGTCTCTGCGCCGCTTGGGCGATAACAGTCAGCTTTTGGCTGACCTATGAGGCATGCAGGTGAATTACTTGGTGCCTTATATTTTTTTTCCAACCGAGGCAGGACTGCAGGAAGAGAATTCAGTGCTGCCATGATCTTCAACCCTTCCTTCCAGATGAAGTCTATTATGGGAATTGTACTTACAGGGATGTGGAATTCCTATAGCCCGACGTCCGGGACATACTGTTTGGGGTCAAGGGCAACAAGTTTTCATGTGTATTTTGTCCTTGGGACAAGTAGGCCCAACCCCCTACAAACTCTTTGGCTGCCAGTTTACAGTACCATATTATGGATCAGGGAAAGGCATTGCCTGCAGTTAATGTAATATATGTCTCCATGTGTTAATGCTGTTCAAACCTGTATTTATGGTTCATTAATGCAAAGCCTTTATTATTAGGGTGAGCTCTCTAAGTAAATGTTGTAAGCTCAGACTGCACTACTGACAGTGGTTAGAGTATAAAAATGTGCCACACTTTAGCAAAGTTTAAACAATATGAGGATATGTATACTGCTCCCAGAACGCTCTCTGATTACATGCAAATATTTGAAGATTCTTTGCTTTCAAAATAAGATGTTCACATAACAAATGCCAAAACATTTAGCTAAACTACTGAAAATATGTAGGTCACATTTCTTTGCAGCATCATTTAGTAAAATGTGTTGATGCATGCTAGTTTTTCCCAAAAAGAGTAATAATGGAAAATAAGTGTAACTAGTTTTAATAAGATTATGGGAAACAAAAATAAACAAGCATTGGTAAAGCCAGTAGATCTGAAATTATTGGTCAGCCTTTTGGTCTTGGTTTTGTTAGTGTGGGAGCTGCTGGGCCCTTGCCATTATAACAAACAATGGCAAAAGCAAAAATTGTTTGGGTCTCAAAAAAGCACACATTACATAGTAGATCCTGGCACTGAACAAAACAATTGTATCGATATGCTCCTTGTGAAAGCACAGAATGCTGTCACTCATAGTGAAGCTAGCCGATAGACAGAAAGAGAGACTACATTTTAATACACACAAAAGGTCATGGTTAACGCCAGACCTATAGGGGCCCAATTATTAAATATTATTAAATAAAGTGCACCCATGTCCTTGGATTAAGTGCAGATGTACAACTTTCGTGAATTCACAAGACTTTACAGAAGTAGGCCAAGAAATAGTACTCCTAGAAAATATTTGTGAACTGCATTTTAGCATGGTCAAATATGCAGGTGTAGATTTGCTCATGCAAAAATCTGAGTGCTTGCAAGTTCACTTTCCATCTAACCACTTATTTCCCAACCCTTGAAGAAGTTTTAGGTCTGCCATTGTCAGGAGTAAATATCCATTCTTTCTCAGTATGGGAAAAGATTAGAGAAGAGTTGGTGAAAACTCTTAAAACATGCAAGTTAGTAGATTTGCACAGACTCCTGAGGGCCTTCCAACCCTGGAACTGCTGCTTACCTTTACCTTCAGCCCCAGTATGTAGATCTGCGGAAACGTGGCAACATAAGGGAATTGCTGGAATTCAAACCCTACTATGAAGGAGCCCTGGCATAAACAGAGAGGCTATTTCAGAGCTCTTATATAATGAGATTGCTGTCTTAATTTGTCGCCGCATTACATTGCACAAAAGAGACAACTGGATTTTGTTACAGGACAAGTAGATTTATGAAGCAAACTGCCCTATGTACAAGTAGATGTTTTATTAAATTCCACACCCCTGTACTTATCTGCCTTCGTGGTTGATCTTTAAAATCATAAAGAAAGCAATCATCTTTCTTTGTCTCCATAGGTATTAGAAACCTTTTTGTCGCCCTCTCCATAAGGAGATGAAAATCTCCAATGTCTACAGGAGGAGAGTCAACGGGAGCTGGAGCGGACGGTGATGGAGTTTGGATTTTGTATTCGTCCCACTCCAAAAGAACAGACCGATCATCCACCTCTCCCTCTTCCCTGTCATCGTCTGTGGTATTAGCATCATGGGAATGACGAGATGGTACTGGAGAAGGTGGTCTAGGAGATCCTAAAGAAGATACAGGAACCCTTGGCATGGGCGTCGATGGAATAGACTCCGCCGAGTCAGAAGGAAAACGACGATAATAGTCTAACCAACTTATATTGCAAATTATTAAGGAAGGACAAAAGGCATTTGCGCTGTGGGAACCGTGACAGGAGCTGGAGGTTCAGGCTCATGAAAAGATTCTTCCTCCTGTACGTCGTCCTGATACTTTATAAACAATTCCAACTGACTTCTAGCAGTGCGGAATCTGTCATCCTCTCCGGATCCTCCTTCTTCCTCAGAATCCAGTAATTGCTCAGGCAACTTCAATGGAGAAAGAGCTTCCAATGAAGAGCCACAGCGATATAGCAAAGAAGCCGCCGTTGTAGGCAGGGCAGAGGAGACAAGGCCGATGTTGCCGACCAAACTTGCAAGTCTGTGCAAGAAGACAAAAGAGGCGTCGACAAGATCGTCGTCGATGGGGCTGGCGTCAGGAAAGTGATTGTCGACGAGTCAGCTGTTTTTGTCGACGACGCAATCTTCGCCGACGAGGTAATCTTAGTCGACGAGGAGGTCGCCGACGACAAGGCAATCTTCATTGACGAGGAGGTCGCCGACGAGGCAATCTTCGTCGACGAGGCAGCCGTCGTCGACGAGGCAGCCGTCGTCGACGAGGCAGTCTTTGACGACGAGGAAGTTTTCCTCGACGAGGTGGCCGTCGACGCGGCAGTCGCCGACGAGATCTTCTTAACCTTTGCCGTCGACGGAGCGCTGACGAGAGATGAAATCTCCTTCGTCAACAAGATGGGTCGAACAGCAACAAAGACCAGCCTCGACGGAGATGAAGCTGATGCCATGATCATCTTGGGTCTCGGCGACGAGAAGGTAATCGTCGACATAGAAGTAGCGTCGACGAGGATAATCGTCGACGACGCCGTCGACTGAGCTTTTTGCTGAGGGAAATCTTTCTCAAGAAGTCTTTTTGATGTCAGAGACTTTCCAGTCTTTCTCGGGGGCGTAACAGGCTTAGACTTGGAAGGTGGAGAAGCCTTTTTTTGAAGAGGAAGTAGAAGGCAAGCTAGAGCCCTTAGCAGGCTGAACTTTTCTTGACACTTTAACCCCAGGAGACGATAAATCTTCCTCAGCCATCCTCTTTCTAGAGGACATAGATGATCCAGGGGCCACACTTCCCACCTCAGATAAGGGGTTATCCATGTCCTTAATCTTCTGTAGCCACAGAAGTAGGCGCCCTTCTCTATCTCGGAGGGTCTTCTGAGGGAAAGTCCTGCAGATTTTACAATCTCTCACCTCATGATCCGGATAAAGGCAGTAAATGCACTTCTTGTGAGGGTCTTCTGAAAATAGACTGAGCTTCCCACAAGATTCACAAGGCCTAAAGAGAGATCTCTTAGAAGATGACATTCTGAAGAAAAGAAAAAAAACAGAAAAAAATGTGAAGTACTGAGCAGAGCTCAGGGAGACTCCCTTCACATGACGTGCGGTAGAAAATCTGAGAGCCTGAGCCTCTGAGGAGAACATTCTGGTGTGTGCTGTTGCCTGATTGGCTGCAGTTTGGACTGTACATAATGACTATGATAGTCATAAGTGTGGAAGTTTTTTCTTGTAGCTTAGAGCTACTTTACTTCCTGGTTTATGTTACTAAGATTTTTTGGTTATTATATGCATAATTATTGCTTTTTTATGTACCGTGGGACTCCCACTCCGACGACGGAGAATGATTCAGGCATGTGAATCTAGGAAAGACACCCTAAATACTGGAGAAGGACATTTCCCATTCCTTGATGGTCTTTTACATATATGGCAGCTGAAATAGGGCTACAAGGAGAAATTACCAATGTGGTTAAATCTTGTAGTATCAGTAGATTTGTGTTAAACAAAAGGCATTAATTATCACTATAGTGTACAAGAAAACCACAGCCGAGCATGAATTGACCTCTTTTTGCTCCCTAACATACCATAAATAAGAAAACTATATTAGACGCAAAGACTGGTTGTGGGAGGGATGCTGAAATACAATGTTCCGCCGGGCGGAGGACAATAGCGAGAGGCTCGGGGCTCAGCTAAGGAGAGTTTGGCATCCTCAAGTACGTGCAACTAGGCCTGGGAAGGCATCGCAACAAGAGAGCAACGAGTGTTTTGCACACACCTCGCGCTATGAGGGAGGCTGTCAAGCTCCCAGTTCGGCTGAATTCGTAGCGGTACAGTGGAGACGCGGCCCAGCAGCGGGTTGGCGATCGTAGGGCTGGCTGAGGGTCTCGCGGAAGCCCATCCGCATCACCACACAGCAGGCAAGTGACCGCCCTGGAGGGACAAGTCTCAGTGGGTGCTCGCCACCGGGAGAGAGAGAAGCCGAGCAGAGGGCGATAGCAGGAGACCCGGGGCTTAGCTAAAGAGAGTCTGGCGCCCTAAGGTATGTGAATCAAGGCCTGGGTAGACATCGCTGTGCGCCACCCGACAACATCCAGAGAGCGAAGAGTGCTGCGCGCACCTTGCACAGCGAGGGAGGTTGGCAAGCTCTCCATACGGCAGAACTTGTGACGGTCCAGTGGAGACTCTGCCGTTTTGAGATGCGGCCCAGCGGTGGGTTGGCGATCCTGAGGCCGGTTGGGGGTCCCGCGGGCCTGCGGGAGATCATTCGCCCCGCCACACAGCAAGAAAACGACCGCCCTGGGGAGAAAGTTGCAGTGGATGCTCGCCACTGGGCGAGAACGGAGCAGGGGCAGAGGATGATAGCGGGAGGCCCGGGACTCAGCTAAGGGGAGTTTGGCATCCTAAAGTATGTGAATCAAGGCCTGGGACGGCATTGCAGCGTGCCAGCGACCCGCGTGGGGCCTGGAACTCCGAAGCAACTTGCCGATGTAGTGGTGGGTGACGTCAGGACCCCTGGAGCTTCCTGTGCGGCATAGATCTAACGCTGGCGGGGGGGGGACAAGATCAAGTGCTAAACACATCGAAGATAACAGAGTGAAAGCCAGGGAGTGAGACCTACCGACTCACCCTGGGAGGGAGGAGGGGCCCCCTTGAGCCTTGCCAGAGCTGTACAGACGGAGCACATTGTCGACCCACCGATAGGGTGAAACTGGATTGCGGTGCCTCTGGGAGAGTACCGGGAGCCGCTTCTGAGCCCGCCGCTGCTGCTGCATTCCATCCCGTGTGGGCTCACACGAGGCCCACCAGTGCCCGCTACAGTCTCCTGTTGGGGCACAGCATGTCCTCTTCCCGAGGCGGAGAGGAAAAAACCCTCAAAGACTTATTTGCGAAAGCCCAGGGCAGTCAGCAAATGGGCGATACACCAGCAAGCACCGAACAGTCTGCACACATGAGCGGCGAAAGTGGTGAGCCGATTACGAAAGCCTTTCTGGAATCCCTGTTCATAGCACTACGGGAGGACCTGCAAACACTTAAACGGGACCTCACGGCTGAAATCAAAGATATCCGCAGAGATGTGGACAACATAGGAAAGAGGGTCGCTGAACTGGAGGTGAAAAGTGACAGGAGAGATGCAGAGTTGGCGACACTCCAGCAAGTTGTCATTCGGATTCACGATCAGCAAGTAGACCTGCAGTCCCATCTTGAAGACTTAGAGAATCGGTCCCACCGCCATAACATCAGGATCCGGGGGGTGAAGACCGATGAGGAAGCAGGCGACATCTTTAAGTACAACAGAGAGCTTTTTAATCATATCCTGGGCAAGCCGCTGAATGCCAGCCTTAGATTGGATAGGGCGCACCACACCCTGCCACGGCCCCATCATGCGACATTCTAGTCTGTGTTCAAGACTTTCGAACCAAAGAAGAAGTTTTACAGAAAGACAGATGCACCCCCTGACATTTCACGGACAGACCCCTGTCCTGTACCAAGACTTGGCAGCACTCACTTTACAAAAGAGGAGAACCTTCAAACCCATCACCTCACACCTCCGACAACGCAACATTTCCTATAGCTGGGGTCACCCTTATCGTCCGGTCTTCCGCATTGATGGCAAACTTTTCCAACTGTGTTCCCTCTCTGAGGCCTGCCGCCTGCTCGGAGTTTACCCCCCAGCGGAGGAGAGCGGCGACGAAGGCCCTACCCCTGGCGCGACTTGCATTATTTCCCTTGCTTACCTCTGCTCTTTGCAGAAGGATTTCAAATAGACACTTGTTTAGGGTTGTTTTTCTAGGGTTTTGGGGTTCCTTGTCCACCCTTTTTAACTGATAGCACAGGTCCACGTAGAAAGAGCCTTCCAGCACCACGCCCGCTCACTATTTACACGGCATCGGATTCCGGATCCCGTCCATGGCCCATCCATCCTCATCTGGTTAAATGACTCGCACCACACTTAAAATACTCACCCTGAATGTGAGGGGACTTAACAATCCCGTTAAACGTAAAGCAGTCCTGTCATGCTTAGAAGATACCAATGCAGATATATGCCTACTCCAAGAAACGCATTTACTGTCAAAAGATTGCCACCGCCTCAAATCCCGTAGATTCCCGACCCAGCTGTTTTCCTCAGGCCCCACCAAATCGGCCGGTGTGGCCATATTGGTCACCCAGCGGTTTCAGGGGGAGATCCTCCATAAGGAAGCCGAAATTAAGGGACGACTCCTCACCTATCGTTTTACTTTAGGAGGTTTAACATTTACCATAGGCTCAGTATACGCCCCTAATGAGGGACAGGAAAAGTTTCTACACATAGCGCTCACCGAAGTGACAGCCACAACAGAACGCAGGATCCTTTTGGGGGACGACTTGAACTTGGTCTTTGATAACGATGCAGACAGATCATGTCAACGCACCAGTCAGACAGGCGCATTGTCGACAGCAGGTTTAACTCGACTACACAACTTAGGCCTCAAAGACCTGTGGCACTGCTTCCACCCCAATAGCCGTGAATATTCTTATTACTCTAACGCGCATAAAACCTATGCTAGACTAGATTACCTGCTGGCATCTGCACCTCTGCAAGCGTTAGTAACAGACGTGGAAATAGGAGTAGCCTCTTTATCCGACCATGCACCAGTCATCGCAACCTTTACTCTCGATCCCATGCAGCGACCCTCTCGAATATGGCACCTCCGTGACACACTCCTACACCGCGCAGCAGTAGTAGAACTGATACAGCGCTCCATAAAAGAGTACCTCTCCCATAACGCTAATAATGACACCTCCCTCTCTACACAGTGGGCAGCACTTAAAGCGGTTATACGCGGGAAACTGGTGGCCATATCGGCGGCAGACAATGTAGAGCGCAGGAATAAGAGGGACAACTTACCCAAAAAACAAAAGAGCTAGAACAGATGAACCAGCGGACAGGGGCATCACGGGTTTGGCGCCAACTAAAAGCAGCGCGACAACAACTTGCAGCGTTGGACCAAGACAGAGCGGAGTTCGCGGCCCTCCGGCTGCGACACGCATACTACACTGGAAGGGACAGATGTGGCCGCCTCCTCACCCATAAACTGCGAGAGACCCGACAGAAACAAGGGGTCCGGGAGATTCAACAGGGAGATGGTCGGCGAGTTTCCGAGATCGCTGAGGCGTTAGAGACTTTTACGCCCACCTCTATGCCAGCTCACCACTGTCTAATGCGGACGGAGCTGCCTTTCTCGAGTCTGACGGCTTGCCAGCCTTGACTAAAGCTCAGGCAGATCACTTGGACAGCAACATTAGAATAGAAGGTCATTGCAGCCATCTCACGTCTTAAACCTGCCAAGGCTCCCGGGCCCGATGGCTTCCCCGCCATATTTTGCAAAACGTTCTGTACTCTGGTGGCCCCAGTCCTAACTAAGCTTTTTAACTCATTGCCAAACCGGGAGCGATAACGGAATAAATGCTTGCAGCTTCCATAGTGGTTATCCCGAAACCGGGAAAGGACAAGACCACCTGCGGAGCTTATCGCCCTATATCCTTCAGAGGTTGGCTATACCATCTACGGCATGTCCTGGGGATGGAGAAGCTGACCTTGACAATCGCAGGGAAGGGATCCATGTTTAATGAGCTCTGGCAACCATTTTTGTCCCTTCTTTCCTCCGAGTTCAGGGAAATCACCTGTCCAAGGTATCTCCGCCTCCTACGGCTCTCTGATCCACAACTGGCCGAGAAGTAATACCCAAGCTCCAATAGCGGGACTCAGGCAACGCGTATATTCGTTTGTTTGGTGGACAAGAAACGGGGGGTGGGTGGGGGTTAGAATAGGTTTCCTTTGTGCTTCACATTATGTTTTGATTCTAGTTTTGATACATTCTCCATATGCTTCGATCACCCAGTGTTAAACGTGTACCTATTGCTACGATACAGCTCTTGCAATACCGAACGTACTGAATGTTGATAAATTTCAATAAAAAGGTTTCAACCATAAAACAGTGCTGCACAAGTCACCAACCAAAATTTCCTATCACCGAGTAAGACCGCACACCAGGTCAACCATATATTAATGACCATGGCAGCCCGAAGAGTCTATATACTGAAGGTAAAATGGGCAGTACAGGTATTAAGGCCAGTATCACAATGAAAAGAAAATCCATAAACATTAGGAATTTACCAAATGTAGCCTTCCGTCTTAATAATTTATTGTAACCTACGAGGACCACCACATTTAATAAGGCATATCCTAAGACAGTAGCATGATAAACACATACATGATGGCCAGGCAAGGACATTCCTCTGAAGTACAGGAGTGGAGAAGGAGGGTGTGGGTAAACTAACAGAACAGCCCATACACTCAAAGGCTGCATCTGGACTAGTGCAGGTCATCAAATATTAATACTCAATGAAAAACACAGGCACTCATCTCATCGTAAGCGACATGACCATAAAGGGCCTATAAAATAACACATGCACCTCATTCTAGTGACGGAGCCTCACAGGTTGCCCGTAAGTTTCAAGAACCATGAACCACATGGAGATTGCTGTGGGGATAACCTATATGCAGCGGTTAATATTCAGGGAGGCGGAGCGCAAACAGAATATCACAATACACAGCTCAATGAAACAATGGATTTAAAATTTACACTAAACCAAAAGGGGAAATGCAATGCCCAGTTTTTAATACTTTGAAATCGATTTTCTTTTAATCGGATGTAGCTGAGACCGTTACAAAACACCTAAAACCTTTAAAGAACAAACTGTCTCTGGCCTAAGTTCTGAACATTAGACAGCAAAAAGTATTTTGAAATGAGATTAAAATTACAAGCAAAATGGCATGGAATTAAAAGTAGAAACTTGGCACTGGATAGAAGGCTTAAGAAAACAGAATACCAAAAAAGCAAATAATGTGCACAAATTCAGAACAATCTACTCCTAAAACAATGTATAGTCCTGAATCTTTGCATCTACAAAGCTACGATTGAAAAGTTACATTGGCTTAAATGGGTTCCCAGCTGTGCTTACACCCTCACCTTCCTCAACTGTAAGAAAGGCTGTCTAGGTCTTTAACACAGCAATGTTATCCATTTACACCAAAAGTACGAAGGTTGTTTTGATCCAGTCATCAATGTTTCACACCCACCTAGATGGTTCCCTTCTACACACTTAACGGAAAAATACATGATATTCTAGGAAGCATCGAGGACATTTTTGTGAAATTCCAACAATTAAGTCTTTTCTTCGATAGACTATGCAAATTATCATTACGAACTGCCGTACAATTATAGTCATCAATTTGACCCAGTTCTTTGTTAGAATTCTGACTATGATTAGGCCAACTGGAGGAGATACTTTAGCTCCCCGTTAAAATTAATTTTAATGGGAAAATATCCTAAATTGTTTCCTTCCCTCAATTCCATTTTCATTTTGTCACAACCACCTTTTCACCAGGGCATAAGAGAGCACCCACTCACTTCTCATTAAAACAGGCACCCTGGATGTTCTTTAACCTGTTTTAGGAACCTGGTCTTATTTTGTGTAAGAAGTTTAATGACTGTCTCCTATCAAAGTGGGATTTTCTGTGTTGAAGTTGGTTTCACACCTGCACAATGGAAGCTAAGGTGGTTTTAGACTCTGATTTGCACAGGGCTCTCTCAAATGAGAAATGAGAGAACCTTAACATAGAAGGTGCAAGCTCCAACTGGGCTTGCACGAGATACCCTACTGTGCAGTTATGCCTTCCCTCATCTGTTAACCAGCATCTCATCATTAGAGAAGTTTTGAGAGGAATGGAGAAACCAGGGATACCTTTATCTGGTTTTTGCAGGGGCTGAAGGAGGACAGGTGCTCTGCATTAGTTTGCCCCCACATGGAGCTTTTAGCCGAGAACATTGTAAGGTGTACTGTATTTAGGGGAGAGGAGTTGGCCTAACGGTTAGGGTGCTCGACCTCGGACCTGGGGGAACTGTGTTCGAGTCTCGGTAACGACGCTAAACCTCCTGTGATTCTGGGCAAATCACTTAATCTTCCTCGTGCCTAACAAAAAAAAAAAAAAAATGAATGTGTGTCCTCATGTGACGTAACTGGTGCCATGTAAAGCGCTCTGATACCTGATTGGATTCGGGTCAAGTTCGCGCTATATAAAACTCTGCTACTGTGTAAACATTATTGCTGTCAGGAGGATCGGGTTCTCCATAATGGCGGAGGAGCGTCGCCCCACTGAGTCAGTCAGTGGAAAATAAAATAATATAACAATATTATAGTTTTTTTTGTGCTGACAGACTGAGCCAGGGAGTCTTGGGCTGGGCCAGGCATGGCAGGGAGCAGGGGGTAGTGCGCATGTTGGCTGGCTGTCTTAGGCTGGCCAAACAGACATGTACACTTAGGTTTCTCCAATCAGGCTGTGTTGCACAGCCGGGTTGGAGAAACGCCATAGGCACTAAGACACTGTGAGGGCGAACTAGGCCGTTCAGACCAATCCTGGCGCTGCTCTCATGCTAAAACAGTAGCGTCTGGATTGGGTGGGGCGCCCGTGCTGGTGTCTCAGGGACTTCTGGGACACGATCAGGAGTGAAGAGGAGCACAGATGAGTCTGCAGTAGGACAGTTACTTAAAAAATATATATCTCCCTTACCCCGCACCTTACCTCCCACTGAAGGTTTGTAGCGGACACCACTGGCTGTCAGCAAAGTCAGCACATGGCTCCAAAGATCAAGCTAAATAAGGACAGACATTCAAGCTCAGAATACTGTGCTAGGCTAGTGGGGCATGCTTGTGTACTTATATATACTGTTACGAAATGATACTACCACTGGCAATAACAGACATTCATCTCAGGAAAGCACTTAGTTCTATTCTTCTTCATCATCACAATCTTGCTTCCCCATTTACTGTCTGTGTAATGTATGGCAGACTTCAACCTGGCACTGTACTGCTTTGGGGGAGAACACAGGATATCTTTTTAGGTAGAGCATAAAGTCAACGCCCATGAGCTGCTCTGCGAGACTTGTTGTCTTGGAGTATGGAATAGAAGACCCGCCCACTCTCCGCCCATATTTGACTTTTTGTATTGGCTGTCAACAATAAAATTATGTTGTGAAGAAAAACAAAATGCTGGCTTCTGATTCGTAAATAGGCTAGTTAGTCCCTCCTTAGTACCGCCTTGTCTTCATCTGTAACATCCCATGGCGACTGGCCCTTTTACTCGGGACGTGTTCCTAAGTGTGAGCATTATTTTCTTTGAGTTTCTCCACCTGCACGACGTGCTTTGCTAGCATTCACCCTACTTTAAGCAGCTATAAAGTTAACCACTCTGTTATAGTCCGGTGAGGCAGGAGCAGAAACTTTTATGTGACAATTTCCAAATACCGAACTCCAAGTATTTTTTTACAACTATAAAAGTACTCGGTAACAGTCTTCATATTTACATAATATACAACCTCTGCGCCAAGTGGAATTCTGCTTAAAATTGGTAACAATTCCAAGCACTGTGAAACTGTCTTGGTAAAGCCCGAACTCGCTGAGTGCAGCTCAACAGGTTTTGTGCGTGGCCCCGGTCTGTGCTCCTCTCCCCTCGGACTCCCCGTTTCTCCTTGGTGTGCTCCTCTCCTCTCAGGCTCTCCCTCTCACCGTTTCCTTCCTCTTTCTTTGAAGGCATCATCCACCTTCTTTCTCGCCTCGGTGACCTTTGTCCACTTTTGTGCTTCGGCAGAAGCCATTGGTTTGTTTGCTGTTGCGATGTGCTCAGAAGGCTGGGGAGGGGATCTTAAGGTTTGAATGACAGACGGAGCATGCGATCATAGATAGGTTCACTGGGGTGTTTAAGGGGGAAACCAGGGGGTGACCGACAGACAGCACTGTTGGGAACCGTATAGGAGAAATGAAATAGGTCTCGCATTTGCGAGAGTTTAAGTTATTGGCATTGTAAATGACATGCCTTTTATTGATCTGCTTTAAAAGCCAACACATAAATAAAAGGCATCGTCATTTACAATGACAATAGCTGAAACGGTTGCAAATGCAAGACCCATGGCATTGCACATGCTTCTTTTCTGGAGGGACGATTTTCCTTTACATGTGTGGCAAGAGTATGGAGCACAGTCTTGACTATCCTTAAGCACGTACCCGTGCTTGAAAGTTGTTTTTTAAACAATTGTGGAGGGTACCCTCTGTCTAGAGACAAAAGCTTACTACCAGAACAATAATCTTCAAAAAGATGAAAACGATTAGAGAGCTGCCCATCATTAAGTATATTTTAAATTACCTTTAACAGACACAACTGTTGGAATTATATGAATCAATCCTAAAGAGGATATACACAAAACAAAATCAGCAGTCATGTGTTCTGAATTACAGCAAGTCTCTCCCAACAACCATCTTTATAGAGATAAAATAGGCAAAAGGTACATTATTCCGTTGATACAGAGGAACAAAACCACAGCAACTAGCTAACCTTTAGAAAACAAATGTAGAAAACTCACACAAACTTATTTTTTGCGATTGGACTTCGTTCTAAGTCCATTTAAAAAAAAATATTCTGCCACATCTATCAATAGCACAATGTTTAAACAAAATCTATGTTTCATTGGAAACTGAAAGAGAGTGACACCACTGGCTGATGCTAGATAAAGATTAGTAGAGTTACCTTTGATGGTGGATGAAGTGAGGGTCTTGCAAGAATTACAACAAGCATTGGCATAGCCAATAGGTCTCGCCTTTGGGACCTTATAAGTGTTTAGTCATGCAACAGTTGCAAAACTAAATACTTATAAGGTCCCAAAAGCGAGACCTATTGGCTATGCAAAGCGGCCATGCGGCCGAGAAAGTGAAAGTAATCGCGGTCAAGCGCGGCGCACGAGCCCGCGCACATGCACTGTAGCTCTAGGCTGGCCTGGTAGCACTTTTTGAGCCCTCTCAATAAGTCTCGCCAGACCAGCACATGCTTTGGGTCAGGCGAGACCTAAAAATGACTTTGTATAAAATACGCGTTCAATGTAAATGGAATTAAAATGGATAAGAGTTAAATGGTACCTATCAGTTTGACTAAATATCAATATACCAATTTATGAAAAAGCATAAACTAAAACAAGAGTTCTAACCTCGGAGCGGAAGGGATATTGGCAAAGAGCAAACTAAATGTGCAGCATAGCTAGCAAACTCAAGACCTGGACACAAATAATTCCATCAGACTGCAGCAGGTGAAAAGCAAGAGCGTAATACTTCCCATTGTTTAAGAGGCCCTCCATTACCAGACACATTCAAAGGTGTTCACAAAGACATACCCGACTGTTGAACCGGTTGGAAAACTGGCTGTGGTTCGAAGCAGAGCTCTGGTTCCAATTGCCAGGGTTCCTTCTCTGTCCGAAATTCAGAGTACATCTTTTCCTCATTCATAGATACTCTTGAAGATTCTTAAGTAATAAAACAAACAAAAAAAATTAAGTATTGACCTCATTTCCTTACAAACATTGAGCACTGTATAGTACAATAAGCCACCAATTTAACACCTACACCTTTAAGGATTTTTCCAGTTCAGAGTCAGATAATACGAGATCCACAGAACCTTATATTTCCATGACTTTGCATAAATAATCTGTAGCCACTAGTCCATGTGCATATGTATGTATCACTAAGTTGTTGGAAACCCCAAAGAGTCCATCTCATAGCATTTTTGCATACACGGACTGTTCGTCTTCTCCGACTTTCTTAATCCCAGATCATCAGCAGAAGAATTAATGTGTCATGCTCTTCTATGAAGTGAACTTAAATATTGCATTTCAAAAATATGCCCCAAAATCTTTCCAGCCTTAATGTAAGACATTTTACTGTTGGTAGCAACTAAGTCCTGGTACTGAAATTCGTATGGGACGGCATCTTTTGCGGATGCCAGTCATCCAAACTGCTACTATACTTTCAACCCAGAAGTTAGAATGGTTCCCAAAGTATTTGTTTAGAGATCCAGAGTCTTTTGTTGCTATTGATTTTCATTCCCAACCATAATTATCATCTTATATGTCTGGCAGGCATATATCAGATACATTTATTTAGTAGTTTACAGCTTCATCTCAGCATACGGATCATATTCACGTTTGTCCCTCACATGAAGTTGTGGCCAGGACACAGTCTCTCGGACAACCACATAAGAACCAACAGGGAAATGTCTTTACATTAAAGCTATCCCTCTTAGAACTGTGTCCGTTTGGTGAAATATTCAAACTTTTTTGTAATATTTCCGCATCGTAAATCGTTATTTGATTTCTATATCAAGAGTAACAATCAATGCGGCAATTTCCTGATGAAGAGATACCAAAATACCCAGTGTTTAAACTGTGCTGGAACTAATTGCTCTTATTCTGAAAAGATAACATGTTCATTAAAATTAAGAGAATACATTTAATCTACCTGAGCACATTTTCCTGAAGCAGCACATTCCCAGACACGTGCTGGTCAACCAACCAGTCAAATTTAAAAGTGATGCTTTCATTAACAAAAACTAAGTCCTCTGCAACTTCCACCACTAGTGCTTCCACTAATAACAATTCCTTCCCCTTATGTGTTTTACATAAACAAGACTTCTCTGAATTTTTAGGAAATTCTGAAAACCTATCTGTTCTTCTGCCTTCATCCCAAAATGCCTTGAAATGTCTGGGTGGGACAGATATGTCGAAATAATCATCTCTGAGTGAGGCCTAAATTCAGACTTGCTGTCTGACTCCTAGCTACTGCTTCAATGCCATTATTTAAAATAATAATTCTTAGCGTTTTAAAACTATGTTAAATGACGCTAGTGCGATTCCAAAGAATTAAATCAAGTGTGTGTCAGGAGTCTGTACATGTTTATTTCAGCAAGTTTGCATTAGTTCAAGACACTAGCACACAGCCGAAACAATCCTGTTTTTAACTTTCCACTCTTACGTGTGGTTTTGATATTTGTATCATAATGTCAAGTATAACAGAACGAATTACATGGAGCATCTTGAGAGCTCTTTAAGACTTCAAAAAAAATCCTTGATGTTAATTTACAAGACAAGAAAAAGTTCATACTTGAGGGTACCTTCTAGTATAGCATGGTTGATTCTGGGCTTGCCGAATCGATGGTCGAGTACTCCAAATTCACCTAATGTAGAAGAAACTTTAAGTGACCGGCTAAAATAATCTGTAAATGCTAATTGTCTGAGGTCGCAATGAACGGTCACCCAGCACAAATGGGATACCAATACAGCTGAAAGACCATCATCAATCGCTTTTCATTGGTTGAAAGAGGATATTCTGGAGAATTGGCCTATGGCAGTGAACAGCTGTGTTTAGTGTCCTGGCATCTGTTAAGAATAGCAAATATAAACCCCAACCAAATACACAGACACACTATCTTCAACTACTGTCAGTTATGGTGCTTCTATTATTAAATAAACTAAACTGTTAAGATGAGCAAAAAAATGCTACAAACGAATGTTCTGTGCCCCAGATCAGCTGTGCTCACTCAATTTTCAAAACGAATTTTCTTACAAGTGTTGGGACTGAGATTCAAACCGAGGCTGTGCAGCTGCCAGCACACCCGGAACGACCGTTCACTCTTAGGATACGTACACTATACAAGTAATTTTATAGAGCTTTCTATGCGTTTTGTAAGGCCTCAAGCACTTTATTCATGGTGAAGTCAAAAGATACTGCAAATGTATAATTAAAATAACACTTAGTAGCACTGCCAAGGACTCGAACCGCTCACATATTTCATTGGGTTTCTAAATGCCCTTCGGGTACATGATTGAAAGCATGTGGGGTATAGCTTATTCTATGTGAGAGAAAATGCAGATGTGTGAGGGTTGGAAATGCAACTGTTGCCGGAGGCGTCTAAAGAATAAGCAAGGCTGTATATATTACATACACAAAGCGAATGTCCAGGGGCAGCCAAGCCGCGTCCACCCTGCGGGGTCAGTACACGGACAAAAGGTTTACTGGAGCAATGTGTTTAACTCCCTTGGGGACTTCGTCACGGCCACGTTCCTGGGATCTGAGGGGGTGAAAAGTTTCCCAATAAACCTTTTGTGGAATTGGAAACTGTGATGTGCGAGTCTTTCCGGAGCTCTTGTCTCTTGCCCCCCGGCTCTGTATACTAGAGATCGATCTATCAATCTATCTATTCTATCTATCTATCTATTCTATCTATCTATTCTATCTATCTATTCTATCTATCTATTCTATCTATCTATTCTATCTATCTATTCTATCTATCTATTCTATCTATCTATTCTATCTATCTATTCTATCTATCTATTCTATCTATCTATTCTATCTATCTATTCTATCTATCTATTCTATCTATCTATCTATCTATTCTATCTATCTATCTATTCTATCTATCTATCTATTCTATCTATCTATCTATTCTATCTATCTATTCTATCTATCTATTCTATCTATCTATTCTATCTATTCTATCTATCTATCTATTCTATCTATCTATTCTATCTATCTATCTATCTAATCTATCTATCTAATCTATCTATCTATTCTATCTATCTATTCTATCTATCTATTCTATCTATCTATTCTATCTATCTATCCTATCTATCTATTCTATCTATCTATTCTATCTATCTATTCTATCTATCTATTCTATCTATCTATCCTATCTATCCTATCTATCTATCCTATCTATCTATCCTATCTATCCTATCTATCTATCCTATCTATCTATCCTATCTATCTATCCTATCTATCTATCCTATCTATCTATCCTATCTATCTATCTATCCTATCTATCTATCTATCCTATCTATCTATCCTATCTATCTATCTATCCTATCTATCTATTCTATCTATCTATTCTATCTATCTATTCTATCTATCTATTCTATCTATCATACACAGCTGGGGTCAAGAGATCAGAGCTACGGAAAGACTGGCACACCACAATTTCCAAATATATATATATGCCCCAATTCCTTTTGCAGCGGAAAGGGAAAAAAGCAGCACCACGATCCGGAAGGGTTTCTTTAATTCTTTTATGTTATACATCCAAAAGCGCAAAAAAATGGGTAGGAATCGACTGCCGACGCATTTCGGCATTTCTCGCCTTCTACTGGACCACAGAATCCATGCGTGATATACATATGTTCACTGAAAAAAAAGGGTTAAAGTAACGTTATAGTAAGGTGAAAATGTCAATGACAATGTAAGGTTTTAAACTCATGCCCTAAAGGAGCTGTAACGGACGCCCCAGTCATGTCCAGTTTTCTAATCAATATTTTAAATGCAAATTTTGCAGTGATATTATCAATGATGTCAAAGATGATGTCATGAGGGATGTAACATATAGATTAACAGTGCATGGCGAGGGCAATCTATAGTCACCTTGGGGCACGAGTTGTAGTTACTTGAGATAACTAGGTCTAGTGAATTTTAGTGGCTTTGTAAGTTTAAAACGTTACGTTGTCACTGACATTTACTAGGTATTTTTTTTCTAACCAAGCCTGTGGCTTGGCCTTGTGACCAACCACCTGCAAGCAGCCAACCCCTTGCTGCGCACAGCGGCGTTGGCCACAGAGCCGGACCTGTGGCTACACCCTGCATCCAAACCCACTCAGGCACCTGGCTATTGGCGCAGCCCCCACCCCAAGGCACTTTGGATTACAGGGGGACCGCAAGGACTTTTTTTTAAATTAAGGCAAAGGGGGCATGTGCCCCCCCTTCCTATGCCACTAAGTGCCCTAGGAACCCTATCCTCAGGGGCCTGAATAAGTTGGATGATTCTGTACCCACCAGGGGCACCCACCAAACAGCAAGCTGGCAGTCACAGGGGGGGGCCCTGGGACCCCAGCGGCCTCTCTGCATACTTTCTTTGTTTGCTCCCACTGTGCTTTTCCCTGCCAGCAGGGGCGCGGACAAGGGACAAAAGTCTGCTCCCACCCAGCATGAGCATTTTTAAAGTTCCTACCGAGTGAGAGCAGACATGCGTTCTCTGCCACGTTTCTATGGGCGGGGAGGCATATCTGCTCCTACCCAGAGGGAGCTTTAAAAATGCTATCGCCCGGCGGGAGCAAAAATGTGTTTCCCTGCTCGCACTAATGCAGGCAGGGAAACTACTGTCTCTTGGGACACAGTAATTGAGCTGGCCTGAGGGCCTCTAAAGGATCCAACTCCCTTTCAATGTTTTTCAGCCCCATCCCGCGGGTCCTATTAAGGCATTTGGAGGGAGACCGGGCACCTCCCATCCCTTATTTTGAGCACAGCCCTGGGGGATGGCATCCCTGCGGCCTCTCAAGGCTTGAGGAGGAGGCCTCAAAGCAAAATCTCGCAGCACTCCAAGTCCTAAGATGGCTGCCATCACATCGCTGTGTTAGTCTCTTGGCTCTCAGAGGCTCTTTTCAGCAAATTCAATGCAATGGCCATTATCTCATCACTGGAAGTCCATCACAAGGGTACAGCATTGCTCACTAAAAATTACTCTGCATGCCAAGGTTCCACGACGCGACACAAAAAACAAACTGTTGAAAAGCTCTAGTGTTAGGCTAAAATGTCATGAAGGATAACCTTTAGCCAAATTCTATAAGAAAACCTGTGGCAGCCAGGGAAAAACAAGCAAAAGCAACAAAGAGGAGACTAATGAAAGTATTTGCATTTGTCCTAAGCACTGTGCACAAGTTTACTAAAACTAGCTGGCCAACAACGGAATTGAAAATGCTCATAATCCAATTTCTTATGCAGAGCAGAATTGGGTCTCTGGTCGGCAGCATCCATAGTGTGCTTTCCGGGTCTAGAAGACTGGTACCGGGAGCACTGAGGGCCTCCCGGAGGAGCTTTGAAGTGCATGAAATTATACCTCCTACAAAGTTTACCATTTGGGGGTATGATTCCAACATGCTGGATACCAAACATGATAGGATTCGACAGCCAGTCTATGCATCTTAATGGCTAATGAACTTACAGCCCGGGAGAATGGACTATGATGGCTGTAGGGGTGTCCTGCTCATGCAGGTGCACCCTCACACTTAGAATCGAGCGCCCTGCCTTTAGGATTGAAAGGCCTACTTTAGGGGTGACTTATAGGTTTTAAGTGCAGTGACCCTAGATAAGTGATGCTAGCACCAGCTTACACAGACTGAAATGGCAGGCCTGTAGTTACAGTTTGAGTGGTCCCTCATAGGTGGCATAATACATGCTTCAGCCCATGGGGGACCCCTGGTGTACCTATGCCCTGGGTACCTCAGTACCATATACTAGGGACTGATGAGGGTACACCAGTGTCCAATCTGGGATGTACCCAAGTACTTACTATACCAATCTAGGGGAGAAAGGACAGATTGGGGTCCTGATTGGCAGGATCCCAGTCAGACTAGTCAGAAACAGCATAACACCAGGCAAAAAAGTGGGTTAACCATAAAAGCAGATCCAACTTTCCTTCAGTCACTGTAAACCTACAAGACTAAACAGCCTCTAGTAACAGAATCACACATTAACTTTTTGGAGCATCATAAAAATTCATGCGGCTATTTAAATAATGTCTGTATTTGCTAGCCACTTGAGAAGTGCACTTGTCTTGTTAGTTGCTCCACTATCCAGACTGGTCATGGCACTGGGAGCAGTCTGTTCAAAAACCTACAACAATGATATTTAAAAAACAAAAATGATGGCTCAGAACAAAGATAACCAAACTAATAATATGTAATATGCTTTAACAATTCAGATTGCATAATCTGCAAACAGGATTAACCCTCCTTGTACTACTCCATTACGTAAATAGGGGCCATAACTTGTAATGAAAAAATATGAAATGAAGAAAATCTTCAGAGTAAAGAGGCCAATGAAACATTGAGAAACCACAATTTGAATTGGCTCTAGCCCCTTAGTGAATTGTTAAAATAATGGCCCAAAAAGACTATTTGCTTACTGATCTTGCACTGCTTAGAGAAAAGATAGTGTCGCACATTCACCTTTTTTCATTGTCACCCCAGATGTTTTTCTTTTTTCTTTTCCAGGACCCTATTTTTGCTGGCTATAAGACTGTGCTTTACCACTGCTAAACTGTAGTAAGGTGCTGTACATTGAAACTCCCTGTTTGGCCTATTTAACGTCCTTATAATTCCATTGTAAATGGGGCCTTAGGAGCGCCCGTGGCATGGAAAGTTTATTGTCATATGGGCTGCAGTGTGTATTTACACCACCCATATATATATATGACAAAAATATATTTCTGCCATGGGCATCACTGTGCTGTCTAGGTTGTAGTTTAAATGTACAGCAGTGATACATGAGAGGGAAACAGCATTTTCCATGTAGCAAAAGCCTGTAGGTATATATCCATAAATCACCCCTTAAAATGGGCATTGTAAGCCTAATGGCTGGTTAATATATACAAAATAGGACACAGTACATAATAGGATTAAGTGTGCCCCCACAGTGAAGTAAAAGTCAAAATATATTTTATTTGGTAGGGCTGGGTAGGCATTTTTCCAACAGGCTTAAGTAGTATTAAACTCTTTATTTTGCATCTGCTTATGAAAGGGCTATACAAATGCTTAAAAGTCATTACCTTAGTTTTTAAAATCGAATTTCATTGTGAAATCAGATTTTTGATAATTTAAGCAGAAAAGTAACTGTCTGCCACTTATCACACCTTCCGAGCTGAATACAACTATTTGTTTGTAGGAGTGGACTACTCAGATTCAGGGGACAATAGCTTGCCTCTGGGTCAGGACAGGCCAACAGGTATAAACTGCTTAACACATAACAGACTGGATCGCTGGTATTTGATAGGAACAGCTGGCACAACAAAGAGCCCACCTAGACTGCAAAGCTCCACCCACAGTAGGAGGGAAAACCAGATTTGAACAAGTCAGGTAGGAGAGTAACCAAGGAGCTAAAGACATGCCAGACTGGATTGAGCAGTAGAATTCCTCCAATCGCTGACTAGTGCACAGAACAAATCTGGCACCTCCACTACCTCAGAATATTTCTTGACCTGGGAAGACTTCATCTGCAGAAAAAGACCCTCTTGGCAGAAGAATTATAACTTCTAGGTCCTGCTGGAATACGATGACTCGCACATGGACTCTTGTTTTCCTGCTTCAAGCAAACAAAAAGCATATGCACTCCTGAGTTGGTGAGGGCCCAGCAGACTAAAGAGAACTAGACCCTGCAGGATTGTTGGTAGCCACAATTCTGCTGTGTGGAGCTTGGGCTGCAGGACTTACCAGAAGACATTCCCAGCAGTTGGAGACTAAGCCCAAAGGTGAAACCTTTGCCTTACTTCCTGTATCTGCCCTCTGCTCCATCAAGGTCAGTCTGAAATTTTGCCTAGGTCCCAGTCCACTGTGAATAGATGTTTTTATATAGTGCTTGCCTTTTTCTAGGTGCATTTTGCCTTAGAACTAATCCCCCTTAACCTATTTTGCTGATCTTGGTGTATTTTTGCTCAAATTGTTCGCTATTTTTCTAAACTGGTTTGGGAAGTTTATTGTATTCTCTTTACTGTGAAGTTGTTGGTACTGCTTTATGTTGGCAAACACTTCTCTGGAGATTGCTGCTGCTTGTGCATTAGATACCGGGGGCTGAACAAAGATTCTCTCATAACTGTGGTTTGACCTAACCAGAGTGGGTATATTGAGCAGGGTGGGGCCCCCCACCCCAATTAATAATGCTATTACTGGCAGGTAGGTTTTAAACAACCCACTGGAAACGAATAAGGTTTTTTTTTTTTTGTGTCCATAACACAGTTGCTGATCTGTTTCCAGTGAAGGCAAATCTTTGGGAGAGTTGAAAGTTCAAGACTGGATGAACGCAAACATCTACCAGGCAATATGAGCCATCTATTTTCACAAACAAAGGGGTCATGATTGTTGAGGTATTTATAATTAAAACCCAAGATTTTGAAAGAGAATAGTTTCTGAACAGGCAGCCAGTATATACACCCGAATTTCCCAAATACACTCCCTATCTGATGGTTAAAATCAGGTGTCATCTGTGTTTTATACACGCTGAAGTCTGGCAATCTGACATAGGGAAAGACCTCCCCAAAAAGTATTCCTATAGTCAAATTTCGAGTTATGAGTGTCCCAACTATCCTTCAATTATGTTTTTTGTAAATTTATGGGACTGACTGCTTAAGATGACTGAGGCAGAACAATCTTGCTTTGATTTTGGAGCTGATTAGGATTTTACAATTCATATCAGCATCTTAGTAATCCCCTATGTTGCTTGCCAAAGGGTGCTGGGAGACCTAACAGACTGGTGGGCGACGGAAGGGTGTTCAACTCCCTTGATTTAGTATTATTGCCCATCAAGATCACATCCGGCTTAGGTCTACTGACTGTAAGGTTGCTAGGTCTCAAACAGGAGGCCTCTTCAGCCAAGAATTGTAGGCCCAAAAGTCATATAATGGTGCAATAACACAAACGTGGCAGCTGCAGAATGATGTTGCAGATCTTTAGTCTATAGGATCCTGAAGCATGTGTCAAAGATGTTAAAAAGTATGGGTGAAAGAGTACCACCGAGGGTCAACATAGTCCACCCTTAACTCTAACAACTGATATGAACCTACTTTTACACTTTGGCTTCCCCTGACCTGCCACAAGTCACATTCACCCCAAATGTCCTCCTGTACAAAGTAAGGAACAGAGACGTTAATTGACAACAGTATTAAATTAGACTGGCAGATGGAACAGGACAAGACCGGGCTTTCCCCACTAATTAGCGGCTAACAAGTTTTCATGCATTAGTGCAGCAAGCGCACACGATTGACCATGAAACACAGGATGTAGTCTCTTCGGCACACTGTCTATGATTTCTCACTACGCAGATGGAAAACCCAGTGGTGGACAGCACTGATTCATCCCGTTCAGTAGACTAAACGCAGCTACCCCAAAATTGAGGCATCTTTCAGCCCCCTGTAGATCTGACTGCAAGCTGTCTTCAATGCTCTATATCAGACTCCTTCCTGAAGTATGAAATGAAATGTCCGAGAGACCCCTTCTACACACACCCCATGCCTCAGGTCCAGATGACGTATAAGCAACAGGAGTAAACCCATAGACCTAGTTGAGATCTGGGTGAAATAGTATATACGAACAACAATATCTCAACTGGTAGTATTTACAAGACTGGTAGATAGGCATGCACAAAACATTGCAAGAAAAGAAGGTAGGAAGACTCAATTTGGTTAAATGTACCGAAGGCATCATGTATTGAATAAATACAAGAGAGAACATGAACTTAAAAGGGTACGGACAAATTGGGAACAGTTAACAGCACTGTAAGCAATAAATACGTAAGTAACCCAACAAACTTTGAGCACACAAGTGCTTGTGACACTCTAGGTGGATGGCGCAGGTGACAAGTGAAACATCGATAGGCGGCGCAAGTTGAGAATGTGACAAGTGATACAATGTTCTTGTGGTTCACAGGTAAGTATTCACATACATTTGTACAGAGTTAGGCATTTTAGTGAACCAGAGTATAGTGCGCCACAAGTTGTTTTGGGATGTCGACGGCGTTTTGATCCATGTAGATTAGAATTATCATCAGGACCAGGTTACTGGCCGAAGGGTGCGATGAATTCGGCGAGACGGGGCAAGAAAAGTTAGCAGGACATGGTGATTCGAATTTAGGGGTTGAGCCCCGTGGGGTCTCGAAGGAGGGATCAACACTTTGAGGCGGCCCCCGATTCCTTATCGTGTCAGGGTGAGGCGCAGGGCTGGAAATGCAGGGGGGTACCTGGGCCCAGGCAGATTCCTGGAAGGAAAACCAGGGTCAGAGTCCCAATCCTCACGGAGCCTTCAGGTGCGATCGGCTTGGAACAGGTCCAGATGAAGCGCTCCTTCATCCATTGCAGATCCTGGTTTCACCAGCACAACATCCACAGGGTCTGGTTCAGCTCCCAAGGGCCAGCTGATGGAACCAGTGACCTGACCGGCATCAGTACAGGTACTGACTGAGACTGCAGTCTAAGGTTGCATATGCGGACTCTTATGTCTCTAAAGCCAGGTCAAAGTCAGACTTTGGTCAAGTGGAATAGCTGCAATTACAACCATGCTGTCCTTGCTCCCATGAACATAGTTTATAAACTAAGCAACATAATGATGACAAAGCGAGATTTTTGCTATTTGTTGCATCAGGTAAAACGATCCACTGTTAGGATTTCAGAGGGACTAGATGAATGTCAGATATAAATGAATATGTAAAATCACAGAAACTTAACAGGGTGTACTTGCTTTTTCACCTCACAGTAAAATGTCATGTTTATGGGATTTATAGCATAGTAACTATTTTTCAGACAACACATGATCAGACCGACCACTCCTTCGACCCCAATCAACTTTGTTCTTCTTACCGAACCTTCCTGGAAAGTTTACTTTGAGAGAGTGGAGAGTGAAATTGCAAGCTCAATGAATATCTGGCAAGACTGTCAAGATGGTGTCAGAAACAGTCACCAAAGCAGAGGGCACAATCAGCAATAAGGAAGAAGCCACAACCACAATTATGGCCTCTATATCTTTTTGTATATAATAATAGATTGCCTGGATTAAAAAGTTGGTATTACTTGCCAACATTCTACCAGGCAGAAAACCTGACTGATCTTCGTGGACCACAGATTGGGCGTCAATGGCAATTCTCCATGCCATTATTTAAGTGAACAATTTAGAATCGGTATTAAGCAAACTGATCAGGCGAAAAGAACCGGGATAATTGGGTGCTTTCCCTTTTTTAATGAAACTTATAATAACTGCTTTGGAAAAGGGTTTCAGGAGATAATTTCCTTTTAAAATTGAATTAATGAGTTGACTAAAATTTCCGTTAATTGAGGCAAAAAGATCTTGTAAAATTCAGATGGAAAACCATCACAGCTGCATGCTTTACCATTAACGGACCTCCTGATCGCCACCTGAACTTCTAGAGTAATTGGAGCCAATCTACATTTTCGCTGAAGATCATTGATTTTAGGTAATTGCATAGGATTGTCTATGGAAAAAGAAGAGATTAAAGAAGGAGAGGAGTATATGGTCTTATAAGGAGAGAGGAAAACTGTTCCAATATCTGCCATTTGGTCAACTACTTGAATTCTATTTTCATCGAAAATGGTCTTGATTGCTTCTTTATTCGTTCTCTTTTTTAAAGACCATGCTAGAAGCTTACCAGCATATTCACTTTCCTCAGAGTTTCTGGAAGCAAGTATTTTGATTAACTATGATAGTGGACGTGTATAAAGCTTTTAAATCAGTTTGTGCTTTATCCACATTATTTTTTGAGGTTGGGGAATAATCGATTAAATGTCTCTGGACTGCTTGATCTAGATTATGCTGTAGCGCCAGAGCAGTTGCCCTTCTTGATTTAGCTATATTAGACGTGTATGAAATTATATCTCCTCATATAAGCTTTACAAGCTTCCCAGACAAAAATAAGGGGGGGCAGACCCCTTATTTTTCTCTAAAAAATCCTTAATTGTTCTTTGCATATTCTTGACCCATTCTTCCTCAGTTAATAGAGTCTCATCTAAAGTCCAATGAGGATGCTCGCGTCTAACTATGTTAACCTTGATTTCTATTACTGGGACGGAGTGATCTGAAAATGGGTTTGCAAGAATATTGTTCTCACCTCGTTCCCAGAAATGTGAAATAAAATAAAAAAATCAATTCTTGATGCAGAGTTGTATCTTTCGGATAAACACGTATATTCACGTGCCTGAGGATGCTGAATTCGCCAAGGATCTAATAGAGCATATTCTTGTATAAGGGTGGCGACACATCTCGCTACTCTGAGTTGATTTTGAGCTTTATTCTTTATAGAAGAGTCGAGCTGTAGATTCTGAATTACGATGAAATCACCCCCTATAATATGATCTGGAACTGGAGAAAGAGCGTCTTGAAGACCCTCCAGTGCAAACGTGTCTTCCGGAATTGGACCATAAAAACCTACTATCTGCTAGCTTTTATTACTCATCTTCCAATTTACAATAATCCATCTAGCATTTGGATCTTTTTGAATTTGCAAAATGTTCCCAACAATGATGCGTAAACAATATTGCTACCGCTCTAGCAGTAGCCCCTGCAGAAGCAAAAAAGACCTGAGAAATGAAACTCTGTAGTTGCAGTGAAATGTTTCTCCTTTTAAATGTGTCTCCTGAATAAGGATAATCTGAATTTGTGCAGAGACCAACCATTACAACATGGCCTTCAATTTAATCTGGCTGTTAGCCCCATTATTATGGCATGAAGCCAATCTAATAATTTGTTGTGTAGACATATGAATTTTGAATTATACCAGAAAAATAAAACTCACATTTTGAAATTATTTTATATCTTGGTGAAAAAATGTTTTCAAAAATAGTAACCAAACTTTTTACTAACTGCAATTTTTCAATTTTTAGCCCCTGCCCCATACACTTTAGTGAAGCACTCCACATCCTCCACCCCGACCCCCCCCTTAACTGCCCAACCAGTCACGGCCAAAAAGGGTTTACCGCCCATACCCCCTGTGCCCCTACATCCCTTAAGTGAGTACTTTAGTATGATACTCAAAGCTTGTCTCCTGGAGTGGGTGGCTCAGAAGAAGAAAAGAAAGGATAAAAAGCCCCTGCTCCTTTTTACCCCCCACCCTGTTTAATTAAATGTAGAAATTCTTTGGCTTTATCTACGGATAGAAAAACATGTGTCCGTCCTGTGTACAGCACTCTTAATTTCGATTGTTGCACAATTCCAGCAGGTGCCCCGCCTTCTTGAATTCGTTGATCAAACCCACAAACTCTCTTCATCTTCGAGCCGTGAATATCGACATATCCGAAAAGATCTAAAAAGAAAAGTTCTCCGATGTTGAAAAGGATTTTTTGGAGATAGCCTGAGAGAGAATCTGTTCTTTTATTCGCACGTCTCCAAAGCTAGCCACTACAGTCCGAGGATATTTGGCGTTGGAGGAACGGGATGAGCCCTGGCGATAGTCAGCTGCCTTATCTACCAATACATGTTTGTGGATCAGATCAGAGATGAACTTTATAGATGAAGGCCCAGCTTCTGCTTCATCTGGAATTCCCACAAACCGAAGGTTGGTGCGCCGTGCCCTATTTTCAACATCATCAACTTTAAATTGGAGTTCTTCGAGATCTGACCGCAACTTGTTTATTGTTGTACCTTGAGTTATAGAAGAGTCCTCCACAGAATAAATCTGAGATTCTGCCTGGGTCTTGTGTGAAGTCAATTGGAGGAGGCTATTATTAATCTGTTCGAGCTGCTCATTAGTTTTCATGTGAGCTTTTTCTTGTGACATCTTGAGTCCTGTAGTTCAGCTCGAATTTGCTGCTGTGTTGCCTCTAACGGAAGGGCCTGAGGAGGTTGTGCCGATAATGAAGAGGACTCAGAACATACGGAGGATGTGGGATTAAATATTGAAGATGTGGTAGCTGTTGTAGTAAATAAAGATATAGAGGCCATAATAATGATTGACGCTGAAAAAGCTTTTGATCTTATTTCTTGGAAAATTCTATTTGCGATTAAGAAAATTTAATTTCCCCCTCGATTCATAAAATTATTAAACAATCTCTATAATAATTCCGAAGCAAAGATTATAATTAACTCCCAAACGGTAGGTACAATTCAAATAAAATGTGGCACTCGTTAAGGGTGCCCAATGTCTCCAATACTTTTTGCGCTATTTATAGAGCCTCTAGCATCTTTAGTGCATCAGGATCCACAAATTAGAGCACCTCTCCCAGGCGCTCCCAAACTAAGCTCTTCGCAGATGATCTAATTCTATATTTATCGGCCGGGCAACGGAATATTGTGAATGCCTTTAAAAAAATCTAATTGTTCTCCGATCTGGGTGGATACAAGTTTAACCATTCCAAATCTGAAATTCTTCTGTTCAATTGCTCTAACCAGGTTCTTCCATCCGAAATGCGGAGTCAGGTCTGCTCCTTACGAGCAATTAGATACCTAGGAATTTATGTCTGACGGGATCCTTCCCAGTTATATCAGTTAAACTATGAAAGTACAATTATGAAAGCCAGAAATCTTTCAAAACAGTAGCAGAATCAACCACTCTCTTTTATAGGCAGAAATGTGGTTGTCAAAATGATGATTCTGCCTTTGTTTCTTTTCGTCTTTTCAAATCTATTAATCAAAGTGCCTTCAAAGTTTTTTCACAAGATAGACCAAATGGTTCGGTATTTTGTCTGGTCTGGCAGGAAACCTCGTACGAAATTAGAAACTTTACAATTACCGATTATAAATTGTGGACTTGTATTACCTCATTTCAAAAAATATTATCAAGCTGCATTTGTTGATTGGTGTATAAGGTTACTTACTACTCTTAATCTGGGATCCAATTTCTATTTGGAACAGATGGTTTTGAAATCTGGTTCTCACCTTGCTCCTTTTATTAAAATTCCAAGGCTCCCAAAGCGAAGCAGATATAAGACTCTCCAAATTAGTTCTGATAGGTTTTTTTCAACTGAGACAGGAATGTCAGTTTACCGCCTTTCATCCCTAAATGTTAATCTCCCAAGGTAGAGAGATAGGCTTACAAATCAGCTAAATAAATACAGCAGTATGGGAGAGATTAGGAGTACATCATGTTAAGGATCTCCTTGTAGGCGATCAAATCAAATCCTGAAATCAAACTAAACAATCATATCCAGGACTTCCACTTTCATAAATGTTTTCATTATTTCAGTTTAGGAATTTTGTAAGAAATAGTCAACCTTTTTCAGATCCACAAATAGATCTGATCAGTCAATTTATACATAAAAGCAAGCCGAGGGATAGGCAATTGGTATAAAATACTACTCCGCTATCTTCAGATTAAAACCGTGCTGAAAACTCTCCAAATGATCCAAAACTCCATTGGCTGTAGACTGGATATGCAAACATGGAAAGCCTATAATAGTTGGGCTCATAAAGCAATAAGGGGTGCTAATTTCAAACGTTTGGCTTTCCTTTCAAAGTGGATTCTCTACTACTCCTTTCAAACTTCCTAAAATGTATTCTTTTATTTCAGGAGCATGTTTAACCTCTTGTGTGCCCATGACACCCACCCACGGGGGAAGCGCTGGCGCTCCCCCCGTGAGTGGTCGATTTATTTATTTTTTTACTGGGAAGGCAGGGGAAGACCTTCCCCTGCCTCCCCCTGCGTCATCAATGACGTCAGCGCGCGAGCCGCGCTGACGTCATGGAGGTTTCCCCTTTGTTCTCCGAGGCGCAGGAAGCCATTTGCTTCCTGCGCATCGGAGAGGAAAGGTGAGTTTTGGGGCTGGGGAGGGGGGTATTTTGCGATCGGTGGGTTAGGTAGGGTGGGGGCACAATGTTGGGGGGAGAAGAAATGTTTTATTTTAGGCTCCGCTTGGTTCGTGTGCTTGGTTCGTGCTAATTGCAGTTGCTTCCATGTGAAATGGATCCAAAAAGGAAAAACACGCTTGCGAGAGATGTCCTTTTTCTCTCGTTTTCTCTCTGAGGGGTGCTGCTAGCGTGGGAAAGGGAGGGGGGGGGGCGAAATAAAGTAAGACAGAGGGGTTGCAAAGTGGCCAGATTGATTTTATTTACATCCAAATACACCAGCATCACAGAGTTTGCCAGTGAAGCACTACTTTCGTTTTCTCTTCTTTCTTTGAACAGCATTGTTGTTCCCAGGATGGGAGAGTGTACCATTCCTGGAGGTACTGCAATACCTGGTTGTTGGTTGGATTGGAAATCACAATGTGTACCATGGCTCTGTGTTTATGGATGTGGTCTTTTTATACCATACTGCTTACGCTTTGTAAGGATATAAGCAATGGACATTGAAACTGTTCCCTTCAGGGCCCTCTAGTCATGTCCATAACTTTTCAGGTGAAACCACTCGCTGATTTCTGAATAGTGAGTGAGAGATCGTTAAGGTAACCATGTTGTTTCTGCTTACATTTCACATGCTTTACTTAATCTTGCATTCCCTATGAGTGGTTGCTTTTACTTTTTTTTAGGCAGCATATTACTCTTATCAAGTGCATAATTTGTTTTGAGCCACACCCAAGTGTTTATAGCGGGCACAATTAGTTTGTAGCTGAAGGCAGTGCGAGTTTCTCTCAGTGGGGAAGTATGGTGTTCAGTGGGGGAGAGGATGTGGCACTATGGCCAGAGCTGTCGAATTTGGAACTGGGGAACCGGGTTCAGCCCTCATGACCAGTCCACTAGACCCTCTACTGAGGGAGCACATTCCCATGCTAGACCGTAGAAGGCCCCACTAGACCTTAGAAGGCTTGATGTCTTAGCACAAGCAGGTGTACCCTAGTGGAGTCTATTGTGGGTTAACCTTGAAGGCCTGTCCACCACAATCCATCTCCAGTCTTGCGGGCAGGCCTACAAAGCAGCACACCCTAGAGCAACAGTGATCCAGTCGCTGTGACTCTGTCACTGAGATCACATGAACCTTGAGCAGATAAGGGCGATGCGAACGGTGTGACCTCACTGGGTACCTATTTTGGGTGGGTGCGTAGTGTTTGCAAGTATATTATGTTTTGAAAAAAAATTGCTGCCTCCTTCCTGGCCTCCAGCAATTTTCAGAAACAATAAAAATATAATGATAACTTTGGTGATTAATGTTCTTCCTAGAGAGAGATGGAGTTTTGTCTAGTGGAAGGGTTGACTCCTGGTAGCACAGAGGGTTAATGTGCCCGCTGCAAAGAACATGTACCATGCAGATCACAAAGTGCACCGCTTTAATGGGGGGGGGGGGGGACCATGATGAATGGTCATTTAATGTCCGCTGTAGATGATAGATCCCTGAACAGTGTCATGTATGTGCATGTTTGCATTGTGCTGAGGGGATTACCAGGTAATTATTCACGCAGCTCTCTGATGGATGTCACATGTGGTTTTTCTGAACCGCCAGATAGATCATGCAGTCTGTGTGTTCTCTTTTGTACTGCCAGTCACCGGTGTATTCAACTGTGTAGCCTTGGACCGTGTCATGTATGTGCATGTAACTTGCATGATCGAGGTAACTATTAGCTGCGATACTACGTGTCTCTCGGACCTCTTTCAAGTGGTCGCTGTCTTTTTTCCCCAGCAACCCCCCCTCCCCAGGGGCGGCAATCTGTGAGATAGCCCCGGGCGCCACAAGCTCTAGCTACGCCTCTGCCTCCAATGTCTCTTTTATGCATTCCTGCTGCACGATCGTGCAGCAGGAATGGCCACTAGCGCCAGTTTTTTTCTTCTTCGTTTTTTAGGTTTGGGGTTGTTTGTGGGAGCGGCGCCTTAGTCAAGGGTCGCTCCCCTTATGGCCACATTATTTTGTAAATATTTTAAAGTGCAAACAAAATCAAAGAGGTAGCAGAAGATACATTACAAGAGGAAAAAGTGATGTGTGCATGTTAAAAAAGACTACAAAATACAAGTAGAGGTAAAATACTGCAATAAATGGCAGTCACTCAAAACACAGGAACACACTGGGAAGGCACTTCTATAGGCATGGATAACAGAATTTCCTATAATGTAAAGAATACCATCAGACAATAGAGAGGGCGTGAATTAAGTTTGGAAGTGTCTTTGCAGGAGGAGAACTTTGAGGTCAGTTTTGAAGGACTGGGAAGAGGGGGTGGTCCGGAGCTAAGGCTGAGTTCCAGATTCTCGCCGCATTGCCTGTAAAGGATTGGGCCATCGATCTTTCCTTCTTGAAAGTGGGAGTGTCAAGCAATAAATTTTGCGCAGTACGTGATGGTCTAGAGCATTATATGCATATGGGACATTAATGTTTTTTTCTCCTTTTTATTCTAGCCTAAAGCTTTTGATTCCTGTTTCGACAGTGGTTGTTCTGCAGTTGTGTAGTTGCTTTGTTTTGGTAAGAATTTTTTTGTTTTTCTATTTACTCCAAATGAGTAATATTGTAATGTTTGAATGAATTTTTTTGTAAGTGATGTCATAATGGCAGCATATTTACTTAGTGGTTTGAGCATGAAATTCTTTGCGATGTGTTTTGCATAGTCTTCTGTGTAATTTATTTTCTCTTTCTTTTTTAGTGGGATATTGTTGATCCATACTGTGTCTGTGCAGAGTAGGTGGTGGTGAGTAGTTTAGCTGCCTCTGGCAAGTGAGTGGTATTGTTTGGGAGTATATATGTGTTTTTGATAAAGGTGCTTTTTGTTTATTACTTATTTTACAAAGTGTTTGTTGTTGTTGACTTGTTTGACAAGTTACCTTTTTTAGTAAGCATTATGGCTAGCCGTAGAATGACTGCTCAACAGGTGGTTGGTATGCTTCTTGAATCTTCCTCTGAGCATGATTATGAGACTGACTGCGTCTGAGGGAGAGGAAGATTTTGGCAGTGAGTTTTCTCTCCACATGGAATCATCGGATGATGAAGGTACTCTCAGTGCAGATGAAGGTACTCTTGGTGTGGATGAAGCAACTCTCAGTGCGGATGAAGTGCCTGTTTTAGAGGAGGAAACTGCTGTGCCGATGGTGCAAGAGGCATCTGGATTGCAGTCTGAAGCTGCTAGGCTTCCTACTGGAAGTGCTGGACTTTGGGTTGATCATAACATGGTGCAGCCGGTGTTGCCAGCCTTTAGTGGTGATGCAGGGTGTACAGTGGATTGTGAACACTTTTTGCCTATACAGTTTTTTCAGTTGTTTATGGATGATGTATTTTTGGGTGAGATTGTTGAGCAGACAAATTTGTATGCTGAACAGTTTTTGAGGGACAACAGTGACAAACTTAGGCCCCAGTCTAGAGCTACCCGGTGGACTCCCACATATCTGGAAGAGATTAAGAAGTTTTTGAGTTTGACTTTATTGATGGGTGTGTTAAGGAAGCCAACCTTGGTTTCATATTGGTCTACTAGCCCCTTGTTGGCAACTGCCATATTTCCTGCAGTTATGACTCGTAATCGGTATTTACTTTTGCTACGTATGCTGCATTTTGTTGATAATTCTATGGCGTTGTCACGAGATCACCCTGACTGTGACCGTCTTTTTAAGATTCGGCCCGTTCTTGATCACTTTGTAGATCGATTTTCTGAGATCCATACTCCAGGGAAAGAAATATCTATTGATGAGTCTTTGGTCTTGTTCAAGAGCCGTTTGGTTTTTAGGCAGTACATCCCTAGCAAGAGGGCACGCTATGGAATTAAGCTGTATATGTTGTCTGAGAGTAGGACAGGACATGTTTTTAATTTTCGTGTGTACACTGGTAGAGGTTCTACTATTGACCCCCCCCCCCCCCTCCCCCCCCAGGTTGTCCGTCCACTTTTGGAGTTTCAGAGAAAATTGTGTGGGATCTGGCAAGAAGACTATTTAACAGAGGCCACAATTTATACCTTGATAACTTCTATACTGTTGTGCATTTATTTAAGGAATTGTATAAAGTGGACACTTTTGCATGTGTCACAATCCGCTCTAACCGTAAAGGTTACCTGAAAGAGCTTGTTTGCAAAAAACTTCAGAGGGGGCAGTGCAGTTCCTTGCGTAGTGATGAACTACTAGCTGTAAAATTTGTGGACAGGAGGGATGTGTACATGCTGACTACCATCCATGATGAGAGTACTTCACCTGTAGCTGTTTGGGGTCAGGTTGCTGAAGTGCGCAAACCTGTGTGCATTCTAGACTACAATAAGCACATGGGTGGTGTTGACAGAGTAGATAAGAGGTTGGAAACTTACTCTGCTATTCGGAAGGCTTATGTTTGGTATAAGAAGTTGGCCTTCCATTTCTTCGAATTAGCAAATTTCAATGCTTTTATTGTGTTCGAGTGTTCTCGTGCGTCAAACTTGACATTTCTTCAGTTTCAGCACTTTGTGATAGCTAGCCTTGTTGTTGTGGAACAGGCAAGTGTTCCTAGATTTGGAGTGGTGGAGGATGTGGTTCGATTGAAAGATCGCCACTTTCCTGATCTCATTCCTCCCACACCCTCAAAAGATTTTCCCTGTAGGAGATGTAGAGTCTGTTGGCGAAGAGGTACGCGGAAGGAGATTCGTATGTACTGCCCCGACTGTCCTTCTAAACCTGGGCTGTGTGTCCCTGCTTGTTTTAGAGCGTACCACACGCAAAAGAATTTTTGGGAGCATTCATGAGTGGTAAAGTGAACTGCCTGGTCTGTATTCTTTGAAAAATGTGATTCTGTTTCAAGGTTGGCGTTAGTGCAATGTATTTAGTTTCTGATTTTGTGTTTGTAGATTTGTATCTATTTGCGATTTGTTTGTGTTTTTATTTTTGTCTAAAAAAAATCCTAAATGTGTTGGCGGTGTGTGTGGACTGGCACTTGGTTGGCGGTACGCGTGGAATGGTGCTTGGCTGGCGGTGTGTGAGTAGTGACTTGCTGCTGATCACTACACACACTGCTAGCTGAGTGCCACTCCACGCAATCCATCAGCTTGTGTAGTTGCTGTGTCCGGAATCTGGGCGTGTGAAAGTGATGGGCCCTTGAATGGCGCTGTGTGCTGGTGTGAGTTTTGTTATGTGATGGGCCCGCGGCTGGCGGTGTGAATGGTTTTGTATGTCTCACACGTATGAAAGGTGTATGAATGGCCTGTAAAGAGGCTGGTGCCTTGTCGTGGCTTTACAGCTCACGAGCTGTGAGTCAATGGTTCAGTTTCTCGCCCTTTCAATTATTAACAGTGCATTTCATTTTTGTGAAATCACTTGCTAATACAATTGTATATACTGAACCATCACTCACCCTCGTGCCAAATCCAACCAGTATGTGTGTGTGCTTGAGGATTAGATGGCTGTGCAGTAATATTTGCCTTTCTGAAGCAGGGTGTACCTTGTCCCTTTTGTGAATTTTGTAATGTGTTTTTGTGCCTGGTGGTGCAAATGGTCGTGTGTATCACGTATGAAAGGTGTGTGAATGGCCTGTAAAGTGGTTGGTGCCTTGACGTGGCTTTACAGCTCATGAGCTGCGAGTCATGGGTTCAGTTTTTTCTTCATTTTATTATTATTATTATTACTTTATTTCGGCCAATTTGGCCATAAAAGTCACATACATACATAGAAAATCAAGCTGTAAACATGGCAGCAATTTAAGAAAATGGTACATGGAGAAATAATAGCTTTTACAATTCATTTCATTTCAATTTTAAAAATATATAAAAATATTAAAAATGTAAGAGTTATGTAAACATATACACCTTTCCAACTCAGAGTACCTGTCCTTGTTTCTTACGGGTTATGTAGGCAGAGTATAGGAATTTACTTATGCTAAATACAATGTACTGGGTTGAGTTACTTTTCATGATCCTAAAAGCTATTGCGCAGGACCTAGTTCCCAAGAGGTTGCACATTGGTTTTAGCCATTTCTTTCTAGCATTCATGTAGGCGCTACAAACAAAAAACATGTGAACCTCATTCTCAGAACAGACGTTGGAACACATAGGGCAACACCCCGTTTTAACATTCAATTCTCCCAGTCTTTTTTGTGCCCATCTTTCGGTGTTGTAATTAAGCATAAGTATCCCGTATCTGAACTTTAAGTAAAGGGTTTTTGCAATGGGTGGCTCTATCTCGTCCAGGAATGGTTCAAAACGGAACTCATCCTTAAATGACAGAAAGACCTGGACTGCGGAGCCAACACTACTTCCATCCACTAAATTTCCGCTCATGTGGATCCAAAAAGCTCGCTTAACTATTAGTTTGGAAGAGGTGGACATTTTGTCGGGAGTCTCCCACATTGAATATAAGCCCAGGAGTGTAAACCATTTTTTAATATGCACTAGCCATTGGATGGAATTAAAGGAATCAAGAGTCATCAATTCATGTAGACCATTTCTATATTCTATCAGTTCCGGGGTGGACCAGAGCCTAACCCAGAATATTAATGGTCTTAGGATAGATAGGTGGTCTGTTCTCCTAAAGTTCAGGTCAAGTTGGAGAGGTAAAAGAGGTGTACTATTAGGGACCCTTACAGAAGCACGCATGAATTTGTTGTCCAGATTTTGAAAACTATTCTTGGCCCATGTGCCCCATATCTCTGCTCCATATAGCACAGCAGATTGTACTTTAAATTTAAAAAGTTCTAAAACCGGGGTTACACTTTTGCTTGTGCTAGTATTCATTTTGCATAAAATTGGCTTGACATTTTGGGCATATGTTATCTTGCTTTTCTCGATTTGGGCTTTCCAACTTAGTTTGGAATCGAGCACAACACCCAAATAGGAAAAGTTTTCCACAATACCTAATTTTTGGCTATTCAGGGTCAAGAACCCTCTATCTGGCATACTGGGATTTAATGACATGCATTTTGTTTTGTCAGCATTAATTTCCAAGCCCTTTGTCTGGCAATAGCAACTGAAGGAATTAAGGAGTGCCTGGAGGCCCTTTTTTGTTTGAGATATAAGTATTGTGTCATCTGCGAAGAGCAACGCAGGCACCCTTTCACCATTGAGCTGCGGCGAATCATTAACACAAACATTCAAATATTCGGGGACATCATTAATAAACAGAGAAAACAAGGTAGGGGCCAGGACACATCCCTGGCGAACCCCGCGTTCATTGTATATAGGAATATAGGAATATTGCGTGTCAACTCTTCATTAGGGCCCCACCTGATGTTTGCAAAGTTGTCAGCATGCAGCTCAACTATTTGGGCTAGGAGGCATCCCGGTAGACCTATTTCTCTTAAAGTTTTCCAAAGTAGACTGCGTGGGACAAGATCGAATGCAGCCCTCAGGTCAACGAAGGCAACATACAGGTGACCTTTTTTAATGTGCACATACTTCCAAATCAAACAACAAAATCGAAAAATTTGGTCAATAGTGCTGGTCCTACTCCTAAAACCAGCTTGGAATTTGGAAATTATGTTCGAATCTTCCAGCCAGTCATTAATCCTGAATAGCAAGTGTTTAGCATATAATTTTTGGAGCGTGTCCATCAGACTAATGGGTCTGTAGTTAGAGGGTATCAGTCTATCCCCCTTTTTAAATATTAACACAACCTCCGCTGCACGCCAACTATCAGGAAAGTTGCAGTTTGATGATAAAGCATTAAACAGGCGGTTCACATATGGGGCCCAGACGTCAACTTCGTGTTTGTAAAGATCCCCCGGTATTTTATCCGGGCCAGGGGCTTTGGTGTTTTTAAGTTCGTTGATCGCCCTTACTGTCTCATCCAGTGTAAAGTTGAGGGGTTCAATAAGGGGGGATTCAATAAGGGGGGGGCACCATAAGCTCCCTTTACTGTCGCCATCGTATTGTTTATAAAGATTTGTAAAGTGAGTTACCCAGGTCATCTCATCCAGGAATACATCTTTCACAGCTCTCCCAGCGTGCCCCCCATTAGCCACCAGCCTCCAGAAGCCAACATTATCATTAACTTTTGCAGCAGCTAACATTTCAGCCCAAATTGATTCCTCCCATAGTTTTTTGGATGTTTTTAGTATACGTTTGTATTCCACCCTTGCAAGTTTAACTTCTTCTTTTGCCTTGTTTTTAATGGCAAGCAATAAGTTTCTTTTAGCAATCCTGCACGAGTGGTCATACCATAACTTTCCGTGATTGGCCACTCTTATGTTTTGTTGCTTTTTTCTCGGCATTTTTGATAGATACGTTTTTAGTTCTGAAAAGAAGACTTTGTGAAGATCAACGAAATGATCAAAATGTTCAGGTAAGAAGGCATGGTCAACTATATGTGCAAACATTTGCTCAAAAAGAGAGTACACCAACGCTAAGGCCTTACCATCCGCCAGAACACGTGGCCATCTTACTGCACGTCTGTTGTTGTTTGTGTGGACGTCCTCACACATGCTTACATGGATATTCTCAGTTGATGTTGTGATGGTGTCACTAACCATATTCATGTTGATGTAAAGTTCCAAAGGATAGTGATCGCTTTCCCCCCTACTTATTACTTTCAGATCAATCAAAAAATGCCAGATGCTAAGAGAAACAAGTACAAAATCGAGATTGCTTTTAGCTTTAGTGAAGGTTGGTTGTTTTTGCAAGTCCGATGGGAGACGGCCATTGCCTGCTCTAAGGCCGTGATCTGCGGTGAGTCTTAATAATTGGCTGGCCAATGTGGAGTATTTAACAGATTTTGTGGTATCAAGCTGGGGGATATTATACGCTTGGTCCTCATCTTCGAACACATCAGAGATGCCCGGAACAGGTTCGTAATTACAATTTAGGTCTCCTCCCAAGATAACCGGGGTGTCTCCAACTACGTTTTTCAAGAGGAGATCCAGGGCTTCAAGTGTTGGTGAAACCTTGGAGTGGCCAATCGGTCTGTTATAAACATTAACGATGTAACATTCGTTTCCACAGGGTGGAGTAACCCTTAGGGCCAAGATATCAGGAGAGCCTGTATCAATAAGATCAACCTGCATGACCAAGGTGATTTTTAGCCAAATTATTAGGCCCCCCCGATGGTCTTCCTCGGTCGGACTGGACTGCCTCAATACCATATGTTTTATATCCTACCCGATGTGGAACTTCTGTAGCCCAGGTTTCTTGTAGCAGACAAATGTCACAGGTGTCAATGTAGTCTGCCCAGTCAGGGTCTTTTAAGTTCTTGCAAACACCTGCGATGTTCCACGATAGAATAAGTAAGCGAGGTGATAGGCTCTGAGTGTCAGGGGAGGGATTGACTACACACTGTTTAGATAAACTGCCTAGCTGTGGGTTTAGCATGTCTTTCTCTGCATCCCTGGCTCTTTCTTTCACTACAGTATTAGATCCCCCATCCGGACCACCCTTGGCTTTACTATAGCATACATTTCCGGCTTTATAAGATAATTCCACTTTCTGGGGATTTGAAATGGTCCTATGCATCCTAACCTTAATGATCTGATCATCATCATGCAATTGTAGGACATTTTTTAGTTTGGGATTACCTTTGTCCATGCTACAGAAGGTGTCATATAAATTAGAGATACGGTCAGGCATAGTGGCAAGTCAATCGACAGCGTCAAGGCAACTGAATCTATTGAAGGTGGGGATGCCAGACCACATATTATAATCGCCATGTCTAGCCGAATTGGGAGCACTGCCATAATAATGGTTGACAGGGTTCCACTTGGGGACATGATGAATGGGTCTAGGTGAAGGGTAAAAGAATGATAGGGGTCTAGCTTCAATGGGAGGATTCGCACCGTACGATTTCCAATTGCATATTAGTTCAGCACTTTGGGGTTCTTCAAAGGATATGACAATACAGTCACCCGTGGTTGATTTGGCCGTTGGCCCTACCCATGGTACCCTCCTAACCATAAGGATCTTACTTTTCATCTGGTTAGGAATGGGTTTATATTTGTCTAGCCAAAAAATCACTTTGTTTTTTAAAGACTGGAAGTTTTCTTCATATTGGCTATCCAATTCTGGCACCCCTGTGAGGACAGCTACAAATGGACTAGCGTCTGGTGGCAGATCTATATACCCTCCTCTAAAATTACTGTACATGTGGCTAGACTGATGGTTTGACTTATGAGTGGTATTTATAAAAGATTTATCAGGCAAGGATTGATTGCTTGCAGAAGTAATGTAAGGATATGCAGGCGGATTGGATCGGGGTTTATTTGGGACTAATACGCTCTGGTTGGAAGAGTGGGTAGAGGGAAGAATTGGCAATTGAGAAGTATTACTATGTACCTGATTTTTCTGTGAAGGTTTACTAGTAATATTTACAGCTGTAGAAGTTGAGGGAGTTGGATTGGGTTTTTCTTTAGTGCTAGTTGGTTGTTTAACATTAGTATTTCTTACTATCCCCTCCTTTTTTTGCTGCACATTCGATGAATTTGTGTTTATTGTTAAGACCGGGGCGGGGACTGGAGCTTGCTGGGTGGCTCTAGGCACTTCAGTACAGTTAAGGCTTAAACTTGACAAAGTGATGACACTTTTCTCAACTTCAAGTAGCTGGTTCTCAATGCCAGTTAGCCTGATTTCTAGTGGTTTAAGTAGTCTCTTTAGCGTCTCCCACACTATTTTTAAGAATTCTTCCCTTCCACCATCTTGTTCTGCCATATCAGACGAGACTCTTTGCCCCTCACTGGCTGAGTGATCAGACATGACGATAGAGATTTGTTCATCTATGTTAGCATTAGTATTTTCTACAGTTGCTGGGGCTACATCGTGTACAATGTTATCAGTTGTTACAGTAGGCATACTTGGTGTTCCCCCCGTGATATTATGGCTAAGGGCTACTTTTGCTTTTTTCCTAGCGAAAGCGGTTAGGTGCTTGCGCTTTCTTTTATGCTTTGATGGTGCCTTGGCGGGTGACTTGCTTTTATTAGACTCTGTCTCAGCTGGTAGCTGACAGGGCACCTCATTTGCGATATCCTCAGCACTCTCCTTTGGAAGATTCAGCGGTGATAGGCTTTCAGATTCGGCTCTAACGGAAGGCCCAGGAGGTTCTTGATTAATAGGAGGGGTTGTTTCTTCTACTGTTGAGTAAACCTCGGCCGAGGTTATAATTGGTTTTGTGCCAGTAATGCGTTCAGGCGTTTTGGAGGTTGCAATGCTGCCTAGAGAAGATTTTTTTCTGAGTGCAAATTCAGTTGAGAGCCTCCTAGCACACTCAAGTTCTATTGAGACTTTGTGCTGAAGTTTAGTTATTTCATTATCAATAGAGAGGCTGGTCCTGGTGATAAAATCATCTAAGGTGCCTGTAGCCTTTTTGGAGGTCTTAGTAGCCTTACTCCTAGTTTCGCGCGAGGACATTGTGTGGAAGGGATATTACAATTAAATATGAGTAGTGCAGGAAGGCCAGCTAATGTAACACAGAAATTAAAAGCCAAGAGGAATGGCCCGGTCCGGTCTTAAACGGTCTCTAACGGCCTAAAACGGCCCTGTCTTTGCCCCGTCTTCGCCCGGGCTGCGTCCCGCGCTGCGGGAGTAGGATGTTGTTATGAAGCCTCAGGAGGGCGGGGGGCGGTCCAGCAGGGAGAGCGGACCGGAAGCTCTCCGTCGGTCTAGCAGGGACTTCTGGGAATTGAAGTCCCCGCACGCTCGCAGCCCCGCTGCAGCCACACGCCTGATGCCGCTTTTCCTCCTTACCGCCTCAGTGCTCCTCACAAACGTCAGGTATGTTCCCCTCCTCAGCACAGGCGAAGGGGCACCCGCGAAGCGGGTGGGCCAAGTGGTGGAAGTGCGCCGAGTTGTAGAAGGGTGAGCCGCTGTATCAAGCTGGCAGTGCTATGTTCCTCCGTTTGGTGTGCAAACAATTTAGGAAAGTGTCCCACTCGTTTGGCAGCAAACTGATGTTATGAAGCCTCAGGAGGGCGGGGGGCGGGCCAGCAGGGAGAGCGGACCGGAAGCTCTCCGTCGGTCTAGCAGGGACTTCTGGGAATTGAAGTCCCCGCACGCTCGCAGCCCCGCTGCAGCCACACGCCTGATGCCGCTTTTCCTCCTTACCGCCTCAGTGCTCCTCACAAACGTCAGGTATGTTCCCCTCCTCAGCACAGGCGAAGGGGCACCCGCGAAGCGGGTGCGCCAAGTGGTGGAAGTGCGCCGAGTTGTAGAAGGGTGAGCCGCTGTATCACGCTGGCAGTGCTATGTTCCTCCGTTTGGTGTGCAAACAATTTAGGAAAGTGTCCCACTCGTTTGGCAGCAAACTGATGTTATGAAGCCTCAGGAGGGCGGGGGGCGGGCCAGCAGGGAGAGCGGACCGGAAGCTCTCCGTCGGTCTAGCAGGGACTTCTGGGAATTGAAGTCCCCGCACGCTCGCAGCCCCGCTGCAGCCACACGCCTGATGCCGCTTTTCCTCCTTACCGCCTCAGTGCTCCTCACAAACGTCAGGTATGTTCCCCTCCTCAGCACAGGCGAAGGGGCACCCGCGAAGCGGGTGGGCCAAGTGGTGGAAGTGCGCCGAGTTGTAGAAGGGTGAGCCGCTGTATCACGCTGGCAGTGCTATGTTCCTCCGTTTGGTGTGCAAACAATTTAGGAAAGTGTCCCACTCGTTTGGCAGCAAACTGATGTTATGAAGCCTCAGGAGGGCGGGGGGCGGGCCAGCAGGGAGAGCGGACCGGAAGCTCTCCGTCGGTCTAGCAGGGACTTCTGGGAATTGAAGTCCCCGCACGCTCGCAGCCCCGCTGCAGCCACACGCCTGATGCCGCTTTTCCTCCTTACCGCCTCAGTGCTCCTCACAAACGTCAGGTATGTTCCCCTCCTCAGCACAGGCGAAGGGGCACCCGCGAAGCGGGTGCGCCAAGTGGTGGAAGTGCGCCGAGTTGTAGAAGGGTGAGCCGCTGTATCACGCTGGCAGTGCTATGTTCCTCCGTTTGGTGTGCAAACAATTTAGGAAAGTGTCCCACTCGTTTGGCAGCAAACTGATGTTATGAAGCCTCAGGAGGGCGGGGGGCGGGCCAGCAGGGAGAGCGGACCGGAAGCTCTCCGTCGGTCTAGCAGGGACTTCTGGGAATTGAAGTCCCCGCACGCTCGCAGCCCCGCTGCAGCCACACGCCTGATGCCGCTTTTCCTCCTTACCGCCTCAGTGCTCCTCACAAACGTCAGGTATGTTCCCCTCCTCAGCACAGGCGAAGGGGCACCCGCGAAGCGGGTGCGCCAAGTGGTGGAAGTGCGCCGAGTTGTAGAAGGGTGAGCCGCTGTATCACGCTGGCAGTGCTATGTTCCTCCGTTTGGTGTGCAAACAATTTAGGAAAGTGTCCCACTCGTTTGGCAGCAAACTGATGTTATGAAGCCTCAGGAGGGCGGGGGGCGGGCCAGCAGGGAGAGCGGACCGGAAGCTCTCCGTCGGTCTAGCAGGGACTTCTGGGAATTGAAGTCCCCGCACGCTCGCAGCCCCGCTGCAGCCACACGCCTGATGCCGCTTTTCCTCCTTACCGCCTCAGTGCTCCTCACAAACGTCAGGTATGTTCCCCTCCTCAGCACAGGCGAAGGGGCACCCGCGAAGCGGGTGCGCCAAGTGGTGGAAGTGCGCCGAGTTGTAGAAGGGTGAGCCGCTGTATCACGCTGGCAGTGCTATGTTCCTCCGTTTGGTGTGCAAACAATTTAGGAAAGTGTCCCACTCGTTTGGCAGCAAACTGATGTTATGAAGCCTCAGGAGGGCGGGGGGCGGGCCAGCAGGGAGAGCGGACCGGAAGCTCTCCGTCGGTCTAGCAGGGACTTCTGGGAATTGAAGTCCCCGCACGCTCGCAGCCCCGCTGCAGCCACACGCCTGATGCCGCTTTTCCTCCTTACCGCCTCAGTGCTCCTCACAAACGTCAGGTATGTTCCCCTCCTCAGCACAGGCGAAGGGGCACCCGCGAAGCGGGTGCGCCAAGTGGTGGAAGTGCGCCGAGTTGTAGAAGGGTGAGCCGCTGTATCACGCTGGCAGTGCTATGTTCCTCCGTTTGGTGTGCAAACAATTTAGGAAAGTGTCCCACTCGTTTGGCAGCAAACTGATGTTATGAAGCCTCAGGAGGGCGGGGGGCGGTCCAGCAGGGAGAGCGGACCGGAAGCTCTCCGTCGGTCTAGCAGGGACTTCTGGGAATTGAAGTCCCCGCACGCTCGCAGCCCCGCTGCAGCCACACGCCTGATGCCGCTTTTCCTCCTTACCGCCTCAGTGCTCCTCACAAACGTCAGGTATGTTCCCCTCCTCAGCACAGGCGAAGGGGCACCCGCGAAGCGGGTGCGCCAAGTGGTGGAAGTGCGCCGAGTTGTAGAAGGGTGAGCCGCTGTATCACGCTGGCAGTGCTATGTTCCTCCGTTTGGTGTGCAAACAATTTAGGAAAGTGTCCCACTCGTTTGGCAGCAAACTGATGTTATGAAGCCTCAGGAGGGCGGGGGGCGGGCCAGCAGGGAGAGCGGACCGGAAGCTCTCCGTCGGTCATGCAGGGACTTCTGGGAATTGAAGTCCCCGCACGCTCGCAGCCCCGCTGCAGCCACACGCCTGATGCCGCTTTTCCTCCTTACCGCCTCAGTGCTCCTCACAAACGTCAGGTATGTTCCCCTCCTCAGCACAGGCGAAGGGGCACCCGCGAAGCGGGTGCGCCAAGTGGTGGAAGTGCGCCGAGTTGTAGAAGGGTGAGCCGCTGTATCACGCTGGCAGTGCTATGTTCCTCCGTTTGGTGTGCAAACAATTTAGGAAAGTTTTCTTCATTTAATTATTGACAGTGCATTTCGTTTTTGTGAAATCTCTGGTTAATAAAATTTAATATACTGAACCATCACTCGCACTGGTGCTAAATCCAACCAGTATGTGTGTGCGTTTGAGGAATAGATGGCTGTGCAGGAATCTTTGTCTTTATAGTTTCTCTGCCAAGGTGTATGTTCCATGTAAGAATAACCCACCAACTGAAGATATTGTCGTAAACCCACGGGAGTTCATGGTGATGTCTCTCTTGTGAATTCCAAAAAGGTATTTTATCCACAAAGTCCTGCAAACCTCAAAATGTCTGTCACATTTTCCTCGCAATATTGTGCCGAAATTCTCACGCGGTAGAAACAATGTCAAAACGATCTGGTTTTGCAAGGGGGTCAACTGTCTTTTTGGCCCTTGCTCGGCAGGCATCTAGGGAAACCTACCAAACCCATACATTTCTGAAAACTAGACACCCGGGGGCTTCCAGGGAAGTATGGCTTGCGTGGATCCCCCAACGTTTCCTTACCCAGAATCCCCTGCAAACCTCAATTTTAGCTGAAAAAAATCACTTTTTTCACACATTTTTGTGTAGGAAAGTTGTGGCATCACCGGGCTCACTCAAATTTCCCACCTCCCAGCGTTCCCCTGGGTCTCCCGGTAAAAATGGTGCCTCACTTGTGTGGGAGGCCCAAGTACCCGCGACAGGCAAGGGCCCAAACATTTTTTTGGATAGGCAATGTTGATGGTGCATCACTACGTTTTGGGCCCTTCCCTGTCGCGGGTACTTGGGCCTCCCTCACAAGTGAGGCACCATTTTTACCGGGAGACCCGGGGGAGCGCTGGGTGGTGGGAATTTTGAGTAAACCCGGTGATGCCACAACTTTCCCACACAAAAATGAGTGAAAATGTGATTTTTTCAGCTAACATTGAGGTTTGCAGGGGATTCTGGGTAAGGAAACGTTGGGGGATCCACGCAAGACATACCTCCCTGGAAGCCCCCGGGTGTCTAGTTTTCAGAACTGTATGGGTTTGTTAGGTCTCCCTAGATGGCCGCCGAGCACCGGGCCAAAAACCCAAGTGACCTCCCTTGCAAAACCAGGTGGTTTTGAGATGGGCAATTTTGATGTCGCCTCACTACGTTTTAGGCCCTTGCCTGTCGCGGGTACTTGGGCCTCCCACACAAGTGAGGCACCATTTTTATCGGGAGACCCAGGGGTACGCTGGGAGGTGGGAAATTTGAGTGAGCCCGGTGATGCCACAACTTTCCCACACAAAAATGAGTGAAAAATGTGATTTTTTCAGCTAAAATTGAGGTTTGCAGGGGATTCTGGGTAAGGAAACGTTGGGGGATCCACGCAAGCCATACCTCCCTGGAAGCCCCCGGGTGTCTAGTTTTCAGAACTGTATGGGTTTGGTAGGTTTCCCGAGATGGCCGCCGAGCACCGGGCCAAAAACCCAAGTGACCCCCCTTGCAAAACCAGGTGGTTTTAAGCTAGGCAATTTTGATGTTACCTCACTACGTTTTGCGCCGTTTCCTGCCGCGGGCACTAGGCCAACCAACATAAGTGAAGTACCATTTTTCTCGTAAGACTTTGGGGGACGCGGGGTGGGTGGAAATTTGTGGATCCACGCAGATCCAGGAACTTTCCACCACAGAAATGTGGGGAAAATGTGTTTATTTTTTACATTTTTTTAGGTTTGCAAGGGATTCTGGGTAACAGACCCTGGTGGGAGGCAGTCAAGTCACCCCATCCTGGATTCCCCTGGGTGTCTAGTTTTCAAAAATGTATAGGTTTGCTAGTTTTCCCAAGGTGCCCGCAGAGCTAGGGTTAAAAAACTACAGCTAGTCTCTCCAAAACTATCCAGACTTGGTGCCCAATTCTTATTTTGTGGTGATAGAGGCGGCGCAGCAGGCCCTCCTCTGGGCAGGTGCGCCTCGAATAGCGCTGCGAAAACTCACATTGGGATGGTATGACGGGGGGGGGATTGCACTCCCGGATATCCGTAAGTACTACTGGGCTGCGCATCTGTCCGCGATCAATCAAGGGACGTATAGTGACGGAAATGACCCAGGCTATGCGATGGACAGGTGGTTGCTCCCGGGGGGGAATTATGACGTCGCGCTATACTCTAAACCCGGCAAACATCAGCTCACGGGACCGACGAAGCACTCGGTGCAAATATGGCACGCTGCACATCGTAAGTTGGGCTGGTCCAACACTCCGACCTTGGCCACCCCCTTGTGGGCGTCTGAGAGACTGGGCAGCTTGGGTCACACAAAGGGGTTCATAAGCTGGGATCTGATCGGGATCTCCCAGGTGAAGGACCTGTGGGGGCCCGAGGGGGTCAGATCTTTTGCTTACCTGCAGGACACGTACGACCTTGCCCCAACTGAGTATTTCAGGTACCTGCAGATTAGGCACTCCCTCCAAGCTAACATTTCCCCGGGGACTAGGCCCTCGCAGGCCTCCCCACTCGAGGATCGGCTGCTCGATGGACACATACCGGAGCATGCCATCTTGCTCACGTATAAAAAACTGATAAATAATCCCCCGGATCCGCTCGCACCTCTTCAGGAGAAGTGGGTGGCTGATGGACTTGAGATCTACGAGGAGGAGTGGGTAATTGCTCTGGCATCCCCAAGGGAGGTGGCGATCTCAGCCAGGCTTCGGCTCGTGCAGCTGAAAATATTGCATAGAGTGTATGTCTCCTGCACCAGAATTCAGGCGATGGGGAGAGGGGGAGGGGCTCTGCAGGCGGGGATGTGGGGAGACTGGCTCCTTTTTCCATATCTTGTGGGAATGCCCCGGGGTGCAGAGGTACTGGAGGCGAGTGGTGTCTTGCATGGGGGAGGTATGGGAGGTTGACTTGCGCCCAGAGGCTAAGCGATGCATATTGAACATTTGGGAACCCACGAACCTCTCTACACGGGGGAGACTCTGGGTCACACTTGGACAAATGGTGGCGAAACGCAACATAGTGGTGGCGAAACGAAACATAGCCCGTCTGTGGGGTGCAGCGACGCCGCCGAAATTGAAAGACTGGCAAAAGGACATGGATTGATGCATGTTGCAGGAGAAGACTGTATGTGGCCCGAGGGTGCACCCGTAAGTGGGGGGAGGTGTGGTCACGTTGGAACGAATACAGGGGTGACATCTGTGAGCCTCCGCAGGCTCGCCAGTCCGACTTGGAGATTATGAACTGCACCGAGCCTGCCTTCAGTCCTATTGTAAATGTATGTTGACTCGCACTGCCTCTGTGTGTCGTTGCTGTCGCGGCAACTCTGATGTTTTGGAGTGCTCTTTTGTGACCTTGTTCTTTTGCAAATAATAAAAAAGAATTAAAAAAAAAAACTACAGCTAGTCATTTTGCCAAAAAAGGGTCATTTTTCACTGCAAAATTGAGGTGTGACCACGTTGCGTTTTGCGCCGTTTCCTGTCGCGGGCACTAGGCCGACCCACACAAGTGAGGTATCGTTTTTCTCGTAAGACTTTGGGGAACGCGGGGTGGGTGGAAATTTGTGGATCCACGCAGATTCCGGAACTTTCCACGTCAGAAATGTGGGGAAAATGTGTTTTTTTGGACAATTTTTTAGGTTTGCAAGGATTTCTGGGTAACAGACCCTGGTGGGAGGCAGTCAAGTCACCCCATCCTGGATTCCCCTGGGTGTCTAGTTTACAAAAATGTATAGGTTTGCTCGGTTTCCCAAGTTGCCCGCAGAGCTAGGGTTAAAAACTACAGCTAGGCACTTTGCCAAAAAAGGGTAAATTTTCACTGCGATATTGAGTTGTGACCACGTTGCGTTTTGCGCAGTTTCCTGTCGCGGGCACTATGCCTACCCACACAAGTGAGGTAACATTTTTATCGGGAGACTTAGGGTAATTCAGATTTGTAAAGGAACTGTTATTATCTATTGACTTTCGATGCATTTCTGCCTTCCAAATGAAAGATATTGTGTAAAAAACAGGTCATTCTAAAAAATGACTGATAATTCTCATGCTAGTATGAGTATTCCCAATTTCAGAAATGTGCAAATATCTACTGTTTCTAAACTCTATATTTTGATCCCATTTCAGAAATACATAGGTGTCTTTCATACCGATTTTTCCACGTACACATTTTTACAGAATAATTACTATATACCCGGTACATAATAAAAAACCATTGCAAGTTGCTGCTCAGTTTTTGGCTCTGGGTTAGTCGGGTTCTTGGTGAACCTACAAGTCCTATATATCCCCACAACCAGTAATGTCCAGCGGATGCAACGGTATATTGCTTTCAAAGAGCTGTCATAATTGGAAGAAGTTACAGGTGAAAACGTTGACACAAAAGGCTGTTTTTTTCAACTAATTTTCAATTTATCCAATATTTAACTGTTTGTTTCTATAAAAAAACCTTGATGGATCTACACAAAATGACCCCTTGCTGAATTCAGAATTGTGTCTTCTTCTCGAAAATGTATACCTTTCCAGGATCCACAAACCCTGAGTAACTTTAGAATCCCCATGATGTTGGAAGAAAAGGACGCAAATTTGGTGTGGATACCTAATGTGGTCAAAAATTTACAGGGGCCTAAGCACGCACTACCCCAAATAGCCAAAAAAAGGCTTGGCACAGGAGGGGGAAAAGGCCTGGCAGCGAAGGGGTTAAGCAAAATTCAAGAATCAGTTGTATCAGTGGCTTAACAACAAGCTTGAGATAAATCTAGCCCCAGAACCAAATATGGCGCTTTTAGATATGACTAATTCACTCGCTTTACCAATTCGTCAGCAACAGTTTGTATTTACAGCATCACTTGTTGCTCGGTCATTGATTTTGCAAAGATGGGAGGAAGCTGATCCTCCAATATTTTCGCATGGTTGGCTAAGATGTCTCATTAAATCATAAGAGAAATTCTTTTTGCAAAGGATAGGAGCCTTAAGGAAATTGATATAAATATGGGGTGAGAACTAGGTCAAAATACGTTCTCATGCACGTAAAGTTTCCTTTCAGATATACAAGTATAGATTTCGCTGTATGTTAATCAATGAGCATTATTCAGGTGTATTATTGATGATTCTATTTGGATGCATTGTTTATTTATGGTCGCTTTTTTCTAGCTGCAAATAAAATATATATATATATTTTTTTTTTTAAAGGTAGAAGCCACAACATTGCAGTTCCAGGTAAAAGCTCTCCAACAATGAACTAAATACTTAGACACAAGGGTACTAAATTCCCAAGAATAGGGAGCGAGTAGGATGCCAGTCTGGTGACTGCCCAAGGGCATCCAGAAACTAGGACTGCAGCCCTAACCTGGAAAATTACTAAAAAAAACTAAACGAGAAAATGTCAGCTGTAACTAGCAGAAAAGGTCACTCTTAAGCATGCTGCTAACAGTACAGTAGTTTGACACCAGAAAGGGTGAGTGCTATCAGCAGCTTTTTTTGTTTTATATAGCGCAAACTCGACCCGAAGGTATCGGACCGCTTTTCAGGAGCACCAGTTGCGTTACAGACGGTGATTAGAGAATTAAGGCGTGCTAAACAAGAAGGCTCTGCCACTGAGCTGCAACAGTTTAAAGATAGGATTTGAAAATAAAGAACACCCAGAGTGGTAAAAACGTCCTGGGGCATACTGAACACTACTTCAGGAAACACTCCATGGTCCAGTTGGGTAAAAGGATGTGTGCACAAAAAAGGGTGCCTTACATTTTATGCGCACCACCTCAAGGAGCCAGAACAGATTGTTTTGGAGACATGGTCAAGTTTCTTAAGGTTATAAACCAGTAAGGTCACCATATTTTGAGTGATCTGCAGCTGCTGAATACGACTGGCATAGAGTCCCAGGAAGCAGGTGTTGGCCTAGTAAATTCTAGAGAGAACGGTCGCTTTCACTTACCAGAGGTCACACATGCCCTGTCACAAAGGGTATAATTCTCCTTAACAGTTACCTGAAAACAGCAGTGGGTAATGACATAATTAACATGATCTCTCAAATCAGATTTCTTGTCAAAAAAGAAACTAAGGCTTTTGACCTTGGAGGCTGAAGATGGCACAGGCCTCAGATTAACAGGATAGAAGGCAGGGCTCCACAAACTTCTCAAGCCTAGAAATAATTGCCCTGTTGTGTTAAACTTGCACTTCAAAAAATGACTATACATCCAGGCCCGAATGTCCAAAGTCAAAACTGGCAAGTCCTCTGCAGTTTAGCCAGGTACGGGTCAACGTTAACGATTCACTGACTGTTGTTGGTTTCTGAACCAAGAGATCATATAAACTTGGACAAATTTTGCACCTATTGATTAAAAAGAACAGGGAATAAGGGACCCTGAGGTTTTCCAAAAGACAACCAGCTGTTTGAAACAGAAAGTAGGACTGCCAAGAACAGTCCTCGTTCCGACAAAATCCCTGGTGATGGTACATTCCGCCTTATATGGTAATGGTCCATCCTAGTTGAGTTCACGATTCATCTTCTAAACACAGTGGAGGCAATTGCGATCCTCAAACAAGCTAAAGGCTTGCACTCCTAGGGTCCTTAAGCAGAGGGCTGGTGGCAGATCATTGACCTGGTGGGGGGCGTTGGCCTGGAATCCGCTCCCAACTAAATTACAAGCTTTGAGGGATGCAGGGTTATTTAGAAAGAAACTGAAAACCTTGCTCTTGAAATAAACTGTCCTGTCCCTCCTAACCACCTAGTAGGGTACCCACCAGGACATTCATTGGAGTAGCCGTGCATGTTATAAGTGCCGTTAATAATAATATTAATAATAGATCTAGGGCCAAACCTTAACCCACCTTTACCAAATGATGGATTAAGATGAAATTGTTCGCCCTGTTAAAAGCAGTGGAAAAGTAGAGAAGAATTAGGCCCACAGCATTCCCCCTCATGTAAAACCCTTGCGAGGTCTTTTATCACAGTGACAAAAACTGTCAATGTTTCAACCTTTCAGCAAAATCCCTTATCGTCGTCTCAAGGTGATCAGAGAGAAATCGTACCAGGAATTTCTTCGTGATCATGGCGAAGACTGGCAGTAGAGAATTGGACCTTTAATTTGAGCCCATATTAACTGGGGACCGAGCTTCATAAACAAATCATTATCTCATTCTTCCTGCCCTGCCGGGAACCATTGCAGAAAAATATGTTTTTATGAGCAAGCAGATAAACACTATCTTAAGGGCTGTGGGCTTTAGGACAGCAACGGGGTAAGCTTAATCAAGGGACCCCGACTTGGAAGCCAACAAGGAACTCGCCCTACTTTCAGGAGTAGAAGAATATTCCCACCTTTCCCCATTGCAGCTTCAGAAAAATATATAATAGAGACAGACTCCATTTGAAAGGGATCACCGATCAGTTTGATCTTCTCTGAAAAGTAAAGTATGAGCGCAATAATATAGCGAAGGAGGGATACAGCATCAGTGTTTAGTAAAGTCTATAACCACACTGTACAATTTACTGGTGGGGTTAGATGCCTGCGTAATTTCCAAATTCAGGAAAGACCCTTAGATTTCGCCTACATTAACTCCGTTTAAAACATTTCAACTAGTTGAAGTAGTCAGTAGCGTGTTTCTCAGTGTATGGTTAACTGTCCTAAAGGAACATTGGGACCATGGACATGTGAGAAGAAAGGGAGAGAAAGAATGTGAAACACTTCCGGGAATGCAGAGATACCGATCTGGCTAGAGCCTGAAAAGTTATTCTTAGTTATCTTTCAGAAGTCCAAAGAAACCACCCACAGAGGGGCACTGCTAAGAGTAATCACTGGCTGCAACGTAAATAAAGAAGAAATCAATGTAATATTTCAAGAGGCTAGGAGAGTGTATAAATGTACAGTGAGTAACAATCCTATTTGTTTTTGGTCAGGTTAAATAAGGACAAAAATAAATAAGAGGCACTCCTATGAAAGGATCAAAACAATTAAGAGACCTGAAGATCAAGGGTATTCTTATAATTCTTTCAAAACAGTGACTGAGGGGGGCAGCAGTGGCGGTGCGTCCATTAAGGGCGCTGGGGCGTTGCCCCACAAGCCGCCCGCACCGGCAGCTCCCTCTGCGTCAATCATGTCAGTCACAGTCTCAGCAGACAGCATGAACTCGGACTGCCCACCCCCTTCAGATTCTGAAGGGGGAGGGCGGTCCGACGTCATGCTGCTGAGTGACTGACAATACATGCAGCAGACCAGGGGCGGCGCAGAGTGCACAGCAGGCAGCAGTGCGCATGCTGGGTGAAGGAGGCGAATTTTCGCTCCGTGCCCAGTCATGCGCACTACTGTCTACTGTGGCTGGTGCATGCCCATTAGGAGAGCGAGGGTTGAGCAAAGGCTCAAACCTCGGTCTCCTAATGGGCAGGCGGGCGGTGAGTCACCCTGCTGTAAGCCAATGCTGGCGCTGCTGGAGCAGCGTCACTGCGTCAGTATTGGCCTAGAGCTGCCAACCAGTGCTGTAGTGTTGCCTGTTCCTAAGTTAGAAGAGGCGCCAACGGGTCGGGACCCGGCCGAGAAGCAGACAGGCGCGCGCGGTCCGGACCTGGTCTGGTAAGCTAAAGTTTAGCTTTCTTTTTTAAATTGTAATCTCCTGCTAAAAGCCACTGTAATTTGATACAAACATTTTTAATTAGTAAAACCTTTGGTGACAATGGGTTGTTATGGACACGATGCCTCCCATCAATGGCAGCTTCTTTTAATATGCTCTTTGCTATGCGGCACCACGAGCCGCCGAACCATTATGAACTTTTCCCTCTTTGTTAACTAACAGTGTTTTCTTAGGGCTCAGCGCTGCGGCCATTTGTTCTGCTGATAATGAGACGCATCATTGTGGTTTCAAAGGCGTCTTGCATGGCTACAAGACATTCATATTTAAGGTTTTTGAAAATAAGAAACTATTTTAAAAGACGTAAACGAAACAAAAAAAAACAATGCATATATAGTGTGTTTTGATGGCAGGGCGGGAAGTTTGCAACAGCATTATTGTTTGTAGATTTTTGCGAATAATTTCCGCAAAGCTCTACGAAATTAGGAGAATTATAAAGGCATCTTCTAAAGAAGAGAGTTCACGTTGCTTGGCTATACATTATGTTATGCACCTCCTGCTGGCCGCTGCAGGGACGTCTTTTGATGTATTACTTCGAAAGAGTACCTTTGCAATGACTCGGGAGATTAATAGTTTGAAAATTGTGGCATAAAGAAATGTATCACATGGCCCAATAAATGAAACGAAATCAGGAAAAATGTTTGAAACATAAACACCCTGTTTTGAAAGTTGCTTTATGCCTTCTCATGTATACACTCACGTGGTATATTGTCAGTCTTTAAAATCTGAAGGCAATTAACTGTTATCCGTTCTCTACTTTGTTAGTTAAAAGGTGCATTCGTTGCTGCTATCTCTACTAACATTCGCGATTTCCAGGACTTTTATCATTAAAGTTTGAGGAATTTGTACAAAATATTCAGTTCTAAACACATAGAATATGTTTCTTAACAACTTAAGATCTGTCATCCAAGTAATGTACATGGTAACAGTTAAGGATAATTGGATTTCACCGGCAAGGCATACTGCTGTTTGCCAGAGGATCGATCCCTGGCCTGGCAGCTGCTGTGTGTGCAGCTTATTGGAAGAGGTGCCGGTCTCCTCAGAGTTGTGCACACCAACATGATTTAAACTGGATTGTGGCCACCTAGCGGGATCTCCGCGCTGTGGCGAAACGTGAAAACCTATGCTGACTTGAGGGCGAAGAACTGGGCAGTGCTAGAAAAGCGCTAACTACATAAAAAATGAAAATAAATTAAAATATTAGACAGAAGGGACAGCTCTGTAGTTTCCTTGGGCATCTGTAGTAGTTGTACAGAGATTGGTGGGTGCTTGGCTAACTTTCAAACCCTGTGTCTTCAGTTGTTATGTTATGCTGTGTTACGTTACGTTATCTATATTAGGTGACGTTACTTTACAGGTATCACTTTTGCCTCTGGTGCAACCTTTCATTCCTGAGCTCCATTATGCGCTGCTGTAAACTGGAAGTGTCCGGTATGCAGATCGAATGGTATTTTCAGATGGGTCTAATTGGAACAAGAAGTGGGTTCTGTTCTGTTATGCTGTGTCACTTTACGTCACGGTATCTATCATACCTTACATTACCGATCTCACTTTTGCCACTGGTGCAACCTCTTTCGTATTCCTGAACTCCATTATGCGCCACTGTAAGCCTGGGTGTCTGCTATGCAGATGGGATGTTATTTTCAGATGGGTCGAATTGGCACAAGAAGTGGGTTTACTTGGCAAAGAAGGCGTAGGTGATATTTTTGTAAATGAAGACTAGACTGAAGCTATTTGTGGTGGGGTGTCAGCTCTTCACAGAGATGATACGTGATGCAGCAGGAAGCAAGTTGCAAACTGTGATGTTTTGCACCGTTTTCAAGGAAGAGAAAACAAATCTTTTTGCTTCAAAATGATTTTAAGGAGCATTATTTAGAATAACGCTAGCATTGTAAACAGGCAGGCTGTACATGCTTCATATACAGGCCCGCTCTAGGATTTTTCCTTTGAGAGGGTCGTAATTGTTGCATGTATCATGCAAGGACAAGAACAAGTGGTTGTCTGACCAGTACAAACCACGGCAAGAATGATGTGCGTGTGTGTGTATGTGAAGTGGGCTGCTTATCTGTCATTAAAACAAGAAACTGCAGTTTGCCATAACCTGTAGCAGAATTTTTCAAAGCCATTCACCAAATCACGCTTGAAGCTCAGCAGTCGAAACACAACGGGAAAGTACTTAACAGCCTTTCATTTTCTCATTTCGCTTGTTATGAAGAAAATAGCTGATCTATTGCAGCCTACCCCGGTAGGTTTTTCGCTCGCCTCAGTACCACGATAACTTCCCGCCTCACCACTTTCAAATGTCACCAGCCGCCACTGGGGGGCAGCCAAACTTCTCCAGTTCTATGGAAGAGACTTGAAACAGTTTGGAATTGATGGCCAAAGAAGGACACACGAAAATAGCAGCAACAGACAAGTACAACAAGATGGAAAGCACACCCAAAAAAACATGACGGAAGGTCCAGAACAGAGGCTTAGAGTACAGTAAACACAGAAAGTAGAGATAGGAGGTGAAAAGTGATTCTGGGAAGAAAACAGCAGAAGGGATGATGTGGGGTTTCAGGTTCTGGGCAAGTGATAAGCATGGTGGAAGAGTATTTCCAAACAGTTATGTTCCCTTCATGGGTATTTACCACCAATAGCACTGTGGCTCAAACTAACTTAAAAAAGCATTAGGTCGCAGCCAAGGCTAATGCGCTTTTTTTTTTTGCAAGTGATTTAGCACTGGCTGCATCATAGTCCTTTTTAAAATTATTTTTAGGTATGCTGCACAGCAGTGATGCTGCTATTCAGCATGGCTACAAATCATTGCCAAAGTTGCAATGCCCATGCTGTACAGCATGAACATAGGGTAATGGCAGAGCCAACAGTTTCAAAGGCGAGACCTATTGGTGTTGCCAATGCTTGCTTGTTCTCTGCACAATACCCCTGTGATTCTGAGCAAATTAGTTAATCTCCTCAAACATGGAAAAAAATAAAATAAGGCCTATGACAAAAAATCCTATTACAAAGCAATTGTGCCCATGTCCATGTGAAAATAAATTTGGAAGCAGATAACATTCGTTGTCACAATAAAAGCAGGTATCAGTCGTCACACTAAGCTTCCAGGTCAAAGGAGAAAAGGACTTCTTTGAAGTGTGTTTGTGTGGCATAGAAAACAGCTACTAATGGCAAGATGCTTAACTAGGATTACAAGGAAGAAGTAAAAATTAAAAGTAGTGCCTCAATCGCAGCGCAATCAGCGGAAGGAGAGCTATCAAGATGAAGTAATCAGTACTTGGCGCTTACCCGAGCTGAAAGAAGAGGAAGTAAAGCCGGCACACGTTGGCCAATTAGCAGGCAGCAAATAAGAGTGACAGTGAAGCCTGCAAACTTTAAGCAATGGGCAGGCTACAAGCCCCATATTGTATACAACATCACTAGCAAGCAAGAGCGCATATACTGTCACAGGCAAGACCTAAAAATGAAATGGAGATCTAGAAGTACAGATACTAAAGGATATAAAATGAACAGTACTTCCTAAGGCCCACATACAAGGCGTTGTTTCTCAAGGCGAGCTCACTGCAGGCTCGCTACTATTTAGCCCCTTTACGTAATAATCTCCTGCGAATTTGATTTCAGCTGTGCTGTAAATGAACTGGAAACACATATTCTCGCCAATTAAAGTACAACACTATGCATTACCGTCTTTTTGTACATTGCAGGTTATATGTTTAAATGGTCAGCAGGTCGTCACCAGAGTGCTCAATAGAACAGGAAGGATGGCAAGGACGTTCTTTAAGGCATCTGAATCCTCCAGGCGCACCAGAGAAGGAAGATGGCTCGCACGCACAGTATTAACATTTCATAAGGCTAAGTCAACTCGTAAAAAAAAAAAAAGAAAAGTAAAGCAACCAAAACCCCATGATACTCAAGTTCTAAATACAAAAAAAGCACAGTCTACAATGCATGAACATCTGTGTAATGCAGTTCTAGATGGCCACGGTGTTGTGGACATAATTTTACATGGCTTCATATAAGTAACGGCATGATGCACACAGATAACGTATATGGCTGATAGGTCCTTGTGATACCTCAAATTCACTACATAAGGGGTGCTGAGGCCGGGTTCCCAGCCAACTAATCGAATGGAAGAGCCTGGCAGCAGTGAAAGAAAAACAGTGAGAAAAGGGCCAAATGAGGGAATTTGGGGGCAAGGGGGCAAATGGGCATGTCTGGCAGCAAAAATAGGAAATATACTGTTGGGAAAGCAAATGAGAGCATGGGAAAACTTATGGGGCGGATCAGTTGTGCAAAAAGGGCGCGAGGTAAATAAAGGTGGCAAATGAGGGAGCAAGTTCAGGTGGGGAGTGAGTGAGCAAATTACATGCTTCATGGTGGAAGTTTGTAGAGCCAAATTGAGGGTGAAGGGAAAACAAAGCTTGGGAACCCGACTTAAGAAGGGAAGACGGTATGGTAAATCAGGAACTGTGTGCTTGCTTATGCTGTAATACACAAGGCAGAAATGTGCACTGAAAATGCAAAGTGAACTTTTGAGGGGTTCAGATAGCAAAAACTAACCAACTTATTTTTGGTTTCACATGGGATACGTTTTCATGTTTGTGGTGCTGCAAAAGGCAATCATGACACCAAAGGTCAGTTGTTAGTACTTCAAACAGATAATCCTATATAATCACTCAACATAAAAATCTTCTACAGTAATTGAACGTCAACTGAGTTTTGGTTTGGAACCTGAAGATTTATGTCAAATTACAATGTTTGGCATCATCTGTTTTAAGATGGCGGAGGATGTTTAAATGAACGAATGCGGTCTTGTGTCTTAAACACCGCAAAGGACATTATGTTTAATAACGTTTTCAGCTTGCATTCTATATCAGAAATCGAGATTATGGCTGTGGAAGCTGGGGATGAAGTCTGGCTAAAAGAAAGCTAGCCTACCTTTCTAAGCGCTTGGCCCAGTCCACAAATCTAGCAATTCCAATTGATTCTTGTTGGACCCGGCCTCGTGGCGTGGTCCCTAACCCTATGGATTGTGCCCGTTCCCCGCCCCGGCCTTCACGGGCCACCCGTCTGAACTGCACCAAGGCCCTACACCCGGAGCTGCACGTGGTCGCATACCCCTCGTGGCTCCGCCATCTTGTTGGCATCCACGTCACACCGTGCCCCAGCCGGCGCGACCCCGCTCAACCCGGCCTCGACCCCAGCGAAGCCCCGACATCGAGGCACCACGAACTGGCCAGGGGGTGCCGCAGGAACCATTCATCGCCCCCGGCGGAGGACAGTATCGATGGGACCCCCAACTGTCCTCCCCTCTCGAGGTGTGATCGCCCTGCAACTCCCATGGGCCTGGCGCCTCTCCTGCTGGGCGTCTGGCCACCTCCACCCGGCCACTCCGCCCCCTCGGGCGCATAGGTCCGGACATCAAAGGGCTCCAGACCTATATCTGGGGCGACCCCACCACAGCTCGGCAGTTGTATCCCGGAGTCGAGAGCCCTGCTCCACTTCCGGGTCCAGACCGATCACCGGCCCTTGCAATGGTTAATGCGAATGCGGGGCGAGAACCCCAAGCTGCTGCGATGGCCCATCTCGCTACAAGGGATGGACTTTGACGTCGAACACCGGCCCGGCAATGACCACGCCAACGCCGACGGCCTGTCCCGCTTCTTCCGCCTTGACGAGGAGAATCCCCAAGGAGATGGGCGACTCTCCATGCCTTCGGCTGGGGGGGGGGGGGGGGGGGGGGGGACGCCTGTTGGACCCGGCCTCGTGGCATGGTCCCTAACCCTATGGATTGTGCCCGTTCCCCGCCCCGGCCTTCACGGGCCACCCGTCTGAACTGCACCAAGGCCCTTCACCCGGAGCTGCACGTGGTCGCATACCCCTCGTGGCTCCGCCATCTTGTTGGCATCCACGTCACACCGTGCCCCAGCCGGCGCGACCCCGCTCAACCCGGCCTCGACCCCAGCGAAGCCCCGACATCGAGGCACCACGAACTGGCCAGGGGGTGCCGCAGGAACCATTCATCGCCCCCGGCGGAGGACAGTATCGATGGGACCCCCAACTGTCCTCCCCTCTCGAGGTGTGATCGCCCTGCAACTCCCATGGGCCTGGCGCCTCTCCTGCTGGGCGTCTGGCCACCTCCACCCGGCCACTCCGCCCCCTCGGGCGCATAGGTCCGGACATCAAAGGGCTCCAGACCTATATCTGGGGCGACCCCACCACAGCTCGGCAGTTGTATCCCGGAGTCGAGAGCCCTGCTGATCGAATCGCGGCCGACCCTACGGAGAAGAACTCTTGCCGGAACCATCACGAGCCCTGCTGACTGCGTCGCGGCTCCTTCTTGTGAACACTTTGAAGCCACCTGGAACATCGGAGCCCTGCAGACGCTGTCGCGGCCCAACCTCGCTGAAACCTTCCTCGGAGCCCTGCTGACGACGTCGCGGCTCGAGCTGAGCAGAAACCATCTTGAGAGCCCTGCTGATTGAATCGCGGCTCTCCACGAACTGTACGCCAGAGCCCTGCTGACGCCGTCGCGGCTCGACCCCTCCGAGATCGGAGGTCCTCCAGCTTGAGGATAAGAACTGGGCCCCAGGTACCCTCGTACCACATTCCTGCCAAAGACTGTCCCGCTACCCCTACCCTTCCAAAGAGACATTGAGACTTTTGGTGGATCCCTCGATCCCTTCGTGTAAATATTGAACTCATAACCTTTTATTGATGATAAAGAATTGCTTGTCTTGAGACAACCTCCTTGAGTCCGGTGTGGTGGTGTTACTGTGCTAGTACGTGATAGGAGAAGGATCTCTCAGGAGACTTCTCGGCAGCGCTCGGCTACTTCATACAGTGTGAGGGCCCCCCTTGGTGGTCTCACCGACTCCTCGGGGTCCGCCTTCCAACAATTCTCACATCTCTTTTGTGCTTCTGGCTGTTGCAGTTTAAAAAAGAATGTCCACTTCATGGGTATTCAGCACTGCTGGATCCCTGGGCATATGATCCATTTTGTCTCCATAAAATACAACACCATTCTTAAAGCACATCCCAACAGGCAGAAGCAGTAAACTATACATTATTCTGCCCATTTCTCAAAAACAAAAAATGTAAGCTAAACCTATGTATTGTTAGCAACTATGGCAACTGACTTTAGGCAACTGCTCTACCTCTGTCACTCTGTTCGTTCATGACCTTAACTTGATACCGAGTTCCTCTTCAACCAACCTCTCACCACGTTCTAGCCCTTTTGTTCCACCCCGTCCCTAGGACAAAGCAAACTAACAAACATCCGAGCCCTTAGTACTTTTACAACTTATCCCACATTGATTTCGGACCTACTAATCCACATATTCATCACCATCCTTCCCATCTCACATACACAATCTTGCCTTTATCAGCTTCAGCAACCACAGATGTACCTTGCACACTCTCCTCCACCTGGTACTTTACCACCTGGACGACTGGCTCTTGCTGTCACAGGTGTGCGGATACAATCGTTATGCTTGAGCAGTGCCTGAGCACCCTCCTGTAGGAATACAGCCTGCTTTCTTGCTTCGCCGCACTGTTGGGGACCTACATTTAAAAGTGCTGTGCACAGGCAACAGCCGGACAGATTGTTCCTCCTATAGGCCGATCTCTCTATTGAACGCCGAACCAAAGATTTTAGCCAAACTCCTTGCTAATAGACTAATTAAGGTCATTAATAACCTCGTACATCAGGACCAATCTGGCTTCATGCCTCAGCGCAACATGGCACTGAATCTGCGGAGTACACAGAGTGACGGGGAGGGCGTCCACAATACAAGAGGAGGCAGTCCTGGTATCTTTGGACGCCTCTATGGCGTTCGACATGGTCGAATGGAAATATTTTTGCGGTACTTGAGAAAATGGGTTTTGGGCCCCAATTCATCCGGTGGGTGCAACTCCTTTACTCAAAACCACTAGTCCAGATAGTGGTCAACAATAAAAAAAATCCGAAGTGTTTGAATTAGGTAGAGGCACGAGGCAGGCATGCCCGCTCTCCCCCCTCATATTCGCCTTGGCCCTGGAGCCTCTGGCGTCATGGATACGGAGAGATCCGATGATCCGTGGATTTAGGTGGGCAGAATCCTGGGCGGACCGCATCTCACTGTATGTGGACGACATACTGCTGTTCCTAACTTCCCCTAAGGTCTCGTTTACAGCAGTGCTCGACATCCTCGCCATCTTTGGTAGATACTCAGGGTACACCATAAACTGGTTCAAATCAGTGATGTATGTCCTCAGGGGACCTCTCACAAGCCTCCCCAGGGGCTGCCCGATACAGATCACCTCACAGGGCTTCAAGCACCTCGGCATCCATATAACCGCTAGCCCTGCACATAGATTTGCACGGAATCTGCTCCCTCCCTTGCAGAGACTCAAAAGAGACTGAGCGCTGGATGAAACTCCCACTCTCGCTGCTAGGCAGAGCCTGCCCGTTTAAAATGATGTCCCTGCCCCGATTCCTATACGTCCTGCAAAATTCACTAGACCTAGTTCCTGCCAGCTATTTTAATGAGATTGAGACCTTACAACGCCCTCTGCTATGGAATGGGAAGTCACGCATAACGCTATCCAAACTCAACCTCTCCTGGTATGACGGCGGAATCGCCCTCCCCGACCTCAAGAAATAGCATTGGGCAGCTCATCTGGCAGCAATTAACCACAGCACATATAGGCAGGTTGGCGACCCAGGCTATGCAATGGATCGGTGGATACTGCCTGGGGGGGGGGGGAGAAACTATAACAGAGCGCTCTATTCGAACGCTGGGAGACGCCAACTAACTGGACCAACTAAACAATCGGTGCAGGTCTGGAGGGCAGCCTCCAGGAGCATGGGGTGGGAGCATAAAATAACCCGAGCTACGCCGCTATGGGATTCAGACTTGGCAACCTCTGGTCCACGAAGGCTTTGACAAATGGGACCTCATTGGCATATTGAAAATAGGCGACCTATGGGTAAAAGGCGAGGTTAAGTCGTTCTCCACCCTGCAACAGGAATATCAGCTTGCTCCGACAGAGTATTTTAGATACATGCAAATCCGCCATGCATTATACTCATGTCTCCAAAAGGGAGAGACCCCTCCTGACGCTGCCCCCCTTGAAGACCGACTCCTCGATGGCTACTTACCAACAAAGGCCATCTCGCTCACATACAAAAAGTTAGTGAACAACACGGGAGACCCCCTGGTGAGATTGCGGGAGAAGTGGGAAGGGGATGGCATAATATTAGACGATGAAGACTGGGTAGCGGCGGTGTCTTCGCCACGAGAGGTAGCCATTGCAGCAAAGTTGAGACTATTACAACTCAAAATTTTGCACCGAATTTACATCACAGGGCCTTGGATGGTACTAATGGGTAGAGGGCCTGATGGTAATTGTAGACGGGGTTGTGGAAAGGAAGGTACCTTTCTCCACATACTATGGGAATGCTCGCATACCCAGAGGTACTGGAAGAAAATACATGTGATTCTGAGTGAAGTGTTAAACCATACACTCCCCTGGAGGCAAAGAGATGTCTCCTGAATGTGTGGGAGCCAACGGACCTAAACAACACACGCATGATCTGGGTCACATTGGGGCTTATGATAGTCAAACGCAACATCGCTCAGAAGTGGGGGGCATCGCATGCACCGGCTGTGAGTGCATGGGAGAAAGACATGGATTGGTGCATGTTTCGGGAAAAGAATGTCTATGTAGCTAGGGGATGTCCCAAAAGTGGTCCCACATATGGAAAGACTGGAACGATTAGAGGGGGAATCTCTGTACCCCGCCACTAATCCCAGCTCAAGATGAAATGTTAAAGACATGACACAAATCACCAGTAACCTTCACATTGTGTATTTATAATGGTCTGAGAACCTTGTTAAGATAAGAATAGATAATATAATGTACTCTGCCTTGTGATGTTGATTCCTATTGTTAATAAAAAGAAATTTAAAAAAAAGAAAATGTGCTGTGCATGATCAACTCTACCAGGGATGCGGCTACTGCTGCCTTTGTCTGAGACTCCCTCACAGGCTTGTCTCCAAACACACTCCGCAAAACACAGCAGGCAGCTTCCCTGACCTCTCCTGCAATGCCACCCTCATGAAGCAGCTATGAACCATCCTTCTCCTTAGCCTGTGGCACGGGTTGCGGTGGTGTGACCGGCCCAGGCATCACTGAATCTTACACTACAATGGGCTATGGTCCTCAGCAATCCGAAGCAGCGCCGGCTAAACTTCGCCAAAACCAAGCCTATTGGCACCGGCCCGGTCCAGACAATGGTGGAGGGGGGCACAACATCAGACACTCCTACTGTGACACCCCTTGGCTCATGACAGAGCTGTGAGTGGGCTTCAGAGCCCTAGACAGCCGCTTTGATACCCTGAACAAAAGACTGGATGCGATGGGTGAGCACCTGGAGTGTCATGAGTGGAGGCTTGACATGGTTGAGGGTAGTGTGTCAGACTTGGAGGATCGGGCGGCTCAAGCGGCCAACAAGGTGGACCGCATAGAAAGACTCCTGAAAACGGTTGCCATGAAAAAATTAAGACTTGGAAGCCAGTAGCTGACGTAACATTCGCATTTTAGGGATACCCACTTCCAATTACACTTTACATTGATGATCTCATCCTCTATGTGTGGCACCAAAGCGAAAACATGGCACCTATCCTGCGGGAAATAATCCGCTATGGAGCCCTATCGGGATTACACAAACTGGGGAAAGTTCAAATTGTTCCCCCTAACGACAGCACCAAGTAGGACTGACAGTGAATTCCCTTTGCTGTGATACGCCTCTACCAATATCTTGGGATACATATCCACAGAGACAAGGAACAAGTAATACGCCTTAATTACGGCCCAGCAGTGGATAAACTGTCCACCTGAGTAGATCGCTGGTTACAACTTCTTATTCCTTTGGTGGGCCATATAGCCATCAAAATGATAGTCCTACCTCAGTTTTTGTATCTCTTTCATAATATTTCTATCCCGCTGACTAACGCATACTTTGAATTCTGAGAATTGGGAGGCAGGTTTTTGTTGACTTTGTGCAACCCTTATATGTAAGAGATGTAAGAGATGCACTGTGAGAATGCCAAATGTATCAGTATATACACGAGTATTTACATGAATAACTATTTAAATAGCACTTAAAAAAGAAAACTTTTATTAATGCTCCCAGTGTAGGCTGTTAGGAGTGCTTTCCATCACGCACAAATACATTGACAATAAATCGTGCAAATATGTAAATCAATGTACAGGATGTCATATAAAACAATGCGAGCTGCAAGGTGTAGAGGTCATACATCGTCTTTACTGTCATAAAACGTACCTCGAAAGAAGCATCGAAAAGCTTGAGGTGGGTGATCAATGGAACCTAAATACATCTGGCTACAGTTTCAGAGTAATTTTGCGCGATGTACAGGCCTTTGCCATTTTTATATTAGCACGCATTTCCGCTAGATAGAATTAGGGTCAATCGGCTTTCACATTCTGGCTACCGATTAAACAAGAAAGAAGACCTGTACTGTTGCACATTGCGCGCTATTTTGCACACACTGGTAAAATCAGTTACCAGCTAAATGCCACTTGTACACACCGATACTATCCGTCTGGTTGTTCTCCTCCTAATTTTATCTCTTGAGATGTCAAATGTATACTTTAATAATGTTATGTTTTTTATTGACTAATAAACTAATGTTACTACTACTACTACTGCTTTGAACACATGCGGGGCAGAGTCTTTTCCTGAGGAGTAGGGAGAAATAAGCTACAACTCGAAGTTATAGTAGTCTGAAGGACTAGAGATCCCCAACGAAAATACAGTTAGGCTATCCAGCATTCAAGCGCCAACTGTTTCTTCAAAACTCAACCAGAGGTTAACAAATAGTTATTTTTAGTTTTGGGGCAGTCTAACCTTTCAGAGGCTAGTTCGGTACCCTGAAGGTGCTGGAAGTTTTTTAACCTTACCAAGAGATCACAAGATATGGCTGCTGGTAATAAAGGTTAGCTCTCTAACCTTAAAATCATGTAAGACCAAGTATAATTTATTTACTACAATCAGCAGGAACTGGGACAAATTGCCCTTAATTCAGTTTAAAAGCAAAACGTTGGAGTTTCACTACCCACTGAGAAAATAAGCCTAAATCCGGGGGGAACCAAAAAAAATAAATCAGACAGTTTAGGCCATCAACGCCTCGCAGGCAGTGAGGTAACACAACGTGTGGTCACCGCAACAGACTCATGTTTGACATTTTTAGGACCAAAGACATCTTCGCATCTATCCATGATGCTGAATTCAGATAAAGTAGCAGTGCATTGGAGAAAAATATCTCGGAACAAACCTTAACCAGTTCATGGAGAGCAAACACAGAGTTAACGAGATGCCCACTTTCTTCAATACATCTTGAACAATTACTGATAGAGACTGCAGCCTTTCACCATTTTTCATTTATTTTTTGGGCCTTGACTGGACATAGATTTGTATTTTGTGTGGGATAAGCAACTGTGCTGTATCGTAAACTGCTTATCCTTCAAAACACTTCACAAGTGTTGGGGCTTTGACTGCTCAAATCATGTTACTTGAGCATCTCAAGGAGGCTGCGAAAGATAAGCCTTACTAACCTTAGACCAAAAAAACAGTATTCTGGTCAGTAGTGGGCAGATGTACTTACACCCGATAGTTCAAGGTGGACCCTACAATTTCAGAATTGGGAGGGGCGGGGGGACAGGCCCGACAACCAGTCTGCTCATTAATTACATTGTACTCATTACGTTCGAGGAGCATTTTTGAAAATGTGACAAACAGAATGTACAATGGAAAAACGTTTTTTAAAGTGTTTTACATCATAATGATGCCAGAGGTCTCATTAAAATGAAAACTCAAAAAAGGAAGAAAATTCAGCAGAATTCAGAAAACCTAGTGACAGCAAACCGTGTTTTTTGTCTAGCTGCTGTCAAAATTGTAGCTAGTTCCTTTAGCTTCCATATTACCTGTAGCTTTGAAGTCTCAACTTTACTCATAGGTAGGTCAAACTGTTACTACATTTGCTTACAGCTGTTTTTGAAAGCATAGTAGACTTCTAAAATGGGTTGCCAATGGCGCCCTGACTGTACAGGCCTTATCTTTGATAATTATTTAAGTTAACCCCAGATGTGCACACAGGCACTATAGCTCATATTTTCAAGCCATGGATTAAAATCCTGGAGGTACAAAAATGGTGCACCCTGACATTGGAGACACTCTTACAGAATATTCCATTCTAACATTGTTGTCCTACACTTACGGCAGCTGGACCCAGGCCAGAGAGAAGGGATCTCCACAAATCCCACCAATGATACCCCTAGATGAAAGGAGGCTACACACCGAATTGTACTTAAAAGGCGCTAGCTGGTGTGCCTACTCACTGATGTTTCCTTAATAAGATGGAAAACGGGATGAAGCAGAGGCAAAGGTGGAGACAAACGTAGAGGACTCCTCGAGCTACTAGATTAAAAACAAGCAATGGCATAGCCAATAGGTCTCGCCTTTGGGACCTTATAAGTGTTTAGTTATCCAGTACAATATCCTTGGTGCAACATCAAGTGTTGCATGGCTAAACACTTATAAGGTCCCAAAGGCGAGACCTATTGGCTATGCCAATGCTTGTTTAATATATGTTCATTCTTCTCACGTATCAACACACAGCCCGCTTTACGGACATTTATATTACAGCTGCGTTATCTTCCCCTTCGGTCGCTGCCTCTTTATATATTGGGCTACACTCCGAGCACAAACGCAGATGTGGGTTTCCCAGTACATGGTTTATTTGTAGGCACAGGGAGACCAGAAGCCGAGACTCAAACCTGGTTAACCCGGTTCCACAGTCGCAAAGTTGGCAGCTCTGTTTCTTATGCCACACCCTCTTGTTCATGTTTTAAGCCATAATTACCCCCCTCCCCTTTCCATCATACTGAAAGCTTTGTGGTGGATAATAGGGATTTTGCCTATGGACAGCTAAAAGCGGTCTGATAAGTGAGACCTTAAAATCGTGATGATGTAAACTGTAGAGTCAAATCTAAAATGTGTGGAGCAAAAAAGAGTGACCCATTTGCTCCTCTATGGCACTTAATCTGCAGCATCTCTGGGAGGGCAGGAGCACATCTGGTGTTATGCATGGGGAAGGTGCAGTGCACTTCAGCGTAAAAATAAATACATTGGGAGGTCCTGACCTCCTCCACTGTGGCACACCAGATTGTACGCCCCGGGGTTCTTGGTTCCACCGCTCCTCTTTAGTAGCAGAACTGCAGTATTTGTTCCCCAGAGAAGTTGAACTAAGTGTTCCGAAAGTCATATGCTCCCTGGCAAGGCAGATCCAAATGTTCTCAGGTTCTGTGGCAGTTAAGCGCAAACAATGAAACATGTGGAAGACAGAGCAATCTGGAGAGCAGTGGGGTGGGGGTATCACCGAGGACAGCACTTTAGGGGAACAATATGGGGGGGGGCATAGAGGGCGTCTGGAGGAAAGTAAACTCGTGGAGAGAGAGAGAAAGGGGGTGTGGAGAGCAACATTAAATGTGAAGCAGAAAAACACATGGGCAAGTGAGAGTAAGCGAAGCACATTAGGGAGTGTGTCAGGATGGCACCCACACTCTTGTGGAGTGCTTAAAGAAGAAAGCAGTGCCTGAAAAATAAGCAGTAGGACAAAAGTAATGCTCGAAGGTATGGACAAACAGAAGAGGAGGAACGAAAGCCCACACAAGCTCATGAATAAGAAGCAAGCCAATGAGTGACAATGATGCCAAGCAATAATAAACAATGGGCAGACTAAGCTCACTATAGGCTAACAGTATGTCACGCTACAGACAATGCATGCACCGTCTAGTAGGTATGACCTAAAAAATAAGGCAACAGGCCATCTCTATCTATGCAAGGGGTTCCTAACCGTTTCTATGCCCGCACCCCTAGGAAATGTTTAATTAATGTTCGCACCTCCTACAAAAGTAATATCACACTTAAAGCCGAATAGTCATTTTTTTTAACATCATACAGTACTGCGGATGAATAAAAAAAAGCAGCTTTTTCAATCCTGTATAAAATGCAAATATAAATTGAGCAATTAGGAAAATAATGTTGCACCCCAGGTTGGGAACCCCTGATCTATGCACTCAGGATCTAAAAAGACACCCTTTATACATTAGGGCTAAGCCAATCCTACTTCAGCTTAGGAGAGAGCTGAAGTCACAGCCCTTTTAAGAACACTAAATCATGAAGGAGTAACAGCCCTCTTTTGCTCTTCGAAACCTATTACCGCTCCTATTGTGTTGCTAGTGTATTTGTCTTGAACTAAGTACAGCGCTGTTCTCCCTTTCGGCTAGGTACACTATATAAATACCATTAACTAACTTGATTGCGTTATTTGGGGTATGCAGCAAAGTAGGGTACAGCATGATTTTCCAGAATACAGATCACCAACTCCCTCAGTAGTTGTCGCCTTTGAGAACGCGCTCTGGAGATTTCATGCACTGTGTATCTTCATTGTAATCCTATTAAGTTTGTGCTCTAGTCCATGTTTTACCAATCTAATCCCTTCGTCCTGTCCCCTCTGTAGTCATTGTTTGAGCCTGAATTTGATCAAACCTCCGCCCGCCCCAAATATGATTACATTGGCGAAAAACACCTGTCATTGTGTGAATATAAACACATTTGTAGTGGACGTGAAAACTGGGGTCTCATTCACGTCAAAAATCCACTTTTGTCTCCTAAGGTTTACAAAGACCACACACAATATTACCACCATGGGAGATCGCCTTACCCTCGATGTTGTCTTTATTGTGTAGTTAGAAGAGGGTAACCAGTGTTGTCTATTGCCATGTACGCATCATGACAGCTAGACTTTAGCCATATCCCACAAGACTTCACCAGAGACAGGGGGCACAGGGGGTTGAGGAACTGCTGTTGGAGCAGCCATTCTGAGCCTAAACCCAAGTCTGCGTGAGGACTCCTAGAGCGCAGGCGCATTGGTTGTTACACATGATCCCCTGTGCAGACAAAAAGTAGCTGTTAAGGAGCCATGCAGGTAGATTTCAAAAGCAGGAAAGAATATTAACTGGGTTTTGAAGAGGCGCTCAGCCTAATGTCTGTACCATGAAGTGGCCATGAAAAGCTGAAGTTGCGGGTAACAAAAATCGGTTGGCAACTAAACACACGAGAGGGACGCAGACAAGAAATTCACACAGATTAGTTTTTTATTACCACAGCGCTAATGAGTTTTCTCACTCTATAAAGATGGGTAATGCAGAACTTGGAACTAGGTCGAGGAAGCATTGGAGGAGATATGGATGGAGAGCTTCAGGTTCTCTTCAAAGCAGACAACAAAACTCCAGGCAGTTGAAAATAATGCTCATAGATGGTTGAGTACGAAGCAGCAAGTTGTGATCCAGGGGCCAATGGGCACACAGGGGTAGAGGGTTGGATTAAATCACTTAGTGATGGGGATAAGCCTGTTGAATTAGAAGAGGTTAACCAATGTCTTACAGACATTTGCCAATGCATTGTTTCGTTTACTTTCTGTGGCTGCTCGAAAACACATTTGTCAGCTGTGTTTCAGACCAGTATGACCTGCCAGCTAGTAAGTAGCATACTTTTCATCATCCTGGCTAATAAAGTTAACTAAGGAGTTACTGAAAACAAGCATTTGCAATGTAATCGGTCCGATTGCATTGCAAATGCTTAAGTTTAAAACTGAGCGGGGCGCCGCTTCACGGACACCGCGCTCTGTTTCTTTATATATTTCTTAACTTCAACACTGAGCGTGTGTCCTTGAAGTGGGCGCTGCGCTCAGTGCTAAAGTTAGGAAATATATCAATAAACCGAGCGCGGTGTCCGTGAAGCGGTGCCGCGCTCAGTTTCAAAGTTTCCACACAAAAAAAAAAGTTAAAACAAGCGTGTGCTCGCGCTGACGAGGAGGGAGTGGGAAAAGGGAGGGGGTAGGGGAGGGGATTCACGCGCTGTAAGGCTTAATGAGCCATTGCAGAAAGCCAGATGGTGGCTGCGCGCGTGCTCGCTCGCGTGAACGCAAGCCCTAGTCCACCAAAAGCCTGAGGCAGCACTTTTAAAACTCCACTCCTAAATGTCTCGCCAGATCAGCGCATGCGCTGGCTGAGGCGAGACCTAAAAAAAGACTGCTTCTTGCAGAAAGGAGCCAAGAAAACACACACTCATCACCCCACACAACCACGCCCCCACAACACACCCACACACAGATACAAACACGACTGTACACACAATACCCCTCGCCCACATACCCTAATCACCGGAGGTCCTACTGCGCACATTACAAACGCAACTTACTATACCCATTGCCCACCATTACAGACATTCCAATTATTCCTCAACAAACACCATACAAACACATTAACCGCAGGCCAATACATGTACACGATACAAACATGCTTTAATGTCATGTATTTTATGCAACTTTTTGGGTAAAATTTCTAGAAATGTACACTTGTGTAGTAGAACTGCCCTTGACATCCTTAGGGGCCTTTTTTTTATCTAGTATTTCCAACGCTCTGACTTACACTCATGACTGACTCTACACTGCCCCCCTCCCCCCTTAAAAAAAAGGTGAAAGATCTGAACATATATCAAGTGGGTGAATACCAGGAAGAAAGGCTGTCCCAACGCACCACAATAACTTCATTTTACACATAACTGTGTGACAGCAAGCTCAGACAAACATGGCCAGACCGTTCCTATTACTAAAACAGCCCGCAGGAGAATATGTCACAACGTGGGTAGATTACTCAATCAGGCCCCAGCAAAAAAAAAAAAAAAAAAAAATCACAAAAAAAAACATCAAATGTCATACACATCACTTGAGCGTCTCCCTCCAGGAAATGAGTCTGTGACAAGATAGGATGTCCAGAGACAGGAATCCAAGCGCATTTCTGCAGACTCGCTTAACCCATGACTTGCAGGCACGGACTGTGAACGATGGGACAAGAACTTTTCCATTCCAATTGTCAGACTAAAGTGGTGCCAATATTATAGGATTCAAACAGGTGAGGAATGACAACTTTATGAACTCCGGGGGCAGACACTACCCACCTATCGTTATGCAACTGCCTTCTAGCCTGGTAGAGTGAAAAACAGTAACCAATTTAAAAAAGAGAAAGCAATACAGGGCAACGATCTTACGTGGAGAGAAAAGGCAGGACATGAGAGAAAGTAGGTTCTGTGTTGCTACACTAGGTATGGAAAAGGGTAGAATAAAGGGCTGAGTATTCGCTCCCTGCTGTCAATATGTATAGATTGTCTTATACGCGAATCAAGCGAGACAATCCAATTTATTTATAAAACATGCGCTGCTCATGCCAATCTATTTACCACCTCTAAACTGGCAACAATAATTCTAACAGGGTCATGTTAAACCCCGTTCTGTATACTATTCTTTCATTATAAGTTGGATTTTTCTTCTAGCAGGAAAAAGTGCCTAATAGCACTCTTAAAGAGGCCTAGAGAATAACTAGTTTTAGGGTGCACACTTCACTGCAGCTCCAGGCGAACCACACACCCTGGCTATATCAGTACATTAAAGTCTTTACCTCACACTCACAACATCTGACAGTTGCCCAGGGTATAAAATAATGTAGCCTTAACAGATAGATGATAAAGGCATGAAATAACAATAGACATGAATCCAGTACATAAAAATAACAGAAGCAGTTGGTATCTGGTTATGTAGATCAAATAGGACAGGGTGAAATGAAGCAGGTGAACTGGCAGACGTTTACCTTCCACAAATGCACCAATGATGCAGTAAATGAAAAAGAGAGAAAGAAGGAAAGAGAGGAGAGTGGCTGGAGAAGTAGGGCAGGAAAGAGAGCAGGAGTCATGCGATACTATGTGGATGGAGGCTCCGAGAGTCAGATATGATAAAAAGAGCAAGTCTCAATGGGCAGAAGGTAATTGTGAGATTTCCCTTTCGGTGGAAGAGTCGGAAATCTAAAGGTCAAGCGTATTCCAAAAACCCCGAGGTAGCCAGGCAACCTCTTGTATGAGATTGGTTGAGATGTGTTACCCAAGAACAACAGGTATAAGATACATTATTCTTGGATCTACGCCTTTTTGTAGCCAAGAGACTAATTACCAAGCAATGAAAAAACAAACACCCCCCCCCCCAGCCCTCACCAGTTGGAAAAACTTAGTGATGGTATAGGCACAGGCAGAGAGCATTGCACCACATAAAGAGGAGATTGCGGATAGGCGTAAATAGCCTATCGCACAGTGCTGGGACGCGTTATTGTCGGAACTAAAACAAAAAGACCAGGAATCAGATAGTGATAACTCGTTAGATGGTGACAGAGGCGGGGCTGATGCACTTCCATAAAACAACTTATGACTAAGGTACTATACATATCAACTATGCACTGACATTACAGGGGAGGACACATTGGATGTATCTGGGGACAGGGATAAACTCAACTTTCCTTTTAATTTGAGGTGAGGTGGGGACCTGAGACCGGGGGGTAAACATCCCAAATGGCACAATCATTTATAATAATAAGAAATGAAATTGATGTGTTAAGTTTATTTTCAAGTAAACATACATTGCATTATGAGATGTATTATATATTACACGGACCCCATTTAACTGCATTGGGCAGATGGATCAAATAAATGTTTGGACATGGCATTTGGCGGAATAGTGTTAATTGCGAATTTCCTAATCGGGTTTATGTATACTTTCTATAACTATTGCAAGTGGGTTTTCAAGAATCTGATATATGCATGACACATCCAGTACTTTCCACCTGTAAATGGTTTACGTTTCACGTTAAGAATGTATTGAGTCAACATGTTTGATCCCATTGTATTCCTTAAGTCGTATATCATGTAAAGTTATATCAACACTAACAACCGCAGATAACAAAAATGCAAATAGAGTAAAAAAAATGTTAAATGATAGGATACATTATTGGAGGATTTACAGTCAAGTAGTATACCTTTAATAGCGATGAGGAGAAGACGATCAAGGAGTGATAGGTCCTTGGTAGAACGGTCAAATGGAGGGTCTGCAATCTAAGATCCTAGGAGGATGGTCGGGAGGGATAGTGGGATAGGTAATCTAAATAATTTCTGAAGCTGTGAAGACACCTCCCGCCAGTAGGATTGTAGATGAGTGCAGGAGAAGAACATGTCTTCCTCGTCACTGGGAGACGTGTCGCACGCCCAGCATGTATTAGCACCCTTACATCCCAACATAATTAACTGCAGGGACTATGTTACACAGACAAAGATTACTTTACTTCGGCCAAGCAACCGATCCAGAAATAACGCCCAATAAATATCTCCATACTGAAAGCAACTACCTTCACAATAATCTATATAAACCCCCCATTTAAGCTAATCCTTTTCTCTGCTAACCTTCCACAAATACCAACAAAAAGATACAACTGAATGATGGCCTTCCTAGTTTTGCACGTAGACACATCCAAACTAAGCATGTGCTATGATGTCATGCCAATAGTGGTTAGGCTATACAAATGCGAATAACATAATAGTCAAACGGGCATCCTGTAGGGAGGTCGCAGTTGAATAAATATGCAGAGTGGGAAATAGTGCAACCCTCTCCTCCAGTCCCCTCAAGAGCCGTCGCAACCAGACATAAGTGAGCTCTTTCAATGATCATTGAGACATCAAGCAGGAATGTTTCTAGCTCTTTGAATATGGCATTATTCACCAACATTACTCATGTAGATTATTCTAGAGACACACTGAGAAGATAAAGGTCAACACATATGTTCCATAAAGTTGATCTCCTTTTCTAAAATGACATGCTGTGTTTGGAAACTACATTTTAGATGTCTGTGGATTCGAATATGTCATGTTAAATCGATTTGTAGAGCACAACTTATCACCTGTTAGGGTGTCCAAGAGCTGGAGCAGGAGTGTAGGCTGAGCTGAACTCCTAGTTGAACAGCCAGGTGTTCAGTTTCTTGCGGACGCTGAATAGTGAGGGGAGGTTCTGATGTGTGGGGAAAGGTTAGTCCAGGTCTTGGCAGCTATGTAGGAGTAGGGCCAGCTTCCTGTTTTGCTTCTGTAAATGAGAGGGATATGTGTATGAGACAGAGGCTGTGTGTAGCTTTCTGGTAGGATGGAGGATGTGAAGCTAGTGGTGAGGTAGTTAGGTCCGGAATTGTGGAGTATTTTGTAGGTGTGGGTGAGTAGCTTGAATTGGCATTTTTCTGGAAGGATAGCTAGTGTAGCTCTCCGAGGTGGGGAGTGATGTGTGTGCTGCAGGGATGTCTTGGATGAGTCTGGCAGCAGTGTTCTGGATGGGCTGGAGTCTTTTGGTGAGTTAGTTTGATTTACGTTTTGTCCGTGTCTAATGTTTGGTAGTTCTTTCATCCAGTTTGCCACATTAGTCATGTAGATTGGGAAGTTGGTCCTAGTGGTGTTATTGCCTGTGAGGGAGAGTATGAGCTGAGTATCATCAGCGTGGGAGACAATGTGGATTCCTTTAGCGCTAATAATGCGGGCGAAGGGGTGCCATGTATACACTGAAAAGGATTGGGGGGGAGGGGGGGGGGGGAGATCCTTAAGGGACTCAGAAGACGAGTTTCTTGGGTTTGAGGTGTAAGGTGGGAGTCTCACTTGCTGGTTTCTATCGGACAGAAAGGAAGGTGCTAATCAAAACAATCAAGTTTACGAAACAAAACGAAAACATTTTGTTGGACTCTTAATACATTGGTATATAAAAAAAGACTGCCAATAATTCTGCTCCTGTGAGAATGAAATTGGACACTAGCAGATCCAGAAATATCAACTGATCGACAAAATATTAAAACGCCTCTAGTCCTATGCATTTCATTTACATATTGAAACTGCCTGTTCTAGCCTTCTAGGAGAGTCTCCTGTACGGATTCAGTGACCCTTGGGGAGATAGAGCTGCATTTCAGTAAAAGCCCCTAGATGCACGCTGCTGCATTTATACGTCTAGTGTTTTCTAAAGTAACCCGATGTTGCGTGTTAGTACTTTATTAAAAGAAATGTAAAAAACGAAACTGACAAACCTATATGTACAGAAACAGGATATAGCCGTAATCAGGAAGAGATGGCATCTGAGTATGAGCAGGATCCGGTACTTCTGTGCCCTTTTAATCCTTTCACCAGAACTATTGCATAGGGCTTGAAAGCGGAGATGAACAAAGCCTCGAATATGCCTTATCAAATAAAGACGATTTATCCATTAATTTGCAAAGAATGTATCATTATAAAAGTTATTTGCAGCGAACAAGTATGGAAATTCGGAGTGTGAAGTACAAGGGGCCACTATAACGATCAAACTTAGATTTATTTTTCCACAACTGTTGAACACTAATTATATCAGCATTATGTGTTAATTAAGGTAGCTCAGAAAACAAAGCACACACGCTACAAATTAACCAGGAGGCTAGGCATGGTTCATCGCACAGTACAAGAAGCTGTCAAACACTGAAGGGACAATTCAAGGAAGACAACGCTGATGAAAAAGTGAACGTAGGGGTTAATAAAATGTTAATGGGGGGAGATAAAACAGCTTTACTGCCCATGAGGAATTAATTAGCCGAAATCAAAAAAATATTTTTCAGATATCTTAGTTGATCCGACTTTAGTAAAGTGCACACAAATAATATCCCATGGTTTAAAACCTGTATCTGCTGAGAATCCCAAGGAACAATGCCAGGAAGAAATTTAACAGGTAAACTAAGAAGCTAGAAAAGTCACGTTTCAAGGTCCTTTCCGAATCTAGGAAGATTTGGAGTAGCTTGGATGGTTAAAGGGAGTTGGTTTCATATTTTAAACCTAAATAAAAATTGACAGCATGAAGTAATAAATACATTCTGCTGTTTCAAGTAGGGCTTTCCCTCTTCTTGCCTCCTAGAATAACAAGCAAAGAGTGCCCGCTTCGCCGACCTGAACCTTTCCAGCGAGAAGTACTTCTTCAGGTGACAACAGTCCCCTATAAAGAACATGGATATTAAGTTGAGAGGGGGCCCCATAACAGTGGGAGGGGAGCTGTACTGTCGAGGGCTGTGAAGGCCCCTGCAGGCTTCCTATCTTCAGTAAGAGAGGATGCTGCGTAACAGCCAGAGCTGCTCAATTTGGAGCTGGGGCACCACAAAAACATCCTGTGATTTTAGGCAAATCACTCAATCTCCCCGTTCCTACCAAAAATTGTGTCCTTCTGCATCATAACTGGTGCTCATGAAAAGCCCTCCAATACCTTCGGGTCGAGTTCGCACACAAAAGTCTGTGTGATCTGTCTCAGTGTTTCTAAGCTTATCAGCCAGTGTTTGCTGTTTGGGGCTTTGAAACAGGCTAGCCACCCATGAAAACCAGCAAATTACATTTCAGGCCATAAAAACACTTATGTGGCAACATGGTTACATCTGTCTCAAAGCACCTTTTATAGCCCATTGGGAATAAAACAACGCAGCTGCATAACTCACTGCCTAGATAGCTCAGAAGGAAGAGAGCCTGCTACAGCGAACTCCACGAAATGTGCAAGGCCAGGGGCAGGCTTCGATAAACAGTAAAGTTAGCTCTGGTGGTTAACACATAAATGCATGGCAGCACTGCTGAGAGGTGCAGACCCTCTCCATTTCATATGAAAGAAGGGCGGATACTCAGTCCCGGACCGCACCTGTCCGTCGTTATTCTGGCTTCGACATTGCTGGCCTACTCCCTTAGCTTGCGTCGAGTGTGGGAGTGAGCTGTGCCTGGGCTACGAGGATGCGTGAAACTCATCACTCAAGACCCTTAGGTTTTAAATACCGTGGTCGGATTTGCTATAGATTTCACAGAAACTCCAGTTCAAAATTCCCTTCCCAAGGAAATTCCCCTCACTTTAGCTCAAGAGAAAATAATAGAGGAGGAGATCTCCTCAATGCTTCAGAAAGGTGCAATTATAGAAGTCCCTATGGATTTGCTGAGGTTTATAAGCACACTCTTCCTTGTAGAAAAAAAAAGACAAAGGTTGGAGACCCGTCATAAACCTGAGGGAACTCAACAAATACCTTGTTTACAGACACTTCAAGATGGAAGGCATCCATCTTCTCAGAGACCTTTTGTTGGAAGTGGACTGGTTAGTCAAATTAGATCTGAAGGATGCCTACTTTACCATTCCAATGGCCGAGGAACATCAACCCTTCCTTCAGTTTATTGGGAAGAACCGTCTTTCAATTCCAAGCTCTTCCCATCGGCCTCTCCTCAGCACCTTGGTGTTTCAACAAGGTAAAGAGAGCAGTCGCCTCATCTTTAAGAGAAAAGGGTATTTGTCTTATCATATACCTAGCCGACATCCTTATCCTGTCTCAAAATCACTCTCAAATTATTCAAGACCTGAAAACTGTAGTAGACCTTTTAGAGAACCTGGGATTTATCATAAACAAGGAGAAATCGATACTATCCCCCTCAAAGAGTATGGAATTCCTGGGTTTCACCGTAGACACCACAAATTGCCTTCTTCCACCAAAGAAGATTTCCAAAATCAAGAAAGAGACAAGACATGTCCTAAAGCAACAAAATCTATCCTTAAGAGAACTAGACAGGCTCCTGTGTCTTCTCTCTTCTTCTATTCAAGCTATCTTTCCGGGCCCCCTAAATTATCAAGCCCTTCAAAAGAGAAAACCAAGGGCTCTGAGATCAGGCCTCTGGTACGGAGATCGTGTTTGCTTAAACCAGGAGGCCATTTTGGAGCTGACCTGGTGGTTAGACAATTTGGACGCCTGGAACCGCAGAGCGATCTTTGGTTCGGCGCCAGATTTGGTTTTGGAATCAGATGTGAGCCTTCATGGCTGGGGTGCCTGTCCCCTGGATCAGAACACTGGAGGGGTTTGGTCTCAGGAAGAATCTTCTCACCACATCAATTACCTGGAGTTAACCGCAGGTCTTTATGCTCTGATGAGTTTCAAACATTCTCTTCAAGGTAGATCAGTTATTCTGAAAATGGACAACATGTCCGCTGTCGCCTACATAAACCGCTTGGGAGGTACCAAATCAGAAGACCTCTCAAACTTAGCCAAGAAACTTTGGATGTTCTGCCTGGAACACAAGATCTCATTGAGAGCGGAATATCTTCCGGGGAAATCCAACCTTTGAGCGGATCGAGGTTCCTCTTAGACTACAGCGACTGGAAGCTCAACACGTCTGTATTAGATTCCCTAAACAATTTTTGGGGTCCTTTCCAAATAGATCTCTTCGCGAGCAGACTGACATTCCAATTGGAGAATTATTACAGCTGGATGCCCGACCCGGGTGCTCTAGCGGTAAACTCATTTCTCCAATCTTGGGAAGGGATCAACGCTTATGCCTTCCCTCCATTAGCCATGATCCAGAGAGTCCTGCAGGAAGTGAGACATCAACGCTCTTCCATTGTCCTGATAACTCCCTTTTGGCCATCCCAAGCCTAGTTCCCAACTGCCCTAGAACTGACTTACGATTATCCCTTCCAGATTCCTACCCTCGCGGACCTTCTTACAGACATAGACGGTCAAATTCACCCTCTTGTTCAAACAGGGAGTTTGAGCCTTCTTGCCTGGAGAGTGTCAGGAGATCCAATGATCTTGCAGGACTTTCGTCGACAGCTTCAACTCTTCTCGGTGAATCATGGGCCCCTGGTAAACACTACCAGTACAATAACATTTGGAAAGTCTGGTTTCGTTGGTGCCTGGAAAGGAACCTGGATTCCGTGGAAGCCCCTATCATTGATATAATTCCCTTTCTGGTGGAACAATTTGAAAGGGGCCTTAGTTACAGATCAATTGTTATATATCGGCTATTTCCAAAGGCCATGCTCTGATCAACGGTAAAACGGTAGGTAAAAATCCCATTATTTGTAGAGTTCTTAAAAGTATTAGATTAAGGAGACCTCCTAAACCAAGATACCAATCTCTCTGGGACGTCAAATTGATTCTTGATCTTTTCTCTAGTTGGCCTGATAACTCTCTCTTGAACGGAAAGAAACTTTCCATTAAACTCGCTACACTACTTTGTTTAATATCTTGCCGTAGGGTCTCTGATGTAAAAGCTCTTGATATCTCTTATAGATCCTATGACATGTTTGGAGTCAAATTTGAAGTGTCTCGAATAACCAAGACTATGTCTGATTCTATCTTCTACCCACGTTTTGATCTATACAAAAAGCTTTGTGTTGTAGACTGTATGAAAGAATATGATTTCAGAATGAATGCTCTTCGCCCCTCTGGTGTGAATCAGTTACTTATCTCTTTCGTTAAGCCTCACAAAGGTATTTCCTCTGCCTCTATTGCTAGATGGGTTAAGATTGTTATGAACCTAGCAGGTATCGATCTGAATATTTTTAAACCACATTTTATCAGAGGTGCAATGGCCAGTAAGTCCTTCTGGTCCGGAGGTAAGTTAGATGATATTCTTAAAGCAGCTGATTGGTCTAATTATAGAACTTTTGCTCATCACTATTGCAAACCAATCGCTCATATGTCTGATGTTGTCTTACAAGGCTACCAACATGCATAATGGTAGCCTCCGGTCTTGTAATGAAATTGCGATTCTCCTATTACCATGACTAGAGAATCTGGATTTCATTAAAGACTCGGAGGCTAACATTATCTCTCCCACCCTCTCCTTTGGGTAGTTGTTTAGACATTCAATATACATTTCTTTATTTCAATTCTTATGTACTCATGTTTTGCTTATTGCTATGTTTATCATAAATGCTTAAGTTTTTTCTCTTACATGCACTTCATCACCAATTTTTACCCTCCTTGGATAATTCATATTTTTAATCTCCTTTTTTCGGATAACCTTTCATAACTTCTTGGTTTTGTTCTTCGAACCAGTTCATTCACCGTTAATCTTTTCTTCTTCGTGATGGCTTAAAGAATTATTATCCTCTCTCCTTAAAAGTTTATGGGACTTCTCCTTCCATTCTCCACATTTAAAAGAGGCTTATTGTTATGTGCTCATGCCTTTTATCTATTTGCTAATGTTCTATTGTGGAACCTTTGCTTTATGATGTATGCGGCTGCTTGGGTCTGCATTATAAGTGATATGCATAATGTTAGCCTCCGAGTCTTTAATGAAATCCAGATTCTCTAGTCATGGTAATAGGAGAATCGCAATAGTTTGCCTTTGCACTATTCCAGCTTAAATCTTAGAACTCTGGTTCATATTATCTCCCAACATATCAAATGTTTCCTGATGTAACCAGACACTATTCAACTACATATCTTAGTTGGAAATAACTAAAATCATAGGAACAAATCACAAGATGCTCAAGCCTCAATCCCAATGGACCAAAGTGTGAAATTCTCAGAGAATCGCCAACAGGAAAGACACCATTCAAATGACCTAAGCAAATGGACCCTGCTTCACTACCACTTCGAGTTGCAAACAAATTTGGACTCTTGATCCTCAGCAGTAAAGAATCTCAATGCTTGATTTTGAGAACAATGTCATGTTTGCTTCAAAGTGACCAGGGTTCTGTTACTGTAACTGAGTCTGAGCCAGAACACCCAAGAATTACATTCAAAAGTTTCAAAAACTACAAAACCAAACAGCCAGATGTGTCTGAACTGCAAAAAACAAATGCACATTACCATGGGCCTGAAATAGCTTCACTTGTTACCCATAGCAAAATCAAAAAGGTTCAATCTTCAGTACTTGGTCTTTAAATCACTCAAAGGCATCACTTGAACCTACGGGAAGACACTGACTCAGAATTACAAGTAAATTGGCCTGAGAGAGTAAAGAAATTAAACCCGATCAAACAAACTAGGTTCAAGAGGAAAAAAACAAGGAAGCAAAACATTTTGGGTTATTGTGAATATATCTGGAATTCTCTACACCCACACGAAAAGAACCAACCAAATCAGACGGCATTCAATGCAAACAAGCATTGGCATAGCCAATAGGTCTCGCCTTTGGGACCTTATAAGTGTTTAGTTATACAGCACAATATCCTTGGTGCAACAACATCAAGTGTTGCATGGCTAAATACTTATAAGGTCCCAAAGGCGAGACCTATTGGCTATGCCAATCCTTGTTAAATACTATTGTGCATATAAATGTGCAGAAAGAAAGTAAATTATAAAGCACCTTAGATTGCTTGTATCTGTCTTCAGTGTGTGTTACCTCACAACCTTCATGGCACTCGTACGTTTACTTCTTATTTACAAGTTTTTGCAAGAAAATCGTCAGAGAAAGGAAGTGCTGTGCAAGAAACCCTAATTTCACGCTCCATGGTAACCAGGGAAGCAGTGACTATCGGTAGGTGTTAAAGATGTGTGCTCCACAGCTCACAGAAAACTGCTGCCTAGGTGCTAGAATGCGTGCAGAGGAAACATCTAACAGCCAATGCGGTGGGGCCAGCAGAGCCGTCACTAATTGGCGCCTTCACTAATTACCTCACAAGATATATCACCTCAGGTTGGCGAGAAAAGACACCTGGGGCCCGTTCACACAGGTAAATCACACGTGTAAAATGTACTCCCGTAAATCTACTCCTGGACCATGGTGTAGACACTTTTGTAGTTTTCATCATTTCAGTCTGTAAATTTACACTCTGGTGCATACATACCTACGTCTCTAGTTAGATTCCACCCTCCCTACATTTCCCAAAGTGATGGGGAATCTAAATGTGGCAGAGGAGGAATAGAAGAGCACAGGTCAATGTAAGGACTTGAGGTGCAATAAAGACAGAGCTGTGAATGAACCGATGAGCCAAGGAGGCACATGGGAATTTGTGGGGGGCGGGGTCTACCGGATGTTGGACCTGGTGCTCAAGCATCTTTAGAAACCATTCTCCCGGAACAAGGGGATGGGGCGGGGTGAAAGGGAATATATATTTATTTTGTTTGACAGCTATGAAGTACTGCTAACTGTGTAATTGGTGTCTTTTTAATAGATCATCTCCTTGCATGTCATTTCTCTTTGAATGCTGGTGTGTATGTGATAAACCGAGCAGATTTGATAACAATTAAAAAACTTCATGTGAAATAAAATGGATGCCCGAATATTCAGTACTTGTCAATGTATTTATTTTATAAAGTTTGTAAAGCTCATACTCACATCAAGAGACGCTACCAAATCCCCGGAACAAGTAAAGTAAAAAAACGTTAAAATTCCACACATATGCCAGGAAATGTGCTAATAAAAATGCCGTTGAAATATAAAGAGCAAACAGATTAAAACAAAGGGACTGAAATGCCAGATAAAACAAGCATTGGCCGTGCGGCCATGTAAGTGACACGGCTGCGCGGCCCGCAAAAGTGATCGCGATCAAAGACAGATGGCGGCTGTGCACGATCGCGTGAACGCAAGCGCTAGGCCACCAAAAGCCTGTGGCAGCCCTTTAAAACCCCACACACTAAAAGTCTCGCCAGACCAGCGCATGCGCTGGGTCAGGCGAGACCTAAAAAGGACATCTTAAAATCAGGTACTTTGAAGAGGCCTTCTCTTTCCTCTACGACACCATTGGGACCAGGCTCCATAATATAACAAACCGGCTCATCCCAATAATGAAGTGCAACATTCTTTGAAGGCCAGAAGCTAGATAAGATTGAATCCTCATGTGTCCTTTTAACAGTTTATAAAGTAATAGAGAAAGGACTTATAGGGCGGGCGGATCTCAGTTAAAGCACTAGTGCTGCAAAGAGGATCATGGGAACAAGCCAATATTATATAAAACTAGGGTAGAAAATGTATCTACAATGATTACAGTAATAGCACAATATGATTGTGATGAATAAATAATGTAATTCATCGACAGAGGAAAACATTAATGTGTGCAATAATAAATTGTTCAAGCAGCATTGCCATTGCCTGCTTCGATCATTGTAACAGAAGTTTAGTAATTAAATACAATTATGTTTTGTAAATGAAATCTATCTACTTTTGTTATTAAACCTCTTGTCTCCTTTGGAAACTGGTGTTAAAATCCATGATACAGTCCTCCCAAAAGTAACTATTCGAAATACCAACTGGAGGAATAAAGAGAGAATTACACTTGGATATGAATTAAGAAAACCAGATCTAGAGAAATCCTCAAGCTCTACACAATATAGATTACTATAATCTCATTTCGAGTCTGCTCAGTTCACACCCATACTATCGACAGCCCGCAATGGATGCCATGCGAAAGTAGATCTAATATGACAGGCTGTGCACTGCCTGAGTGTTGTGACATCAAGAGCAAGCTATCATATCTGCCAGCTCCCTTTTCAAAGGGTTATTGCCAACAACTGCAGCGCAATCAGCTCAAAGGTTCCTTAAAGGAAAGCCTTCAATCCCGTGGCCCCAGGACTGCGTATCTTAATGTCTCGTATCGTCAGTTCTACAGGCAAGCAGCAGAGACTTTCGCTTGAAAGAAAGTAGCCTACGCCAGTCTATCAGCCAACCTGGAAAACAGCCAACAGCAAAAAGAAGGGAAACCGTAGTAACAAGCAAACTATCTCAACTGTTTGTACGTTGGAAATGCACATAGGTTAACATTAGTGTGTAGCATGAGTGAAACTACCTTACGAGGGAGCAGAAACACAACCGGTGCTTAGTAAGGATAACAAATGTACACTTGCTCTTACATTTATACAACCACAATTACTGCTCTCAATCAACAATCTCATTCACTCTTTAGACTTTGAAATCTCTTTGGATGCAGATGACCACAATTAAGGGCCTTACTACGATGTCGGTCGAAAAGGCTTCCAGCGGCATTCGGATTTTCCCAACCCGTGTCGGAACCCATGCTTCCGACTGACTCGGAACCCATGTTTCTGACTGACTCCGAAACATTTCTGACCGACCAACTGATTATGATAGAAGGTAACCCTTCGGTCTTTACGACTCTGTTCCAACCGGCATTCGGAGACTCTGAGTCGGTCAGAGCCGAATCGTACAGCTCTGTAGACCACGTTTCTGACCGACGTATTACGATGTCTGAGTCGGACAGCCTTTCCGACTCGGTCTGTCTAACATGGAACGGCTATTGGAGACTGACTTTGGGGGCCTGTAGTAGATCCCCCTTCACCCGGAGGCCTCTGGTTGGGGCCCGTGTGGTTACCCATGGGATCCCTCTGCAACCATGCACCAGGGTACAAGGTTTTCCGCAACCATCCCCCTTTTTTTTTTAATGGGAGCCTGTGTTGTCGGTGGGAACACAGGCTCCCATTGAAGTCAATAGGAGTCCGATCGAGCGGTGTTCGGAAACATCATAATCGGCAAGTCTCCGAACCAGAGTCAGTCGGAACCGATTTGGACAAGGAATCGGTAGGAATGCTTTCCGACCGACATCCTAATAGGGCGCTAACTGTCGATTTTTAACGACTCCTCAGGCATCATACATTTTGCAAATGTGTGACTTCAGTCAAAAACTGGATGACCACCAACCGTCTTAAAATGAACGGGTAAAAGAAAGAGATCCTGTTATTCGGCAACAAAATTATCACTTAGTCACATTATTGGTGGCCAACCGAGCTCTGACAACTTACTGTGCCTTCTTCCTTTGCCACAAATCTGGGGTTCTGGTTTGACAGTAAACTTTCCTTCTCCGATTAGATCTTCAGAGTCTCCAGTGTGTGTTTAGGCCTGTGAAGAACCCTCAGGAAAATACCGCAACTGGTCTCATCTTGAAAAACAGTAGTCCAGACAGTCATTACATCCCACCTATTCTATGGCAATCCATCGTGGCCTGGACTACCAAATGTTCTCCTTCCACGTCATTAGTTCATAAAAAATGCAGCAGTCTTGCTTCATTTTAACATGCCGTACCATCATCTGATTTCTAGTCATCTGGTCAATATCCACTGGCTGCACATTGCTAAGGAATCTAGCTTCAATGCTCTTTGCCTGATGTAAAGAGCTTTTCGCAACACAGGCCTCCGATATTTTTATAACCTATAAGTCGGGATCAACGTTCCTTTCACTGCAGACTGGTAAAGAAATTGTGCATTGACAAGGGAGGGTATTCATTTAGCTTTTTGGCTTCTGGACTGTAGAGCTGTCTTCCTTTAAAAATGTGTCTCTCCTCTTCTAAATCGATAAACAGAGAAACACGAACCTGGCAGTACACTCAGTAAAATTCCTTTCTCCAGTACGGTAGTCTAGTTATTAGGGCCAGGATGCTCTATTATTTCTGTTGTTGTGTTTGTTTCTTTGCCCGCCATGCATATACATATGACAAGAGGGTCCCTGCCAACTTGACTGTTATTAGCAGCTTATGTAGACAACACAACAAACACTAAGTTAATGACTTGGAATGTAGGGGATCGGGATCAATCCACAAACGACATAGGGTTTAGGCGCAGCTCCATCACCGGAGAGTAACTTTAGATTTTTTGCAGGAGGCTCACCTCACCTCCTGAGAGGTCGCTAAACTACGCTCCAAACGGAGGGGTCAATTGTTTGTTACTGCATTTTCCAGATTTGTCCATGGGCAGCTGTCTGGTTAAGGACAAGGGTTCCTTTTGAGGCAAAGGAAGTTAAAACCATCGTGAATGTGCGCTATGTCTCTATCCGTGGGCCCTTGGATGGGGAGAGGTTGGTTCTGGGCAGCGTATATATGCACTGAACCAAGACCTTTTCCTCCAGTGTGTCTTCTATCCTAGCAGACTGGTCTCATGTTCCTTGGTTTGTGGGAGGAGACTTCAATAAAGTATTAGATTTCGACCTTGACCATTCTCACCCCCTACTGCCACACATTGGAGCTACCAAACCAACGTAGGCCCTAGAGAATTGGGTGTCTAGTTGGTCCTTGCTTGATTTATGGAGGGAACACAATAGAGGAATTCTAAATACTCTTTCCTTTCCCCACCACACAGCCTCCATTTGCGTTTAGGCCTTATCTTACGTTCAGCACACATGATTGGGAAATTTACTGGGTCAACTTATCTGGGGAAGACCTTTTCAGGCCATAAACTGGTAGAGGTTGTCCTGACGTGGGGTAGGGTCCCAAACTCCTATTCCTACCTTGCAAATGCAGCTCACACTGCTTGAGGACACTGTTTTTGTGACACCTTCGGCACTGCTATACACTCCTATTCCACAGATAATAAAGGAACGGCTTCTACACCACTTATTGAGTGGGAAGCATTTAAAGTGGTGATAAGGGTGGTCTATAGCTACAACAACGGGCCTGAGATCTACGGTTCTCCAAGACTTAAGCACGTGGCAACATGGTTGGGATGCTTTGAACATGCGCCAGCACATGACCCCACACAACTAGGAGAACTTCAGAATACTAGAAAACACACGGAGCTCTAAGAGTGGCTGAGGCTCCTTGACCATAAATCATAAATACAGAGGATGCACTCTGACGGAGCTAGAGCAGAAACATTACTGTCTCGCATGATACGTCTGCCAATGTCGTCTACCCCGATCCTTAAAGTTGTATCTCCATCTGAGGTATCCTATACCACACAGTTGGACATAAATTAGACTTTCCATTCCTACTATACTGGGCTCTACAGAGCCCAGCCAACCCCACCTGGCTCAATTATGGATGCTTTCATACCAATCCGTTACTCCCCTGAATCATGCCAATGTCGCGTGAGACATTAGAAGCTCCTCTGACGAATTATGTAATGCCATAAAAGAGATGGTATGAAATAATACGCTTGGCACAGATTTTACTCCACTTTTGGTACCCCCACCCCGAGAGGTTCCAAAACTTGAAAAATGTAGTGCTTCCCTGGAGGCGGGAACATTGCCTCCGACCACCACACAAGCCCTAGTCACCTTCCTGCTTAAGCCTTCCTAAGCCTCTGAAGATATGTTCTCTTATAGACCACTCTCCCTTCTTTCTACTAACTATAAAATTCTTAGCAAAGTATTGGCACACAGACTACTCCCTCTGCTTTCAGGCTGGATCCATGTAGATCAATGTGGCTTTGTCCCACGCTGGAGCACATCACTTAACATTAGGCACCTATATCAGGTAATGGAAAAGGCACAATATCTTCCCCGACACTGGCTGTCTTTAGCTGTCCAACAGGCTTTTGATTCTTTAGATTGGGATTATATGTTTACATACAGTTCTGCAGATCTTTAATATACCTCCTCCCTGTATTAATTGGGTTAAACTATTATACGCAGTTCCCACGACAAGGGTCAAAACAGGTGCATACCTCTCCCTGGAGTATACCATAGGTAGAGGTACATACCAGAGGTGCCCAATGCCAGTTATTCATGCTAGCTATGGAGCCTCTGGCACAAATCTTCGCCAGGAAGCAGCAGTTTGGTACATTGATAGAGGCCCCCAGGCACATGAGATCTCCTACGCCGATGACATGCTGGTCTATACCCGTGACCTGAATATGGATCTTATGCCGATCACTGCCCTCCTGCGGTCCTTCGTGGCCTCTAAATCAACCATGCAAAATCTTATGCATTCCCCTTCTAGGACACTATCCAGCACAACACCATTGACATGAGTGTGCGGACTGTACCAGTTGCTCAACATACATTCCGCTATTTGAGCGTCCAGGTTTATAGATCTGCCACTGAACTATTGGAAGGGAACCTACTTAATGCTATTTTTGAGCTCAGGTTTCGTGTCCCTCTACTCCTATCAGTGACAGGCTGTATGGCCCTTTCAAAAATGGTTATGCTGTCCAAATTGCTTTATTTTGTTAACCTACCTGTAATTATTCGACGTGGGGTTTTTAAAACCCTCGATTCCCTCTTACTTGACCTAATTTGGGGCCCAGGTAGACGGCGCGTTAGCCTTAAAATGTTTCAACTACCGACTGATGGTGGTAGACTGGGAGCCCCTAACTTTCAGTTCTAAAGTTTTGCAGCACAATTGCGGTGGCTCTCCCACTGGCTTTTAGGGATATATTTACAGGAAATCTGCTATACACAGTCTACACTGCAGGCTGGTCGGTTACATAACCTGCTGCTGCTACCAGTACCTACACATTCCCCGTTCTTCCTCTACTTCTATGTAACACCCTACTGTATTGGAAGGCTGCGCTCTGTACCACGCACAACACTACGCCTTATGCCACAAATGTGTCTTTGTATACGGTCTACCCCACTAGGCAGACTCAAGTTGGCGAGATTGTCACTGTGGAAGGCAGTGGGGATTACCACAGTTGGTGATCTCTTTAAAGAAGGCTTGCTACTGTCCATCAGGACTTTATAAATTTTTGTTGGCTGCCCGGAACTCTCTTCATTACATACGCAAACATTATACACTATGTTCATACACACTGGTCACCAGCGGGTTCAGAGCCCATCACACATACATTTCTTCAAGCGGCCCCCGATATGGGAACTGGTAGACACTTAGTCAAATGGCTCTATAGGGGCTTGCGCTTCCACTTTTCACGTATTACACGGAGGACTGTGTTGGATACAGATCTTGGCCACGTACCGCATGACAAGCAATGGAGTTTTTTGCTAGAATATCCCAGCTGAATACCCTGCAACACCCGGTCCAAGTTTATCCAGTTTTCACTGTTGGCTAAGGCATAGCGGACATCCTCCAAATTACACAATATCTTCCCTACGCCTCCTTCATCGTGCCTGCGCAATTGAAGCAGACTTATTACAAATGTTGTGGTCATGCCGCTAATTTCTCCCTTATTGGGAGGAAGTCAGAGAACCCCTTGAGTCTCTAAAAGGACAAACCCACTGGGACACAGTGGAGCACTGTATATTAGGAGTATACCCTAGACCCAAATCATTAAAGACTGAAACACGTTTTTGTGGACTTGGCGCTTCTTCTGGCCAAGTGGCAGATAACATGCTGCTAGAAGTCCTCTGCTGCGCCCCTGATGGCTGTTTGGCAGGAGGAGGTCTAGAGATGGGGCTCTACTGAAATCATTTCGCAACGCAGAGAAAGAACATCAAGGGCTGCGCAAACAGCCCATAGCCATGGCAAGGGATGCACTGTTGGAGCTCTTTAGTGCTCAAAGAGAAGACACTGAGCGATTGGCTGCAGTGGATTGATGGCGGGTCAGATTTTAGCTTCGACTAGTAGTGTCCACACCCTAACCTTTCCCAACCCAACAAGATCAACAAGTTGTATATTTGCCTTGACTACTGAAACACAGGGACGTCCACTACTCTTATTGCTTATAATTGTGTAACTACATTATGACACGTTTTTTTCCTTTGACATGTTTAGTTGGGGGGGTGGAGGTGGAGGGCTGTTTTGACCAGCCATGCAATACCTCGTTTTGCATTGTCAACTACATATTCAATGCATACTTAATGAAACTATCTGCTCTGTTGCATAGCAGACACGCTATGTATATTGTACGTATGATACAGCGAATGCCTGATGTTCCTTCTAGTGTAATTGTAGTACAATCCAATGCATGACTTGTTCTAGGTTTGATAAATCAATAAAATAAGTTTTAAAAAAAATAGGTAGCAATGTGCTTCGTAAACAGCAATTAATTCACTCAATCAACTGAACTTGCCGCCCCTGTAATCGGGTGTGGTGGTCAGCAACTGCTCTGTACCCAAAGTGGAAGGACCAATTATCAGGTTGCATCTACCTTTATAAATGCAAACAAAGCATAACACAGATTGAGCCCTGGAGGAACATGCAAGCAGTCCCTGCAAAAATTATCACAATGGAGTTCACTGTGGTTAAAAATAGTAAATGCGCTTTCAATTTTATCTGAATGTGTCCAATGTGGGGATTATAGCATTTTCCTGACAGTGTCAAAGCAGGCTGCCAGCTGACCTACATTCAATCCTAGCAAAAAAGGAAATCAAATTAACAAGCCAGAAAATTCACATAACCCTGAAAAGAGGCAGTGAAGATTAAGCGACTGCATGCTTGTAGTGGAGTCCATTTAATTGAAAATGAGGTCTGTGGTGATAAACATGTGAAAGAAATGATTTACATGACAGGAGAACACAGCATCAACCCATATGTACTGCAGTAGCTACCTATTTGTTGAAGATTGGATCGCAACAAGCTATTTTTTTTTTTACCCAAAATGTTAAAACTCACTAAATCATTTTATATTTTACCCAGTGGTGGTTACCACTGGGTAGTTCTAGTGAGGATCGTGTTTCCATAGGAAAAGCATTTTTTCGTTTGCTTTTATCTTTGGCGTGGTTTGATGAGTCATCATGAAACTTTCCAAAAACAAAATTATTCCATCTTCTCTCATTTCTGAAAAGCTTCAGGGTGATCAGTCGATCGGGGCCCAAAAAAGTGGGGGGCCGAAAACGTGTTTTCCCATTACTTTCTCCAAAGGAACTTGAGACAGCTACAGCTCAAACAACTGAGCGGACTTACACCAAATTTGGCAGGAAGCTAGATCTTGGCCCAGAAAGTGTGAAGTTTGTGATTTGGTGTAAATCTGTTGAGTAGTTTTTGAGCAATTAAGGCTCAAAAACACTGTATATTTCACACTGCGGAGCAGACAGATCTCATGGTGAGACTTGTTGGCTGCCACCACATCAACACAGATGTGGCAGCAGCCATCTCAGGACTCCTAAGAAAGAGGTATAAAAAAAGAATTTAATTTTTAAAAATGCAGAAGGGGGCAGGGTAGGAATACTCTGCTCTCCAATGCCTGGTGTATGGTTATAATGCATATCATCATATTTGGAAAAAAAACACCATAGAAACCTCAAAACTGGCTGTGGAGGGGTACTGATTTGGGCCTATTTTGACCACCATGAATTCCTCTCTATACCAGAGAGCTCTAAAGGAAAATGTAAGCCCCTCTGTTCAACAGCTAAATCGGGGCCATAAATATATCATGCAAGAAGAGAAGGATTACCCAAACACCTACAAATCTATAGTTGAATGACTGAAAAAGTAAAGAAACAGGATTTTGGAGTAGACAAACCAAAATCCAGATCTCAACTCTAGTGAGAAGTTTAGCGGGACGAAAGAGAGCATTCCATAAAGGAACGCCCTCAAACATCACCAAGCTGAAGGAGGTTTGGAAAGAGTGAGAGGAACTCCTTTCCGCTGATGTGAGATTGGATCTTGCAAGAAATGTTAGGTTCATGTTCTTGCTGCTCACACATATGTATTCAGTTGCAGGGAAGTTATAGGTAAGTGATAAGTGCTATGTATGAATGAGATCAATCAGTTATTAGTTGGATGCATACATTCTTTGTCGTTGTCCCTGACCCCTCGCTTATGCAATTAAGAACATTACTGAGCAGTCATTAGATTAGTACAACAGATAGAGAAATTGCGGTTTTACTAACATGCAGCCATTACAAAGATTCCATAGAAAAAGAGTGCAGTTCCACAGTCACCAGACATCATAAACATTCCATAAACAAGACAGACTTCTGCCAAAGCAAATAAACAGATTTCCTCAAAGCAGCCTTCATGAAAACACAGACAACACACAACCTCAGGGAGGGTGGAGACTAAAAGCTGCAGTACCACGTTCAGAACCAGATGTCCTCCTGGAAGTGATAGAGTGAGCAAAAACAGGAATTCCACTGTAGAAAGTGCAAGGAGATTAAAGGCTGCAGTACCACTATGGGACTCTTGGCCACATAACAGATTAAAGAAAGGCAGCAGTTCCTTTCAACAAATATCCTCAGGGATTTAATGAACATTACAAGTTGCAGTATCAATTTCATCAACTCACTGTTCACAAAGAGAACAGAGAAAAGAAATTGCCAGCTAGGTTAGACATAATGGATGTCCTCACAAATATGGCACAACTTGTCAAAGCTAAATTTTTATTGCCAAAAAACAAGTGAAAGAGTAAATTGGTAGGTTCAGCAATGAGGTAATCTGTGATGTTATGCTTGAGATCATGACCAGTGCACTGGGGGAGGAACAAAAGGTTATGTAGCGAACTAAAAATGTGGAATTTAAGTAGGTTCAAAGTTTTGGATCTTAATGTCCATGTTTTTCCTAAGCTGCAATTTATAATCTTAGTAACCAACCACAAGGTCCTACTAACCACGTTTCTTCAGTCAACTGTTTGGACTCCTTGATTATATACTTTGGATCCTGCTCACAGTAGCTGGTAAGCCAAGGGTCTTGCCTTTAGAATTGAGTAATCAGCCATTTACAAATTTCTTTGAACAGGTTTCATCTCTTTTTTGTTCCTTTTTACGTTTGCGCTGTAATGGCGTTTGGGCCAATCAAACTTAAAAGATAATTTTCTATGCGTACTTGAAGGTGCTTTAGTTCTGTCTTGGAATGATGGGTTCCCTTGGCTCAGGAACCTTCAGTTAATGACATGTATTTTAGTCACACGTTCTTCCTATTGGCTGGTAGTGTGTATACTTCTGCCTCTATTGGAATTAATGAAGGATTATTTTACATTTGAAAAGTACTCTATCAGACTAGTTTTAATCTCATTCCTGCAGTGTATACATAAAGAAATCCTTAATTTATTGTCTTGCACATCAACAGGCATTTTTTATTTTTTCATCAGTGCTCATGAACGAGCATCAAAGCTATTGACTTTGCAAACGCAAGACTTCGGGTTAATATACTATAACCAGCATTTGCAATGCCAATGGCGTAAGCGCAGGCAACACCAATGACGCTATGGCAGCTCCAGCATGATGAAATAAGTGTGCATGAGTCATCACACAAGCACACATATGTGTCAGGATGCTGCAGCAGTTATTTTAGTTTATTTAATTTTGATGGAGCAGTAAATTAAAAAAATGTATATATGAAAAGGTATGTGAAAGTGCATTATTTAGACAGATGCAGACTAGCAGCAAAGTGCAGCTGTTAGGCCCTCCCCAAAAAAGAAAAAAAAGAGAGCACAAACAAGATATGTAGGAGTAGGAAAATAACAGAGGGATCAATAGAACAGTGCCAAACACCATAGCAAGGAGAAATGAACGACTACTGCGAATCTCAGAAATCTTTTGTGGTTGCGGTGGATCAGGATGTGAAAATAGGCGTCCTGAAGGTCCGCATTGAGTAGGTGTAGCACTTCCTGGATGGTAACCATACGAAACAACTGCTTTTTTAGGAATTTGTTGAGATTTTTCAAGTCTAATATCGGTCTTCATTTTTTCTCCTTTTTGCGCATTAGGAAAAATCGGGAGTAAAATCCCTTCCCCCTTTGACGTAGAGGAACTCTTTCTATAGCTCCTTTCTGGAGCATAAGAGAAAGTTCCAGGAGCAGAGCACGCAGATTTTTGTGAAGCATAGGACGGGGATGGGTTTGGGGAGGAATTTGAATGAATTCTAGTGACTGTCCAAATTGAACCAGTTGCAGAACCCAACGGTCCGTTGTTATTTGCTTCCAATTTTTTAGAAAGTGGGAAATTCTCCCTCCAACCTTGGAGGGCAGAGAGGAGTTGGAGACCGGCAGAAGTGGGAATTCATTGTCGCCAAGAAGCGTCTTTCTGTCTGCCACCTTTGCCACGAAATGAAGATGTTCTGTAGGTGGATTGCTGTTGACGTTGCTGGTACGGAGGCCGATATTGCTGCGAGGAAAAGAAGGAAGATTGGTGTTGGTAATCACCCCTGGTAAACGCTTGACCTCTCACTCTTGAGCCTCAAAAAGATGGGTTCTTGAATTGGAGAGTACCCAAAGCCCTAGCCGTGTCTGTATCCTTTTTAATACCTTGCAGAGCTTTGATGTGCGTCCCAAAAAGAAGCTGACCATCGTATGGCATGTCCAAAACTTTTGTTTGGACCTCCGGTCGGAATGAAGTCGCCTTCAACCAACCCTGGCGCCGTAGTACAGCTGCGCCCGCGAGTTGGCGAAATCCAGTAGAGGCGATATCCATCGCACAGTCTTTAATTTCCGACGCAGACCGCTCGCCCTCCAGCAAGATTTTCTTTTGAGTCCTCTGGCAAGGCTGCAAGGTATGTAGCAATATCTGCCCACATCTACCTGTTATAACGTCCTAACAGTGCCAAGGAATTGGATGCACGCACCGTTAATGCAGACCTGGACGAGAAGAGTTTGCCAATATTGTCCAGCCGTCTACCCTCTTTATCCGGAGGAGCGGTCAGCAGAGCGGAAGGATTTTTTGATTTCTGCTGAGCAGCTTGTGTAATGACTGAGTCTGGTTTAGGCTTGCCGGTCAGGCAAGCCGGAGCAGTATCTGGAGCCCTATATTTCTTATCCAGATGAGGCAATACTGGAGGCACAGAGGAAGGGTTCTGCATGATTTTAAAACCCTGATCCCATATATAATAGGGATAGATCAAACGGATGTCTTATATGGCTCTTTAAAATCATAGAGGAAGCAATCCTGTTGGTGTGAGGGCACAGGTATTTGAAAGCGCTGTGCCGCTCTTTCCACTATGTTGTGAAAACCTCCAATGTCCTCCGGAAGCGAGTCAGCTGTGGTGGGCACTGGAGAAGCTGGACAGGGAAGTATGTAATCTTCCCACTCGTCACGAGTAGACTGGGAATCCTGAAGTTCCCCTTCTTCATGTGGTGCCTCCTCCTCATCGTTTGTTGAAAGTGGAGGTGGTGATGTGACAGGCTCAGACTGCAATCTAAACGGAGGAGGTCGCGGTCTTGGTGGCGGAGACACAACCGGAAGTGGAGACGTTGCAGATGTTGGAAATCTCTGCTTATAGTCCGAAATGAAGAACTGTAGGTCAGAGACCAGGGATGCAGGCAAACAAACCATGGGAGTTGGAGGTGAATGGCATTCTTCAGGAGAAACCTCCCGATCTTCCTGTCCTTGATCATCATAGTCCGAACTGTCCTGGTACTTAACGTTCAGTTGCGATGGGCTTGTCACTGTTCTGAACATACTGCCATCATCAGAGTCTTCTTCCTCCAAAAGATGTGCTGGAGGCAAGAGCTGGACTCTACTAGGGGAGGTCAGGGCTGGCGTTAACGTAAGTTTCATGATTTTTAGGTGCACATACGTACTTTGTAGGTCAGAATCTGATCTCATAGACTGTCCCGTCGACGGTAAAGTCGTCGACGGTGAAGCGCCGACGGGTACCATGGTAGATTGAGGTCCCGTTGTCACAGCAGTCGTCGACGGTGTCGTAGTCGAAGTTTGTCGACGGAGCCGTCGTCGACGGAGTCCTCGTCGATGATGATGTAGATGTCGACAGGACAGTCTTCGTCGCTGGTGTTGTCGACGGTGATCGCAGCGTCGACGGCAGTTTGGACGTCGACGATGTCTTTAATTTTAAGCATCGACGAGACAGACCTACCGGCCGTCGACGATGGAGTTGTCATCGTCGACGATGATAGTGAATGAGACGCGACAGAAGTTGAAACTAGTCGACGAGGTCACATTCAATGCAGTCGATGGGAGATTTCCTAGTCGTCGAAGCCACCGTCGACGAGGCCGTCATCGACGGGGTGGAGGCCTCGTCGACTGTGGCGGAAGATGGTTTTTTGAAGGCATGAAGAGCTTCCTGAGGAGAAACCTTCGCTGGAAGAGTCTTAGGAAGGACCTCTGAAGACTTTTTATGCGCCTTCATTTGAGGTGGCTGCGACGAAGGGCCCGGAGAAGCGACCCTTGGTCTTTTCTGAGAAGACTGTGACGAGCCCTCACTTTCCTCAGAAGACAGCACTGGGTCTTTGTCTTTAAGCCTTTGCTGCCAAATTAAGAGGCGTCCCTCCCGATCTTTGAGGGTCTTGGTGGAAAAGGTACGACATACCTGAAAATCCTTTGAAGAGTGGTTCGGATAAAGGCAGTAGAGACAGTCTTTGTGTTGATCATCCACATGAAGTCTCTTTTTTCCACAGGAAGCACAAGACCTAAAAAGGCCCTTTTTCGGAGTATCTGCCATGAAGAACTGAAGAACTTCACCCAGAAGTTGGAAAGTTGAAGAATGAAACACTGGTAATACAGAAACAAGGAATGCTGAGCAGAGCTCAGAGGAGACTCCCTTAGCACGACGTGCGGTAGAAAATCTGAGGGACTAGAGCTCATTCCAGGAAGGTTCTAGAGGGTGGTGATAGCGGATTGGCTACTCTCCAAGTTTGGTCCTTTTTTACAAAAGGACATGGATATGTTACTAAGGTGAGGCCTTTGGCCTATTACTCTATATGTCTAGCGAGACATTACTTTATTTATGTACCAGGGACTCCCATCCAGACGACGGGGAATGATTCAGGCTTGTGAATCTATGAAAGATACCCTAATACTGGATAACTTGTGCATGTTCCCTCTGTACCCCACACCACTAGGATCTGGATAGACTGGACATTTCCTCGCTCCGATGAGAGGCTGAGACATTTGAATATCTTGGAATACAGATCTATCAATGTTAAATTGCAAGCTGGTAACTTGAGTAGGGTGTTGACTTTGTGGCACTCCATATTTCAGTGCGGGCTGGTGACATGAAAGTGGTGAGGCGTAAAAGTTTGGTATAGCTTATGTAGTGAGCGACGCAAGCAAGCTCAATGGATTAACGTGTGGTCCAGGCTGGGTCCTTCTCTAGAGAAAAAAAACTGAAAAAAGATTGGCAAATGGCGCATTATGAAGCAAATTAATTTAGTGATAAAGCACGGCTTATAAAGCAGTAGGAACATTTGGTCTTGAGATATTAAACACATTAAAAACGGCCAGATATTTTACTGCATTAATATGTTCAATTACTGTAATGTGAAAATTGTACAATAAGAAAAATTCAGACATTTAAAGTGTGCTCGCCCAGTGTCTTGCACTGCATGCGGCATCAACTTTAGAAGAAAATGCTCTAACCAGGGTTCGGAAAGAACCTACAGCTGTCAACTACAATCAGTCATATAGATATATGTGAAGACAGGTCTTAAAGTGGGATGAAAAATGTGGGGGCTCTCTAAAAAGGAACATGTAATATACATTTCTGTGATTCACATAGTGTGCTACTCGACAGGTATTGACTGCTTTCTCTCGGAGATGTAACTGCATCAAGACATATAACACAACTAATCTACACCTAAAACCTGTCAGTACGATTGGCTGTTATAAATAATTAACCTTCAAAATGTTTCAGTCCTGAAATTTCAATAGTACTTAGACTTGTGGAAGGAGCTTTAGCCTTCTGTTATGTGAGCTTTATGTTAGATATGCATGTCCTTTTTCTCTTCACATTTTGTCCATCGGCACACCTTCAACCACCTCTTTCCTCATCAGCACCCTCTTTTCACTTCTCCCTGAATGCACTTCCTGACATCTCCATCACCACTTCCAAACATACACTGCACTCACATTTAAGCAATTTATTTCCTGTCGCCTTTGCCCTGTAAACATTTTGCCAACTGTGCACCCCCCTTAACACACATTTCCACAGAATTGCAATTATAACTTGGAATAAATTACCATTGTTCTGTGTTCCCTGCAAAGAGGCCAACCCACTACAGGCTCTTTGCTTTGGCTTCAGAGCTCTCAATCACAGCCCCTCATAAACAGGGCAGGACTGGCCGTAGAGGGCACTGGGCATTACCCCAGTAATGCCGGAGGGGCGGGGGCCAGTTTTGTCACTGGGGGCCAGCCCCCTGTAACACAAGCAGTAGCGGTGCTTCTTACTAGCCAATAACTGTCTACTGTAAGCACATCCCTCTCTTCACACTTGACTGGGATATTTGGATCAACTTCACAAGGGAACCCTGGCCTGCTTGTCTTTTGGATCAATTTCAAGGGGGGACAAATACAGAAGTTCTACTTTGATCTTGGCCAGCCACGTGCAGCCAGAACCTGGGGTGTCACAGTGGGGGAGGTTAGCATTGCGACTCAGCACAATATACATATCAGATGATTAGCATTCTAACACTTACGATTACAGAGAACAAGGCACAAAAACACACATGCTTGCTGCACTTATATGAGTGAGGAATGGGAAAAGGTGGGATCATTGCCTGTGAATAAGGGATGGCTGCAGCCCCCGAAATTATAATGCTGAAAAGGTCACTGCCCTATAGTGGATACTGCTATAGACTACAATGGCAATGAAGGGCTTTAGAACAGTAAGCCCTGTGTTGTGCGTGACAGTTCAAAAAGTTGATTTACTACCTGGCTTCTGTCTCCTGCTTCAGGCAGGGCAGGCAGCCTGGGACAGACGGCCCAGACTTAAATACATCAATTTGTCTAGAGATATGATCGTACCTTATAATAAATAGATCTATTTCATATTTTCACAGGAATGTGTAGAAACTTCAGGGGGCACAGTCCCACAGCACTAATGGAGAAATCGCCCCTGCCCTATTGTATTTCATGGAGCTTTTCTCAGAGCGGTAAATAGGTTAGTGCTTTAATTAATATGGCGTCACAGGCAAAACTATGCATACCCTTCTAGGGGGAAGAATGGTTATGCACAATTTTGAAGCTAATTATTAAGCAGCACAATTGTTGTGGCGTGTGTGGTGGCTGGGCATAGAGGATGACTACAAGGGGTGAAAAGGTCGACAATAATCAAGGGAAGAACCATATTAGCATTTCTGCTTAGACTTGCCCCTTACCTGAGGACATACAGGTATATGCCCCGGAAATTGCGCTATGGAGTCTGCTAAAACTGGATGACCTGACTCGACTTTACGACAAGTTACAATTGACAGGAGGCTGGAATTTTGGTGGCGGGTGGGCTTAAAGGGTCGTTATGTGGGGTGCAACCTTCATTCAATTGAGGAACTAGCGCAGGAGTACGACCTTCATGCAGAGCTGTCCTTGGTTCATAACGCTATAAGTGTAAGACACACATGGGCGTCAGAAGGCATTGAACCTGAAAGGTCGACCTTGCTAATGATTCTGCTGATGCATGGTAACAGTAACTGGGAACCCCAGGTTCCAATTCACAGTTGAACTACCTGCACCAGACTTACCGGTCACTGGCACGCATAGTTAAAACGTACCTGCGGCGGTTGACTAGTGACCCATATGCCAGCAGAATAATGCAGACTTTTTCCATATGATCTGAGAAAGTAATCAATCAGATAGTTTTGGTCAAAGATGGTAAAGATGATTGGAAAGGTCAGTCGTCATAAAGTGATGAAGAGCCCATGGCATCTGCCTGTCAGGTCACATGCCAAGAACCAAAGTAAAGAAACCGCTCTGCAGAGTAATTGATCCAGGTATGGTATTGGCTAAATGTATTATTGCAAAGAACTGGAAGGCGAGTAGGGCACCTAAGTGAAGAAATGGTCACTGGATGGGAAAAAATGGATAAGAGTTGAGATTGAAGTGTTAGGTATATTACAAAGATTAGATACTGATATATGGGACCTGGTCTAGCTCGAATTTGTTGCTAAATCAGATATAAATCGACGCTGAATGTGTGATGGCTGGCCATTCGGCACAATGTTTTGGTCACTCTTAGTAACCGGATGGATGCGCAGGGATATTCAGTACTGGCTGTCGCCTGTGGGCTGGAAGCGTAATCGATCTACAGCTGGTAAAATTGTACTGCCTTAAAACTGCCGGGACTGGTGTACCACAAACTATGACCACCAGACAATAGAGTTACGGACAGATGCAGAGTATGGTTAAACATATTACAGAAGAGTTATGGAACGATGACTCAAAAATAAAATCATACAAGTTTGAAAATGTGCTCTCTAGAGGATGGGGAAAGGAGGTTAAGAGAAGCCTGCAGAGGGTAGATCTCAATCGTTCTAGTAGCTCCAAACGTACCTTACTGTATTAGCGTGTGCAACGGGAAAGACGTTTAAAGGTTGCAAAGTGCTGGTCCTAGCGAGTGTCCTGTAATGCTCAAAATGCAAACTTTTAATAGTGATTTTAAAAAAAGTATTTTAACAGACAGTGGGTTAACTTCTGGGTTCTTGAGGATAGGATAGGATATCTGTTTATAAAACGCTTGAATGCCGAGGTGTCTTGGCGCTGGTGTAAATGGAAGTGTTGCAGCCTGGATCACAAGCCTATGTTAAGGCAAACAGCCAGGTCTTTAGTTCTTTCCTAAAAGATTGTCTATTTGACTGAAATCGCATGGCTGTTTGCAATTTATTCCACAGCTTTGCTGCACAGTTAGAAAAGGTTCTTCCACCCCATCTCACTCTCCTAATCCTATCAATGTGGAGAAGACCCAACGTGCTAGATCTTAAGGAACGGACTGGGGTATAGGGCCTAAACATTTTTTGAATATCTTTGGCTTCCCCACCATAAACTGCTTTGTGGACGAGGCATAATACCTTAAATTCCACCCGTTGCTGAATGGGAAGCCAATGGAGAGCTCTGATTCCAGCAGAGGTTGGTTGACCTCTCAGTATGTTTAATAGCAACCTCGCTGCGGCATTCTGCAAGGACTGCAACCTACTCATCTGGAGTTTATTAATCCCCAGCAGCAAGCCATTACAGTAATGCAGCTTGGATAGTAGGAGAGCCACTACCACTGTCTTTTGTAATTCCTGCCCAATGAAAGCAAAGATCTTTTTCAAAGTTTTTATTAAGAAGAAGTAGGAGACTATTTACCTGAGCTGAGAAATATAGTTGGCAATCGAAAATAACTCTAAGCTTTCTAACTTTAGAGACAGGACTGGGACATTCTCCTGCTCTCATTGGCCACCAGGAATAATTCCACTGGGGTCGCCCCTGACCAAACTCAATGACCTCCGTCTTATCAGTATTAATTTTTAGGAAGCTATGGTTCATCCAAGTCATAATCTCTTCAAGGCACGTATGAAACCTGATAGCTGTATCTTCAGGCTGTTTGGCTATCGAGATTATGAGCTGGGAGTCATCAGCGTATGACACCAGAGCAAAACCATGCTTCCTAATAAGTCTGTCCAGGGGCATCACGTAAATGTTGAACATTGTTGGTGACAGCGCTGACCCCTGTGGAACCCGACAGAGCAGATGGAAACTGTCTGACTGCAAGCCCTCCCAGTGCAGGCTCTGCTCCCTCCCCTCCAAAAACGAAGATAGGAGGGACAAAGCCAGACCCCCAATCCCTACCTCCCGCAGCCGCTGTACTAACACCGTGTGGTTCACGGTGTCGAAAGCCGCCGATAAGTCTAGTAGTACAAGGACTGCTTTGCCCCCTCTATCCACTATTCCTCAAATCTCCTCAGCTGCTACAATCAAGGCAGATTCGGTAGAATGGTATGATCGAAAATCATGCTGAGTCGAGCCCAACAAATTGTTGGTGTCCAGGTATTCAGTTAGTACCTTATTCATCGACTTCTCCAGAATGTTGGCTGCTATGGGCAGACCGGTAATCGGATGGTAGTTCTTGGGCTCCATAGGATCTAAGGTAGGCTTTTTCAGAATAGGCCTAATCGTGGCGTTCATCCAGCAAACTGGGTAGCTACCTGACTCCAACACTTGATTTATTAGCGGGGTCAGTTCGTCTCAGATTATACTAGCGGCCAGATGAATCACCGTGGCAGGGCAGGGATCTTTGGGTGAGCCAGATTTTATAGAGAGGAGGAGTTTATAGACCTCTTTCGAGATTGCTTGGAAACTAGTTAGCCTCACATCTAGTATATCTGCCTCCACGTGTAGTAGATCTGGGTTACCTGGGCCCATTCGAACATTCAGAAGGTTATCATATATTATTTGAACCTTGTTCTGGAAAAATGTGGCTAGTTTGTTGCACATACTTTGATCTGGTTGGAAAGTGCTTGCCTGCTGAGATTTAGAGAGCAGACTAACCGTTTTAAAAAGTTCCTTAGGAGAGTTACCAGCTTCCTCAATTTTGGTACTGTAGAATGATCTTTTTGCGGCAATGATTGCCTCTTTATACTGTTGGAGAGCAAGATTATAGAGTATTTTCTTATCTTTACTATAATCTTGCCTCCATACACGCTCCGCTCTTCTACACTTTACTTTTAAGCCCTTCAATTCCGAGCTATACCAGGATGACAAAGGCTTAGGTCTCCTGACTGTCGAACATTTTTCCGGTGCCACACAATCAGCCGCTATCCGAAGCCATTCATTGAACCCAGAGGCTGCCTCATTATTATTTTTGACCAACGACAGAGGGACTTGGCCAAGAGCTGTTATCAGATCTTCAGCTTGGACTTTGTTCCAGCGCCTGGTCTTTACCTTCATTAGTTTTGTTTGTATTTGAGGAGTTGACAGAAAAACCCTAAGGTTAAAATAAATCGCATAGTGATCTGTCCATGGAAGGGGTACCACTCTCGACATAGTCGTCTCTGCATTATTAGAAAAGACGCCGTCTAGGATGTGACCGGCCTGATGGGTAGGTTCCAGAACTAACTGCCTGAAGCCAATAATGGAGCTGTAGGTTATGATGTGTGCAAACTAATGTAAAAACTGAAATTAAGAAACCACATTACAGGAAAACAAATCATGGAAAACAATTTTATAGAAAAAAAATGTACACGAAATATAAATAAATCAAAAAATTAAAGGAAAGATAATATTAAGGACAAATCCAAAATAACATTAAACTTAGGTGGAGATTAGGGGTAAGTGAAGGGTTTTGGGGTTCAGGGATGGGAGATGTTTAGGTCTGGTGAGCTTTTTTTTTTGAGGGTTCACAGACCAGTGGAGGTTAGGGGCTGGTGAAGGGTTTCAAGATTCAGAGAGGAGTAGTTTAGGGCTGGTGAGGGGTTTTATCGGTCAGGGATGGGTGGAGTTTATGGGCCAAAAGATTTAGGGTTTAGGAATGGTTGAGTTTACAGTGATGAGGGTTTAAGGGTTCACGGATTAGTGGCGTTTAGGGGTGATGAGTGGTTATTAGGGCGGAAGGATGGGCGGAGTTCAACGGTACTAGGGTTTTTTGGGGTTCAGGGATGGGTTGATTTTAGGAGTGTTGATGGGTTTTAAGGGTTCAGGGAATGGGTGGGGTTTGGGCAAAAAAATGGATGGATTGAGTTTACGGGTAGCAAGCGGTTTTATGGTTCAGGGATGGGAGGTGCTTAGGAGTAGAAAGGGCTTTAGGATGAGGGATGGGTGGGTTTAGGGACAAGGATGGAAGTAGTTTAGGCGTGGTGAGAGATTTTAAGGGGGTAGGAATGGACAGTACTTGGGGGTTGTGAGGGGGCTAGGGATGAATGGGTCAGCAAATTAAAAGCATCCGAAGTAATTGTTTGACAATGAAAAATAAATAAGTCCAAAATAATGGCGCCTGAAGACCAGCATTGAAATAAATACCTTAAACAAGAATGGTTCTGAAAGTAAGACCTGCAACCATTACATTATACCTTAAAAAATAGGAGTGAATAAGCCAATTTTGAATAAAACAAGCATTCTATGAATTGGCTCCTATGAAATGGTAAATGCTATTCATACTATAAACTTTCATTAAACAGTTTAGGTGAAATGGTTTCTCAGCAATAGTATTCACTGAAATCCTATTTATATGACATCACATACAACCGTACATTACCTATAAAGCACTGCTAGGAAAGAGCTGGATGTCTGTTCAATGGAAATTACGTAAAGCATCAGTTTTATCGTTTTGAAATTATTATCTGAGGAGGGAACAAGTGGGCGTTTGTAGTTTCTGCTATGAGAATTTTTTTTTTAAGTATTGTGAGTGCAACTTTACTTCTGAAAAAGGGGCATGGAGTCTGTAAGTAGTACATTTGTTAAGCCATCTGCATGCACTAACAGCGCTATCAGGTTATATGCTGCCTTTTCACAAACTGCTTCAGAAACATATGAGACTTTGTATATCCATGCAAGTGTTAAATTCAGTAATACAATTATGACATCGCAACAGTGCTGCCATCGTGAGTATAGTTTCTTCTGAACTTTTACGTATTATAAACACTTCACTACTCTAACCCCGAAATGTTATTAATGTGCATGATCTTTATCATAAAGCCCCTTTCCGTTTTTCATGACATGCATTAATGTACCATGCAAATGAAGGAAGAGCAGGTCAACTGTGACACTGTCCTCTGTGATATCACAAAACTCCTTGGTGCGTGATAAAATGTCATACTTTTACAGGTAGTAGAAGATGGAGGAAGCAAAGGAGCATGATGAACCCAGGCAATGAGACTTAAAAGAGACAGGAGAAATGTAGCATGGATGTCAGCCTACAAAAGCCTTCTAGAGCAGAGAGGATTGATAAATTAGACCTGGGAGGGGGGGAATCATGCTCAAGAAAACCAGAGAAGTGCGACGCACGCCAAGATGTACAAACAGTAGGAGACAGGCTGTGGTGTTTCGACCAGAGCTGCCGACTTTGGAACTGGGGTAGCAGATTCGAGGCTCTTGTGTTGGCTCAACAGCCTGTGATTTGGGGCAAATCACTAAGTATCCCTTTGCCAAAATAAATTAAAAAAAATTGGCAAAGCCAATAGGTCTCGCCTATGACAGATCTAATAGCTATGTCATTTTTTTTTTTTACCAATGTTGCACAGAAGTGGAGCCGCTGAGCAACAAGGTTGAAAGTACATTTTTTAAAAGAGCTATGACTGCGCAAGCATAGACAGCGTCATCGCACTTTTAATTTCTTTGACAGTGCTTGTTTGCACTGCAGCTGGTTTTTTACGTGCTTTTGTCAACACTAGTGCAGATATTAAAACCTATTGGCTTTGCCAGTGCATGTTTTCCTGGGGGATGGATTATTTTTTGATTTGTGCGACACTTCAGTTAGCTAGCTAGGATTCCCTATTTTGTTCATGAACGTGTGAAGCTGTGGAATTAACGGCTCATTTAACCTACACTTCGTTGCTTAAGATTTTGCTACCATTGTTTTTGCAAAAATAGGTGCCTCCTGTGATGCTACAAATCTGCTCAGTGTTGGAAAAAGCAGCAGCACGTCGGGAAGTCAGTAAGACACAATTTCATGAAAAGCCTTCAAGATTCAAGCTCACAGCCAGATCATGTGTTTGTCAGTGCCAGGGAAGAGATTCTGCGAGCCGGACAGTATGAAGGCAGGTAGTGTGCATCTGCAGTGAGCTCGCCTGTCTGGCAGTTTCCGAGCAGTGAGCCTCCGTGTCTCGCACTACATGGAAAAGGTCTGAGGATCGGACTCACTTTCTAAATGGACTTTCCAGCCTATCATGGACAGTGATCGCAAAACATCTGCCATCAGATGGGACATTACACCTATTCCCTTTGTGCCCTGAATGAAACATTTGTAATGTTACATAACGCTCCTTATAAAACCCCTAACTTAATAATAAATTGGTCCGTGTCAAGGCAGTGAGTGTGCGTCTGCCATCAACGGACAGTAAGGCCAGGTGAGGGGCAGTATCAAGGTAGTGTTTTGTGGGCCTGTCAGTATCAGGGCCACGAATCATGTGACTGACAGGCAGTATTCATCCAGGCAGACTGTGTGCGCTGTCTGTCTCGGCAGTAAGCTACTGTGCCCGTCAGCATTATAGCAGTCAGTGTGTGTGTCTGTCAATATCAAGGTAGCACGCATGTATGTGTACGACAGTATCAGGACAGTGACTATGCGAGTCTGTCTAACATCGAGTGAGTTTGTGTGCTTCTCAAGATAACATGAATATGTGTCTGCCAGAGTGAGTGAGTGAGTATCAGTATTAGGACAGTGGCTCCGTGCTTCTATCGGTACCATGCATCTAGTCTGCATGTCTGTCAGTACATGGCTGGGCATTGGTCCTTTGTGTTAACTCGAAGACAGAGTCGGCAATTCTGTCAAGAGGAGGGTAGCGAGTCTTAGAACATGAAGAGTATCGGTGTAATCAGGCTTCGTGCTGGTTAGTCTCATGGCAGTCGGGTGTACCCGCCTCGGAAAATGAGGTCGGTGTGTGGCATTATCAGGGCACTTAGTGAGAAGTCAGTACTGTCTTTTAATGTCATACTTTTAGAAACAGGTGACCTGCATCACCGCTGGGCTGGCTTCACAAGTCCTTATCTGCAAGCTGAACCCGTCTCTGCCAACCTCATCCCACGTTTCATATCAAAGGAGGCGCATAATGGAACAAGCATTGGCAAAGCCAGGAGCTCTCGCCTACCAGAGCTATTGGCTTTGCCCATGTTAATTTGCCATGTTGCACAGCAGCACGGCTGCTGTGCAACATGACAAAGTCGGGGGGGAGAGCACTATGACGTGGCCAACGTGCTTTTTTGGGTGGGAGGGGGCAAGCAACAACAGGAATGTGAGGACCAGGCAAGTAACGACGTGAGGGGAAGATGGAGGAAGGGACAGTCACAGTGGGCAAGGAATGACGAGAGAGTAGAGGGCGGGCCAGGGAAGTGTGAAACATCAACCACAGAGGGAACAAGGAACAATGAGCCACAGCAACAAAAATAAGGGAGAAGAAAAGAAGGCGAAGAAGCAGTGAGGACTGGGAAGCAACAAATAAAGTATCACTGCAATCAAAGTGCGAGCAGCTGAAGGACATAAGTACTTGGTCCATGCTTCATTGACGTGCCAAGCTCAGGAGAAAGAAAGTGAAACCAAGAAGTGTTAACCAACGAGAAGCAAAGAAATGACAGTGACTATAATCCAATAAATGGTAAGCAATAAGCAGACGCAAAGCTTTTTTCAGTTCCTAAAAAAATAACAAAGGACCTGGAGAGCGACAGTGCATGCGCTGTGTCAGGTGAGACCTAATGAATATCACCTACGCAATGTAACTGGTACTTTTGTATATCACTCCAATACCTGCGGGTCGAGTTCGCGCTATGTAAAACTGCCCCCAAAAAATGTAATTGCACACCATATATATATACCATCGCTTGAATCGGGTGGAAGGGACGTGAAAAAAAAAATTTGAAAAAGATCAATATTTGTACTCTAATACAAGGCAGCTGAGACTGAAGTGCCTGTAAACAGGCACACAATTGTGTGTCTGCCATGAACATAATACAGGAAGTCAACCACTAGATCGTTATTCTTGCGTCTTTTAAGATATTGTGTCCAAAGGTTTTTGATTCACCATGAATATACTCTGACGCTGCCGAGAAACCTGTATGGGAAACTAAAATAACACAAGAGAGGAGATGCTCTCAGCAGCTTCGAACGAGAATTCATTTCCCCAGCTCAAGTCCCTTATCTTAAGAGGCAGGCCCTGGCACACAGCCAAAATAGACGTTCTGTCTGCCTCACCAGGGTGAACACTGGTCAGACAGTAATGAGAAGCGACATTTGCAGACACAGCGGAAGGCAACATCCTCCAGTGTTAAACTCCATCTGCGTGGATTAACCTCTCAGCTCCCAGAAAGAACCAGATCTGCCACAACAATGGTGTGTCTTCAGAGAGGCCGGCTCCAAGAGGAGCACGGCGCGATGAACAGAATGACATGCAGGTTATCGCTGCAATTTAAAACGAATACAGATGACAAACTGTAAAGCTAGGCTGAAGAATTCCCAAAGGACTTCTAGGACCCCAAAGTGGAGCTTTGGACGCCCGTATTCTTCAACATTATTAACTATGCGTGCAAATCAGAACTGCCCTCGTCTTGGAGATCTGCAATCATAGCCCCCATTTTCAAAGAGGGCAGCTGTGACGACCCTCGATTTCGCCCAATTTTGCAGCTGGATTCAACAGTTAAAGTTATATAGATAACGATCCTAGACAGGTTAATGGCCTTAGCCCAGCGGCATAACCCAAAGGATGGCCCCCTACAGAATGTGATGAGGAGTCCAAGTCTCCTGTATCTGAGAGCTAATCATTGGTATTTCGTTGAATAAGGGCCTCTTTGAAGAGTTCGGGTCCACTGGAGGTTTGGGAGCCTCTTCCGATGCAGAAGCCGGTTTTACACCTCAGCATTGAGCACAGACTAGAACATCCTATCAGAGCTACAGAATGGATTTCAGACAGGCGTGGCGATCTTAGAGCAATGTTCATATTTACATCTGCTAATTAGCAAATACACCGTAGCTAAATCCTGCCATATCTACCTGTTATTTATGGACCTCTCATGAGCTTTTGACAGTGTAAACAGATCGAAGCTGTGGTCAATCTTGCTTGCCAGAGGACTCCATAAGAAATTGGTTGACTTCCATGAGCCGTACACCATGGACTAACAGACCTCCTAAGTTTGAGAAAAATACAAAGCACTCCAAATCCTTTGGCCTAGCCCAGGGCGTGCAACAAAGGTGTGTTGGCACCAATTTGGTTTTTATGATACATTATGGAGGCACAGCTTATTGAGAAGGGAAATGATATGCTTACGGTTAGGAATAGGTCTATACATGTACTGCTCTACAGTGAAGACCCCATACTAGTGGCTAGAACCCCTAATGGTCTAAAAACATTAACTGGTGCATTTCAATTGTTTGGGACGAGTTAAATCTTGAACCTAACCTTACTAAAACTTTATGGCCTGTGGATACAGAAACCTCAAGAAACTGGCATTTGATCAAGGGCCATCCTATAGAAAGGGTTATCATTTTTCTTATTGGGAAATGAAGTTTGATGGAGATGCTCTTGGGGTCCTTGTCTACTAAATAGGAAGCAACACTTTGCACAGTCCATAGGCTTTTTCTTCAACCTGGCCACAAGCATTGGTTATGAACAGATTGCTCCATTTATGGAAATCTTTAACTGGAAACGTGTTTGTATTTTATGGGTCCAGCAGATAGAGGTATACAGATGTGAGGAGTCTTTAGGTAGAAGAAAATCATGTTTTGCACTACCTTTTAAGGGTACCCCTAAGCGCCTCAAATTATGCTATTCATAAGGAGATAGGTGTAGGCTATGTAAAGGATCAAATTAGGTTAGCCCCCTTTATTATTATGGTCAGGGCACAAGTCGGGGGTACACGCTGGTGAACAGCGTCCACCCACTATCTTCACAGGGTGGACGCTGTCCACCCTGCCAAATATTTGGGCCCCACTGAAAAATATGCTGAATTCGCCCCGGTGTAATTTGCAAACACCAGGACACATTCAGCAGCGCCTGCACATTGTTGTCTGCTTTTGATCCGCAACAATGTGCAGGAGGGAGGGGGCTTTCTTATTTCAGAGTCCTGTTGGGCCCATAACAAAGGCCGGATCTGAGGGGTTATCATGCCTCCTTTTGTTCGAGTCTCCTGGCTGGCAGCAGTCAGGAGCCTCACACCTGATGCAAATGAAGCGGAGGGGAAACAAAGGTTCACACCTTGTTAGCGCTTCACACATACTTGAGAGGCAGCTTTTCACTTTGTTCGGACTCTGTTTAGGTTGATATGCATGCGCTGTAAGAATGTCAGATGTGTTGGTCTTTCCCAGTATTTACACAAAATAAATGTAATTTATACAGTGCTTATTAACCCTGAGGAGGAGTTGAAATAATTTAAGTACCACTATTTTTTCTTTTAAAGCACTATGGGTAGAGGAAGTTTACACTGACAAAAGACAACATTGTTTTATGTGTAGCTCACAAAAGTGTGAATCTTATGCCTAAATCAGGAGGGTTTCTATATACACGAAATGTGCTCCAATGTACTCACGATAGACATGTTAAACATATATGTGAGGGCTTAAGATCTGATGGCACTTCTTATGATAGCACTTCCTGTGATATCATGTGCCGTGATGTCACTTGCATTCTAATTAACTAGGTTAGTCCCCCCACTTCTTTTTTTTACGACGTGCCCTGAATTAGGTGTTCTATTTGGTGCAATCAATACGCTTCATTGAACAAGCACAACATACAGGACTGCCTAACTTGTGTTCAAGGATTGAATATTAGGAATGTCTAGCTTCAAACCGTGGGGGGGTTCTTTGTTCAGCAATCCTCAGAATCACGAGCCCCGATAAATCATGGGTAAAATAGATATTTGCGGTCACAAAGATCAGAGAGAGAAGCACGCTAGAGCTTGAAAAGCATTCCAATAAAGAATATGCAGTGATTAAGTCTACCATTGGAACGGGACGGTATCTCGATCTAGTAACCAATTCATGGCAACAATCAATTCTCACCAGGTTTAGAAAGGGCTCTATCCAATTTGAATCAGGATCGATTTCCTTGCGATGAAACTTTGCCACAAAGCCTGCTTCACTTTGTTTTTCTTCCCAAATTTTACGGAGTGGCTTGGAAAACGTGTTTAAACCCACTTTTAAAAGAGACTGGCAGTAGAAGATGTAAACCGGCCCTAATCTTTCTTCAAATGCTTTCAACACCCCAGTTGTGTGTGTAGGGTTTCTAATTTTTTTTATAAAGCCAGCCATTCGTCATCAAAACTCGTTAATGTTTTAAACAACTGTTGTTTGCTTGGTCGTTTCACTGTTTGTATAATTTCATCACTTAATTTTTACTTAAGAGCTGTATTACTTTTATACAATGTAGAATTACTATTCGGATTTTTAACATGTTACGGATTTTAATGTACTATGATGTACTTTGATGATTAACTAAATATAACAAAGTCTGAGATGAATCAATTCCTAAGTGCTACAGCTGAAGCCTAAGATTCACCGATGACATGGTACAGCAGTACTGCAGATTGAAACTTTAGTCAACCTTACTATTTAACAAAATTACCAGGTCTAACCTCCATACTGGGAAAAAGTGAAATCTGATTAGCAAAAATATTCAGATAGTTGGATGGCCACAAAAAAACAGTATGAAACTGTGCTGGGCCAATCACAACACATTTCATAAGCGGCATGCATAAGTGGCATGCAATCTATATAGCTGAGTGATTTAATTTTGAATCCTTCTCATTTGAATCGAAACAAAAGGAAATTATACAACACAACTACTAAACTGAATAGACAAAATACAAGAAAGGAGCATTACATAAGCAAATAAAAATAGCTTCATCAAAGAGGTGTTTTTCTTGTAAATATTTTAAGATGACATATTTCTCTTGCTCTGACTGGAAACATGAAAGGTGAAAATGATTCTTTGGAAACATGTAACGTGATTTTAAAATCATCCTGACAAACTGATCGGCGATCCAAACACTCCAATGTTACAACATACACCAGAAAGAGGAATGCTCCAACGTGGCCACTTAAGTAAAGTAGTACTCAATAAAACAAAGTTTTGTTGGTATGTGAAAGTCCACTGCAAGGCAAACGGACGTGCTTCCCTGCTCTGACTAACCAGACTACATATGACACCGGAATCCTGCTTTTGTTTTGGCCCCAGCACACCAAACATCCAGTGTATGCTCCAAATTTTACCATGAGACCCATGGCCTGACTCCGAGGGTCAGGAGTGGTGCCAAAATGATACTCTTTAGCAGACATAAAACTACCTATGTGAAATGTGGGACGAGTACTCTAAATGGTGGTCTGCGCATACTGTTTTTTGATAAATAGAATTTGACTGGCCTTTTCACTGTCCAAAGTATGGGTGCAATGCCAATAGGCTCACTTGTGCAAAGTTCCATTTATGTCTTACGCCCAGACCATGCACTGACATGTATGGGTGCATGTCACGTGGATATGTGTTGTGAATAGTAGCAGGAGTTCATGTTGTGAGTTTGTGAATGCTGAAGTCAGTGAGATCCATTCTGGGTCGCCCCTGATTTAACATGGCACAAGATAGAAGTTTTGATATTTCTTCCTCAGACAGCGGAAGTGTATTGCGTATTGCCTGCATTCCTGGAGGTTGAAGCCCTGGACACTGAGGTGTGGAGGGATGGAGACAGGGCTGCCTTAGAAATTCTATAACCCTTTTAAGCAGGGACTGCAGAATAGTCCAACCTGGGCTCTGTCATTTGGTTGATGGTGGGAAACGGGGGAAATTTCATTTGGTAGAGGGAGAAAAGATTCTGGGTAGTGCCTTGCCCTTCTGTCTTCCTTTTCAGTGGCTCTTTCAGGAAGGCTGATGGCAGCCAAGTGCAGGTATTTACTCTTCATGTGCTCATGTTATGGGTACTTCTACTCTGAGCCACCCTCGTCACTATCGGCTGAGAGAGCCATCACCTTACACAGACTGCTTGCGCTGAGCCAGGAAAATTAAATGTGAAAAGGAACCACAACCTTTTTTCCTGCCTCTCACATGCCAGTGAACAAGAGATTCAAATAGCTCGAAACGCGTATGGCGATTGGAACGTGTGGTGCCTACTGCTATCACCGCCGCCTGCGACAGTGGTGCGATTCTGAAAGTGTGCGGCTCCCCACTTGGGCAATTCTGCGTTTTTGTGTTTGGCGGCTCGCTCGGCCGCGGGGAGCCCCGACGCCGAATGGTGGATCCTGAGTGCTGGGACACACCAGCACTCTTTGGACTGACAGAGCCTCACTCGTGGAGACATTGGCAGTGTTCAGCAACGGTGAACCTACAGCCTTCCTACTTACAAGTTTTTTCATTATATTGAGTGGCAGGACGGGGGCCACTTGGCAAAAGAACACAGGAGTCTATGGCTACATTTTGGACTACCATGACCAGCATGCCTTTTTGATACGCCCACTGGGGCGGGACTAACTATTTAAATAAAGTGAATGTTCTGTGTAACCTGTTTTCCTGCCTCTCACATGCCAGTGAACAAGAGCTTCAAATAGCTCGAAACGCGTATGGCGATTGGAACGTGTGGTGCCTGCTGCTATCACCGCCGCCTGCGACAGTGGTGTGATTCTGAAAGTGTGCGGCTCCCCACTTGGGCAATTCTTTCTGTGTATGTATGTATGTATGTATGTATGTATGTATGTATGTATGTATATATATATATATATATATATATATATATATATATATATATATATATATATATATATATATATATATATTGCTTACAGGGATGTTCAGCCTGTGACTCTCTACTTTAGCAAATATCTGATGGCTTTCAAACATATGCGAACATTTGGAAAAGCACTGCATCTGTGTTTTTCCCCCCCAATCCAATTGATTTGTTTTACCCCAGGGTTTTACGACGGCTACAATATGATCCTCTTGTCCAATAAAAAGGTTGTAAATGATAACATACTGGCTTGAAAATACTGTTATTTTTGTCTGAGAAACAACTAAAATGAAGAGCACCGTTGGATTAACCTGTATTGCATACATTTTAAAATGTTATTTGTGTATTATACTATGAATAGTAATGCACTTTCATTAAATTGTGATTCTTGAAGCGCTAATGTACTCCAGTATATAACATTACACTAACTTATAACATATTATGGAAATCTACCACACCGCACTATCTCGTCACACTCCACAGTTCACCACTCCACCTCCCTTGACTTGAACACACTATACAAGACAGTACTCTAGAACACAACACTTCACTATACATCACTGTGGTCTCAAACAGTACTTGCTGCTTTACACTTCTTTACACTTCTTTACACTATACACAAACATACACGCCTAACTAAGCGACCCATCATTATACATAACAAATGTAAACAACACTTCACAGGATGACACTCAACTGTACTGTATGCCACAATACAACTGAACCCTACATCTCTCATTTACCTTAACTTACATAACTATACAATGTGCAAATAGATGTACATGTTATCTGTAAAAAATACGGTTAATGTTAACACAAGCTCTTTATTGTTCAAAAGATTTGGGTAGATCTGAAAAAAAACAGGTTTTATTTCCTTCGTTTTGGGGTTTTCGATTTTACTTCCCAGTAATTAACTTTTTTCCCCCCAGAACAGGACACCAAGACCAAAACAACAAAAGTGGCATAGAAGAAAGAGGAGAGAAAAAGAGGAAGGTCAAAATAAAAAACTAGACATATTGGGGAGGACACTGGTGAGCAATAACGAGTTGGTGAGGAGTATTATGAACCTTCTCGCCAGCAGCTATTACAGTATGACACAGAAGGCAGTAGGTGACAGCAATGCCACACTGGTCAGCAATGTCCTACTGTTGCTTCACAAGCTATACAGGCACTGTGCTACCAGGAGGAGGTAAAGAAGGTACAACTGATGGAGTGGGTGGTGATGGAGACGATGCTTCCAAGGTCGAAGGTGTTGCAGACTCTGGGGCTGTGGGTGCCAATGACGTATGTGAGGCAGCCTCCTCCAACTCAACTCGCCTCCTTTCAGCCCCACCAATTTTCAGGAGTGGATGGACACCAGATTTTCTCTCATCCCAGCCATACTGAAGGAATATTGCTGGCGGGTGCCACGCAAGATCACTTTTGTTGCGCAAGTTACAAGTTACCCTTGAGGCATTAACTTTTCTCCCCTGGTGGCAGGGAGAAAAATTCCCAGACAGCCAATTCCTTCAGTTTCCTTTTGGCTTCCTCTTGCCTTCCCCCCGGTATTCCTTGCTCTTGTTCCCCCTCTTCCCGAACAGGATAATGTTGATCAGCCATTCTGCACAGGACTTGCAGATGGGAAGAAATAGGAGCACAAAGTAAACAGCACCTTCTCCTTACATGTTCTCAGTGCGAATGATGAGAAAGGAGAGTAAACGTCATGTTTCACATAATTGGCAGTGTTTCAGCCAACGACTGAGTTTTGCATGAGGAAAGTAATGCTGGACTACTGCAATAGTATCGAGGTAGTACCACGGACCAGCAAAATACAATAAAAATATGAAAGAGTCAGAAATTTTACAAACCCATAATAAAAGCAGCCTATTACAATATTTGTGTTTGTAGAAAGTATTGAGATTATAAATTGAAAATATGGAAGAAAAATTAGATTTTCAATTGCGCTACAAAAGTAGCCCAAGCATTGAAACATGGGCAACCACTGGGCTCCAAACATTGCTCAAACATAGAAACATAGCCCACAAAACCATAGAGATTATAACTTCTGCTACAAATTGAAAAGATTTGTGCTCCCACCACAACTCAATACTACTAGATTACAGCACAAATCATACACATTGTACTCACTGTACAAAAATAGATGAGTCCCTCCAATCTGAGCCACATGTGCAAGCCACGGCTGTGCCATGTCTGGTCAGTGCTCCGCCACACCCATCAAGCACAGATGCGTGAATGCAAGGTCAATAGAAAACACCACCTTGATTTAAGTCTATTTTTAGAGGTACTCCTCAGAAATCTCGAGCAAACGCTGCTCGTCCAAACTGAAACGACATTACCTCAACCTATATAAACATTGTAGTGGAAATATATTTTTCTTCATTAGCGAGATCGGTTTGTGACTTCTTTCTTGGATATTTCATTTCTTTGCGACTCGTATCCTTTGTGAACCCGATTTTTGTCCTGGTTGTTCTTTTGTAATCCTTCATCTTCTAGTATATATATGTCTATAGAAAGGGGGGGGGGGGGGGGAATGTGTGTGTCTTGACAGTGAAAATAAATGTAGCTCAATAACGCACTGTTTAGCACAAACCTACTAATATACACACACATTCACACTATTCTCACTGTGCAAAGGTCACATTTTGGTTCATTACCACAGTATAGCAACATTGACATGAGAAACACTTGATTGAGGTTTTTGGACAAGGAATTCTAAATAAAAGGGACAATCCAAGAGGGTACAATTTCTAAACTGAGTATGGAAAAATAACATTCTGTTGGAATGGGATTACACATACTACCACCTCACTATATCACCAAGTGGCAACGGAGCTCCTGAATGGCTTAAAAAGGTAATACATGCTTTAATACAGTTGGCTAAGAAAAGTAGAAAAAACTTGGAAACAGAAGTGATGAGGATATTGTGGGTTTATTGTATTACTCATAGTGAGGTCACATAGTCGAGTCAATTTAGTGTGATGAGAAGAATAGTTCTGATCACTAAGGATAATTTAGGATGGATGTCCTATTCCAGGAAGGTGGCGTGGGTTCTGGAGACAGTAAAGAGAAACAATTTGGTAGCGCAATGTGTGTACAAAACATGGTGTAAAGTAAGTGATAATAAAAGAAGGAAAAAGGGTGAGAGTCAAAAAAGGGACCAAGGTGCCGGATTGTAAAGTGTGTTTTCACAGCCAGTCAAGGTCATTGAAGTGCTAAGCAATGTAGCTAAACTTAGCTAAGCAAAGTATGGCACATGAATCATCTGGCTTCTTCCAAGAGTCTCGAAAAGAAGCAAATGAAGAAAAAAGTGAGAAGGAACTTTTTAGATATTGAATGCAGTGTGTGAAAAGGAGTAAGGTAACAATAGATGGAAAAGAGCAGAGTGATATATCGGATGGGAATGTGGATGCTAGTAATGGTGGGCAGAAACAGAGGGATTTAACAATAGCCTTGAAGGTCTAAGTGGAAAAAGTGTTATTCAGGTTACTAGTAGAAAAGAGGTTTGTGGTAGAGTGGTGACATGGAAGTGAGTGCCTGAGTGGTGCGTGTACAAGAAAGGTTGGTAGAGTGGTCAATACTTCGAACAAACTGCAGGATTATGATTGCGTGAACAGCTTGCAGGTCAACCACTGTATTGAGCAAGTTGCTTTAGCCACATTCTGACGTAATGTCCTAGGTTGAAAGTAGTGTAAATAATGTATATTCATATTTTAGTTAATGCATGTGTTCCAAGAAGCAGCAGCATGGATAATTCTTCATGTCCTCCAACGTGTGTGTAAACTTATTTAATCTTATTTGTTTTGTTTTTATTGTAGCACATAGTTGTTTAGTCGTCATTGCTGGTTCGGCGTGTTTAAAAGTTTACATTTTTTGTGTGTGGATGTGACATCATAAAGTTAGGTTCTATATTTAACATTTGATCTGGAATAGTAAATGCGGTGAAGGCAGTCAAAGATATCCTTGGAAGTTGGATGTGTTCACCAGGGATGCTAATCAAGAGTATTCTGTAACTGCTGTGTAAGAGGCATTGCACCCAGTGGCACAGTGAGCACAGGAACCAAGTCTGGGCTTTGGGCATTCCGTCCATCATTTTTTTTTTTTTTTGCATTAGTTGTCTTAAGTGGGATGAGTATGACCAGCCGTGGGTCCTGTGCTTGCCATGCCACTGAAATCAAGCTAGCCTGGCTCATTAAGGATGATACCCCAAAACCGGTCCCAGGATGCTTGTTTCCAGTCGAGGGAGGACCTGGCCTGGCAGCCCAGGCTGGGCTGGGCTGTTCTCATGGGAAGCAGGGTCAAGACTGATTTGTATCTGGCTGGTTCCAAACTGGGGAGGAATGGTGAGCAAAAAAAACGATGGATTTAACACAGATGTGTGACTGGGGGTGAATGTTTGACAATGTTCAGCATTCCGTCCATCGTCTTTTTTTGTTGCTATAGAAAACATAGATGGTTATAACCTTCCAGACCGCAAGTCTGTTTTTCCGTATCATTGGTGGGTAGTGTCAGTGAGCTCATTAAGCAAGAGGCGCTTCCTGTTAAGGGACCTTTCTCCAGAGCAACTGCTTGTTTCTAGCGATTAACATAAGCTACTAAAAACCTTTTCTTGAGGGTTGGTCTGTACTCTGTGCAATAACACTGATAGCCAGGTATGGGCAATGTTTTATGGTGTAACGTTTTGAGGACAATGGAGGCATATTACAATAGAGTACCTTCCTGGGAACAAGGGCAATTGGAAAATGCTGTGGCACCTTCATAACATGATACATCAACAGTGCGTTTTCCAGTCATGTGCACGACTTGAGCTTCAAAGACGGTGATACAGATGTCTAAAGTAAACTACAGTAGTCAACGGTAGACAACAAGGACGTGCAATAAAATTACCATTTCCAAAATAAATAAATTGTTTGATTTTAATGTAATCCCTTTTATTTTTCTTATGGACCAAAGATCTTTTTCTGAAAATAACCTTTATGCACCTCGATGTGACCACAATAAGGAAGAAGTAGGCCTCATCAGTCCCCATCACCAAACTCTAATCCAAGAGGACACAGTAATACACACTGGTCAGCAATTCCTGTCAAGCACATCACTATGGCAGCAGAAACCGCAACTAAGCACCCAAAAGCTGAAAATCGTGCTTCACCGCCAACTACTAAATGCAGAAAATCACGGAACACAAAGTGTTGTTACATATTGGATGTTAAGTGACAGAAAACGTGTTTGTAGCCCCTATTCCTTCTGATCATGATCAGCCCTACCTATCTAAACAAGAAAGACTCAGGCACGCCTCAAGGCATGCAGTAAATCACCAATAAAGAGAAATAACCCACAAACGAGACATTCTAAGAGATTAAAACTTTTCAGCTTTTTCAAGTATTTTCTTGTAAAACACATCAACTTTTGAGCAAACAAGTTTCTGTTAAAAAAAAAAAAAGGTGAGGGGAAGTCGCAAAGGTGTAAATAAAATTCAGGAATAGGAAAACTACCCTTTATAAGCGTTGGAAGCTTCTTCTCAAAATGGACTGTCTGAAGTTCTCCAGGCAACTGTCAAAGTAAACTGGAGCAGAAGATTTAAGTAAACACTGCAGCAATAACTAACGGATCCGAGAATGATGTAATTTAAGAACACTGTACCTGAACAGAGGAAGCCAGCAGGTAACTGGTGGGATGGACAGAAAGCAGAGCAGAAGCTGGGGAGAAAGACACTAGATGGTGATTGCCAAATGAAAGACTAGCCTTATCTGTGTATGTACAAATACCCATCAATACTAGGACGCAAACCAGGAAGGCATTGTGTCCATGGCTGAGGCCTGGATGCTTTGTGCAAAGGCCTTTTTTTTTATGTAAGTGGCATATCTTAAGGAGGAATCACAATATGCATATATTTTTTTTTTATAACTACCAGGACCAAATAAATCTACTCTGGAAGCAAAACTTGATGAGGCATGTAAGTTGTTGTAGTTGAAATATATGCTACATCAAGTATATATTTAGGAGGTCGTTGTAATTAAGGGTGAATGGGACCAGGAATTGTTCCTTGTTTGAAACTCTGCATGCTTAATGTAGATTGCCAACAAGCCTTTGACAGGCCTGAAGCAACAAGCCGATTTGCTTTCCTTTTTGGGAAGTACTGGTTCCTTCAATACAAGACTGTCACAGTATCTGATAATTAGGCTTGGGAGCGAAGAGATGAATGAAAAGTAATGATGGTTGGCTCTGGAATGCAGTGCTTAGAACCACAAGGTATGAGCTCATGTAGAGGAGGGCGAGTTAGCTCTACTCATCTGCAGTTCTAAATCAATGAAGTCGAGAAACAGGAGAATTACAATATGCACTTCTGCGCCATGAGCAAATTGCATGCCAAAAGATACATGTACAGGTCAAAGACATTGGTTTCCAACCTAACCATACTCAAAGACCATACCAGATGACAAAGCCCTTCTGAGCTAATGCAATGTATGCACAGCAATCTACCATTACAAAGCTGTAACCAGCACAAAAGTAAGGGGGCATGATTGAACTCCAAGTTCAAGTTAATTATTTGTATTGGATTCCAATGGCTCCTGGTGGAGTCTGGCGTCCCAATGCTATCTATGTACACGGCCATTTGCATTAAGTGCTTTGGTTATCTTCAAAAGCTGCCGCCTCCATCACCTCACTGGATACCAACTAACGACCTCAAAAGTAGCAACTTAAAATCCACCATCGAAGCTTAGGCTTTAAGCACACTGACTGAGGTTATGGGTATGCTCTTGAAATAACCTCAAGAGCAAAACAAAAGCACAGGCTGTTAAGACTATTAAAAACCTGATCATCAATCAAACCGACGACTGAAGAGAAATAAACCTATATATAGAAACAATAGGGAGGAAGTGCCTATGGCCTCAATAACTGTTAACTGCCTAGCAGTTTTGGCATTTTATCATTCAAACAACTGGGGACCCAAAGGAAAAAAAAAACATTTTGGCTGCAAAGCTTATATACACTTTCCTGACATCATCACGTATTTTTCTAGAGCGGAATGAGCAGCTAAAATGCCCTGGAAAAGTACTGCTTGCCACCAGTCGGATACCACGATTAATGGAGGGATTACACTGCTACGCCTGAATAATGCAAGCATACTCGGTGATCCAGGGAAACTATAACTTTGATAATTGAGTTTCGAATCTTTTTACAAGGCACAGTTTGCCCTTTCTTTTAATTTTGTCTTATGGGGCACTGAATATACTGCTACACCATACCCTAAAGATATTGCCCGCATCGATTGAAATTTACCATAATAAATGAGTTTGAAACAACAACAAACTCAATTGTCACTTGGTGGGAACACCCAACTCAATAGTAGTCGGTGTATTGGCCCCCGAGAAAAGGTAACTCAGGTCTTACTGCGATATGAAACTGTACTGTCTTACCTCGTTCAGAATCATTACATTTCCCTCCGGTGAGAGCTATATTTACTATTTCTATCGCTTGCTAGGAAAACATTAAATATGCTGCTGCTTAGTATTCCTGGCGTTTTCCTTTGGGTTTTGATGAATGCCCACAAGGCCCCGGCGTGCGTAATACCTGACGCAAAGACCCGATGTGAGGGCGCGCCGCATCAATAAAGCTCCAGGAGCTCTGATGGGGATATATTTAGGCCATTATCCCAGTGTACAGCAGCTGCAGCGCGGCATTCTATATCCGGCCATCGAAAGTGGGCCACGGATTAGATCCTCCAAGCAGAGCCTGAACAGGGCGCCTGTGAGCTGCCTTGCCTGCACGGGAGATTTCAAGGGCGTGACCCCCCCTCTCTCGCTCTCTCTGCAGCGAGCAGCGCCCTGGACCGTCAGCAAGATGGAAAGTCTTTATCGACAGAGAAGCCGGTCGGAAAGATACCACACGATCGGCAAATGGATCGGGTTTGCGTTATTCTAAACATGGCATGAATACTAGGGCAGGGCCGGAAAAGGACCAATTTACGTCCGCGCAGCCCATACCGTGTGCAGCGAGGGAGAGCGAGCAAGACTGACCACTGCAAGGAAGGCTTTGAATTTAATTAGTTTAATTACAAATGTGATGCGTTTTACAACACATTTTTCATTAATGAACTTTGTCTCATCATTGAATGGATTGATGAATGAATGGAGATTGACAGTGCTGCAGGGCCAAATGAATGAGTAGGTGGATGGCGAGGGTCAGGTGGATACATTCATTCAAACCTAGATGCCAATGAATACAGCTTTTAGCTACGTTGTGCAAATGGCCTCAATACACTGACGATGGGTGGATGCTCTTGATATCATTTTAGCTCCACATTAAGACATCACTCTCCACAAACACTTCAAACACCAGTGCTTATGAAACATGCATAACCGGGCTGTAATTATCACAGTGCACTGATTTAGTGACTCAAAGTATTAAACACAGAGTTTTAAGCTTTGATCTTAAACGGGAGAGAGACTGAGATAACCATGTAGTGGTGGAATTTCACAAACACCTGGCATTAATCCCGGCTTCAGCTTGACCACATTGTATAATACTAGGCAATTACTTTTTTCACAGTGCCTCCACTTCCTTCATCATCGCATGAGCACCTTTAAAATGCATCAGTTTTGGGTGTGAGCTGCACAAAAGCAAAATACTAAAATGTTACTCCACCTATAGCAACACCATAAGCCACGTATAGGGGACACAGGACGGCTTTCCTCTCGGTTTAATAATATTAGGGTGGTGGTGGTGGTGTGGGCGTAAATGTTTGAGTTCATGAATAGAATCTCTCACTTCTAATGAATGCCAATCAATTCAATGGTATGATTTAATATACTGAACTGGAATGCTTGCAAATATTACATTATAAAGAAATGCACTTTTTTGAAAGTTGGTATCTGACTGGAGCGCTGTAGAAGTATTAGCATCCTGCTTAGTAGCAGAAGACAAAAACAAGTATCATGATGGTGGGTACAGCTTGGGGACCGAGCTGCAATGCAGACACCGGAGAGCACATAGAGGCCAAGCACCTTTCTGCCACAGAGACAGTCAAAATGAGCTCTAGAGACAAACTATCCCACATCTGGGCGGTGGTCCTGTTGATTTGATATTTATAAAGCGCAAACTCTTGACCGAGGGCGTCTTGGCGCTATAGAGTCGTTTAGAACTGCAGAGCTGATGGGAGTTCTTGCAGATACCCTGATATTACCCAGTCCTGAGAGAAGCGCCAGGTCGTCCGGGCCTTTCTGAAAGTAAATAAAGAGGGGGCAGCTTTTAGTGTCTCTGGTAGGCTGTTCCAGAGGACAGCTGTAGTCCTGAAAAAAACTCTTCCCTCCCCAGGTAGTCCTCTTAAAAGGGGGTAATGTCAGGTTTATAGAGCCTGAGCGAAGCGTCCTCCCTAGTATACACCATTTGAACTTCTCCTTGAAATAGACTGGCCCAAGTCCATGCAATGATTTGTATGCCAGGCAAATAGTCTTAAACCGGACACGTTGTCTGACTGGTAGCCAGTGGAGTTGCCCAATGGCTCCCCTGGCTGATTCATATTTAGGAGTTTTAAAAAGAAAGTGTGCAGGATCCAAAGCATTTTCAGGGGACCTAAGGCAAGATTGAGATGAAGGCTATTACAGTAGTCAATCCTAGAATGTACCAGTGCAATGACCAAGGTCTTCAAAATCTCAGGTGGCAAGAATTTTTCAATCTTTTTACAAGCCTCAGAGAGCAAAACGATGCGGATGTAATTTTATTCACTTGGTCTTTCAGCTTCATCTCTTTGACAGGAAACCAAGATTTTTTACTTTGTTAGTTGGTTCGGGAAGGAGGACCAGCTCTGGTAGCCACCACTCCGTCGTCCAGAAGGAAGGATTGTTGCCGAAAATAATGATCTCAGTTTTAGTGGCATTTAATAGAAGACAATTGTTGACCATGCAATTGCTTATATTGCACATGCAGGTCTTGAACACAGAACCTGAGTTAGTCAGGTTTTGGTAATGACACCACGATTTGAGTGTCATCTGCATAAGATGCTATGGAGAAGCCCGATTTCTGTTGTTCAGAATAAAGTGGAAGAAGGTCTGGCAAAGGTGGAACCAAGAATCAGAGAGGCTGCTCCTGAGCAGTGGTCCCCAGGATATCAAACCTACTGTATTAAAGCAGAGGCTCTATACTACAGAGGCTTTACTTCAGGCGAAAGATCTGTGCCAGGCACACAGTGGCATAGCAAAGGTAATATAGAGAGCGATAAAAAAAAGTAGCATTACCTCTGGCAAAAACTGACCTCCGACTTCTTCCTGGTACGCACCACTCTCCTCCTCAATCAGCACAGAGAAAGAAATTCACTTGGTGTATCCGGACTCAGAAAGACTTATTAAAATGTGTCTAACCCATTTTGGCAGGCTGTTGGAAAAGCAACAAGAAAAACTCCTTTCTTGAACAAACGCCCCTTAAATCTAAATTCAAAATTAACCCTTAAGTACACTATAGATTTCGGGCAAAAGTTTCCTTGCTATAAAGCCTGAATTGCTGGTAACAGACATCACGCTCTCCAATACTGTGAAAATAATTATATCTACATTGAAAAACGGAGACAATCATTAACTAGTTCCACTTCTGAAAAAGGCTATGTAACACTCACCTGGGGCACAATGTCTCAATATTGAACGCCATAAATCGTTACAATAGTTTAGTAGTTATTGAAGAAAGCACAAAGGTCCTAAGAAGAGACGGTTAAAATCAAGACACAGCACACCTATGTATGACTAGAAGGATTAGATCAGACATCAATCATCTACATAACCATATAGAATAGCACAATAAACGAGACCCACAAACATTTTGAAATAGTGCTCAAGGTCATAAATGGTGGCAAGTGGCTATTCAATAGGGGGAGACTTGACTAAAGTGTTCCACTATTGGTCAGTAGTAGAGGGTGGTTGAGGTCCGATCTACTGTTGGGCTATTGGCAATTGATAAAGCATCAGGCAACAACAATCAAAAGAATGTCCTGGTAGAACGTTTAGGTCATGCCAACGATATTCGTAGGAATAAAAAGGAGCAGAGTTATACGGCAAATAAAGGATTTTGTTTGCTAGTAGTAGTCCAATATTCTTGAATACTTGATGCAAGTGACAACAAGCTGCAAAAAGTCCACAGACATCTGGTGAAAAGCAAAGAATGGTCTTATCTTCCACCAGTCTAATTCAGGCAGATACCGGTAAAGCATTACAGCTTGATGAAAAATGCTACGTACAGGTATGTGCAAGTGCTAAGCGTTTGAAAGCATTAAGAGACCTAGCAGTGCGATGTTCAAAGAGAAAGGACCCATCTGGTCTCTGTGCTATTTAGTCACAAAATATTCGAGAGTATTAGAAATTCATGCAAAAAGGGATCTTAGCAATTCATTAAGAGAGCTTAATGAGTGAGATTACGACTTCCTGCACACAGCATGGGTGTGTAACAGCCCTTATCTACAAATGCTTTAAGAATGACGCCTTCGTAATGGGTTTAAGATCCTCAAAATACGACATCCTATGAATTTATAATATACAACAAACGCAATGACTGCTTTCTCCGACTTGCTGGTAAATTTGTCTTTAATGTATGAGAAATTCCCCCGGTTTTGCCATATTGATTAAGTGGACACAAGAGTTGAATGGAATCCCTTGGCACTACTTACACACACATGTAACTGCCTTTCGTGAATTCTGTTTGAATCTCTGAGAAGCCACTAAGCTGTGCATATCCTATAAGATCCATGTTCAAGAACTTATTATTAGTAGTGTTTTTCTGTAGGACAAATCTATGCTGCTCTGGTGAAGCCAAAGATACCAGTTGGGACAATAAGAAGGATAAAGCATTAACCAGAGTATTTGTATAAGTCTTCAGGCCATCATTTGAAACAAATGTTCGGGTGACAAGATGAGCAATTAACAGGATCTTTTTTCTTTTTGCTAACTGATGCGCGCTTACTTTTCAGGAAGCTGGCGTGGTACAGCCTACTTAAGTTACATAGATTAACTGTACCGAAGAAGGGAGTGGGAAGTTCGATTCCTTACAGGATATCAATTCAGTCACAAATTAATCAGCCGTGGTTGCAAGTATACGTTCTTGGATGAAAAACTTTAATGTCCAATCTGCCAGTTGCCACCTCGGGATGAAGTCCTGAAACAATCTTTAAAATCCATTTTTTTTCTTTTTTGCTGCTTCTCTGTTATCATTTGGAGAAATGTGTTAATTTCTCCTTGACATTTTTCTAGGTACAGAGACCTATAAATTACTCCCACCCAGCTATACCTAACCATATGTGATTAAAAGCACCCCTGATTTTCGTTTACACCTTACACATTCACTTCTACTTCTCTGACCAGTTCATCTATGCCTTCCCACCTCCTTAAACTCATTTGTGTCTGTATTAATACAGTGGGTTGCCTTTTTAGAACATGCTTGATGGTGCCGCTGACAAAATATACGATAAACAAAAAAACCTTTTATGGCTCCACCCAAATGTTGATTACATATTTTGATTGGGCATAAGTGGTGCACTTACGCTGAAGAAGTGTGAACTACACTTTGCGCCTTGTGAGAAGGCAGTAGTCTTGACTTATTTATTGGAAAAGCAATTGTCAAAGCCAACAGGCCCTTAAGGGAGGAATAACATTACTAGGTGTTAAGGCTTGCAGACAGGTATTTTGTTATTGGGAAGCTCAATTATAGTAGTTGTCAAGAGGTTTGGTATTGATTACCCTCGTCTTCTGGACTCCCCTGATAAAAAATGTTCTTCGTGCTACTAGAAGCAAGGGCCCTATTGACTCATGGAGCGAATCAATAACTGTACCGATCCTTCAAGAAAGGCAATAGGCACATCCCTGCATACTATCGCCCTATTTCTTTATTAGACTCCCCTGCTAAAATATTAGGGTGGGTAATTTTGGCTAAATTGGAAGCTTGGGTTTGAGGCCAATTCCTTTCTGTCAGAAATCCAATATGGCTTTCGGCCTGGCCTCGGCACTGTTGAACAAGCGCTTAACCAGTCTCTGATTTTAGGAAAATCTAAAGGCCAGGAAAGGAGCCATTGACATGGCCTTTATGGACCTCTCCTGTGCCTTGGATCTAGTAGGAAGGAGCAAACTGTGGGAGTTGATGGAAGAAGCAGGCTTCAACCCTCCTTATTGGATCTCTTAAGGCACTTCCATTGGGACATAACTATGAATGTACGTTTTACCCAAACTGACGTCTGCACTCACTCTTTATGGGTTACATGACAGGGTTGTATACTGGCACTCTTAATTCTATTTTATATGAATGCTTTAGATTCAGTTTTAATTTTCCGTGCCAAAGACATTCCCATAATAGGCTGCCGTCGGACACTGTACTTTTGTATATGGACAACGCTGTCCTTAAAGTACACACAGCCAATGGACTAAAGGCCCCTTTAGATGGATATAAGATTTTTATAGGGATTTAAATCTGAAGGTTAACCACAGACAATCCTTTTTTCAGACCTGTGGTCCAAAAAACACTCCCTCAATTGTTTTTTTTTTTTTTTATTGAAGAGACCCCTATCACTAAAATATATAATTTTAGCTATTTGGGCATTTTGTTCGATGCCAACCTGACTTGGGATAGGTTAATAACTCTGTGATCCCAGAAGATGGTGACATCTTAAGAATTGATGTTTAGCTTTGTAAAAAAGGTAGCCATAAGCCACTCGAAGAGATGTCCAGGTTACATAGGGGCAAATGCCTCTCAGCTGGCACATATGGGGCATGGCTACGGGGATACACAGATTTGGGTACTTTGAAGGCAGCCGAAAGTAAAAAAAATGTCTTCACACTCCTGGCAATCCCAAAAACCACGCCCAGTTTTGTTTCACACCAGGAACTGGGTCTACGCTATCTGGAGGAGGATGCAAGTCTGGCTCCCATTTTATTATGGCTAAAAGTTTGGGCCACGCCTGAGACATGTTTCTCCAGTAAGGTTGTAGAAGACTGTCTTAAATTAAGCACTATGTCAGCTATTCCCTGGCTAGCGTATGTTAAGAACACCCTTGAGATCTGGGTTTGAGCCATCTTTGACACCCCTGGTAGTATTGCCCCCATTGCTAAGGAGTTGGTAAAACAAAGGTTCCTTGCACATAGGGAGAAAGCCAGAATAATAAAATCTCTTGACATGGTCCCTATCCTTCAATACATGCCAATTCCAACCACCTGAGGTATGGAACTGTACCTATCTTGGATAGAGAACCCCGAAGTAAGATATTCTAACTTGTTTAAGAGTATGTACGATTCACTTTTTAGTGTCCTTTCCCCAGACAGACACTTGGTTCGCCTCACTTCCGTGTTGCCCATGTGATGGGGTCTCTACCCAATCTACGAAGCACTTAATGCTTTGTTGCACACTGTAGTGCACTTTAATATCTAGTTTTTGTTTGCCCAATTCTATATGACATGAATTTTAACACATCAAGAAGGGATGCGCTTTTTTTTTTTTACAACTCCTAGATATCCCCCAATATGTTTTTCGGTCATAAATTTAATCTCCTTTGCCCTAACATTGAGAAGGAAATACACTTTGTGATCATGACCCTTACATGTCTGAAATTCTCATTTTAATATTCATACTTTTTAATTAAATGAGTTGGTTAATAATTGCTTGTCTGTAATGAATTGCTTTTGTATTCAATTATCCAGATTCTATGTACAATTTTTCTTTCATTATTAGAACATGTTTCATGTTTTTGAACTGTAATGTTTGTTTTTAGTCACTTTGATAAATGTTGTTAATGCTCTTAGCAGGGGGGTGAGTATTGTTTCCCCTACTCTAATTTTATTTTACTGTATAGATGCCTTGTGTGAAAACATATGCAGAATTTAGCAGACCCGAGTTGGTTATGTGAAAAGCCAATGATAAAGGCTTTAGTTTAGAACAGACTATTTAATTGAGAAAACATTATGTCAGATGCCATGAGTGATACGTTTTTTATCCTGAAAAGGTTCGAAGGTAGTAAGGCCAACCAATGTACTGTGAAAAGCAAATGTCAAGGCCAATACACTTTCAAGCGAGGATTATCATTGCGTTGTGTTAAAGGCTGCAGACAGATTTTTTTGTAACACAGCATCTCAGATTATCATAATAGGCAAGGGTTTTGGTGTTGGTTATCACCTTCTGACAAACACTTGTAGCTGAAGATAAGCAATGTGATCATCCTTTTTAGGCCCTTTTCAGAGGTATTCTATATTGTTTTACCAACAGTTCTGTATATATTTGTTATTTAATTTGTATAAGCCTGATGTTTGCCAGTTAATATGCAATACAGGTGGCCTCCGTGGATTTTGTTGAAAAGCTAAGGATGAAGGCTTTAGAATAGACAGGTTCATCTGAAAAGCTCTTCAGTTGCCATGGGTCTGATCTATTTATTAAGAAACATTCCAGCAAGGTAGGGGTCTTGACTTACCTATTGTGACATGCATTTATTAAAGTCCCAAGTGAGTGTAGTGGTGGATTCGTATTGTACTGTGTTGAACGTTGTAGACTGGTATTTTGTTATAATGAATGTTACAAACTAACTTAGTAAGCAGGGGTTTTATTATTGGTTAAGCCACAAGATAAACCTTTGGGGTAGAGGATTCGCACTGCGATAATCCTTGTTATAACATAAGAGGGAGGTGTATATTGTTTTACCAACTGTAATTTATACACATTTGTAATTTTTCTGTTTGACTGATGACTGCCTGGTGAGAACTATTATGCTCAGATTAGCCCAGAGTTGGTGATGGTGACAAGCTAAAAGGAATATGCTACTTACCAGTATGCATCTGTTCTTGGCATGTAGAGCTGCAGATCTACACACTTTTGCATAGATCGCCATCTGGTGTTGGGCCCGGATGTTTGCAGTTTGTTTTTCCTCTTGAAAAGTCTTTGGAAGTCACAAGGTCGGTGACTGCTCCCTTGGATCGTATTGCGCATGGGCTTCGGCTCCATCCTCAGATAGTTTTTCGCCAGCAGGGAAAGATGGAGCGTAGTAGTAACAGTGAAGAAACCCATGTGTGTGGTATCTAAATAAGATAGACTGGAACAGATACAGGTAGCCGGGGAGGCGGGTGGGCGTGTGTAGATCTGCAGCTCTACATGCCAAGAACAGATGCATACTGGTAAGTAGCATATTCCGTTCGAGGCATATGACCTGCAGATTACACACTTTTGCATAGACTATATAGCAGTTCCCAACTTTAGCGGCGACCACCGGTATCTGTTGCAGTGGTTTGAAATAGTGTTTTTAGTACAGCCTGGCCCACACTAGCTTGTTGCTTGGTTTGCACATCTACACAGTAATGTTTATTGAAAGTGTGCGGTGTTGACCATGTAGCTGCTTTGCAGATATTATCTAATGGGATGTTCCCTAGAAAAGCCATAGAAGCCCCTATCTTTCGTGTAGAGTGGGCTTTAGGGGGAACAGATAGCGTTCGTTTTGCTTTGTGGTAGCAAATCTGGATGCATTTTACAATCCACCTAGCTATCCCTGATTTTGAGATGGGGTTGCCTTTGTGTGGTGGAAAGAAAGAGACAAATAGTTGTTTGGTCTTTCTCAAAGGTTGTGTTCTTTGGATATAGTAAAGTAAGGCTCGTTTGACATCTAGCGTCTGTAGAGCCCTTTCTGCAACAGTTTGAGGTTGCGAGAAAAATACCGGTAATTCTACCGATTGGTTTAAATGAAAAGGGGAAATGACTTTAGGTAGGAATTTTGGGTTGGTACGGAGAACAACCTTGTTCTGGTGCATTTGGAGAAAAGGTTCTTGTATGGTAAGTGCTTGTATCTCACTGACCCTTCTAAGGGAAGTGATGGCTACGAGAAAAGCCGTTTTCCGTGTGAGAAATTGCAGTTCACATTTATGCAAAGGTTCGAAGGGCGGTCCCATTAGCCTTGTGAGAACTATATTTAAGTTCCACACAGGTGAGGGTGGTACCCTGGGGGGAATTATTCGTTTTAGGCCTTCCATATAGGCTTTAATGGCAGGCACTCTGAAAAGTGATAGGTGCTGCCTGTTTTGTAGGTAAGCGGCAATTGCTGCGAGGTATAGCCGAATAGATGTATATGCTAGGTTACACCTTTGTAGATGGAGTAAGTAGCATACGATGTGTTGTATAGACACGTCTAGAGGATTGATTGTGTTGTTATGGCAATAAACAACAAATCTTTTCCACTTGGCAGCGTAGCAGGCTCTAGTGGTAGGGCATCTAGCTTCTCTGATGACGTTCATACAGTCAGGGGGAAGGTTAAGGTATCCGAATTCTAGGATCTCAGGAGCCAGATCGCAAGGTTGAGCTGAGCTGGGTCTGGGTGCCTGATCTCTCCATGGTTCTGGGTTAGGAGGCATGGTGAGAGGTGTAGCTTTTGGTGTGGTACTACCGAGAGTTCCAGCAGTGTGGTGTACCACGGTTGTCTGGCCCATGTTGGAGCTACTAGGATCAGTGTGAGAGAATGCTGTTGTAGCTTTCGCACCACTAATGGAATTAGTGGGAGAGGTGGAAAGGCGTACGTAAATTTGCCTGACCAGTTCATCCATATTGCATTGCTTTTGGACAATGGGTGTGGGTATCTGGCGGCGAAGCTTGGGCATTTTTTGTTTTCGTGGGTGGCGAAGAGGTCTATCTGAGGATGCCCCCACATCTGAAAGAACGGGTGAAGAACCTGTGGGTGAAGTTCCCACTAGTGGATCTGCTGCGTCTGTCTGCTGAGCAGATCTGCCATAGTGTTTTGGACTCCTGGGACATGTTGGGCTAGGAGAAAGATTTTGTGTGGAATTGCCCATCTCCATATGCTCTGTGCTAGTTGAGAGAGCTGTGGAGAGTGTGTGCCCCCCTGTTTTTGAATGTAGCACATGGCAGTCATGTTGTCTGTGCGAATCAGGACTGCCTTGCCTGAAATCTGCGTCTGAAAGGATTTTAGGGCTAGAAAGATTGCCAGTAACTCCAGATCGTTGATGTGGAGTAACTTTTGTTGCGGTGTCCATGTGCCCTGCACTGTGAGGTGTAACAGATGAGCTCCCCAGCTGGAGAGCGATGCGTCTGTTAGGATTATTTGTGGAACCGGGTCCAGGAACGGTCGACCTCTGGAAAGATTTGTGGTGTTCCACCACTGCAGAGAGCGATGGGTGCGACCGTCTACCAACACCAGATCTGTCAGTTGCCCCTGGGCCTGATTCCATTGGCGCGCTAAGCACTCTTGGAGTGGACGCATCTGGAGTCTTGCGTGAGGCACTATGAAAATGCAAGAGGCCATCATCCCGATTAGTTGCATAAACACTCTAGCTTGGAGAGAGTGTTGAGGTATGAATCTTTGACGCAAAGCCTGAATGCTTGCAATCCTGGCCGGATTGGGGTAGGCTATGGCTTTTGAGGTGTCTATGGTGGCGCCGAGGTATTGCTTTATGTGGGATGGTGTTAGCTGGGACTTTTGGTGGTTCAACGTGAAGCCTAGCTGATGAAGTAGTTGGATTGTAGTGGCGGTGTGGTGTACACATTGGTTGTAGGACGTGGCTTTTATCAGCCAGTCGTCCAAATATGGGAAGACGTGAATGTGCTGTCTTCTGAGGTGTGCCGCCACTACCGCTAGGCACTTGGTGAATAACCTTGGTGCTGTTGTGACCCCGAATGGGAGCACCTTGAACTGGTAGTGTTACTCGTCCACTACAAATCTGAGGTACTTTCTGTGAGCATGGTGTACCGGAATGTGAAAGTATGTGTCTTTCAAGTCCAGTGTGGTGAGGAAGTCGTTCTGGGAGAGGAGCGGAAGTACCTGCTGAAGTGTTACCATATGAAAATGGTCTGAATGTATGTATGTGTTTAGGGGCCGGAGATCTAGAATCGGTCGTAGAGTCTCGTCTCTTTTTGGTATTAGAAAATATAGGGAGTAGACCCTTAAATTTTGCTGAATGACGGGAACTTGTTCTATTGCCTGTTTTTGTAGGAGGGAGATTACCTCCTGTTTTAGTAATGTGGAATGTTCTTGTGACATTGGGCGTTGCCTGGGTGGAATGTTTGGGGGGGTAGATGTCAATTCTAGGCAGTACCCTGAGCGAATAATTTGGGTCACCCATTTGTCTGAGGTGAAGGTCTCCCAGAACTGAAGGAAATTTTGTTGTCTGCCCCCGACCGGAGTGGGATGGTCCGGAGGGAGCGGGGGGGAAGTCATTGGGTAGGCGGTGTGGCAGAGCGGGCGGTATTTGTTTAGTCTCTGCCTTTATTGTTATTGCCCCTATAGCCGCCTCTTTGATAACCCCTTGTGAAGGTGGACTGAGCAGGGGATTTGTAGGAAGTGGAAGCGCTATCTGAGGAGTAGCCTCTAGCCGTACCCCGAATGGAAGAGCGGCGAAAGGAGCGCCTAGGAGGGTGTGACTGCAGGGCTCCCATAGATTTCGCTGTATCAGTGTCCTTCATTTTCTCGAGGGCCTCATCTACCTTTGGGCCGAATAGGTGTTCTTGTCAAAGGGATGATTTAGGATGGAGGCCTGTACCTCAGGTTTGAAACCTGATATTCTCAGCCAAGCATGGCGACGGAGGAGGACGCAAGTGTTAATGGCCCTGGAGGCTGTGTCTGCTGCATCTAAGGCACAGCGTATGGAGGTGTTAGTTATAGTCTTACCCTCTTGAATTAATTCATTGGCCCTATTTTTGTATCTTTCTGGGAGGTGGTGCATTATGGTTTCCAATTCATCATAATGCGCCCTATCGTATCTGGCCAATAGCGCTTGGGTGTTGGCGATACGCCATATATTAGCTGCCTGTGACGCAGTACGCTTTCCTGACGTGTCCAGTAGCTTTGACTCTTTGTCAGGTGGTGGTGCTTCGCCTGACGCCTGGGAGTTTGACCTCTTCCGTGCAGTGGAAACCACTAGGGAATCTAGTGGCGTTGGCCCTTTGATATAGGCAGGATCTGTGGGGGCAGCTTAGTACTTTTTTTTCTATGCGTGGGTTAATGACCCTAGCCCTGACTGGGTCCTTAAAAACCTCTGGCGCATGTTTTATCACCCCCTTGAGCATAGGTAGTATGGAGGTAGACCTATGTGCAGTATCAAAGGTGTCGAGGAGGAAATCCTTCTCTACTGGGTCAGTGTGTAGCTCTACCCCGTGATAATGTGCCGCCCTCTGAAGTAGGTGGTGGAACCCTAATGAGTCTTCTGGTGGAGATGGCCTGGAAGGGTAAAGGTCATCTTGTGGGACGTCTGGAATATCTGGATTATTGTAGTTGTCCCATGGGTCTGGGGATCCAGTAGGGGTGGGGTCTTGGGGCACATCCCCTGGATCGTAATATGGGTTCCCCTGATCATCATCGTCTGGAGACGGGGTCGGAGAGCGATGAGGTGGGGGTGGAGAAGGTGGAGGGAGCGGAGGTGGAGAGGGTGGAGGAGGTGGGAAAGGCATTCTGAAAGGGGAGGTAGCAGAGTCCTTCCTCTTTGGAGGTGGAGGCGGAGCTGGTTTGTCCAAATGTCTCTTTTTAGAAGAGAGTGCCAAATGTCCAGTTTTTGGATCCTTGGTAAGAGTTTTTTGCAAGGGATCCGGTGTAAACAGTTCCTGTGACAATGTTTGTTCCGTCGGCGCCGAAGGTTTCGGGGCCGATGACTTTTTAGGCTTGTCCGTGCCGTGCTTAGCACTGGGCTTGGGAACCTCTGTTTTCTTGGTCGGCGCCGAGGTGGGCTTCGGCGTGGAAGTGTCGGTGCAGAGGGCCTTATGGGGTTTGGTCGGTACCGAAGATGGCGTTGGTACGGAAAGGCTGGGTTTCGACACCGAGGATTTCGGTGCGGAGCTCGGTGTCGAGGTAGAGGCCGGTTTCTTTTTCGGTGCCGAAGTGTGTTTGTCGGCACCGCTGGAGGGCTGGCTCGAGCCCAAGCCGCCGGAAGGTTTATTTGGCTTCTTCACCGGGCCCGAAGGTGGGGTGTGTGAAGCAGTGTCTCTGGTCATGCCTAGGCCCGGAGGCGAAGGCGTGACCGAAGCCTTTTTGGGTGTGGGCGCGGGTGTGGGAGGGGGTATAGTACTCACGACCCTCTGCGCCGGGGTGATGTCCTCCACATCTGAGTCGTCGGCTTCGGTAGCACTGACTAGGTCCTCTTCGGTGTGCTGCTGTCCCGGATCTTCGACGTCGTCCCCGAAGATGGCGACTGGAGCGGAGGTCGAGGAGTGCGCCATGTTGCGTCTGGCCCTTCGATCTCGAATAGTCTTTTTCGATCTGAAAGACTTACAGGCCGGACAGTCTCGAGCCTCGTGTTCAGGGGAGAGGCAGAGGTTGCATACCTCATGAAGATCGGTGTGGGGGAATTTGGACCCACATCGAGGGCACTTCTTGAAAGGAGTTCTTTCCATCAGCCGGGACCGAAGCTTGGGTAGGCCCGAAGGCCGACGTCTGGAATCGAAGACGTGTCGAAGAGAAGGTGATTGAGGAGATCTGGATCTGAACAATACCGCGATAAGCGAGGATTCCGCTTCGATCGTCGAACTGGAAAGACTTTCCAAGAGGAAAAACAAACTGCAAACATCCGGGCCCAACACCAGATGGCGATCTATGCAAAAGTGTGTAATCTGCAGCTCATATGCATCGAACATAAAGGTTATAAGACTAATTAATTCAATTGGAAACATTATGTCAGATGCCACTAGACTGGTGTGTTTAATATGAGTAGTTATGACCAAGAAAGTAGGCCCCACTTATTTATTGTGAAAATCAGACATTAAAGCCAATAGTTCATTAACTGTGGAGTGCCATCATATTGACTTGAAGACTGCAGAGTGTAATTTAGTTACATGAAACTTCAGGGAATACCATATAAGGCCAGTCCTTTGGTACTTGTCCTACCATGTGACAATCCCTGGGAGTAGATTTGAGCTTTGAGGATCCTTGTTATGCCATTTTAGGAGGGGTTCAATTTTGTTTTTCCAGCTGTAATTTTTAAAAATATTTTTGTAATTTTATGAATGAATAGCAATGGTTGCTTTCTGGCAAAGCATGTGCTCAATACAGCAGTCCTGAGACTGGATTTTATGGTGACAGACCAATGAAGATGGCTACCGGCCTAATTGGTTCACTGGAAAAAATTGTCTCAGGAGCCATAGGTTTATTACGTTTATTACACAAAGTCATAGCTGAAGCAGCATGTCTGACTTTATTATGAAAAGCACATGTTAAAGGTATTAGGCCTTTCTGATGGATGGTTATGATACTTTGGTAAAGCCTGCGGACAGGTATTGTTTGTTATTAGGTTACATGTATTTTCAATCAGAGTCCCAGAGTCCTGTAATATTGTTATTGAGATTTATACAGCACGCAGCTACTAAGAGTGCCTCGGCGCTAAACAGGCAATAACAACACTCGCAGCAATGACCTATGCAGATTGTCGAAAGAGCCAAGTCTTAGTTTTTTCTGGAAGGTGAAGAGATCAAGCATAGTGCATAGCTCCAAAGGAAGTTCACTCCATGTAACTGGCTCCAGATAGGAGAAGGATCTACCGCTTGTTCTGAGCCCGCAGATTTTTTGAACTCTAGCCAAGTGTTCAGAAGAAGAAAGTCAAGTTTACGAAGAAACGTAGTCATGGATCCTCTTTTTCGGAGAGCTGGCACCTAAGCCATACAGAGAATTATGTACCAGGACCATGGATTTAAAAAAAAAAAATTTTTATTGGAAGCTAGTGGAGGGCCTCCAGATGAGAGGACGTGTTCTCAGGGGAAGATTAAGAAGCAACCTGGCAGCTGGGTTCTGTACCACCTGAAGCATATTCCTGTAACCTAATTTAGAGGTTATTAGTGCTTTGATTACCATTCTCTTAGAACACTGACAAAAGGGACAGGAATTTTTTCAACATCCGAAACATCCCAAAGCAAGAACCTGTCAGAGCCTGGATCTGTGGTTGAAAGGAAAGGGCACCATCGAATTTTATGCCTAGATTCTTTATTGAGCCCTGTTGAGGGCCCGGGAGGGGAGCGTCCTTCAGCCAAAAGGATCTTCATAAGTCTGTTGAAGATGAACCCAAGATCATAATCTCGGTCTTATCGGGTTGCATTTTAACTGATTAAATGCCAGCCACTGGAACACATTAGAGAGGCAGCTTTTAATATACTCCCCAGCATACGCTTGTCGGTTTCCACATGAGAAGCTGGGTGTCATTGCACAAGAAATTACTTTAGGTCCTAAAGACTATGCCAATGCCACTAATGGTGTAAGACAAACATTGAACAAAGTAGGGTTTAGAGCCAAGCCCGGAGGTACACCAACCTTCAATTTGTGAGCTCTGGAAGAGAAAGGAGGCACCCAGATCTCTTGACTTCTTCCTTCCAAAAAAGTAGTAAGCCAATTCAGAGCAATATTCTTATTACCACCTGCATGGAGGCGATCAAGGAGCCTTCGATGTGGGACAGTATCGAAGGCCGCTGATAAGTCCAACATGATCAAGATGGGCTTGCCTCCGATGTCCAAGGCACCTCTTACATATTCCATAACTTCTCGAAGCACAGTTTCAGTGCTGAAGTCGAGGCTAAAGCCCGACTGGCTAGGGTGTAGGAGATTGTTCTCCTACAAAAATTGTGACAGTTGCGAGTTGACAGATTTCCCCAATATTTTAGAGAATGTAGGGTGATCGGTCTATAACTAGCCAGTGTTTTGGTGTCCACTATGGGATTTTTAAGTAATGTTATGATTTTTACGCTTTTCCAATGGGCCAGAATCTTGCCAGATGTCCAGCGCAATATTTTGAGCTGTTGTGGTTAGCCAATCAGATCACTAGGTACCACAAGAAAAGCCTCCCTCAGCCCATGGAATTAAGAGGTTACCCCCATTATTTATATTCATTTATTTTGAATAACGTACGGCTCCTTGGGAGTCCTTTACATACCGGTCCAGATACTACTAACTTTAAGGAGATTGACCCCTTCATGATCACCTGAACAGCTATTTAAACACACATTTCTCAAAAAATTATTTAAAACAGAAAACGTAAATATTTTCTGAGTGAAGTTCTACCTTTCTGCAAATCGTGGTGAAATTTTGTTAAGCTGTTTTATGTTTTTTATTTTAAATATCAGAGAGCAACATTTCCTATAGGAATTAAAACAAGAAATCAATGCTTTAGGGCACTACCTATTACTTGGCTCCACTTGACGGATTTGGGCAAACTTTCCACGGAGGAGCTCAAGTGATAAATATATATATATTTTTTTTAAAGTACTGTGTAGATTAATGGAACAGTGCTTAAGTTACTAAAGAAAGAAAAATTACCTTTGCTATGGACAGTCCGATCTAACTTAACTTGTACCCTGTTATGTTTTATATACATCTATAAACACACACACACATATATATATATATATATATATATATACACACACACACTCATATATACATACACACATACATATACACACACATACATATACACACACAAACACATATATATACACACACACACACACACACACACACACACACACACACACATATCTGCTCACTTTGCCACTGGATTCAAGCTAGCCTGGCTGATGAAGGGTAATACCCAGAAACCGGTCCCAGGATGCTAGTTTCCAGTCCAGGGAGGACCTGGCTTGGCAGTTCGGGCTGGACTCTTCCCATGAGGCACAGGTTCAAGACTGATTTGCATATAGCTGGGTCCAAACTGGGGTGGCGTAATGAGTAGAACGATGGATTTAACCCAGATCTCTTGACTGGGGTTGAATGTATGATTTATTCAGCATTCTGTCCATCATTTGTTTGCGTAGAACCATTGAGGGCATTAGAATAGTGGTAAGATGCATCTAGTGGTTAACAGGTCAGGGAGAGTTTTGACTTTTATCCAGCCAAAGTTTTCATTCATACAGTAGTATAAAGGATTAATCTGCCAGCTGCAAAATACATCATGTAACATGCAGAAAACAGATTTGAGTTTTATGTAGATAGATAAGTGGGCTACTGCTTTTAACACTAAGATAACTTTGTTACTTCCAGTTCATAAGTTGAAATCCTCCTAATATAGCACAGTGATCTATTTACTGGCATCAAGGAGCAGCATGCAAACTTTAAGTCGTGGATTTAGAGCCTTGTTGTTTTTTCCTCTCCGTTTTAATTCCAAAACTGTGAAGATAGGTTCTTTTACAAAGCAAAAATGTATTTTTAGTACAGACAACCGCAATCACTGCGTTAAGTTTTATATCCTGATTTTATCCCGATCATTCACCCAAAGTTGGGGCAGGTCAACTAAGTAAGGGGAACTGTGAAAAAGTCAAGAGGTGTGGGAGAGGGGCGAGGGTCCTACAGAGGTGACCATGGACTTGTTGAGGGGGTCAAGAGATTGGAGTGAGTGGTGAGGGAGTACGAGAAAAGGTCAGCTGAAGGAAGTATCAAGGTAGAGTGCATAGACCAAGTCAGCTGGCTATCATCAGTGTTGGAAGAGGGTTGTGACCAAGGCAAGAAACAAAAGGAGCAGTCCAGGAGGAAATAGTGTTGCAATTTAGCAGGCCTCGACATGGGTATAATACCTTTCATCCTAGAACGGATCTCCAGGTCTCTCTCCATTTGTATGCCTTTCCAGGACTAGTAACCAGGCTCACAGTAATTCCAGTGGTACACCACTGTATCCTCTGTGCTCTATGGGCCTTGTTCTACAAGGGATATCTGGCCTCTCAGGGTTCCCGGAAATCCATGTTAAGGACCTACATGTGATGCAGGTAAGTCAGTTTCTTATTTTCAAGCTGTCTCTCGCTAGATTTCACAGGAGATCCTCCTATGTTTTCAGCTTTTCTCCAACTTCTACACAGTCATTTGCCTACTTTCAGTTGCAGTCACATACACTTGGTCTTTAGGTATGCAGGCTCTCACTTTTGCCAGGGCCTCTTTACCCTCCTCCATTGCTTAAATGTGTCCTCAGGAGCCATGTCAGCAACGCGCCCCTTAAGCATTGTCAAGCAGCTCTCTCCCTTGAAGATGCGATTCCTTTGCCTGTAGTGTGCGCACTTGGCTCTAAATGATCCAAATTGGAAACCAGCTGTGGGGTGTTTCTCACACTCCTTTTCAGGACTGCCATCATGAATTCTGCTCTGCTGGGTTTTCCAATATGTGTTTCACCCACCTGTTTAAGCACCTTATTCTTGCAGGTGCACAGATCTCGCTAGTACCTCTCACTCTTGCAGGTGTTTTCCTCTCTCCCACTCTCTGTGCCAGTATTGCATTGCCTCTAATCACCAGAAGCACCTTGATTGCCAACTGCTCCCCCTCATCCTCTGACACCAGCACATGTGAGTTTGTAACGCAGCAGGTATTGCTAGCTGATGCTTTTACTCTTCTGTGCAGCCCTGTGGCAACCATCTTAGCTGTCAGAGTCCCTAATTCAACCCAGGTGCAGAGATGTGTAAGGAACCAACTTTGGCTTTGTGCTCCCACTATTCCCACCACTGTCACTGTTTCCACTCTCTTTGCCAATTACTCTTGTGAGCTGATGGTTATCCCTCTTGCTTCTATTTCAAAGATATCACTGTGCCCACAGGGAGTACGCATTGCATGGATGACACATTGCCAGTATGTGCTTTCAACTACAGAAAAACCTGAATGTAGCAGTGAGGAATTTAAGCAAACCACTCCATTGGCTCCCAATAGGGTGTCGTTCAAAATCTCCTGCACGGTTTTTGTATGCCCAAATGGCAATCATCTCTTATTGCTGGACTGGCTGGAAGAACAAAGAACTCAAGATCAGATTTTGAAAGAAGTTAAAATATTTATTTGCCCAAGTGAGTCTGTTTCGCAATCCCACGTAGTGTTAAAGTGAGTGTGTCACGCTGTTGCTGAACAATGATGAGAGTTAACACAGTTTAAAAAAAACAAAACTATTATATAAATGTTTAATTGCCATCTTGTATTAACAATTATATAGGATTGGGATAGATGGGGGAACAAAGAAAAAAATGCTATTTACCAGCAGGTGCAGCCTGATCCTAAAGCAATGCATTGATCAAAATATTTCTGAAAACAAAATGGTTACTTACCAGTGGGAGAAGTTTTGCTGCTTGAATAATTTTTTAAAATGCAAATGCTGTGCATTATTCCGCCATCTAGTGGTTGGGTCCGGAATAGTCTCCTTGTTGTCTCGCTTCTCTTTTTTTGTGGGCATTAACAATTTGGGTGTAACCCCTTTGCTGCTAGGCCCCACCCCAGTGCTAAGCCTTTTTTTTTGGCTGTTTGGGGTAGTTTGCGTTCAGCCCCCTGTAACTTTGTCCACATAAGGTATCCACACCAAATGTGCGTCCTTTTCTTCCAACATCTTGAGGATTCTAAAGGTACTCAAGGTTTGTGGAATCCTCTGGAGGGGACTGACAAATTGGCCAAAATACAGCAAACGTTTTTGTTTTTTTTAAGGAAAAATTGATTGGAAAAAAGTGCTGCAGAAGAAAGCGTCTTTTACCTTGCAAACGGTATCAACAAAGGATTTGTTGTGCTAAAATCACCATCGTCCCAGCTTTAAGGAACAGGCAGACTTGTCAGAAAAAACAACGTTTTCTACACAATTTTGGCATTTTACTGGGACATAGCCTATTTTTCCTATTTTTTGCTGTTTCAACATCCTTCCATTTAGTGGTAGAAATGGTTGTCAAAGCAATAATGGATCCCAAAGAACTATACCGTTCTGAAAAGTAGACAAAATTCTGAATTCAGCAAGGGGTCATTTGTGTACATCCTTGAAGTTTCTTTTATAGAAACTAATAATTAAGATGAATAAATATTTAAATGGAGGTGGAAAACAAAGCCATTTGTGCCAAGGTTTTCACCTGTAACTTCCCCTAAGTATAGCACATTTTTTAAAGCAATATGCCGTTAAGACGGTCGGACCATTCTGGCTGCGGGGATATATAGGATTTGTAGGTTCACCTAGAACCCAAGGTACCCAGAGCCAATAACAGAGCTGCATCTTGCAATGGTTTTTCATTGTGTAACAGGTGTACAGCAATTCATTTGGTAAAATATAAAGAGTGAAAAATAGGTAACAAGGAAACCCATATATTTCCGAAATGGGAACAAAATAGAGTTTAGAAGCAGTGATTATTTGCACATCTCTGAAATTGTAGGTGCTCATACAAGCATGTGAATTAAAGGGCATTTTTAAAATGACTTTCTTTTACACATCGTCTTACATTTGGAAGGCAGAAATGCAAAGAAAGTCAATTGGCAAAAACACTTGTTCTACTATTCTGTATTCCCCAAAGTCTGCTGATACAAATGGTACCTCCCTTGTGTGGGTAGGGCTAGTGCCCGCGACAAGAAACTGCCCAAAATGCAACATGGACACATCACATTTTTCCAGTGAAAACAGACCCTGTTTTCACAATGTGCCTAGCTGTGGATTTTGGACCCTAGCTCTGCCGGCTCCCAAAGAAACCTAGCAAACCTATACATTTTTTTAAACTAGACACCCAGGGAAATCCAGGATGGAGTGACTTGTGTAGCTCTCACTAGGTTCTGTTACCCAGATACCCTTGCAAACCTCAAACTTTGTAAAAAAAAAAAAAATATATATATATATATCTTCCTCATATTTCTGTGATGGAAAGTTCTGGAATCTGTGGGGAGCCACAAACTTCCACCCACCCAGCATTCCCCCAAGTCTCCCGATACAAATGGTACCTCCCTTGTGTGGGTAGGCCTAGTGCCGATGACCGGAAACTGCCCAAAACGTGCTGTGGAGACTTCCAAATTATTAATTACAAAAAGACTATTTTGTGAGCAAATCACCTGCGTTTTTGACCCCGGGCTCGGCGGCCATCTAGGGAAACCTACCAATCCCAGACATTTCTGAAAACTAGACACCTGGAGGAGTCCAAGGAGGAGTGACTTGAGTGGATTCGTCCACATTTTTCCACCTAGAATCCCCTGCAACCCTCAAATTTAGCTGAAAAAAAAATTATCAAATTTTTCTAGTGAAAACTGACCCTTTTTTCGCAATGAGCCTAGCTGTGGATTTTGGACCACAGCTCTGCTGACACCTAGGGAAACCTAGCAAACCTGTACATCTTTGAAAACTAGACACCAAGGAAAATCCAGGATGGGGTGACATGTATGCCTCTCACCAGGTTCTGCTAGCCTGAATTCCCTGCAAACATCAAACTTTGTAAGTGGGCTTTCTGACTTCAGGGGGGGGGATAAAGGGCTATTGCCCCCATCTGCCTCTCAGGGGGGGGGAGGGGAGGGGAGGGGGTTAGAGCATAAAGACTGCGGCAATTTGTTTGGTGGGTGGGGCATTGGCATGCCCAGTCTGGGCAGCCCACACCACTATGTATACAAAAAAATCCCTGATGCCCAATGGACTCTCTGCCCCACACAGGGGGGGGCAGATCAGGGGCTATTGCCCCCAACCTCCTACTGGGGTGGGGGAGGGCAGGAAGATTGGCTTTTTTGGCAGGTGGGGGCATTGGCATGCCCATTCTGGCCAGCTCCTAACTCTGAACTTTGAAATAAAGAGTCCCTGGAGCCTGGTGGGCTTTTGCCCCGGGGGGGGGGGGGGGGTAGAAAGACTGTGGCAATTGTTTGGGGGGTGGGAGTATTGGCATGCCCATCCTAGGCTGCCCCCACCAACACGTATAAAAAAAATATACAATCCCTGGTGCCCAATGGAATTTCTGCTCCCGCCGGGCAGATATGGGGCTATTGCCCCCATCAGCGACCTGAGGGGGGCAAAAAGACTGGCTTTTTTTGGGTGGTTGGGGGCATTGGCATGCCCACTCTGACCAGCTCCTAACTCTGAAAAATAAAGAGCCCCTGGTGCCTGGTGGGCTTTTGCCCCTAGGGGCGAGGGGGGAGCAGATAAGGGGTTGTTGCCCCCATCTGCCTCCCGGGGGGGGGGGGGGGTAGAAAGACTTTGTCAATTTTTTGGGGGGTGGGGATATTGGCATGCCTATTCTAGGCTGCCCCCACCAACCCACCAACACGTAGAAAAAAATAAACAATCCCTGGTGCCAAATGGGCTTTCTGCTCCCCCCTCCCGCCGGGCAGATATGGGGCTATTGCCCCCATCAGCCACCTGAGGGGGGCAAAAAGACCACCTTTTTTGGGGGTTGGTTGGGGGCTTTGGCATGCTCATTCTGGGCAGCACTCACCCCTGAACTTTGAAAAAAAAGAATTCCTGATGCCTAGTGGGCTTTCTGCCAACCTGGAAGGGCGGATAAGGGGCTGTTGCCCCATCTGCCTCCCGGGGAGGGAGGGGGCTGAAAAACTGGCAATTTTATTTGGGGTGGAGGCATTGGCAGGACCATTCTGGGCAGCCCCCAACCCTACGTATAAACAAAATAATCCCTGGTACCTAGCAGGCTTTCTGAGGGGGGGAGGGGTGTAGATCATGGGCAGGCCCTACCCCTGCCCTATAAAAAGATACCTGGGGATCTAGGGAGATTAGGGGCAACTGCCCCCCATGAGGGACAGAAAGACTGTACATGCCATTTTCAATGGGGGGAGCAAAGACCCCTCCCTGTGGCATAGTGGGTGGATCCCTGCTTAGGGATCGCCCTCCTGGGCGATCTCCAGGCAGGAATCCACTAGGGAGGTGTACCATTGGAAAGGGGAGATTCTCATCTTTCCAACGATACCTCTACCATGTGTTTCTGTACTCTGGGGCTGAGATAGCCCCACAAGCACTGAGTTTCAGTTTCATTTTCAATGTAATGACATCAGCACGCCATGTGCGCAATCGTAATTACATTGGAAATTTTTAAAAAGCCACGGGAGACTGGGGATGCTCTTACCCACCTGCCCAAAAAAAATAAAGGATATCCCTCTGCTGTTTGCAGCAGAGGGATTTAATGCTCATGTGAGCATGACGGAATGGTTCAGTCATGAGCACACAACCATTGGTGCTCATGATGCTCATTCTGTCATGAGCACCGGAGGGGTTAAATCTCTTCTCGTGTGACGTCCCATGTATGCCCCGGAAATCCCTTCATGCAGTCGCCTCTTCAGATTCTTTTTCCTTATTGCTCTTTAGTGTACTCTTATGTTGAGTTTGTAATTGCACCTCTACTGGTGGAGGTGGGAGTGTCGCATGGTTATCCAGAAAATTCTTCAAGCTGTAAAACTACTCCTACAGGTAAGTATCCATTTAATTGTGCAGCGTGAATCTTTTCTGGACCCACATGCTGTGCATGGATTGTAAAGCGTTATTTCCTCCTGTAGGTAGGCTGGTTCCTTTAGAGTGTGTGTATACAAACAAACTGTTCAGCGCTCTTTGTCCCACTTGTGCCTCTTAGTTGATCAGAGTGTCCACGAAGTTATTTTTTGTGAAGGTATGTACAGATGACCATGTAACAGTTGCACAAATGTCTAGTGCAGCGCTGCCTAGGAAGGCAATGGTTGCCTCCTATATCCTTGTTGAAAGTGCCTGCAGTTTTGTTTTTCTGTAAGTGTTGCTCCACATACCGTGTAACAATATTGTATCATTTGCACTATACATGTTACGATATTTCCTTTGGTTACCAGGGACCCCCTTCTTGCGTGTGCGAAGGACACAAAAGAACTGTTCTCCTTTCCTGATGGGTTTTGTTCTTTCCAAGTAGTACATAACTGCCCTTCGGACATCTAGTGTGTGCAATGCTCTGTTAGCTTGTGTTTTAGGCTGCTGAAACAAATGCCGGCAAGTGGATGGCTTGGTTAACATGGAACTTTGACACCCCATTAGGTAGAACCTGTGGGTTTGTCCTTATTACTTCTTTGTCTCTGTGTATCCGCAGATATTGTTGCTGAATGGTGAGCACTTGTATTTCACTGTCTTCAGTGACGTGATAGCGATGAACGCAGTTTTGAGAGTTAGGAATTTGGGTGGTACATTCTGCATTGGCTTGAAGGGTGAGGTCATTAGTTGCATGAGTGATAGATTCAGGTTCCACGTAAGCATGAGCATGCTTCTAGGGGGTGCCATCTTCTTGGCTCCCTCCAGGAAGCGTTTCACCTCTGGTGAGATGAGAAGAACGCTACCTAGTACGCTACAATGGCTGCTAGGTGAACCTTGATCACCATCGGTATCATTGAGGTTGGTGGAAAGGAGCAAGCAAATCTGTCTGGCCATTTCATCGACAGGGCATTTCCCAGAGACTCTGTGTGGTAAAACCTGGATGCAAAGCTTCGGAATTTAACATTGTTGTGCATTGCGAATAGATCTACTTGTAGTGTCCCCCATATTTGGAAGATCTGCAACAGCACTTCTTGTTTTAGCTCCCATTCATGTATGGTGCTTGCTTTTCTGCTTAGCCCGTCTGCTTCCAGTAGGTGTATTGCTAATTGCGATACTCTGTTCATTATTGGTCATCTTCGAATCTCCTGGGCCAAGTTTGATAGCGGGTAGGACCTTGTTCCCCATTTCTTATTCCGGTAAAACATTGTCGCGTTGTTTGAATCCGAATTATCCTTCCTGTTCCATATTTCTGGAAGGCTTTCAGTGTTAGGATTACTGTCTTTAGTTCTAGTACATTTATATGTTGCACGGTTTCCTCAGAGTTCCGGTGGCTTCTGATGTTTAGCTTGTGCATGTGAGCTCCACATCCTATGTGGGGTGAGTCAGTTGCAATGGTCACTGAGGGAGTTGTTCGTTTATATAGTTTCCCCACTTGCAGATTTTGGAAATTCAACCACTGCATATCTTGTCCATAACAACCAATAGATTGTCCCAACTCCCAGTTGACTGTGACCATTGTTCTTGGACACATTCCTGTATGGTCTTTGTGTAGCCTTGCATGTGGCACTAGGAGAAAGCAGGAGGCTACGATGCCCATCATTTCCCCCACTGTCTTCATTGTCAGAAGCTGCCCCTTTTGGTAGAGGCGACTTTGCTCTATGATCGCCATGACATTTTTTAAACAAACTTTATTGCCTTTTTTAACCAATCAGCGAGTCCACAGATCATGGTATCAATAAATTCAGACCTTTGTCACATGCTATACAGCATATTACACATCATACATTCCCCCACAGCTATGGTCCCCTTACATGTCCATTATCCGGTGGAGATATTGCCACACTTGTCTCATTCTCCCCCCTACCCCCACTCCTCCCCTAACAAAACAGATAACTACCCGCACTGCTGTCTCCTAAGTACATCCCTTGAGATCGGAAGGTCGCCTCCCCGGAACCGAACAGTGTGTAGTGGTGCATCGCAGGTGCCTCAGAATTTCGTCCCTGCCCTTTCCTCATAGAGTATGTTATATGTCCCCCCAGCTCACGGAGTCCGCAGTGACATCTCGTCCTGCCCCGTCCCCCAGGGGTGCTCCTGCTGTGGTGGTCTCTCGGGGGTAGTAGCGTCAGACGCCCTTCCATCTCTGCAAGACACCCATCATCACCTCCCATGCCCTGGCTCTTTCCTCCTTGCCTATCCCTCTCCGTGCATTTCGCAGCAGGATCCTACTCTCGCATCCAGCCCATTTCACTAGCTCCCGCTTCCAACGGTGTACACTGGGGCCACTTTGGTTTTTCCAGTTAGTAGTGATTTCCCGCTTTGCGAGTACAAAGGCGAGATCTTGGAACCGGTCCGTGGTACTAATTTTGGCATTATGTGGGAACAAGCCAAGCAGGACATGTGCCGGTGTGCATTGGATTACCCTCTCCGTGATTCTAGCCGTCTCCCGTGTCACTTCCTGCCAGTAATGCGTTAAAGAAGTACAGCTCCATACCATGTGGATGTAAGTCACCCCTAATGTAGCACATCTCGGGCATCGAGCGCCCTCCCTTGCAAAGTATCTGTTGATACGTTCTGGGATTATATAAGCTCAGTGGAGTGTGTAGAAGCTAATCAGGTTAAAGCGGGTGTTTCTGGAGACTTTGGCTGCCCGTTCAAGTATGTTCTCCCAGTCCTCATCTTCGAGTGGTCTGGCAATGTCTTCCCCCCCCAATTGGTATCTACACCTCTCCAGCGGCTGTATGGAGTCACATCCTATGGCCCTATAAAGACATACGACCAGATCACTATGACTCTTATTCACTAGGCTCACCTTTGCAGTGAGTCCAAGATCGCCCCCAGGAAAGTCTTCTCCATGTCTGGGTTCTGTGACAATTTTTCGTAATTGATAGAGAACCCTAGTGTATGTAGAGTCTGTATTACCTTGTTGATATTTTTCCTGCACTAGTTGCTCATCTTTGCTTTCACTAACCAGCCATCCAAGTATATGTAGATGTGCATTTCCTTTCGTATGGGGTGTGCTGTGACCACAGCTAAACATTTTGATAACACTCATGGAGCTGATTTTATCCTGAATGGTAGTACTTTGAATGGGTAGTGTGTTTTTTCACTATAAACCTGAGGAATTGCTTGTGTCACTTATTTACTGGTATGTGTAGGTATGCGTCCTTGAGGTCTATGGTCGTCATGTAGTCTCCTTTCCCTATTAGAGGGATCACTTCCTGTAGCGCTGTCATGCTGAGCTTTAGAGACTTTATGAACTTGTTTAGTGATCTTAGGTCTAGTATTGGTTTGAACATCTTGTGTGGTTGTGGTACCAGAAAATAGTTTCAGTACACCCCTTTGAGTCATCGGTTATGTGGTACTATCTCTATACCTTATTTGCTTAATAGGTCTTTCACTTCCAGTTGTGTTTGTCGCTGTTTATCTACTTTAATGCTCTGTATTTTTGGTGGTCGTGTTGGAGGTTGCATTGTTTTTTTTTTTTTTGTTTTTTTTTTTTGAAACCGTTTATTACAATCTCAAATATATACAGGTATGGGCCTACAACCTTCCGGCCGGCCGCTAAAGTGACAGAAATAAATGACATATATACAATAAGGCACTTGGCGTTACAGAGACGCTAAAGCAGGAGGTATCAACAACGTGGGCCACATGACTCTGAGCCCACAATACGGTTTCGTTTTATACAACACAACAACATAAAACCACACCCGCAAGGCAACCCGAGCGCGAAAGTGACAACATATGCTCCTCAAATGGGGGGACCCCAACCATACACTAGAATCGAAGGAGGGGAAGGGGAATAGGTCCGGGACTGGGAAAACACTGTGCCCGGGATTGAGGGAGGGGGTCATCTAAGGGGATGGAGCTGGTGAAGCGGGAGGCAACAATGGCGGCTCGCAAATACCCCCGCGGTAGGCGTTCCAGGGGCCCCACACCTTCAGCCACGCCCCAGGCTTACCCCGCGCCACATACACCACCTTCTCTCGGAACATGCACCAATCCATGTGTTCTTTCCAGGCCGACACTGCCGGGGGCCTCTGGGATCCCCACAGTTGAGCGATGTCACGTTTAGCAATCATATAACCCAGCGTCACCCATCGCGTCTGCGGAACCGAGTAGTCGGTCGGTTCCCACACATTCAGCAGGCATCTCCTCGCTTCAGGCACCAGCACGACATGCGTAATCGCTCGCAGGACCTCATGCACACCACGCCAGAATCGCTCCACCCTCGGACATTCCCACAGAATATGTAAAAAAGTCGCCAATGCACCGCACCCACGCTTACACAGTCCATCCTCGGCATAGCCCATACGCAGAAGCCCTGGCCCCGTCATGTACACCCGGTGAAGTATCTTAAGCTGGACGAAGCGAAGGCGAGCCGGGATGGCCACCTCCTTCGGGGAGGCCACCGCGGAAATCCAGTCCTCGTCGTCCAGCTCCAACCCATCGGCAACCCAAGCCTCGCGGAGCCCAGTCAGTAAGCCCGAGCGGTCATTAATCAACTTCTTGTAGATGAGGGAGATCGTGCTGTCTGGAACGTGGCCATCTAGCACTCTATCCTCCAGTGGGGAGGACTCCGGGATGGCGGCCACGTCTGGGAAGACAGAGCCCAGTGCGTGACGGACCTGCAGGTATCGAAAGTATTCACTGCCCTGCAGCTGAAACTCCGCCTGCAGTGTCTCGAATGTTTTGAATCCTCCCCTCGTCCAGAGGTCCCCCACTGTACTAATGCCTATCGTGTCCCACCTATCGAAGCCCTTCGAGGTCCATAGGGAGCCCAACCTCTCAGACGCATACAACGGTGACGCCCGGGTCAAACGGTCCTTCCATCCCATAGCTGCATTGGCCGCGTGCCATACTCGCACCATGACACGCGTGGGTCCCGTCAGGCGGGAATCGGGCACGCTAGTGTAGAGCGCTCGATTGTAATCGCCACCGGGCAGGAGCATCTTGTCCATTTCAAATGCCGGGTTTAAGGCGGGCCCGTAAAGGCCGTGATTAATTGCAGCTAATTGGGAGGCCCAGTAATACCGCTTAATATCCGGGAGGGCAATCCCTCCGTCATACCACGGGAGCGTCAACTTTGCCAGGGCTATACGCGGCTTCCCGTCCCAGAACAGGCGGCGCTGCAAACTCTCCACCTCACGGAAGTAACGCGCCGGGACCAGGTCCATCGAGTTCTGGAGAGCGTACAGAAAGCGCGGTAATGACATCATCTTGAACAATGCCGCCCGGCCGAGCGGCGAAAGCGGCAAGCGCCGCCAGCGCGCGACGTCCTCCTTCAAGCGCTGGAGGGGGGGAAGCAAATTCCGCTCGTAGCGGGCCACCGGGTCCAGCGTAATATAGACGCCCAGGTAACGAAACCCCTGCGAGGCAATCTGGATCGAGCAGCCCCGCGGGAGAACAGGAGCCTCGCCGGAAAGCACATAGACACAGGATTTAGCCCAGTTGATGACAAGACCTGAGTTACGGCCGAAGGAGCGCAGAACATCGACCAGGACAATCAGTGATTTACGCGGGGAGGCTAAGTACAACAGGATGTCGTCGGCGTAGAGGGACACGCGGTCCTCATACTCAGGGGTCCAACGGAGACCACGGATAGAAGGGTGCCACCGCAGCCACTCCGCCAGGGGTTCCAAGGCCAGTGCAAACAGGAGCGGCGACAGGGGGCAACCCTGTCGCGTGCCCCGTCCCAGCACGAATGGGGCCGAGACTCGACCATTCACCACCACCTGCGCCAATGGGTCAGAGTACAACAATTTGACCCAGCTGATGAATCCCGGGCCAAATCCAAATTTCGCCAACATCGCCCAGATGTACGGCCACTCGAGCGTGTCAAACGCCATGGTGGCGTCCAAGGACGCCAAGATGGCCGGCTCCCGCACGAACGGAACACGCGCGAGCACCCCGTGCAAGCGCCGCAGGTTAAGGGCCGTGTTGCGATGGGGAATAAAGCCGGACTGGTCTTGGTGGACCAGATCGCCCACCACGCCGACCAGCCGGTTGGCAAGCACCTTGGCGAGGATTTTAGGCTCCGCATTTAAGAGCGAGATCGGCCGATAGGATGTAACCCGGTCTCGCGGTCTCCCCTCCTTGTGGATAACCACGATGGTAGCTAGACGCTGGTCCGGCGGGAGGGAGCCCCGCGAGTGGGCCGCAAGGAACATCGCGCGGAGGTGAGGTGCCAGTACATCCGGTCGCAGCTTATACAATTCGATAGGAAGGCCATTCGGGCCCATGGCCTTGCCCGAGGCGACCGAGCGTATGGCGAGGGCGATTTCATCCGAGGTGGGAGCGGCATCCAACGAATCCCTGTCCTCCACTGAAAGCGAGGGCAGCGCGATGTCCCGCAGCAGGGCATGGGAATCCTCCTCCGAGCAGGGAGAGACCGGGGAATATACCTCGCGGAAATAATCCGCGAAGCAAGAAACAATGCCGTCCGGCTCAGTAATTCGTACACCATCCATCCTCTCAATCAGCGGGACCACACGACTAGCTCTCTCCTTCTTATCCAACCACGCAATCAGTTTGCCAGCCTTATCACCCACATCGTACAGTCGCCCCTGTTGCTCTCTGCTAAGGCCCCTGGCCGCCTCCGTGACGAGGGCCCTATAGGCCGCCTGTTTAAGGTGTAGAACATGCAGCGCCGCGTCAGTCACCCCACTCCCCAGACCACCCTCCAATTCAGTAATTTCGGCCTCCACCCGGGTCACCTCCTCCTGTGCGCGTCTGCGGGCATGGGAGATAAAGGAGAGGGCCTCCCCTCTGAGAACTGTTTTGAAGGCTTCCCACAGGGAGATAGCCGACGGAACGGACCCCACATTCTCCTCAAAATACCGTTGCAATGATTTAATCCGGTCAGCACGAATAGTGGGGTCACGCAGGTACCAAGCATTGATTGGGGCTACCCTGCCCTCTCCCCTCGGGAAGACACCCAAGTGCAACAGGAGCGGGGAATGATCTGAAATACCCCGCGCCAGATGGCGCACCTCTCCCACCCTCCCAGCATAGGCCGCAGGGACAAGGACATAATCAAGCCGCGAGAGGCTACCATGGGCACCCGAATGGAAGGTGTACTGCAGCTGGGTGGGATGCTTTAAACGCCAGCAGTCCACCAATCCCAGTGTGTCCAAAAGGCCCGCTAACCACGCCTGTGCCCGGGGGAGGTCCCTAGGGGGATGACGATCCATGGTCCCAGAAGCCACCGCATTGAAATCCCCCCCAACCACCAGAAGCCCCCCCGGGAGGTCAAGGAGGAGGCGTCCCAGATCTGCAAAGGTGGTGGACTGTAGCCCCGGTGGGACGTACACAGAGACAAAGACAACTACCTTGCCCTCCATCCTCCCCACCAAGACAGTGTAGCGTCCCCTCTCATCATGGCGCACCTCGTCTATTTCTAGCGGGAGCGAGGTCTTGACCATGATGCCCACCCCCCGCGAGCCGTGAAGCCCGAGTGGGCCACCAAGCGAAAGCCACGGCGATTCATGGCACAAAAGGAGTTACCAATAAGGTGTGTCTCCTGCAGAAAGACCACATCAGGCGAAATCCGTTTCAGATACTGCAGGACCACACCCCGCTTGATCCTATCACCCAGTCCGTTAACATTCCAGGACAACAAAGTCAAATCCCTACCCCCCATCACATAACGAAGCCATCATTTGTCCCCCCCAGAGCATCTCAAAAACAACAATACAATAACGGGTTTGCCTTGCGGTAGAAACGAACCACACCCCACCCAACCCAACAGAACTCCCCCCACCCTGCACCCCTGCATGAGCCCAAACAGCCCCCCCAAAGTGCAGTGTGCCTGTCGCCCCATAGATAAGAAAACTAACTAGTCCCCCAGAGGAGGAGGGAGATCCCCCAAGAGACCCCACACGACCTCCACAGGAGGGGAACTTACCCTAACAGTCAATAGTGACAACAACGCAGTCCAGAGCAAGGCCTACCATTAGTCCCTCAGTCCTGATCCGGCGGGCCCTCCCCACCAACCGCACCCCCCCCACCCCCCCGGCCCCGATCTCCGGGCAAAGTGTCTAGCCAGTCCCCGGCCACCTCGGGTCAATCAAAAAAGTGCGTGTGGCCATCCTCCTCCACTCTCAGCTTAGCTGGAAAAAGCATCGCATATTTGAGATTCAGGTCCCTTAGGCGACGTTTAACACCAAGAAAGCTCAGTCTCTGCTTTTGGACTGCCGGAGTGAAGTCAGGATAGAAATTGATGTCCATATTGTCAAGTTTGACCGGCCCTTGTAGCCTGGAAGTCTGTAGGATAGCGTCTCTGTCCCGAAAATTGAAGATCCGGGCGATGAGAGGCCTCGGAGGGGCTCCAACCTTAGGCCTACCCCCGGGGACCCTGTGGGCACGCTCCACCGCAAAGAATTTACTCAGCCCCCGAGGCTGGAGATGGGTGAGAACCAGGTCCTCAACAAATAGATCCGCCGCCTCCGCCTCACGTCCCTCCGGCACCCCGATAATGCGGACGTTGTTCCTCCGGGCCCGACCCTCGGAATCCTCCAGCCGACGATTCATCAGGGCGCTCGCCTGGCCAAGCCTGCGCACCTCCTGTTGGAGGGCCGCCACGTCCGTTGTGAGGCCCGTGGTAGAGTGGGCCAAAGAGTCGACCCGGTCGTTGGTTTTAGACAAATCAGCCCTCACGAGGCCCACGTCCACGAGGACCGAGTCATTCTTCTGCGCCAGAGTGTCGAAGCGCTGATCCACCGAGGCCTTCATCTCGGCGATGGCGCCCATGACGTCTCGGAGGGTCAGGTCCGTGGGCAGAGCGGAAGCATCAGTCGGGCCCGTAGGGGACCTACGCGGCGCCTCTGGGGATCCCTTCTGGAGGGTGTAGCGGTCCATACTGTTGGATTGCTGGGCCGCGCCACGGCGGGTCGATTTTATCTTAGCCCGATCGCCATCTTGTTTTGTGGACATGGTTTCAATCCCCAAGACGAGTCAGTCTCCTCAAGAAAGGGGGGGGCCGACAATCCAGTTCAAGGGGTCCAGGGGGGGAGCGACCACCGCTCCGCAGGACGGACCGCAGCTGGCGGACCGGCAGGGCACCCCAGCGAGACCACACCACCGCACACCGCCCCGCAACCCAACCTCGCCTGGCAGCAAGGAGGGCGCAAAAGCGAAAGTGAAAGTGCGGGGTACGCGAGTCACCCAGCCTTGCCCGCCGCTGTTGTTCACTTTGTGTCCGGATCGCCCCACAACTCCAGTACGGGGGGCCGGTGTGGAGAAGGCCGCAAACCTCAATCGATGCTCCTGCCGGTGTCCGAGGTCCGATTTAAAAACGGAAAACGGGCGTCACCTCTGCTCGGGCTCACAAATACAGTCCCCTCATCTAGGACAGGATTCTGTCAGGATTTATGCAGGAGGTCGCGGAGGTCCTCGGGAGCCTCGCACCTACGCAGCCATCTTGGTTGCGCGCTAGGCTCCTCCCCCGGAGGTTGCATTGTTAACTCTAGGTCAGTAACCATATTTTAAAATATTTAGGATTCATTTGTCCAAGATTTTCTCCCATTCCTTCAGGAATCCTTGTTCTTCCCCCTAAGGTGAGTTGTGTAGGAGGGTTCCTTGTGAGCAGTCTACTACTTGCTTGGTTTTCCCCTTTCAGAGTTCCCCTCTTCCACTAAATGGCTGACTGACACTTGAGCAATATTGCAACTATGGAGGAGTGGTGGTCTCACTCATTGGTGCTGAAGGTCGTGAGTCGTTTATGGTTGCACAGCTCCTCTTGAGGCTCTTCTTTTCCTCTGTGCATGGCCTCAGAATGTTGCCTTATACTGTAGGTGTTCCCTGGCCTTGGTGGTTTTCATCTTTTTTCAGATGCTCAAGTGCTTCGTTTACTGCCTCTCCAAACAGACTTTCCCCTGTGAAGGTCATTTTGATTACGGCTGACTGGACCTCCAATTTAAAATCGAGATTTCCAGCCAAGATGGTCTGCACAAGGTGGTGGCCATCAAGAACTACCTACTGGCAGTGTCCGCTGTGTCCAGTGCACATTTCAAGCATGTATTGCCCCCCTGCAACACTGCAATTGCCCTCTACTTGTACTCATCTGGCAGTTGTTCCATGATCTCCATTACATCTCACTGTTGGTGGGCATATCTGTTTAGCAAGGCATTAGAGTTGGCTATCCACCACAGTTACTGCTGATCTTTGATTTTTTTCACTACTATGTCCACTGTCTTACTTTCTTTGTCGGGAGGTGATTCCGTAGACGTGAGGGGTGTTTTCTCACTTGAGTGCCATTGCCACAAAGAGGTAATCAGCAGCACATTCAAGCTGATGTAGGGTGGATCCTTGGATGAGAAGCAGTACTTCACCTTTGGTGTTACTGCCTAGGATGCAGCTGGCGCTTTAAACACCTCCCTGCCCTGGTTCGACATGCTGAGTAGCATTGGGTAAAACTGGTATCTCTTTTAGTCGGGAAGCAGTATTTCAATGAGGAAGCATACCTCTTTCTGCTCTTCCAGCTGCACCCCCTAAGTACTTGCAGCTCTTTTGATTACCAGATTGTATTCAGTGAAGTGGTCTGGAGGTGAAGGCTTCGAAGCATAAAATTCCACCCCTTCATCTGGCAGGTTTGCGTAGATGTCCTGCCAGTCATCTGCTGTCTCTCCCAGTTATGAAAGACCCTCTTGTTGTTCTTCCAGTTCAAAGAATTCCTCTTTCATCTTTTCCTGCTGCACTGGTGTGATGGGGTTTTCTAGCTCTGGTACCCTCTTCAGCATGTTTCTTTAGTGGTATCTTGTATCTCTAAAGGGAATCATTAAATTCGCTTTTTTCTTAATTAGGGCTTTGATTTCAGCCTCAAGAGGCTTCCTTTTTGGCTGTACCTTGAGCAATTTTCTTCCAGTGTCGAGTTCAGTTTCTTCAGTTTTGTTGTTGAAAAGTTCAGCCCGACGCTGAGTGTTTGCTTGCTTCGACGACCTCCGCATCTATGCAGAGTTGCTTTTTGGTGCTGTTGTGGGCCCGGTCTTCGCAGATGGCATGAAGCTTATTTTTGCCATCTCCCTCCAATGTCTTTAATCCTCCATCAAGGTCGAAGCAGGTTTCGAGGGTTTGCCTCCAGCGGTGTCCCTTGTCTTGGGCCAGTGTGGCTCTTTGGGCTAGTGTCCAGACCCTGAGGATTTGTCTCAGTCCTCCAAACTGTGGTCCTTTGGGAGGCATAGGTTACACACCTCACGCATGTCTTTCTGTTTGTACTTGTGATGGCACTTGGAGTAAAACCTAAAAGGGGTATGCACTATGCCCCTTTCTCATCCTCTGACCACTTGGTCACAGTGCACCAGTCTTCTCACCTCTTGCTCTGTGGTTTTTGGCGTTCTCAGCATCTTCTCCCTTCTTTACCAGTTGTCGTTAGTCCTCTTCCCTCAACTGATTTTTCGGTGGAAAAATGTCTTTTCTGCAGAATTTCTTCTTCCTCATCTCTGGAGCTCTCTCATAGCCTTCCAGACACAAAGGTGAAAAAAAGAATCTGAAGAAGGCAACTGTGTTGAGGGAGTTATACGTCTCATGTCATAAGGAGAGCTTTAAACACAAATGGTCGATGAAGACCACGAAAAAGAAGCGAGCCTAGGGGACTATTGCAAACCCAACAATGTGAATCCATAAAAGATTAGATTCACGCTGCAAAACATATTAAAGTAAGTTTGTAGAAATCATTCATATATTTGAAATACATCACATAGGTGTGCCCTTTTGTTTTATTTTGATTTTTTGGGTTGGAGTGTTTTTATTATATTTTGGTCTTATATACCTTGGCCTACATCCTATTTGGAGGTGAAGTGGAACAGTGAACAATTTGTCAGAGCTTGAACAGAACACAAACCTTTACCTCAAAGTCCCCCCTCATCCAGTTGTCTGCTAGACCAGATATTGTTTCTATGAATAAGAACAATATAAGTTTGTGTAGGCTCCTGGGTAGGAAAAGAAATCAGTACTCATGTGTAGGAAGCAGGCTGGACATCTCTATAGGGATGAGTTGTTCTGCTTTCAAATATCTGAGGCATGTGAGCTCTTCGAAATCTCGTGATAGGATGCATGTGAAACCAAAGGGGATGATGGACGGAGTGTTGAATATTGCAAGCACTCACCCCCAGTCAACTGATCTGGGTTTAATCCATCATTCTTTAGCTCACTCCGCCACCCTAGTTCAGACATGGCCATATGCAAATCAGTCTGACCCTGTGCCTCATGGGAACAGGCCAGCCCGAACTGCCAAGCCATGTCTTCCCTTGCTCACTTTGCCACTGGATTCAAGATAGCCTGGCTGCTGAGAGTTCTAAACCCGAAACCGGTCCCAGGATGCTTGTTTCCGGTCCAGGGAAGACATGGCTTGGCAGTTCGGGCTGGACTGTTCCCATGAGGCACAGGGTCAGACTGATTTGCATATGGCCATGTCTGAACTGGGGCGGCGGAGTGAGCTAAAGAATGATGATGGATTAAACCCAGATCAGTTGACTGGGGGTGAGTGCTTGCAATGTTCAACACTCCATCACCCCCTTTGGTTTTGCCCAGGATGCATGTGAAGCGTCATCAATTTTTCCATTGTGAATGTCTGCCATAGACTGATTGTCCAGTCAAGGAGTTTCGGCACCATGCTTGTTCCCCATAGCTTCAGAATACTCTGAAGTGCTGCAACCAAGGTCATAGCTACCTGTTTCCCCCTAACAGATGTTGGGGATCGCTGGTGAGAGTATGGCTTGCCTTGTAGGATTGCTGCAGGATCCCAAGGGATTTGTATATCTAAAGCAATGTCTATCTCTGAGCACCTCATCCCACCATTAGTGAAGCTTGGGGCATTGCCAAAGTAGAAGTAACAAGATGCCAGGGGCTCCACAGCCTTTCAAACAGTTGGCTGATTTCTCTGTGGACCATCGGGCCACCTTTTCGGGTGTCTTATAACAATACGTCAGGATTTTGTACTTTGTTTCCCGCTGGTGCAGGTCAGTTGCAAATCTGTGCTCTCTTGCGAAAATGTTGTCCCATTCGGTCTGTGGCAGGTCGTAGGCCAATTCTTTCTCCCAGCATTTCGGTTATGGTATTTTGCCGCTATTGGGGAATCTATGATAAAGTGATAAAGAGTGGATACTAAAGCCCTGTTATGAGGTCTGTCCTTAAGCCATTTCTCCAGTCTAGTGAGCGGTCTAGTAGATCCACCTCTCATTGCAGGGTGTAGAATCCAGTATCGAAGTTGGGTACAATCGAAGCATTCGGATTCAAGAATACCGAAGAGCTGTTTACATCTTTGAATGGAAGTATTCTCTGATTTTCGAAGAGTGAGCCAACCATGAGGAATTTGGGCTCTCTCCATGCTTTGAACTGAGCAGGAATATGTGCTGTGGTGAAGTATGGATTAAAGGAGATGGGCGTGAATGATGATGGTAATGAAGTAAATCCCGGCCGGGAGGCAACCTAATTCCTAACAGCAAGCGTGGCCCTAGTTACCGGAGAGAAGTACAGCCCCCAGCCTTGTTGAAACGTTTTGATCCAGGGGACTTGCCAGAGTGAGAGCCCTGCAACGAGTTGGTCAGTGAAGAACCACTGCGTATTTGGGTCCTTTTTGCCCCATTCCACCAGAAATCAGAGCTGCACAGCTTGGTAGTAAGATGGAAGAGGAGAACCCACCAGCTTGCCCTGGGCGACCGGTTTATACAGGATGTTATTTACAGTCCTCGGAGGCTTATTTTACCAGATAAAGGAATTCACCAGTGTTTGAAGACAATTAAGAACAGATGAGGCAGCAGTAAAGGTATGGTTTGGGATCGCTAGAGAATCTGTGGCAAGACTAATTTTAATGAATGCAATTCGCACCATTCAGGAGAATGGTTTTGAATACCTGCATTGAAAGACTTGCTGTACGGTTTTAATTAACTACGATGGTCACTTGAGATTGGATGCGAGAATTCTTAAATATTTTACAGGATGTGCCGCCCAGTAAATGAAGATAAGGGCGATAGGATCTCTAGTTGATCCAGGCAGGGGTACAACAGGAGAGCCTCTGATTTAGTTACGTTGATTTTAAAACTGGATGCGGATAGGAATGTGCAGAGCTCCTGAAGGACCAGAGGCACGGACTGTTTGAGTTCAGACCCGGAAAGCATGACGTTGTCTGCAAATATAGGTAACTTGAAGGTGTCACTGCCTATTTTAGTGCCTTGTATCCGTGCGGAAAGTCAAATGGCATTGGCTAAGGGCTCTAAGGTAAGGGCATACAAAAGCAGTGAGAGCGGGGAAACCTTGCCTGGTCTCTTGCTCAATGATAATGGATTGCAATACTGTGCCATTTACTCGGATTATGGTTGTTGGTTTCCGTTAGTTAACAAACCCATCGGAAAAATAGCAGGCCCACCCCCAGGTTTTTCTAGTACTCCTTTCATATACAACCAGTCAAAAGTATCAAACACCTTCGAGTCTAAGGACAGGAGGAGGACATTTTAGTTTTTCTTAGAGCGTTTTCTATTATGAGGACAAGGTTCCTGGTGTGGTCTCCACCCGGTCTACTTGGGATGAAACATGATTGGTCATGGTGTAGGATGGTGGGTAACATAGGGCCATAGTCTAGTGGCCAGAATTGCTGTCAACAGGTCCACTTCAACGTTCAACAGTTACATGGCCTGTAGGAGCCGCACAAGATAGGGTGCTTCCCTGGTTTCGGTATAACAGTCACCACTGCTTTATGCATAGTTACCGGGAACGATTTTGCATCACCAACCTTGCTGAAGAGGCACATAAGTAGGGAAGCCAGCTTGTGGCATTGTGGCAGAAGATTTTTTTTAATAAAAGCTTTCTGGGCAGCCGTCTGGGCCTGGTGCCTGTCTACATTTAAGGTATGCAATGTCTGATTACTTCCTCAACCAAGATGGGCTCATCCAAAGTACACTGCCAGGGTCAAGGTAAAGAGTACTGCAGGTGGGAGACCAGATAACGGGTGACCAACTCTGGAGTTGGAGGGTCCCTAGTAAATAGAGTTTGGTAGAACTCCCTGAAAGCATCTGCAATAGCCTGATCATCTCAAGCAACTGCCTTGTTAAGGCACTTAATTTCTTTAATTCTGCCTTTGCTAATGTGAGTTCGCACGTGTGCCTCTAGTAAGCTACCTACCTTATTGACCTCGGAGTAGTATTTTTGTTTACTATGGGTCACGGGCACACTCCTCCTTATCTCAGTCCAAGATTTTCAACTATGCTTTAAATGTAGTAACTGCCCCAGTTCCTACAGGAAGATGCTAAGGCTTCCTCCGATTATTACTACGTCTTATAAAGAAAGAGTTCAGCTACCCCAAGGGGTTTCCCAGCACTAGGACCCAGCTAGACTAAGTACAGCCCTGAATTAAAACAGCCAAGACTTCAGCCCCTTGTAAAACACCATAAGTGGGGCAGTTTTGCAGAGATTCTGGAACGTTATTCCAGAGCTTGGGGCAGAGGTTTTTCCTTGTATTTATCCTTTTGCAGTTTTTTGTGTATTGCAGCTAGAGAGATTAATATACCCCTCACATACACTTGAAGAGTATCCCATAGGGTGGAGGTCGTCAGTGAGTCATTAGTGAGCATATATTTCTCTATCTAGTCTACAATTTCTTTTCTGTTGGTTGGGTCATGTAGGAGAAAGTCATTCAACCTCCAAAAGGATGGTTTATTAAATTCTTATGGTATAGGAAAGGTAAAATTCACGTGGGTATGATCAGAAAGCGTTGTGTCCTATGTCTATAGTGGTGACCGAGCTCACCAGGCTGACACCTAGGAGGAAGGGGTCTAGGCATGAGTATGATTTGTGTGGCATCGAATAGAAGGTGTAGTCTCTCTCACTGTTGTGGATGCCTCTCCACCCATCTCTCAGTCCCACAGATCCAAGCCAGTCTTCTAGCAATGAGGCTGTGGAGGTCCCATCATGACTGGATTGGGTTCTATTGGTTGGTTGTGTTATCAATATCTAAATTTAGGTCCCTTCCCACTATTACATCCCCTTTCATATACTGTAGCATCAGAGCGATAGCTTTATGAATGCTTCTCGGTGGGTGTTGCGTGCATACACATGTAGTATGGTCAGACTGTGGGAACCCACACGTATCACCATTCCCAGGAATCTGCATGACCTATCTGGGGGAACATCTATGATCTCGCCCGTAAATGAATTACTAAATAAAATGACTACTCCAGCTTTCTTTAGGTTAGTAGAGGCAAAGTTATGTTGTTGGCAAAACCTAATGGACATCGGAGGAGTATCCTTTCACAGGAGGCGCGTCTCCTGGAAGAGGCGCATTTCCAGGTGGAGGCAGATGTCTGCTTGTGCGTGCCTCAGGAAGTTAATGATAGCCCACCTCTTGGCAGCCAAATTCAAACCTCCGATATTGGAAGTGACCATATGAAGAGTAGAGCAATGGTTCTACGTGGCAACCCATGGGGTGGTGGAATGAAGTTGCCTATCTACGTCTCCGATAGGTTTAACTTCCTCTCCATGTTTTTTCAGTGTCAGTGTGCGGTCCCCGGATGTCCCTCCAATGTCCACCCTTCCCTTCCCAACCAAACCCTCAAACAAACCTGTCAGAAACTGAAATAAAGGTAAAAAGTCAACAGTAACATTACCCTCCGTGGTTATGTTTGCTCGGGTAAGGTCAGTGCGCCCGTCCCACAAACCTAGAGGTTCCCCACCTCCATTCCCAGTCCCTGAGGAGTGGAGGACCTCCTCTTGAGGTCTACTGGCTTCAGTTCTCTGTGCCAACGGTTCTTGACTGGTGTCCTCTGATGCCTATTGGTGCCCCATTCTTAGCACTCATCTTTTCGGCTTCCCTGAGGGCTGCGTTTTTATGTTTTGCCTGTACAGCCCAAATGCGTGGTCAGCAAAAGCTTTTATACGTTAAAAAAAGCTAAAAAACGGGCCCCATGTTTACCGTTACTTACCATTGGTTTGTTCCCACTTCGCTCGCATCTTCTTGATTCTGAGCGGTCAGATCCTCCTGCTGCTTCCACTTTTTCTTCGGTGCTTGCTGACGTCCGGTCGTACATGAAACTTGGACCACGCACGGCTTCTGGTCTCTGAAGCCCGTTTCCATCCACTGGCAGCAGCTTGTACAGGTACTTTCTGTTTTCTTTTTAAATCAGGCACTTAAGAGTGCATGTCTATGTAGGCTCCATCTACCCCTCTTAAACCCTCCCAATCCCTCTCCAGTCCTTGTTGTTTGCCTTATCCTTCCCACCCCCTTCCTCTTCATAGTGGTCATCCCTCCCAACCACCTCACGTCCTTTTTGCCCCGCCTTACAACAAAAAGCGCCATGACTGCCTGAGCTGGCCACACCATGGCAATTTGTTTTATTACATACAAATGTTGCCCTAACACCACATTTAAGGGGTCTGCTGACGAACTAAGTTGACATACTTTGTATGTTAAGTACAAACTAATTTCTTAATGATGTGCAAATCAGTATGCAACTTTGATTTATTTTACCTTTTGTGAATGTAAATAAATGTACTCTAAGATCAATCGTGAATGTTTCAGGGTTGTCTTGTTGACTAGAATTCATAATCGTTTAGTAACAAGTACATCTTTTGGCTGTGTTGTCAGGGCAAAACTTGAAAACTGTTGAATCCCACATTTCCAATGCATTACTTGAGCTCCCTTTTACCTATCTTTTTAGGTCTCACAGACCTGCGTTGCAGCGCACATGCGCTGCTCGCGTCTGCAAGACACATTGTGGGTGAGTATATTTCAAAAGGGGGCTTGAAGCCCCGCCCCTCATTTTCATTGGGTAGCGTCACCATTTATGGCAAACGGTGGCTTCCCATTGAAAATGAGGCTTCTGTTTTACCGCCCTTTGTCCTTTTGGGACGGCCCATCCGGACTGGGTCTCCTGCTTCACGGCTGTCGTGAAGCAATTTCTTATGTCAGAGGCGTGTTATATAAACAAGCCTCTGAGATCCAGTCCTGATGGGCCTCCCAAAGGGAGACAGGGTGCAGCGTGTTTATTTTTGCATCGTGCATTCGCTTTCACTGAAAGTGAAAGTGCGATGCAAATATAAACAGCGCTATGGCGAGCGCTTGTTGTCTCACTGTCTCAGGTTCTTTTGCATCCCCATATTCCTCCTCCGCCTTGCTCCCTTTTCTGCTTTTTGATCACTTGCTCTGGGCCAAAGTCTTATGATTAAATAAATCCTGGTGACCAAAAAAAGAGTACTTGTGCCAACCATCTGAAATGTGGCACAAACTGAGCACTGATGGTGGCGCTGGCATGTTCCTGTGGGTTCAGCTAGCAGGCTACATACTGGATTAATCCTCGATCAGTGGGTTACAGAATCTTAGCAAAACCAAAGGGAATGATGGACGGGGTGTTGAACATTGCAAGCACTCACCCCCAGTCAACTGATCTGGGTTTAATCCATCACCGTTCTTTAGCCCACTCTGCCACCCCAGTTCAGACATGGCCATATGCAAATCAGTCTGACCCTGTGCCTCATGGGAACAGTCCAGCCCGAACTACCAAGCCATGTATTCCCTGGACCGGAAACAAGCTTCTTAGGAACGGTTTCTGGCATTTCAGCCGTCTTCAGCCAGGCTTGCTTGAATCCAGTGGCAAAGTGAGCAAGGGACTCACGTCTGAGCATACCCTGCCAACTTATGGCGAACAAAGCAAAACCAAAGGGAATGATGGACGGAGTGTTGAACATTGCAAGCACTCACCCCCAGTCAACTGATCTGGGTTTAATCCATCACCGTTCTTTAGCCCACTCTGCCACCCCAGTTCAGACATGGCCATATGCAAATCAGTCTGACCCTGTGCCAGAATCTTAGACCTTTTTAATCTTTCTTCCTTGCCAAAAGTTCCTTGGTGGAAGCCATTTCTGAATTTCTGTTGCAGAGGTAAACTCTGGAAAAAAATACACGCCGAGTGCTTTGCGTAGGCTTGAATTGTAATGAAAACTCTACGTCAAGTGGCTTTTTAACTACCCGTAATGCTGTCTATCATTTGGACACAAATGCTTTCCAAATCTTGCAAATGTTTACACAACTGTTTCAGAAAGCCACATCTTTACTTAAAACCACAAAAGCACAAAAAAACAACACTGTCTACCCTAAGCCCAACGCCAGCTAGGAAGCAGTAATGATTAGAAATAAACACAAAAACCTCTGAAAGACACACACTGACAAATGAGTACAACTTCAAACATCCTCATAGCCCAGGCACAACTCACCCCCCCCCCCCCCCCCCCCGACTCGACGCAAGCTAAGGGAGTAGGCCAGCAATGTCGAAGCCGGAATAACGATGGACAGGTGCGGTCCGGGACTGAGTACCCGCCCTTCTTTCATATGAAAGGGAGAGGGCCTGCACCTCTCAGCAGTGCTGCCATGCCGCTGACCGCGGCCCCCGCAGGGGGCCACTCGGCGGTCGGCGCCTTAGTGGCCCCGGGGCCCCGGTCACCCCTCCCCACTCCCTCCTTCGGGGGGGGCGGGGGCAGGGATCCTGACTGTTGCCCCCCTCCGTGTCGGGGGCCGGAAGTGACGCGCAATGCGCGTCACTTCCGGGCCCAGGTGTGAGGGGAAGGCTATTTAGCCTTCCCCCACCCTCACTGGCGACCTCTTTGTCGCCCACCTCGCCTTTGACCTCGCCGCATCGGTCCGTCGTCTTCGCCTCGCGGGTCCCGCCGCCACCATTTTAGTACTTAGGTGAGTCTTGCTTAACCCTTCTCGCCCCGGCCCCGTCCCTGGGCAGTACCAGGTCGACGGGGCCCTGTGGCCCGGATGGCCGCGGGCGGGGAGGGCGCAAGTTGGGCCACGATGGCTCGGGGCCTTGTGTGCGGTGTTGTCCTTTGCGTGCTAAGCGTTAAGGGGCTAACCTCTACTGGGGTTTATGGCTGGGGGGGGGGAATTTCGCTCGTCTGTCGGCCCCTCTCCCCCTTGCCCCGGCGGGTGCTCACGGGGCATCTCGGCGCTTCGATCCGGGATATCAGCATGCTCTTAGGGCTCAGCGAGGCGCGAGTGGGCTGAGCAGGCAGGACAGCTCAGTGGGCTAATGCGCATAACGGAGCAGTCGAAGGCGCTTAGGAAACGTTTCGCGGTTTCGTATACCACTGCGGATAGTAGAGTACAACCCAGCTTGGGTTTGAATATTAACTCTGACCTCTTCGGTCCGCTTGCCTGTAATTTAGAGAGCGTGTGTGTTCTGTTTACCGGTGCGACTGTTATGTGCCGAGTAACGAAATTATTGTCGTTTTACGCCCTGGCTGTGTGTTGTTTGAGGGAGGGCCTAATGATTAGTGCGCACCGTACCGCACCTGGAGGGACGCTGTTTTTGGGGGCACAGAAGCATGCATGGTTATGTTTTCGTGTCACATTGGGATGTTATTGGCGCCTCGCGGAAAGGTTTTCGTGGCCGAGTGGTCAGAGCTGCTTCGCCTGGCGTGCGGGGATAGCTTTTCCGAATAGGTGGGGGGGGCGTGTGTGTCGGCGGGCACTGGGAGCTGGGTATGTTCATGCCCTTCGACGGTCCGGGTCAGGTTCGTCTCCCCCCCCGGACACGGGTCAGGGGCACCAATGACTGGTGGCAGAGGCGCTGGGCTGGTGCCTCCTTTTGCCCCCTGCTTACAGCGCCCCTCGATGCGGGGGCCGGCACGCGTGCGCATGACAGGCCCATTCGAATGCGGATACGATTTTTTGAGCTCCGAGAATTTCGGGTCGAGCACGCCATTTTATGCATGTCAGGCCTATCGAATCGAACGAGGTGGAAAGTGTAACGATTCATTTAACGCGCTTGGTTAACGTTGGGCCTAGCTAGCGCGCGTCGCGGCATTACATAGGTGACAATGGCTCGATAAAGGGGGGTATAGAAATACAGCATTTATGCTCCAACGTGCGATTGGCCGGTTGTTCGTGGGTCTCAATGTCGGACATATTTGTGTGCTGAGGTCCGCAGGTGCTTGTCCAAGATCAAACGTCGTGTTTAGTTTTGCCAAATGTGGACAATTAAGTGTGTGTGACACAGACATAGTCCTATGAAATGTGGACTTCGCTGCGCTTTTTCAGAGATGGCTCTGTTCGTGCGAGCTCAAGGGGCTCGCTCAGCGCGGTCACGCTGCGCCCCACCCAGACCCCCCCCCCCCCCCCCCCCCCCGCCAGCGCACTACCAGCCCTAAAAGCGATATGTGTGAACACCGGCAGTGAGCTCACGGGTTTCTTGGGTTTGAATCTCGGCAAGGCAGGTTCTAACCAATTCAACTTTCAGAGGCTAATAAACACAATGAATACAATTGAGTAACGTAGTAGCGTCAGTACATCGTATTTCATGCAATATTGAGGCGGCAACCTAAACAAAGGCATTTGTGTGCAGAAATGCCGCGCGCGCGCGGGTCACCGGCAGGGGATCGCGTAGTTGCTTTGTAGTCGAAATGAAATTTGTAACGGACATCCTAGGTCGGGGAAGCAGGCTGCGCCTCGTGGTCGCGTCTCCCTTTTTTGGGCAGCGCGGGTACTGTACAATTTTCACTTCCGGACAGTGAATTGGCCCCCGTGCCTGAATATGTAATGTAAAGCGCGCCAATAATTTCGTAGTGCACGCTATATAAAGGCGAATGAATGGAGATTTGACGCGTTCGCTTCACGCGAGACAGTGATTTTGGGGCAAATGGGCACCAGGAAAGTAGTATGGGGGTGGGGAGCACCATGCTGCTTGCCAGGTTCAAGGTGGGGATAGGGGCAGACGCGATCAGGGTGTGCATGGTTAAAAGTGATTTGTATGAGCACCTGTGTCCTCCCCCCCCCTCCCCCCCCCCCCCCTTTTTTCTGCGGTTCAGTCACGCCTTTTCGTGTATGCATATTTCTTGTGCTTATGCTGGTTTCTCTTTCAGTACATTCGTCCGCTTTCGGTGACTGGAGGATTATTAATTGGCGACAGAGAGACGCGAGCCAAACATCATCCGTATTCGGGGCTCGGACGGGAGTAAGTACGGGCAGGTGGGGGACGGGGGTACCGTTCGGAGTAGCATGTGGCACTCAGGAGCGAAGAATCAGCCTCAAAGGGGGCGAACAGGCGGTTAACTTTCTCTCTTTCCCAATTGCAGATAAGAGAGAACAACTGCTAAGTGATGGACAGCCAAGGATTATCCCCCCCCCTTTTCACACCAGGGACACAGGTTGAGGAGTCCGTGCCGGACACTTCGGAGGAAGCCCGGATTGCCGCATTCTTGGAGCTGACGAGGGCCAAGGGTTTAGCTTGGGCGACTGAACTATTGAAAGCCAGTACCCCCCCAGACTCTGGGATATCGATGGACGGTCCGGCTACGGATAAGGATGTAGGGGAGGTTGCGGGCCCGTCACGGTCGAAAAGAAACCGCCGCCCCACGAGCAAAGACTTTCCGGTTGAGCAACCACCGGCTCGAAATAGAGCGGCCCCTCTTCACAGGGCCTCAGCGACCCCCCAGGCGGCGGTTAGCTTGGGGACGGGGACGCACAACGTACTGCCTTGCCCGCCCCAGGCGACATTTGCCTCAGCAGAGGATCTGGGTAAGCTTTCAGACACTTTAAAAGACTTCATGGCTGAGGTCAGATCCGGTCTTCTGCTTGCCAGGTCACCCCTAGGGGTCGGCCCGTCCGCTCCACCGCCGCCGAGTGTGACCCCGGCGCCGGGGGGCTTCACGCAGGTCTGGGGTCAGCCGCCGGCTGCATTGGAACCTCCGCCGCGGCCCCCACCCCCAGCTGCTGCTGTGGCCGAGAGCGCGGCAAGTGCGGTCGATCCTGCAGTAGTGGTTCCCCCGGTGGTACCGACGCCGGCACCAACACTAGCCGTAGCACCTAAGCCTCTAGTTACCACGGCCCCGCTAGTATCGGGCCGCTGTTCACTCGCTTGGATGGTCCCTTTAGTGGCCAAAGAAGGGATTTGGCGCAGGGAATTTATCGATATCTTCACCCTTCTCATGCATGGGGCGGAGGGGGTAGATACCAGGAGGATGGGCAACAAGGAAGAGGACAAGAGGGTGCGGTATCATTTATATCCCACCAAAAATATTGTGACTTGGGGTCAGGCCTTTGCCATTTTTGCGGCAGTAATAGTGGAGAAATTCCCAGATGAAGGGCCAGGTCTCTTCCACTATGCAAGCGTGATTACAGAAGAGGCTGCTAAGGGTGGGGGCATGGGATGGTACCACTACGACTGTGACTTCCGTAGACAAAGAGCAATCTGCCCAGATCTTGAGTGGGACCAGTTGGAGGTCCGTTTATGGGTAAAACACATGGGCAAGCATACTGAGGGGTCTACGACGAAGGCAGGTACAGAGAGCGGTGTAAAGAGCAAAGAGAAAGAGGATAAACAGGAGAGGAAATGGCAGAACAGGAAGTCCTTTCGGGGCGGTCGTGGGGGGGGTCGCAGGCCTGGCTTTCGGGCACGGTCTTCTGGGACCTGCAGGCTCTTTAATGCAGGGTTCTGCTCCTGGGACAAAACATGCCGTTTCTCACACAATTGCAGTGTGTGCGGGGCACCCCATGCCGCCACCGTATGCTCCAAGCGCGACACTCCCGACAAGCCTTCCTCGAGCAAGTAGCCCAGGGGGGGTTCCCCCTCCCGCGCTTTGGCCCCCCGCGAACACATCTGCTAGCGCGCATGCCCTTGCCCCACACGACCATGTGAAAGGGCCCTCTCCCATCAGCGTAAAGAACCTCCTCAGTGCCCTCCGCGGATACACTAGCAGGGAAGGGTCCCTCATTTCTGAGGGCTTCTTAGACGGTTTCCGCATTCCTTATCAAGGCCCCTTAGTGAGCAGGGATGCGGAGAATCAGAAATCAGCTAGGGAGCACCCGGAGGTAGTGCGGGATAAAATAGCGAAGGAGGTGTCTTTGGGCAGGGTGGCGGGCCCTTTTTCCTCACCCCCTATGCCCCACTTTGTGATTTCTCCCCTGGGGGTGGTACCAAAAAAGGAGCCAGGGGCTTTCCGTCTTATTCATAACCTATCACACCCTGAAGGGGACTCCGTGAATTCCTGGCTTGACGAAGGTAGATGCTCAGTGTCTTACTGCTCCCTAGACCTGGCAGTCGACATGATCAGGAGGGCAGGGAAGGGAGCCTGGTTGGCCAAGTCTGATATCGAATCGGCCTTCAGGCTCCTGCCAGTACACCCGGACAGCCAACACCTTCTGGGTTTCAAGTGGGGGGACCAGGTCTTTTATGATAGGTGTATGCCCATGGGTTGCTCGGTGTCTTGTGCGTACTTTGAGGCGTTCAGCTCCTTCCTACAGTGGGCCTTAACAAACAGGTATGGCATTGAGGGAGTGACCCACTACCTGGATGATTTCCTGTTCATCGGGGGAGCTGACTCGCAAGATTGTGCACGGGCGCTGCAATGTTTCAAGGAATTGGCAGGACACTTGGGCGTACCTTTAGCTCCTGGTAAGACCGAGGGTCCGGCGCAGGTTTTGATATTCTTGGGCATCGAGTTGGACACGGTAAAGGGCGTGTCCCGACTCCCTGCGGATAAGGTACAGGCCTTGCGTCAGGAGATCTGCGATCTACTGGGTAGGGACAAGGCTACTCTGGGTGAAATCCAATGCCTGCTAGGGACCCTGAATTTTGCGGTAAAGGTCATACCCATGGGGAGGGTCTTTGCACGCAGGTTAGCAAGGGCGACCGCTGGTATAAAAAAGAAACATCACTGGGTCAAGCTGGGGACAGGTCTGAAGCAGGATCTGGTGGTATGGAGCGAATTCCTAGCCTGCTTTAATGGGACGGTTATTTGGAAGCAGCCCTGGATTGATAGTCAGGAACTTTGTCTTTTCACAGATGCCTCAGGCAGGGAAGGTTTCGGGGCTATCTTGGGCGAGGAATGGTGCGCGCAGGGATGGCCCAATGTTTGGCGCAGGCATAGGATCACCAAAAATGTGACTGTTCTGGAGCTCTTCCCGATTGTTGTTGCACTACACCTATGGCCGGCGGCGTTGTCAGATAGGAAGGTGGTATTTTGGTCTGACAACATGGCGGTTGTTCAGGCAATTAACAACCAGTCCGCTAGGTGCCGGCTGGTGCTGTGCTTACTAAGGGAGTTGGTCCGGGCATGCCTGCGCATCAATGTCGAGTTTAAAGCCAGGCACATTGAGGGTATTCAAAATGTGGCAGCTGACGCTCTTTCTCGTTTTCAGTGGCTCCGATTCAGGGAGGCCTGGCCGCGGGCGAGAGCGCAGATGACCCCATTCCCGGACCATCTATGGAAGATCCTGCAGTGGGACTGAGCCTGAAGGAGATGGGAGAAAGAGCTCTGGCCCCAGGTACCAGAAAGCGTTACAGCGCCCACATGGCAACATTCAGAGCAACTTCTGTAGCGCTGGGTACTTCAGGGGCTGCGTTGGTGTCCCAGGTCCGAGCATTTCTGGTGTGGGCTAGGGGACAGGGGAAAAGCCGTTCATGGGTAGGCAGCCACTTGGCGGCCGTAAGCCACGACACCAAGTTGTCTGGCGGGGCGGATCCCACTAACTCCTATCCCATCCGGGCCGCCTTGAAGGGCTGGGCTAGGGAGGAGCCCAGGGCCCCTGATAATCGGGCCCCCATTGATTTCGAAATCCTGAAAGGCATGCTAGGGGCTCTCGAGCTAGTCACCTACTCTCATTACGAGGCCACGCTGTTTTCAGCCACGTTCTGCTTAGCATTTTTTGGGGCATTCAGAGTCAGCGAGTTAGTGGCTAGGTCCAAGGTCGACTTTTCAGGGGATGCGCTGGCAATTTCAGATGTGTCCATTTCCGGGTCACTGACCATTCATTTACGCAAGTCCAAGACTGACCAGGCGGGGCGGGGGATCAGGGTGGTTCTTCAGCCCCTAGGTGACCCCAGGTTCTGCCCAGTACAATGGGTAAAGGCGTTGTTGGAGTACAGACCGCCCGGCCCTGGTTATCTTCTGTTGCATTCAAATGGTACCCCCGTAACTAGATACCAGTTCGAGCAGGTAATCAGGGCCAGCTTAGCCAAGGCGGGGCTCGCCCGGCCGGACAGAAGGTATTCCAGCCACTCCTTCCGCATTGGCGCTGCCACCGCCGCTCACCTGGCGGGATTAGAGGCCGCTCAGGTGAAGAAATTGGGGCGTTGGGAATCTGATTGCTATAAGATATATGTTCGCCCGTGAGGCAGCTTTTAGTAATGTGTTTGTGATTTTATAGTGTGTATCGTTGAAATCACCCTTTCTGATTAAATAACTTGTGTGTACACCATGTCTCCTCTTTATTAGGACGAGTGGTGTGGGTGATCGGGCATTCATTTGTCGCCCGGGCGGCCCAATGGGCATCGCACCGGAATTGGATGCGACACTTCCCTCAGACTGAAGTGGAATGGATGGGGGTGCCGGGGATGAGATGGTTCGAACTCAGGAATAAGATCGAGCAGAGACTAAGAGCACACGGGTCCACCTTGCCCCACCTGTTGGTGATACACCTGGGTGGAAACGACCTTGTTACCCTAGGGAGACGATTGCTGTTATTAGCCATGAAAAGAGACTTAGGGGAAATCTGCAAGCGTCTGGGCGAGTGTGAGATCGTGTGGTCGGAGATCATCCCCCGCAGGTCTTGGCGGGGAGCTAAATCCTTAGAAGCGGTAGAGCACTCCAGGAGGCGCATTAATGGAGCAATGCGTAAGTTCACATCCCAAAGGGGTTTGGGCTTTATTCGCCATGAGATGATTCGGGGGAATGTAAAGGGGTACTTCGACTTGGATGGAGTACACCTCTCCCAAATAGGCATGGACCTGTTTTTATTGGATTTAAGCGAAGCATTGGTGAATAGAGGGTGCAGGTAAAGAGCTAGGTTGGTGGGGGGCCCTGGCTGCGACGGTTAGCCGCCTCCAGGGCTGTGGCGGAGTTACAGGGCGATCTGGAAGCAGGCCGGTACAAAGGGTACCTCTGCGCGGCACCACGTGGTGCCTGAGCCAAAACGAGGAGCCTCCAGAGAGGTCCCGGAAGCCGGTCGGCGCCCCGCTAGGCCTGCGGGCGGTTGTGGGCCTGAACAACCGGGGGCTTGCTATGCGACGCTCCGCCCCGAGAGGGGGGGTGTGAGTAGAATTTCAACGGCACGTGATCGAAAAAAGAATCACTTGGGGGGCAGCACTTGCGGGTCATTCCCGTGCTGCCCGGCTCATCAGGCGGGGCAGGTGAAGTAGATGGCCGCCTGCCCTTGGATCGCCCGTAAGATAACCCACCTATTACATATCCTGGAATTATGTAATAAATCCTGCAGCATTTGTTACCCACTTACAACTGTTTCTTGTGTCTTCTTTGGGTAACCTAATTTGGGGGGAGGGGGGAAAGCGGGGTGCCCCTGGGGGTACTATGCCGCTGACCGCGGCCCCCGCAGGGGGCCACTCGGCGGTCGGCGCCTTAGTGGCCCCGGGGCCCCGGTCACCCCTCCCCACTCCCTCCTTCGGGGGGGGCGGGGGCAGGGATCCTGACTGTTGCCCCCCTCCGTGTCGGGGGCCGGAAGTGACGCGCAATGCGCGTCACTTCCGGGCCCAGGTGTGAGGGGAAGGCTATTTAGCCTTCCCCCACCCTCACTGGCGACCTCTTTGTCGCCCACCTCGCCTTTTTACCCTCCCTACCGCTTACCCGGCGTAGGTGTGGTGGGGTGGAGTTTTTTGCTGAACGTTTTAATGTTTTCCTTTTCGTTGCAGGCGGAGTTACAGGGCGATCTGGAAGCAGGCCGGTACAAAGGGTACCTCTGCGCGGCACCACGTGGTGCCTGAGCCAAAACGAGGAGCCTCCAGAGAGGTCCCGGAAGCCGGTCGGCGCCCCGCTAGGCCTGCGGGCGGTTGTGGGCCTGAACAACCGGGGGCTTGCTATGCGACGCTCCGCCCCGAGAGGGGGGGTGTGAGTAGAATTTCAACGGCACGTGATCGAAAAAAGAATCACTTGGGGGGCAGCACTTGCGGGTCATTCCCGTGCTGCCCGGCTCATCAGGCGGGGCAGGTGAAGTAGATGGCCGCCTGCCCTTGGATCGCCCGTAAGATAACCCACCTATTACATATCCTGGAATTATGTAATAAATCCTGCAGCATTTGTTACCCACTTACAACTGTTTCTTGTGTCTTCTTTGGGTAACCTAATTTGGGGGGAGGGGGGAAAGCGGGGTGCCCCTGGGGGTACTATGCATTTATGTGTTAACCGCCAGAGCTAACTTTACTGTTTATCGATGCCTGCCCCTGGCCTTGCACATTTCGTGGAGTTCGCTGTAGCAGGCTCTCTTCCTTCTGAGCTATCTATGCAGTGAGTTATGCAGCTGCGTTGTTTTATTCCCAGTGGGCTATAAAAGGTGCTTTAAGACAGATGTAACCATGTTGCCACAAGTGTTTTTATGGCCTGAAATGTGATTTGCTGGTTTTCATGGGTGGCTAGCCTGTTTCAAAGCCCCAAACAGCAAACACTGGCTGATAAGCTTAGAAACACAGACGGATCACACGGACTTTTGTGTGCGAACTCGACCCGAAGGTATTGGAGGGCTTTTCATGAGCACCAGTTATGATGCAGAAGGACACAATTTTTGGTAGGAACGGGGAGATTGAGTGAATTGCCTAAAATCACAGGATGCTTTTGTGGTGCCCCAGCTCCAAATTGAGCAGCTCTGGCTGTTACGCAGCATCCTCTCTTACTGAAGATAGGAAGCCGGCAGGGGCCTTCACAGCCCTCGACAGTACAGCTCCCCTCCCTCTGTTAAGGGACCTCTTTCAACTTAATATCCATGTTCTTTATAGGTGGCTGTTATCACCTGAAGAAGTACTTCTCGCTGGAAAGGTTCAGGTCGGAGAAGCGAGCACTCTTTCCTTGTTATTCTAGGAGGCAAGAAGGGGCAACGCCCTACTTGAAAGAGCAGAATGTATTTATTACTTCATTCTGTCAATTTTTATTTAAAATAGCATCTGGGCCTAGAAAAAAAAGTGCGCCTATATGGTAGACTCTGCCGCCCGCTGCCCGAATTACATTTCAGGGAGGAATCATCAGTGTCAGACAGCTTGACGTCATGGCTGTGGAGTGCCCAATAGGTACTACTGAGACAGCCGTCAGGTTGTGGGACCCAAGGTGGCCATGGCACCAGGGGGGGGGGGGGAGGGGCGTCACGTGACGTCCTGTTGCCACAAGACAGGGAGGAAGGCAGAAGGCTGGCCGCAATCCTGGCGCTGCGGCCTCAGCACAGCTGCTCGCACTAGCCAGGCCACCCGTGCCGTGTGGGCCAATACGTATAACGCCAGAGAATAATTAATTTCTGTGCCGCTGCTGCCCGGCCGAGGGAGAGCCCGTGCAGAAGACGGGTCATCACAGTCATGAGTAACTGACCGTCACTGGTGCAGCAGCCGCCAGAACTAAAAGTAAAGCAGTGATATACCTCTTGACAGTCAGCATTTGTGCTGTTTATTACACATGATATTTTGTGGTTATCTTCCTTGTTATTGCATCTAAGAGGCATTAAATAAAGCGGATCCTTCTGTGTGTCTGTTTTCTACTGGGAGCGAGGAAGAGGGAGTGAAAGTTTCCACTTAAAAAAGCAAGATTCTTCACGGGTTTTGTGTTCTGGGGAGTGGGGACAAGCCTCATCTGTCCTCCCAGTTCCTTACTGAGCTGAAGCGGGCAGCGTGGAAGTCGTAATGATAAGCGGGCAGTGCGGTCTGCCCTTACGCTTGAAAAAACAGGCTGGGGCCGCCACACACAGGCACACTTAACTGCGAGGGTCCGTCATGTAGCTAACACGAGAACTCACCACACACAGGCTGTCTTAAACACTATGATTTCTCATGCATCTAACAAAAGAACTCACCATTCTCAGTCACACTTAATCGCGAGGGTCCTTCATGTATCTAACAAAAGAAAGAACTCACCACACAGAGGCACACTTAACGAGTAAGATAACAGAAGGCAATTTATTCAAGCCCTGGCCCCCGACCGCCGCACCCCAGATTAGGCGATATATTGATTTTCCCACGTTTTATTAGCTAGGACAAATACCTAGTAATTTGAGACGCTTTAAAACATTGCATGCTCATGAAGCCAGAGCCTCCAGGCTGCAAGTTTACATCACTCTGTCATAAAAGGATGCCATCAAATCAAGTAACAATTAATGTCATCACGTAAATATGACGAAGTAAAGGTGAATTCCGTAGACTGTTGGCACACTGGCTTTACTTTCAGTTTGAATGTACAGGTAGTTCGTCGTGGGCCCAGGAGCTCCCCCAGGTTAATTTCCTTCTCTTTAGGTCTTCCCAGGGGTCTCTTTGACGCTCTCATCACGTGTTACGTTAGTGCAAACAATATGCTGACTGCCCAGACACGTGCTGGCCAGGCTGAGTGATGGTAGCGGTCAGAGCTGGCAGCTCCGGCGGGCCGTTGGATGTTGTTTACTGCAACCGGGGAGAGTCATGTGATGAAGCGTTCCTCTCCCAGTCCACCCAGCACCTTGATTTCACTCACCCGATTGGTGTTTTTAATAAACACCATATTATATCTGTCACATGCCAGGCTGGGCGCGGAGTAATTCTTCCACTCAAGCTCACTTGCACTAATGAAAGGTCCAGCGCCGCTGGTCAACCAGACATACTGTCCTAGTTGAGGAAGGGAGAACCGTGACTGATTGTCTGCACCTTATGACACACTTAAAGTGCCTGCTGCAGCAGTGTCGCCATCCTACCTAGCCTGGCTGCATTATGGTGCGTTTAATGTAATCAATGATGTCAGTGCTCTAGTTCCTGTGTATATTTCACATTTTCTTAATCTTGCCATCTAATAATTATGTTTGCCTCGTCTTCATTTCTTGATTTTGCTTGCGAAAAAGTGTCACTTATAGTAGTTACATTTCACCCAATTTCACTGAAATTACGAGACTGTCTCACTTAAGCAATCTGAAACCTTGGTAGCTATGGGAATGAGGGGCACCCCAGCTACCACAACCTGAGGACGGAACAAGTGGCGGTGTTGTGGGGACTCACAGACTCGACTGATGGACTCTCTCACTGGCCGACTGCCCCCTACCGAGCACCATCCAAAGATGCAACACGTCACATGCCACACAAAACATTGCCTCAGACGACTGCGGTCCGAATGTTAACAGTGTGAGTGACTGAAGGTCCGCCCAACAAAGAATTGTAAATCGGACCCCCGAATACCGGGGCCTTGTCTGCACATCACATGCTCAAGTCGCTGATGACAGGGTGAACACACACCCTCTAGCAACGAGCTTCAACCGGCTGTCACCAAACACAGCGGACAGGGCTGGCTTTAGGGCCACTCCTGGCTCTGGGCTCCATGAGGGTGAAGACACTGTGTTTACCAATAGATTACGGGTTTAAATGTACCTGCTGCTGCTGAGTTCCTTGTGTGTCCAGCAGCATTCAAGCAACAATAACAAGCATTTGCAATGCAATAGGACTCGCATTTGCGAGATTTTGAGGTATTGGCATTGTAAATGGCAATGCCTTTTATTTATTAAAAAAGACCTACAATAATTTAAGGCATTGTCATCTACCAATAGGTAAAAGTTTTGAAAATGCGAGACCTATTGCATTGCAAATGCTTGTTTATTTTGACGTGGAGCAGTCAAAGAAGGAAGTCTGGTGCAATTGACTTTGTGCTGCTGATGTTTCTCAATGCATTACAGTATATTTTTAAATACTCTGGGACGGAGTTTTGCCCATGTTTTCTACCACCACGTTGCATAGCCAGAGCAGTATTGTTTTGTTGAAGGGCCCTTTCCCCCTTTGCTGGATATTGTGCTAGCATGTTCAGCAAAGTGCTGGGCAGCCGTCACATTTCTAGACAGTCTCTCCTCACATAGTCTGTGGGAACCGTGAATTAATTTTGCAAAATTCCCCAAAAGTCTTCGCAACTTGCTTAGAAATTAATAACGCCTGTAAAAACAAATTTGTACTACCGGTGAGTGGTCGTCTATATATACAAGACAAGAAGGATGAACAGTTTATTGTTCAAAGTCGGGGATGTCTGGCATTATTAGAATGAAATGCAGAATAAAGGGCTTACAAATAACACGCCTTTAAGTTCTGCAGTTTTTAGGTGAGATTTTGTGAAATTGCATTTTCACTATGTGAATTTGTGTTATAAACGAGCTACAAATGTAAAGTAAAAGGTTCATAGTTTAGAGTAGCGTGACTAAATGATAAGCAAATCCTTGAAGAAAGCAATTGGATAGCTCTTTCATGAGCTTTGTGAGGTGAAGGGATTTATGCTTTTCAAGTGCTTTCCACAAGGCCATATTTTAAAATGTATGCTTCACATGTCGGTTTTCGTAGAACAGATGTCTTCCGCATGTCAATGGCTGAAATTTGGGGCTGGGCATGACTGGCTCAGTACGTTTGGTCTTCAAACAGCATTACTAAAGCAGGTGGAGGTGTTTAGTCTCACTTTTAATGTTTAGACCAACAATTCCTAGAATGCTTGGTAGCACTGGTTGGACTAGCCATTCATGACATGGTGTCAGTTTACAGCGTAACAATAACCTCTTTACTTTGATTTCCTAGAGATAAAATAGAAATTAAATTTGGTCCCTGCAAAACTGATGGATGGCCTGTGGTGTGTACTTATTTGGCTTTACATTTTTTTGATTCGGAGATGGAAAGAGACCTGCATCTCCCATGAGTAGTTTGATCAGTCTTTTTTTTTGTATATAGCATGCATTTTATCAATTATCCAGCTTTTTACATTTTTTTACAGTTACAAATTACACAGCAGGTCGTGCTGCTATGCAGCATGTAAAAGAAAACAGCGACTAAGCCACGAGATCTCACATACACTAAACCAATTGGCTTTGCCAATGCTTGTTCCATCTCCCTGGGTGGTGGTGATGCTTGTTTTTATGTCTTGAGCGAGGTCCATTTAGTGGGGTTGGCCCTTGCTGTATAGAGCAAACAGTTGGCCGTGGCTAGTGTGTCGTCCAGGAGACCCAAAATACGTCAGCTCTTTGCTGTCTGACTCTCCCGCGTGAAAATAAGGTGAAACGGTTAGCCCCATTGATACTGGACATTGTGAGAGCGAAGGGAGTCAACGATCGGTTACATGTAGCATCCCCATTGCAATGCAGTTGTCACCAGGTCGTTGTAGAAGGTTAATCTGTGGCCTTCGAAAAGGACAGAAGGAGAGGAACTTAAAAGACAGGATTCCTTCATTCTCCTCTTAGAAGTGTGCCCTGTAGTCATCTGTCACCAGGGTCTGTTCTGTAGGTCCTGTCCAGTTGCACTGGGGGATCTTACGGTCATTGGGTATGTGGTGAAGCAGACGGAGTATGTAGGTTTAGATATCAGAGCCCTTTGCTCCTCCCAGGAGTCCCCGAATCCTGATGTTATTACCGACCGATTTTTCAAGTCTTCCTGTTTCACCTCTAGTTCAAGATCGCATTCTTTCAATGCGGACAGGCCACAGCCTAGATCATTAACATCCTCTGCTCAATCACTACTGTCTGTTCAAGGTCTTCCACCCAGTTACGAAACTCGGTTACACCTTTAAGAATGTTCCATGGGTAGTCTTTAAGGTCAGCTCAGATTGTTCCAATTTCATCCTTAATTTCCCCAAGGAAAGAGTATCAATCAATCAAGTCATACTTGTAAAGCACGGCTTATCACCCACTGAGGTATCCAGGAACTGTGCTGCAGGTATCAGTCAAACTAACAGGTCGAGTCCCTTCCTGAAGTGGGTCAGTGTGTGAGGTAGGGAAGTGGAGGGGAACGGCGTTCCAAGTTTTGTCGGCAAGGCATGAGAAGGAGCATCCTCCGTAGCGATCTGTGTGAGATCCAGGTGTGCAAAGCGGAGATTCATGGGAGTTCGGTGGAAATGTAGGCGGTGGTTCATGTAGGCGGGTCCTTGTTCGTGGAGGGTTTTGTAGGCATGTGTCAGAAGCTTGAATTTGCATCTCTTAAGGACAGTGAGTTAGTGAAGGTCCTTCAGGTGCTGGGTAATGTGGTCCTCTGGGGCAGGTTGAGGATCAGTCTGGCAGATGCTTTCTGGATCGTCTGGAGTCTCTGCATGAGTTCAGCAGTGGTGCCTGCATAAAGGGCATTGCCACAGTCCAGTTGGCTGGTGAGGAGGGCCTGCGTCAATGTTTTCCTGGTGCGAACGGGGAACCACTTGAAAGATCTATGATGCATGTAGAGCGTGTGGAAGCAGATGGTGAAGTTGGTCTTCGTCAAGGTGGGGTCTGCTGAGAGCGAGAGGACGAGCTGGGTATCGTCTGCATAGGAGATGATTTTGACAACGTGCGATCTGACAATGTCTGTGAGTCGGGTCATGTACATGTTGACGAGAGAAGGCCTGTGGGATGAGCCTTGGACTATGCCGCAGATGGTGTGCTTGGGTGTGATGGGAGGGAGGCGGTCTCCCTGGGTGCGTCCTGTGAGAAAGGATGCCGTCCATAGGAGGGCATCGTCTGGGATTCCAATCTGGCGTAGTCGATCGATGTATGTGGTGGGAGACTGTGTCGAAGGCCATGGAGAGGTCAAGCAGGATCAGGTCGGCTGATTCTCTTCTGTCGAGTAGGGTGTGCGGATGTTCTGTTGCGGCGATGAGGGCTGTGTCGGTGCTGTGGTTGGCTATGAAAGCTGATTGGGAGGAGTCCAGTAGGTTGTTCCTCTCCAGGTGTTCGGTGAGTTGAAGGTTGATGCCTTTCTTCAGGACTTTGGTGGGGAACGGGAGCAGAGAGATGGGCCAGTAGTTCTGGAGTTCGCTGGGGTCTGCCAAAGGTTTCTTGAGGAGGGGTTTCACCTCTGTGTGTTTCCAGGCATCGGGAAAGAGGGCTGTGGTTATGGAGGTGTTGAGGATGGTGTGTATGGATTGACCTGTGTTGTCAGAGGACGACTCCTTAAACTGAGGGTTTCCGCATCTGGGAGGCCTGAGTGTGCTCCCCAGCTGTGCGCATGCTGCTGATGTGCTGGGGCCAGGGTCGTGCTTTCAGCAACCTAGCTGCCTCAACAGGGTCTCCGCTGATGTCTTTAGCCTACATAGGGATCTTTCCAGTTAGCCACAGGGCTGCCAGGCTGCTGTGGGGCTGCGGTCTGGGGATACTTGTACAGGATTGGGTGCTATGGCAGATAGGTCGGGGCCTCAGCGGTGGTTAGGTTGCAGGAGCAGTGCGGGCAATCAACCAGGACTCCTGCAGCAACGTACGCCTGCTCACTTCACCAGCGGTGGACTTACAGGTCCTGGTGCAGGGCCATGGGCTGTGCGGCATGGTGAGGCCAGCTCCATCACTCAAGGTGGCACCACAAAGCTTTTAGGCCCTGGCTAGTCATTCTTGCCTAGGTCTCGCCGCACACTTAGGATGGATCCCTGAATCGAAGCTCTGCCACCGATTCATTCTCAGCGGGCTTCCAGGGAAATGCCACAGCCAGTAACTGGTGCTGTAAACATGCTGTTGCACTGGGGATGGAGCGAAGCAACATGAACACACATTTACTTCATTTCCCCTGCTGGCTACCATTTTAATTTATTTTTTAAACATTAGCATTTTAAAGGCACTTGTTCAATGCACTCACCCTTACCCATACCATAATGCGGCTTTCCACACTCCAAATTACAAACCTTATATACATATATGCAGCTAACTAAGCAGAAGAGGAACCAGATAAGAGAACAGGAAGTGAAGCAGGACAGTGAGGAAGAAAACGGGATTATACAACTGGACTTAAAGCTATGAAGCTCATCAGAAAACAGCCAGGTCTTTACTACCTTGTCTCTTTTTGCAGTTAGTAATCCAAGAGCGAGGATATACACCAAGCGTTCCAATGACCCTACTTGTGTGTACATACAGAATGCAGGGATGACCACACAGCTATGTTTCAAATTTCTGAAATGGAAAAACATATGGAACTCAGACTGGCAGGCCATCACCCCTCTAGTAGATTTGTCTTGTATATGCCCAAGGAGTAAAATTCCTAAAACAGTCAGGAAGAGACCTTGCCAAATTCAGTCATCAACTAACTTTGCTGATGGATGATTTCTGACATAAGTGGCAAAAATGACAAACAAGGGTCCAGATTGAAAAAGATCCTTAATTCACTACCGATATGGGGACATCTAACATCCCAAGTGCACCCCTTCTTATGGAGAGCTTGAATTATCAAAGAGAACAGTTAAGAGAAAAGGCTGGTGCATAAGACTACCGTCTCTGGAAACATTTCCATATTAAAAGTCTACATAAATTAGACTCCTTAATGACCCCCACGCCGAAATAATGGGGACTAAAAATCAAATTGTGTTTGTCAGTATGGACAAAGAAATCTCATCTATTGAGTTGAGGAGAGTCAACTTTCAGAATCAGGTAGATCCCAGGGAATGAAGCACAGAGTATATTTGCAAAGCTATGTAGTAACCTAGATGAAAGATTCCATAGAGAAAACCTGCCCAGGCTCATCCAAATGTTCGGCTTGGCACCTAATGTGCTCTAACAAGGAAAACGTATACTAAGTTAAGAAAGAACATGAAATGCAATGTGGGGACCTACAAGGGTGCTGACCCTTGAATGTGCCTCAACTGACAAAGGGAGTTCAATAGCAGGAGCATGAGGCGTCCGTAGAAGGACAGCAGGAACTACTTAATCTTTACTGCCATCTCCCAAGATTAACGCTTATGCTGCCGACCTACATGCTCTACTTCAAAACTTCTAGGGGAAAAAAATCAGACTATCTAGTGGCAGGTAGTGGAGAGAAGGAGGGCGTATTAGTAGAAGAACCAGGGCTGTTTCTGCAAAGGACTTCAGTAAAGCAAAGCAAATCCACCAAGGTGAGACCAGAGTAACAACTCATATTACTTGACCTTTAAGACACCTGGAAGGAATGGGAGAAACAAAGGCATATAGCAACCCTCACATGCCACCGATATTAAATGCATATTCACTACTCAAGTTTTTTGGGTTGGATTTTCTGCACAAAACAAGATGTGCATTCTTTGGATGCAAACAGATTCAACCAGATATAGCCAAGCCTCTGGGATCAGCCAGCCATGAATAGGTATGGTAATGTCAGAAATCACCATTTCCCTATCCTAGCAGATGGGTTGGCAATACACAGAGCACTTGTGCCCAACTGCAAATGTTAAGAACCATGTCTGCTACACTGGGACAACACATTTCTAGGTGCTGGTTAAGTAGCTATTTTCCACCTGTTGTCAGTGCAAACTAGCACAGCTTTCCATTGATGCACTAGAGTGAACACCTAGAGAATTTGCCTATTTTCAGAGAAGTACCTCTGAAACGAGGTCAGGAAGGCCTTAGAACGGGATCATTCCTTTTGAATTTGTAGAGACCAGAGTGCCAATCACCAACTTCTCATACTGGTTTCTGTTCTTAGGACATCCAGCAGACAATGCGGACGTGGCTAAGAATACCATGACTTGAGGCAGGAGTTGGGCAGACAGCTTTCTTGAAGACAATGCATTAGATTGTCAAATCGCCCCCACCCCTGGAGTAAGGGGCAGGGGGCATGGAATCTTTTTTAGTAAGTAAGGCAGAGAACAATAGAACATTTCTCTATGAAGCATAACATCCCCCAACATACAAAGAGAACTGACAAAAATGTAAATACTCTAGAGTTCCCCTTCCAAAAAATACTAAGCATTTGAAAAAATCAACACCAGGAAAGAGTAAAATAAATAGTGCTGGACCATGGTACTTTGCAAAAGTGGTATAGCGTGGCACTGTTAAAGCTTTCGTAATTTGTTTTAACCTCTCCTAAAGGTCACAAAACTCCGATAAGAGATGAACATTATTTTAAATTTTGCTCCACGAAAAATAAGCCCCATGAAGTGTTGTATATTTTGGATTTATTTCTTGTATTTGTTGTTGTTGTTAGAGGCTACAGGGAATGTCACTCCTCCCAAAGAGAATCCAGGTGCACACCTCTGGTGTTGCACAAAAGCAGAGGGGGGAAGAGAATTCAAGAGGATTGTGCACCCTTTTTCTCTTTTTCCAACAATATTCACAGACAATCTATATACATTTTTTAAGTCTAGACAACCCATTGACATATTTCCTGTTTTTATATGAGAACATGTTAACGTTCATGGTCAAATGCAAGAGAAACAATGTTAATTCCCTCTGAAAATGTTTCAGAGGAATTGTGGCCAATCACGTTCTGATATGTTTGCCTATGTTGGAAAATTCATCCAATGGGAATATTTTTTTGATTTTTAATTTTTTCAGATGTTCACAAACATTAACAGTAGTACAGAGAACTAGCATATTCACAATAGCAGTGTTTTTTGCTTTTAACTTACAAAACTGCTGAACCAAAAATCACCAACCTGAGAAAGAGCATCAAGTTGAGCTTGAGCTGCATACTTGGCTGATTTTGTCTCTAAATTTGTAAATGGAGATTTCCATGCTAAAACAAACATACATTTGCTTTGCAGCCACATCCATTCTAAGTTTAGCTTCTTTTGATGATCAATCTGCACCAAATGTGACAAGATAAGATGAGTAAAATTTTGTGCAGTCTTTAACCGAAGTTTAATGCTTGTTGGATAAGGGAAGCAAAGTTATCAACAGAAGGGATTCCTTGTGGGGTTTTGTGCCAACCTTTTGCAGAGATGTGCAAATTCTGCCTCCATAAAATTATATACAATATGCATATTTTTATATAGTATATATGCAGATGAGCAAAGTCTAATATGCTATTAATACTATCCTTGAGTGAGGGGAGGGGCTATTACTCATAAGAATCAAGTCTTCAGTAGGTCATACAGTCCTCACTATGAACAATGGTGATAAATAACATACTACTCTCAATGAGCCTAAAGATATGATTAGTTAAACTTGTATTACTGAAGAAAGAGCACAATCTCATTGCAAAAGCTCGGTGTGAAGCAGTTAAGATTAAGAATATAATTATTTTGAAGATCCAGATCCTTCTTATAGTCTATGGTGATAAAACAGGATTTGGCCTATGCGATTTAGCGATACATGTCTGAATCTATTACCAAACTTGCACCAAATAGGTTTTATTCGTTTTTATTGGCATGGTAAAAAAAAAAATCTGTTTAGAATCGCTCTACCCCTGCCCATGCAAGCAAGACTAAGTAGCCCAATTCGGAGGTGATTTTGCTGGTAGGAATCGGAGGTTATTTTTATCTAAAGAGTGGGAGGGAATAACCTTAGATTGGCTATTCAGTCAGTATTATTTACTTCTCATTTCACGCTCTGCCTTGTCATCCAAGCCAGGATGCGATGCAAGGATCAAACTCCTGTCTATGTGAGCAAATATTGCAACAGTGTTAAAACGGTTTATGAATAGTAGACAAATTATATTCAGTATTACATTTTAGCAGATTTTGGTGTGAACATTTAATTTCTCATAGCAAATATGGACTCTTTACCTATTGAGGTAAATGAAATAGTGATGGTAAGTGAACAAGAGGACACACTGTAAAAGTTTCCCTATTATGCCACGAAACATCAAACCCCAAACCTATTCACACATTTGCATCCTGGGGTGCATCGAACTGCAAGGGTGTTATCATGCCTCCATGGTAACGGTTTTTGATTTGCGCTGTGGCCTTCCAAGTGAAGTCTACAATCCCTGAATGCCAGAACCTTTGAGCATCAGAACCCGTGCCTGGCTTTCAGAGAAATTGTGCTCATCCATATCAAACCAACCTTCTCAACTAATTCCGGATTTGTAGCTGCCCCGGGAGATATATTTTAAGTTCTCTTAAGACCTGCAATCCTTGGACAGAGGAAGCACTTGAAACATATGATAGAGGAGCTTGGATTTTAAACTGAAAAGGCTAACAAGTCCAATGGCATTAGGACATCTCAAATTGTACCAAGTCATGGGTGTCTCTTTAATCCAAAAGTTTCTCTGGATTCTGGCAGTTTTGTCTAACCAACATGTGGCAAACTTAGACTGTGTTATGTTCTATAACCACATTGCAAAATCTTTATTTTAATATAATTCGCTTATTTATTACAAAGGTTTATTTTCTAAAGTTAACCAGAACACAAACAAACAAGTCCAATGGGAGGACAGCAATACACCAATCAACACACGAAGTACATCGAAGGGCCCCAGTGCAGGGACAAGCAACCAACGGGACTAGTAGTCAATCTTACAGATACGCCTTTGACAAAGGAGGAAATAGAAGTTCTCAACAAGGGCCTTGGATTTGTACCCACGACCCATCTGGACAAGTTCCAGATGAGGTGCGAACTAAGTGAGTTCTTTCGAAAGATACGCATGAAAGCATTCTTCATGGACAAAGAGGAACCTGACGAAGATCACGCGTACACACCACTTAGGTTGAGATCAAATTTCTTCCCCCCAGCATCACTTATGCCACCTGAAGTATTGGCCTTCGAGGAGAGTGTCACAAAGGAGATTGAGGAGCTCCCCATCAGAAAAGACACATATAACAATCTGAGTAGGATGGAGAGAGAAGCAGTGAAGAGTCTGAGTCTGAGGAATGACATCATAATAAAACCAGCTGACAAAGGCGGGGCAACGGTTATCCAGAGCATCACAGCATACCGTACGACATGTTTAAACCTCTTGGCAGACACCAAATTTTATCAACCTCTCTCTAGAGATCCCACCACACGACTTAAGAAAACCATAAGCTCAATAACCACTGAAGCAGTTAAAGAAGGATGAATTAACAAGAAAGAACACACTTTTCTGAATTGTGAGGACCCAAGAACACCTATTTTCTACACCATACCTAAGATACATAAGGACAAATTCCCTCCCCCGGGCAGACCTATTGTGTCTGGTATTAGGTCTCTTTTGGAACCCCTCTCAAAATACACCGACTGGTTTCTCCGACCACTAGTCACACGCATCAGATCTTATACACAAGATACCAAACATCTCCTTAACACTCTCCAAGATGTACCATACAACCCCGAGAAGAACATACTGGTGTGTTTAGATGTTGAAGCTCTTTACACAAGCATCCCTCAAGAGGAAAGCATTGAGGTGATTCAAACGATCTTGAACAAGGAGGACTGGACCTGGGAGGCTCCGGTGACTTGTATCGTCACCCTATTACGTCTGGCACTGAAAGAGAACTTCTTCAGATTTGATGACCAGCTATATCTACAAATCCACGGAACTTCCATGGGGAGTACATTCGCGCCGAGCATAGAATGTCTGTATATGGGACAGTTCGAAGACGAGTGTATATGGACCCCTAATCCATTCTCAAACAACATAAAAAAAATGGTGGTGGTACATTGATGACGTCCTTGTTGTATGGGAAGGAGACGTAACAACACTAGGACACTTCCATGCTTGGTTGAACAGTCAGAACGCACATTTGAAATTCACAATGACTCCTAATCAAGACCGTATATCCTTTCTTGATGTCACCATCAGTGCTAAAGACGATGGCATTGTTAGCTCTCTATATACCAAGCCTACAGACAAAAATAGCCTGTTACATTTCAACAGTGCCCCTCCACGTGCACTAAGAGAGAACCTACCAGTGGGGCAATTCCTACGTATACGGAGAAACTGTGCAGAGTTGACCGAATACAAGAATGAGGCGAAAATCCTGACTAAGAAACTGGAAGAAAGATCCTACCCTAAAAGAGTCATTGAGAAGGCACAAAAACGATCGCGCAATACCCCACGGGAAGTCCCACTTGAAACTCATCAAAAGGCGGAAGTAAACACCCTCATCTGTGTCACTACTTTTAATGCATCCTCTAATGAGTTTAAGAAAATCATAAACAAAAAATGGCCAATATTAACATCAAACAGGTTGGACTTTGAGAAACCCATGTTTTCCTTTAGAAGGAATAAAAGTTTGAGAGATACATTGATCCATACAGATTTACAAAAAACCAAAACGACACATCAGAGCACCCTTTGGAATCAGCCACAAGTTATGGGTCACTATCCTTGTGGATCCTGTGTGGCATGTGCATTTACGGAACACACTAAAGAAATTGATCTGGGTATGCACCACAAGTGGGAACAAAGGTCCCACACCAATTGCAATTCGGAGAAAGTTATTTATGTAATTAAATGCCCATGCCAGCTGATGTACATAGGGATGACAGGGAGAAAAATAAAAGTACGAATTAATGAGCATAGGAGTACGATCAGGAGATCCATATCGGCAACCAGACTCACTGCCCATTATCTAGAGAAGAAACACGCGGATAGCGACCTATGGTGGTCTGTAATTGAGAGAGTTAAAGGGGATGGCAACACATCAAAAATACTGTTGGAACGAGAACAAAGATGGGTTTACAGATTGAAAACCCACGTGACTGGCCTAAATGACCACATTCCCTGGAACCAATTAAACAGGAATAAGTAAATAATGTAATAACCCACTTCTGAGGGAAACACATGAGGATATTATTACAATAGGTTTATATGGACCACATGTTATCAATAATGTATACCCTCACATTACATCCAACTAGGTCCTTCTATTGTAAATAAAGCAAATAATTAAAAAAGAATCCATCCATATCATATACTGTGACCTTGTGATATGTATACTTCCTCATGGGAAAGGATCATGTCATCGCTATTGAAGGATCAGGACTCCTTCACTAACAACTACATTTTTATATAAAAAAAGCCCTTAGGAACTGAGATATATATGTATATATACAATTGGTTACCTTCCCTGCATCGTGACACCAATAGAAAAGTAAACAACTCCTAGATCGTCATTGAAGTTTCAGGAATCCTTCATTTATGACGACATTTGTAAAAAATACCCTTAGGAACTGTGAGATATATATATATATATATATATATATATATATATATATATATATATATATATATATATATATATATATATATATATATATATATATATATATATATATATATATATATATATATATATATAATTGGTTAGCCTCCATATATCGTGACACCAGTAGAGAAGTAAAACAACTCCTAGACAGTAACTTTACTACTCGGGAACTACCCATATTGCAAGAAAACTTCATCTCCCAGGATCCCCTAAGCGGGACATGCGCACAACGCACTTCCGCAAAGGGGCGTGGACTCGGAACTCCGGAAGTTGACGGGATCGTCCCTCGAGGTTCGAGTGGAAGCTTAAAACCATGGCCATGAGAACGTGAGTGAGTCCAAATCGTGGGAACCCATACCGAATAGGTGTATATACGGGGCAGGACCCTTGGTGGCGTGAGTAATCTGGATGAGTGACCTGAGTGGATGAAACAACCAATTGAGACACAGAGTGTTTGTTAGCAAGCGTGTACCCATTTTATTTAAGTTTATTTTATTTTTTTATTTTCTTCTTTTTCATATGTCGATAACCTGGTATGGTACTGGATCTCCTGATTGGTCTGATCAAATATCTCGATCGCTGGGTCGGGAATGTACCGATTTGCACAATTGTCACATTACCAATCCACAGTGTGTGACTACAGGGCTACCCCACGTATAGAGGTCCCACATGATGTTTATCCTCTCCTAAATTGGGGTAAGCTGTACGGTACGACATATGTGAGAATGGTAATACGCATTTATTATAGTGGAATGGAATAGGAGTGGATTTGTTTTAAACTCATGCGGATATATTAGAAGACTGACTGTGAAGACAGATGGCCTATAATCACACGCAAATGAATGTGTGGAAATGGGAAGCGGATATATACCGCTACCTGAGCAGTTACACGTCACAATAGTGTGTATGAATAGAATGCGGAAAATTACCGCCACCAAATATACACACGCTATAAGTGTTGAGCGTCACTTACACGAGTGGTTATGCTACAATCACGCGCACATTCTATTTTTAGATTTCACGCATGATGTGGAAGAATACAGAGACAATCACATTATTCATGTTGAAAAGGTGATTTGTAAAATGGAATTGACGCGCTGTATTTGTTGTTTGTCTTTTTTGTTCGTTTTTCACAGATGGAGTGAATTTATTAACAGAACGACAGCTTTATAATAAGGAGCAGCTACCTGCCCTTACACTGCACATTAGTATAGGGAAGTCCCCTTTCTATTCTAACAGGGGGTATACGCCCTGAAGAATGTTCGCGCACCCTTTATGGGGCTATTAGGACAGAAACATGTTGGCAATAGGGTCCTAGGACCATAATATCCCTGGATACCCACTTATGTTGTTTTTATTATCAGTGCCAAACCCAAGAATAAAGGGAAACTGGGGTTTGACACCGATTTTTAATCTTTAAAACACCCTGGCCAAATAACATCTCATCAAGTGCTCCCTGAAATACTGGTTGAGCCCACCCTGACTTTTAGGCGTCGGGGTGTCCCGATGATGAAGCATGACACCACTAGGGTGTGTGAGAGAAAATAAAAACAAAAGGACTTGCTTCCTTCCCCACACTTAGGTGGTGTCTTACACTTCAGATAGGGCATACCACCGTTTGAACTAGGAGAAAACTGTTATTACTGGTTGGACCATCGCGGGAGTACTTATAGTGATTTAGTGTTACCCACGGGAGGGCGTACTCCCTCACTGAAGTCCTCTCTGCCCCTTGCCTGACTAGGGAACCTCGCTACTATAGGTTTGTGTATTATATTATAACCAGAAGAGTTTCCAGTTCTTGCAATTCAATATTTATTTAAAGATTTAGATCTCCAATGAGGTCCACATAAACTATACACAGTTATTACATAATGAATATAATAAAATATAAGCTCAATTCATTTCTCAGACCATTGAAAGATAAAAAAACCCTTAATAGTTAGTTTTAGATTTTCCTTACATAACATAAATGGATATTATCAATTTCCCCAATGGGCGAGATGCAAAATAAGGTTAGCGGCATAAAGACAAATAAGCAGCTATAATACCCTAGATATAACCTCTACCAAAACAAATGGAAAAAGTCTAGATCCGTTCTAAAAAAATAATATATTCTAATGTTGTGCAAAAATACTTTAAAATGGAAGCAACTACATGTGCAAATTTTGAAATAGTATACAGCTATGTATAATAACAGCTTCTTTAGAAAATCAGGTTTTAAATATCAGCAAGAGAGTGAGAGAACAATAAATCCCCAATGTGCAAAGAACAGTTGAATAGCAGCCATGACATTTGCAGGTTTTAAATAGCAGCAAGAGAATGGGAATACCATAAATCCCAAATCTGCAAAAAACAGATGGATAGCAGCCGTAACATGTGCAAAATACAATCTAAAAATAAATGAGTACTAAGACTTTTTAGACCTTAAAGACACCAGGGCCTTATGATTAACAACATAATTAGAGGAAGACCTGTGTATCTAAAAGGAAAACCTATTAAAAGGATAAAATACAGGTTAAAGTATATTCATAAACTCCTTAAAAAAGTTACATTATTTTACACAAGCTGCTTCATTCTTCGAAAAAAAGAGAAACTCACGGGCTGATGTTAAATTTCTGATACAGTTTTGTAAAAACATCAGGTGAAGCCAACGACGACAACTCAGAACCAATGCTGGGCAAAACAAACCAAACATGATCTAGGTTCTGAATGCCCGAATCACAAGTTACACATTTATCATGCAGTGATACCAATTTGCTGTTAGGTCATTTAGAGGTAAAAGGTTCATGCGACATAGGGTAAGCCATCGTCGAATGCTATGTTCTAGATTCCAAGACAGGTATTTCTGAGGAATTCTTGGTGTATTCGACCTGGCTATTATCTTTAGCCTTTCTTTTAATTGCAAAATTTAATGTTTGTATCATAACTAATATTACAACTTGTAGTTTTTAAAAATAATTTAAATTTTAGAGGCAGGAGGGTAATCACTGACTCTTCCTGTGCACCAAAAACTTGTAAGTGCCAGAGAGAAGAAGCAACAAAAATACAATTTACCTAGAATACCTCCAAACATTTGACACATGAAACCTCAATGTGCGTAACTCACTATTTTTTAAATGATATCCCCAATAGAGAATTCTGGCTAAACCTTAAATAAAGGAGCTTGTCAAGCCAAATTCCAATCTCATAGCTGCTATTGGGACTAGAGTGTTAAAATTACATCATTTACGTAAGATCTGGCCTTCAGTCTTATCTAAAAAATAAAAAACTCCAGTCCTTCACTGGAATTGATTCAATAGCATAGAGCAAAATCGGACACATGTTTGCTTTAAAGACAGTAAGCAGATGTAAAAACAAAAAAAAATCTACAATCCATTGCGCTATAAAAAATACGCAGGCCATTTGCATGAGATGCCACTTTACAAGAACTGAGTTCGATATGGGGTTTATTCTTCATATTGCCCGCTGTTACTTTCCCTAAATAGAGGAAAGAATCGACCACCTCCAGCTTTTCAGGACCAATTTAAAACTTACATTTCATAAATTTCTGCTTCTGTTGCATTTCATAATTAAAACTTTACTTTTAGAAACACTGATCTTCAAGAAGTGTGCCATTGTATATTTCTGTAATGACATCGGCTTTTTTTTCAGCCCATTAGGGGTTAGATCCATCACTGCTACGTCATCTCAACACAGGAGCCATGCAAAAGAATGGCTGTCTATCTTCGGAACATCTCCCTCTAAATGAGAAAAGCATTCAGGAAGATCTGCTATATACAAGGAAAAAAGCAGCAGAGCTAATAGACAGCCTTGTTTCAGACCATTTTCTGTAGATATCACAGATAAGCCTTGATTTCCTATCATTAATACCTGGCACCATGTTTGAGACTGTAGGGCAATAATTAAAGATAACAAAGGAGAAGGCACTCCCATTTTATATAATTTTCTCCACAAGAGTGGCCGGGTCTACCTTATCAAAGGCAGTTGAAAAGTCTATAAAGGCCATTTATACATTTGACCTACGAAAAATCGTGCATTTCTCCTCAATTAACTTCAACATGGAGATGCTATCCACCATCTAGTGATTTTTCCTAAAGTCTGCTTGTTCTTTAGGGAGGACCTTCTTCACCACCACCGATTCAGTGAGGTGATCAAGAATACTACAAGCAAATATTTTTCCCAACGCATCTAATAGAGCTATACGGATGATGTCTAAGGCCCTTTTTGTACAGAGGGATTAGAATACTTCCAGACCAAGATGGAGGCGTCTTCCCCTGCGAGTAGCAGAAATCAATCAGTGGAGTGCGATACGTAGCCCACAACATAGGTTCCTTTTTAATTACTGTCATGGAAATTTCATCAGGACCCATTGCTCCGGAGGCTCTAATTTTTTTTAACAAATCCTACCACGTCACTCGAGGGTGCATAGCTGGATTCAGGAATATTAAACGAATAGGGTACGGTAGAGGCAAGCCAAAAGGATTAGGATGCGCAGAGTAAAGTTCTACCAGATGAGATTTCCATTACTCTACATTAATAGGAATGGGTAGTGATTTTACTCTTATGCCACAGTAATCAGTGAATATTTCCCAATACCTTAGAGTTATTTTTTTAGGCCGCCTTTCAACTGTACCCAATCGCGATCTTCCTTTATTTTCCTTAAGTAACATTTTTTTCTTGTTCTTTTCTCCTTTAGAAGATTTATTAATTTACTACGTTTGAGAGAAAAATTCAGGAACTGAGTCCTCTCCAATTTATTTATATCCCTATTTAAAGAGTATTGGGTAAGAATGAGTCTCCGTTTAGCTGGAACGTAGGAGGATTTACATGTTGTAGCCAAAGAACTTCTATTGCGACAAAAGGCTTCAAATAAAGTGAATTGAGGAGATTAACTCTCGGACATTCTTAAATGCTGCTGATCTTCTATCAGATCTGTTAAATTCTCCTTTTATTTAGAGGTAGCTAGGATACTCCAATGGATCCTGCCATTTGTTGGATTAGAGCCTACTGTGCTATCTTTAAAATTCCAGGGACCTACCTTAGGACAAGTAGACTCAACTATAGAACAGATCAACACATGATCGCTAAAATCTTTTTCCAAAACATCCATACTTATGAGCTTACCAAAGAAATCCGCAGAAACAATTAGATAATCTATAATAGTTCTCCCAGTAGGCGCCTTATGTGTATACTTTGCTGGTATATCGTTTTTAGCCTCACATTGGCAATTCTAAAATTCAAACTTCACAGACCTTCAAGTAATATCGCTCCTCTTTTATCAGTCCGGCTATTGTTCGGGAACTGTGCAGGGGGACTGTATAAGGGTTCGTATTTTGGGGAGTTAGCAAATAGCCTTATGCTATGGGAAGAAACTTAAGAATTCAAATCTCCAACCAACGTTAAAAACCTGCAATCTTCACTTTCCAAAGTAGTAGGACTAAAAACAAATGGATCTTTTAATAAATAAGAGCAAGATGCATCATGAGGTAAATATGCATTTACAATCAGCAGAGTATCTGGATGATCTTGATCACCCTTAAAATATAGCTTAATCGCTTGAATTAAGTTAGAGGCATGAAAGAATACTTTATGAGACCATCTAAGACTTGTACTTAGTAATATAGCAATACCTCCTTTGGCATGTCCTCTATTCACAGCGAGCGCAGGACGGCTCAGCACTATATAGTCCTCAACTGACTAGTTCTTTGAGATCCAAGTCTCTTGTAGACATATTAAGTCAGCACTCTGCTCTTTCAAAAATAAGATTTTATTTTACTGGTGCTTAAGCCAGCTGTGTTCCAAGAAATCAATTTGAGACTCTTGTTAGGAAGAGTTCCCATATTTTAAGCCGGAGGATCTATTTGTATTTAGGGCCCCTGCTACCCAACTCCACTTCTTCACATCTTCCTCATCTGGAGATGGAGCATAGTGATTCTTTTTTTCTGTGAGAAGTGAAACTCTCCTTCCCTCTTTACCAATGGAAACCTGTGATATATTCTCTCTCTCCAGGTGGGGCGGATCCCTTATGGGGATATCTGGAACGGTATTAAACTGCTGATTATGAATCGCTTTTTTTAACGCTGGTTCCTCTTCGGGTACCAGAACATCAATGCAACAGCATCGTAATTTATCACTGTTTGACATTATCAGATGAGAAGTAACTTTAGATGCAAACGTTACTCTTGCTCCCCTAGGATTATTATACATTTGCACCTGAACCAGGGTAAGGTCATTACTCTGAATCATTTGAAGGTCAGGAATTTCGGCAAAGCAACTCAATAAAAACAACCTGTTCATATACGGTTCATGATCAAAAATGAAAGAAAAATCTAAAATATAAGGTACAGAAAATTAGTAATGAACTTTATAAGTTACCTCAGGAACAATTTTAATATAATTATAAAAAACAGTAACTAAGGAGGAAGCAAATAACGTAGCATTGGGTTTCAGGTTGCTCTGTACTATAGAAGAAACACTTGGATCTAATACATGAGAGGGCTGAAGTGGGGCACAAGGATGCAATAAAGGTGAACGAGGTCCCAATAAATGAATTTCTGCTTGGCCGTCCTCCTTCTTTGTAGTATTCTGATCAGAGTTCAATGATAAATTTAAAATTAAATTAGGGTCGAAGCGTAGCAGTTTTGCCATCTTTTCATTTATCCTTCGACGATTTCCCCTTTTTTCCTTCTTGCCAACAATGTTATTTTTGTTCTTAATATTTTTTTTTTTTTGGAAGTGGAGCAACCAGCTTTTAATTCCCCCACTATGGGATGCTCTGGATTTTTATTTCACCATTTTCTTAGGAAAAAAGGAAAGACTTTTCGTATTGAATTTGATATTTCCACCTTTGGTTGCAGACAGAGCGAAGAAGCAGTTACTGGAACGGAGTCCTCAGATTTGAAAAGCTACTGTAGGGAAGCAAGCTGCAATTCGTTGACCATATCTACATCTTCTTTATCTTTCAATTTATTTTTATTTTCTCTACTAAGAGAGGGCTTTCCAGCTTGAGCACCAAAGTCTCATCATTTACCGTAAGGGAGAGAGCAAGTTTGAGTGGGTTTGATTTGATTGGAATTATCCTCCAATGATAGGGGAGAAGGGGTCCCCTTAACGGGATTGAGCTCACAAGAAGGAAGTAAGTCTGCTTGACCATGCGAGGGTCTTCGTTCAGAGACTATGAACTTTGTCAAAGCCAAAAGTGAATCTAATATATAATCAGAATTATAAGATGGAAGACAAAACTCTGTAAAGACAGAGAAAGGATTCAGACATCAACATTTTTGACTCTAAATTATTGATTAAAGGATGAAGGCTTGAAGACAAATCAGGAGTAGCAGACCCTCTTGAATTTAAAGTACTAGTTCCACTGGGTGTGCTACTAAACAATTGCATCTTAATAGGGATATCCCAAGAGAAATCCCGTGAATTTGAGGAAGGTGAGCTGTCACGATTAAGAATCCTGGACGACTTCGAAATAGGTGCCTGGGAGAACTTTGAAGTCAGATTTATATTAATATTAAGGTCTGGGAGCATAAAGTCTTCCAGCATAGGGTCTTCCACTTTTGTGTCTGGACGAAGTCCACCTTCAGGCTGGGTTATCTCCGTTAACAGGGGAGTGGATGGTGAGATTTGCCAGCAAAGAGTCTTCTGCCCTAGATTTAGGGCAAGACACATCCTTAAAGTGGGACTCTCCAATTTTAGGAGAAAGGATAGTCGGTTTTACTGGAGATGATTTTCCAGGATCCACTTTAACCTCTCCAGGAGCTTTAGATCTAGGTTCCAGCATCCTTGTGTTTGAGCTTATCTCATTTTGAGGGAAGGAGGTGGAGATAGCGTTAAAACCTTTCAAAGTGCTTATTTGTACCAAGTTATTCCTTAGAGGATTAGCTTTCGTTTTTTTGCACGCTCTTACATATATCAATCTTTCAGAGCGCAATTTCTTTGCAGTCATTTCTTAGTCAAACCTGGATGGCAGCCGCACTTGCGCAGGCGCTTGCGTAACTCTCAGGGAGAATGGAGGACAACAGGTAAGATGTACAATGATGCAGTGGTGGTCTGAATAGGTCTGGAAACATGGGGGCGATATACAGAGTGTTGCACCCACTGGCTCACCGTACCTCCACCATTTCCCTCTCGACCTTGCTTCTACAGCTTCTTTTCAGCCCCTCAGCACCCCTCTGTGCTTGTACTTTACGCGGGTAGGCAGAAGCTGTAGACAGAAGTTATAAAAAACGAGCCTCGATCTCTCCAGGATGGGGTAGCAGGCAGGCAAGCGGGGACAACACTTAACACCTGCAGGCCCAAAAAAAAGCTACAATGTTAATCCACCTCCACGAACACTCTCAAAGGTTCGTAACATGTAGGGGTCGAATCAGTGGTCTCTCCGTCAGTCTCTGGGACGTAGGAGCCCCCCGGGGGGGGGGAGGGGTGGGGTGCGGGGGAGGGGTGTCTCACTTACTGGCACGTTCCGCCGCGCGCTCTCCATCCACTCAAGTCCCAAATCACATCTCTCACGAGCACTGCCCTGCTCGCTCTGCACTTGCACTACAGAACAGAGCTCCAAACAGCAACAGTGCTCAATGTTCTTTGTTTTGTTTTGTTCTTTGTTGGTGCTAGGGCTCACGAGCACAGTCCTGCTCACTCAAGTAGCACAAGCAAACAAAGCCCCAGACCCCAAACTACGTCGGAGCTCAGCACTCTCCGCCAACACAAGGGCTCTTGTTTCCGGTCACCACAGCGGCGGACACCCAGGAGGCTCCGAAAGGCCAAAAGTCTGCGAGTGGCGGTGGCACACCTCGCCAGGCACTAAGGCGGACAGCACCGGCAGCACCAGCGCCCAACGCCATACTCAAAGGAGTTGTGGAGAAATTGCGACTGCAGTCACAGTGAGGGGAAGTCCACAATGCCTCTAGCCACCTTTCCCAACGAAGCGACGGCCGCACCGCCGCAGTCCTGCTCGCTCCTCGCCGAAAGCACTGCTCCCTTTCCACTAGGAGAACCCGGTCTGGATTTCACCAGTAACTCTGTAATCCGTAACAAAGGGTCATTTTCTAAGGTTAACCAGAGGAGTTTACAGTTCTTGCATTATCCTTTATCATCAGCGCTCCAGTGCACCAATGCAGGCCCTCACTTCTTGGATGCCTTCCATGACCCATGGGTCAAGCATAATACCACTAAATTACAGATGGAAGCTTTATCCAACCTACAAAATGATGACTCAATAATAATTAAACAGGCAGACAAAGGTGGCTCTATAGTCATACTTAATAAATCTGATTACATCAAGGAGGTCATGAGACAACTAGATGATGCTGTCTGCTATCGCAAAATAAACAAGGACCCCACATTTGAGTTACAAAATATTCTTTTCCCACTACTTGACGCAGTATTACAACATGGCTTCCTTTCCAAAAAAACACGACTTCATGCAAAACAAAAATCCTAGGATCCCTTTGTTCTATGTACTTCCCAAAGTACACAAAAACGTGACTACACCCCCGGGAAGACCCATCATTTCGGGGTGTGATTCCATGATGGAACCCATCTCTAAATTCGTGGACTATTTTTTTAAACCATTCATTTTTGAAATACCATCGTTTCTAGGCGATACCACTGACTTCATCAATAAGTTGACACGTATAAAATTTGAGCCTGAGAACCACTACCTAGTCACACTAGATGTGGTCTCATTGTGTACGCAAATCCCACAGGATGAAGGACTTTCAGTGATCAGTTCATTTCTGGACAGTCGATCCAGCCCCAAAGTTCCCACGAAATTCATTATGGAATTGGCCAGCTTCGCATTAAAGAAAAACTACTTCTACTTTAATGGTGACTTCTATTATCAAGTCAAAGGAGTAGCGATGGGGTGTCCTTTTGCGCCGGAATTAGCCATATTGTTTATGGCAAAATTTGAAGAGAAATTAGTCTATAATAATAATCCTTTTTCCCAATTTATTGGAAATTGGACCCGTTATATTTTCATGACATGGACCAATACAGAAGAAACCCTCAAAATATTCCATTGTTGGCTCAACAATCGCACTGAGGACATTAAATTCAGTCTGAACTATTCCAAAGTAAAAATCCCATTCCTTGATGTGGAAGTATATCCATCTGAAAACGGTCTAGTTACGACTCTTTTCAAGAAACCAACAGACCGCAATAAAATGTTACACTTTACCAGCAATCACCCAAGGAATTTGCGAGAAAATCTGCCTTTTGGCCAGTTTTTACGTGTGAGACGGAATTGTCAATTTAAAGACGAATATATACTCCACGCAACTAGACTGCTAAATAATTTAATCACAAGAGGTTACCCTAAGAAACTCCTCAAAAGGGCAATCAAAAGAGCTTGGTGGACCCCAAGAGAGGAACTTCTCCAAAAAACCGAAAAGTCTCCACTAGAAAGGATTGTCTGCGTCTCTACCTTTTGCTCTAACTCTAACAACCTCAAGAAGGTAATTAACCAAAATTGGCACCTGATAAAAAATCTGGATGTCTCACTCAAGCAAAATCCACTTTTTGCCTTAAAAAAGGATCGAAATATAGCCAATCACATTGTGCGAGCATCTATGCCCAAAGAAAAACAAAACACTCTACGCGACTATGTCGGTCTCCCTCCAGTACAGGGACATCACAAATGTGGGACTTGTATTTGGTGTGACTCTACAGAGGAAGGCAATCAATTTGAACACAATTCGATTTTCTGGAAACACGACTCCTTTACTAATTGCAAAAGTAAATTTGTGATCTACGGCATTCGCTGTCCTTGCAACCTATTATATATAGGAAAAACAAGCCAAGAGATTCGCACAAGGATATCTCAACATTAATCTCGGATCAACAGAAATGTGGAAACAGCTCCATTAGTCATTCACTGGAAAGCTAAAAATCATCAAATAAATGACCTAAAATGGACAGTCATATCCAAAATAGAACGGGATTCAAGGGGCGGCGATCTAGAATTGAAACTGTCTCGAAGGGAGGCCTTCATGATATTAAAGTGTAACATATCTTCCAACGGGTTGAATGAGGTCTCTGAGTTATACAGATTGAGCTAATATTACATCACTTGAAACCACGCTCAATATGCAATAAGCTTTCTCGCCCCCTGTGTATAGTCTCCTTTATATCTCGATGATCTCTACATTTGACATTGCCCATCAAAATGGCACTACACTTTTGTTATCTGCAAAGATCTTTCTGTCAACCCACTGAATAACGCTGAAAAGTCTGCACAATGAGCCGATTCTATATTCTAAATTCCAGTACCCTTTCGCACACTTCTATAAAAAAAAATTCTTTAAAATAACTCTGGTGGATATTAACCTCCTTACATTCTCTGTACAGTGGCCGCAAGTTTAAGTGTTTTCAACTATCGTACTTCAGACATCTTGGATTGGGCTAGCTCCCACATTCTATTAGTCCTTCAACTATGTTCATTAGAAGATACAAAAACACAGCGATCACAGGCCTTCCACGTGATTGGCACTGGCGTTCTCTATCGATTAAAGAAACTAAATGGAGATCCTTCCAGGTAAACTTTCCTCAGCAGCTGGCTGCGAACTATATTTCTTCCCTAATAATTTTCCTTAATATCTCACTCACGACCCATATATCTTGTTAACAACTCTTTATAGAACTTCTAGTCGACATGTTTTAATATAAACGCCTCAGCCTAGAAAATCCGTCGTAGACTCCATCTACTGCTTTGCAACTCAAAACTGCTCCCGACACTATTTTTCAGACTCAACTTCAAATCGTGACTAAGCAAACCGGCTCCCAACGCGAGTGAAATACTACGTCCTTCCTTTCCGGTTCAACTCATTTCACTACCGTAAAGCAGCGTTATACGCCTCTTTGAGCCATTCCAGGTATTTAAATTGGAACAAGACTAGGAACTAGTGCTCTATGGGGATAATTCCATCCACATTGAATCTACTTCATTTTTTCTACAGACCACGAGTGAATTTCTCAAGACTGTGGATACTCGACATGTGAAAATTTTGTCCTCGTATACCAAGATAGCAGCGACACGCCACAATTTATGTAAGTGCATGTTGAATGAGCAGATATTCCTAACACCTTTATTTGTCTTCATCATCAGAATTAGTCTCTGACCCCCATAGTTTAGTGCCTCTTTATCTTTTTTCAGAGTCTTTTTTGGACCCAACCGATTGATTTTCTCTTCATTCATCAGAGGTAACTAAGGATACACTGAGTTCTTGTAGTGTGCATTGAGAATAATTCGTACTCCCCTGTGGTACTCAATAAGGTTTTCATTTTATTCACAGGTCCGGATGAGACCCTCCAAATTAAGGGTTCTCGAAACGCGTAGACCTTGATATGTGAACACAAGAATTTCAAAATGGTTTAAAATCAAACAATATTGAAAGTTATTATTTCATTTATACTATCTGTGGTCTGATAAAATATAGTATTAAGTGTTCATGTTTTTTCACAAGTTTGATAGAGCTGTGTGAATGCTTCATCGGTACCAGTATGTTTGGAACAAAGAAGAGTGTTTTGTTGAGAACGGTTGAAATGTATGCTTGAAAGGTGCTCATCTCACGTATGATGTTTTATTCATGTGATTTGTAATTTTTTTGTTATAATGTTTTTCATGGAAGGACGATAAAGTTTCCTTGATGAACTTAGATTGATTAAATCGAAAAAAGAAACTATCTCACGCATTTTGTTTTCCTTCAAAATGTGTCCTCATAAGGTGTTCTGAGGTTGAAATAGTAGCAGTATTAGCAATTTTGTTGTTCACTCTATTACGGGCTCAGCTTTACTGCTTTTGGCCTACCTCCAGCTTTGGTGTGTGCTTCCATGACCCAGATCATGTGGTAACAGGGATGCCAGTCCCGCATAAGAATTACATGCCCTTCCCATGGTTCTGCAGCCCACACCGCAAACACCCAATCATCTATTAGCTTATTCAGCTTTGTGGTCGCTTTCTAATAACAGGGCTGCATCAGCTTAAGCAGCACAAAACTTGTACCAATGCAGCCAATAAAATGACAAGGACAGTGCATAACAATCACTGTACACTAGCTATGTGTCCTGTAGGCACTCCAAGCGCTGCCCTAGAGAAAGACAGCATGAAGGTCAGAGTGTAGAGTAGCTGACCCTAGCAGATGAGCAAGACAGGCAGCATCTTACATAAGATTAAAGCTCCATCCTTCAGTTCCTGTAAAACCCATAATTCTGCACGTGCACTAGTACCCTGGCAGCTGGCTTCAAGGCCACTGCAATGCCAGTCGCATCAGGTCAGGCCTGCCACAAGTTGGCCAACTGTAGTACTACTGAGCAAAGAAAGGTGGGGGCAGGGTGCAGTCACGTTGCCAGAGTTAACATGCGAGGGGCTGCACTTTTAAAGACTCACTGGGGTGCAAAAAAAGAACAGGTGCTTTATCATTCATAATGCCAATGCAATGGCTACCACTGTGAAAGCAATGGGAAAATGGGAGGAATCTATGCTCAGGATTAGGACGGTCAATGCATAGGAGGGTGGGGTGGCCTGTTGTACAGTTGAGAGTATTGGCCAAGAGTATATTTCACAGAAGTAGTAAGATTTCAAGACTGGGATCTCCTCACTTCGTCTCTGCCTACATTTTTCTCACACAAAGCACCTGGGACTTTGGTCACTTGCATGACACATTCCGCTTCAGAACGAGCCAAATGTTCTTTGAGTCAGACTGCCTGACGGATGGACAGGTGTTTTCTTTTCGTAAACCATTTAGGGCCTAAATCTATTCTAGATTTCTGTCAATGGAGTAAATGGACCTTCAATTTGACAACAAACAAAAGCCACGGTTTTGATTAGAAGTCCAACTTTCTGCATTTTCCGTAGTTTATGGCCATATGTAGAAACATGTTAGTTGTTATGTGAAATCAAGCGTGTAATACTTAGCGGGCAACAGTTAACCTTTCAGTCATAATCAAAAAGTGTTGCCAATACAATCAAAGGAAGTTGTTTAGTTAAACCAGTAAAACGCAAAACACTCCAATAAAAACAAAGAAAATCCCCAGACGTCTTACAATTTAACAGAAGGGAGTTACCATGGGGTACTGAACCTAAGAAAAAAAGTGTACAGTGAGCTCATGCGCGGGTCTATGAATGAGACTCAAACACACCATGTGACGTCACAAGGTAAAAACAACTTCGCTCCTATGAATCAGGGGCACAGTGCTTCAGTGGGAACACTTCACACAATGTGGCCTTTAGCTTATAAGTGGTACGGTATTTAACAAGTAAATGCATTGGGACATAACTATGCTTAAATTCGTTTCACTATTTTGCTGCTTGCAAAATGAAGGCGCCGAGGAGACCATTTTGGCCCAGAGTTAAAGCTGACATTTTCTTACATGCAAAAAGAACAGATGATGGATGGAATGGTGAACAAATCAAACATTCCCCCCCAGTCACAGATCTAAGCTAAATGTATCTTTTTTTGCACACAACGCCATTCCAGTTTAGACCCAGCCATATGCCGATCAGTCTTGACCCTGGTCACCATGGGAACAGTCCAGCCCGAACTGTCAGGCCGGGTCCTCCCTGGACCAAAAACAAGCATCCAGGGACCGGTTTCAGGGTATGTCACCCTTCTTCAGCCAGGCTAGTTTGAATCTGGTGGCGTAGTGAGCACGGGACCCACGTCTGGGCATACACTTCCCACTTCGGGCTATAAATGCTTGTTTCCAGTCCAGAGAGGACCTGGATTGTCAGTTTAGACTGGACTGTTCCCATACGGAGCAGGGTCAAGACTGATTTGCAGATGGCTGTGTCCAAACTGGGGTGGTGTAGTGAGCAAAAGAACAATGGATTTAACCAAGATCTCTTGACTGGGGTAAATTATGGATTAATTCAGCATTCCGTTCATTTGTTGCTGCCACATTCTCCACCTACGTGGGATGGCAATGACCAAACATGGGACCCTTGCTCGCTATGCCACTGGATTAGACCTAACCTGGCTGATGAGGGGTGATAACCTGAAACCGGTCCCAGGATGCTTGTTTGTGGTCCAGATAGGACCTGGCTTGGCAATTTGGGCTGGACTGTTCCCATGAGGAGCAGGGTCACGAATGATTTGCATACGGCTGAGTCTAAACTGGCCTGGTGTAGTGAGCAAAAGAACGATGGATTTAACCCAGATCTCTTGACTGGGGGTGAATGATTGATTTATTCACCATTCCGCCCATCATTTGCTGCCGCAGCATATTTTTTGACATGGGCACCACTAAGAAGTCCTGTTTGCACTTGGTAAAAGAAGAAAATCAATTTAGGATTAATTATTAAATGCATTTGGCCTTATGAGTCAGCTATTTATATCAGAAAACAATTTAGCTAAACAATCGTGGTCGAGTCATAAGAATACAGTTACTGGAAATATTTTCAATATTGTGCTTTCAGTGATCAATTTGGTGCACGGTTGGATTCATCCTTGGTTTGATTTGTAATATACTTAATAATAATAATAATGAGGCGTGAAAAGAAAGCCCAAGACTAGAAAAGTAATGTTGCAGTTACTTGAGAGGTCTACTACCCTAGCATTATGAAGGGAGTCTGGTGAAACTCAACTCACTGTGATCTCAAACCTTTGCCTCAGGGCAAGGTGAGTAATGAGACTACAGTAGACTAAAATTTGGGATGCTCGGTGGGTAACCCGGCAAAACTTGAAATACTCTTGAGCACCAGCGTTCCTAATCTAAAAATTCCACCATTACTCAATTCAGTGTAAAATTACCATTCAACTTTGTCACGCAGACACACTTGTTCAGCGAGGGCCTACGTTTTAAAAAAGAGAAATGTCAAGGTATTCTTAATTCAGACTCGTGGCATCGTTCAAATGACCCAAACAAACTCATGCCATGGTTTGCAAAAGGAAAGACTGGCACTAGTAAAGTTCTGTTTTAGTGGCACTGGGTAAAACGGTATTTCCACCCAAATTCACTTGAGTGGTGAGGATACTGTTAGCAGCGTGCATGGTTTGTCTACCACATTTGTGTATCTCCATCTAAATTTCCTTGAGTGGCAAGCAAGGGTACAGCTAGCAGTGTAAGCTGTCCCTTCTCTGCCACATTGGTTTATAGTGGGCCCTTGGAAGTTTACCCAAAGCCAAGAAGAGGTGAATCTCGACAGCTTCCAATTCTCATTCCATAATTCTTTAAACAGCGCAGCCGCTAGCCAAGATTGGTCTTTTTTGAAGACCTCTTAAGGCCGATTGCTACTGCAGTTTGTCTGCACCCATTCCTTAAAATAGAAAGCACTGGACTAGAAATCCTTTACCTGTTTATAGGTCAAGGGATTAGGTCACTCAATGCTGGTTTCTGACACCACCAAAGCAAACTTGAGGTATTTCAAGAGGCGCTAACCAAATTGCCAGGGTTAAATTACCTTCTGCAGTGTACATCTGTTAGACAGTCTGCACTGTAGAAAAGGAAGGAATCTGATCTGGGCCGTCTCCCTTCCACAACTGGGATTTCAGTGGGGGGCGGTTAGACGGAAAAGACTGGGGAAGCTGCAGAAATTCTCCGGTCTACTTCAGGAGTCTGAAGCTGCACCCTGTTTAGAAGTGCATACTATATTCGACCACCTTTTATCACCTACCTTTACTTTGTTATGTAGCCGAGGCCCATTCAAATCCCTCTCCTCTGCCCCCCCCAAAAAAAACCTCGTGCTTCTTCCGACGTTTTCTTAGAGGGGTAGGTTATCGCAGGAGGCATCGACAGTCTGCATCCAAAAAAAGGCCTTCAAGAAGGTTAGCAAAAACTCATGGCGAGGGCGTGCCTCAGAGGATTAACTGACTGTGGTACCTGGCGCGCAGCCTTTGTTAATCTCCGAACGCCAGCTTTAGACCGGCGCGTCACAGCCGCACATCTGCACGCGAGGACGCAGAGAAGCGGCAGCTGCCGGAGGGGCCCCACTGTCATTATTGACTTCAGTGAGCCGCCTGCGCAGCTGAGCCTGCGGCGGAAGTCAGGCCCGCCTTCATACACTGGGGACGGTCTCTTTTGCTGCTTCTGCGCAAGACTGGTCTTGTCTTTCGGTCAGGAAAATGGCCATCTAGTTAGTTCCAATTTCAGTGCGAGGGTTGAGCACCTGCAGGGCCCAATTTGACAGGACGAGATGAGGCTTACATAAAGACGACAAACAGTGCTGCAATGAAGAGGGGAACATGTGGGTGCGTACCTCATGTTTGTAATGTTAAATCCTGGAGAAGCTTTGTAATCTCTAATGAGAGCGAGATGTTCCAATCAGTCCTGTAGGCGACTTTCGGTTTTGCCGGGAACTCCATTTTTTAAAATATAACCGGTTTCTTTCACCCCTTCGTCCAGCCGTACAATGCCAGCAGATCACACCCGGAGGCGCAGCTTCAGTAACCCTGGCCTCACCTTGAAGTCATGGTCCGATTTCTCAGCAGGTTACCAATCTTCTCTGGCTCGTGGCGGTCCCGAAGTTTTGAATACCTCCGAAGTCCATCTATTCACCACTGCTTACCTCAGAACACTCGAGGACTGGGATCTGTGCGCCCTCGTGGCCACGCGCCCATTGATGGAGCAAGGTTTCGTATTCAAGAAACTTGCTTGTATGCAATCCTCTCAAATAACATGCAACAACGTAACCAACAAGTCTTGTAAACACTAATATTGCATTACATTCATTATATTTTATCCAGGGGATGCTTGCCTATGTGAATTACTAACAAGTAACTAGAGTGTCAAAAAATGGCAGCGAAAACGCGGGAAAGTCTCTGCCCATGCGTCTACTGCATCTACGTTGTATGATGTCCTCTTTCGCTTGGTGGGAAAACTTTGCAGCAGTGCAATAGCTTTAAAAATGGCCGCTTGAAACTCACATGGTAATGCACATGCTATCCCATAAACTAAACCTATAAGTTCTACTAAGCACTAATGCAAAATGATTAAAATAAGTAAATGGGGATAGAGTAGAGATAAGTGGTATACAGTGAAATCATTTGTCACATTCTAACGTGTCTTTTTCTGACTATTATTAGTTCATATTTGGGCCTCGGAGGGTGACTGGAATCCCTACCCCACCTGATCCGCACGCAGGCACATAGAAACTTGCCAGAAACCATGATGACACACTTGAATCCCAGCCATGGCCACATTGGGCGAAGACGCCTGGGAAAACCAACGAATGAACCGGACGAGAGCAACAATTTTGAATAAAATGTATAATTTGTATTGATCATAATGTGAAATGCTGGTGGGAATAAAGCTATGGGAAAGTAAATTAAGGGGCGGAAACATAGAACAATAGTCCAAAGAAAAACATTACTTTTAATATGGTGTGATGAACTCACCTCCTCGCCCTGATCAATCAGAATAAGAGAAAACACTAAGAATGAAACTTTTGGGGGTGGTACACGAATATAGAATAGTATAATTGAGGTAAGTTAGCTAGAACTTTGTCAGACCTGTCAGATCCGTCATTCCGACTTGTCACTGACCCAACACGTATGCTGCTATTGATTCTGTCCGAGAAGCTGTCTCAGATCCTGCTGCTGCCAGAAACTCTGCTCGAGAAGAGATACTGATCGATAATCTAATCATCTAGAAGGAGATTGCGGAAGAGGGACATTCGAGGAGAGTAGCGCCAAAGAGGGGTGTGACGTTGGCGTTGCACTTTAGAAGAGGTTACCTTCCCAGATCTGAATCTGCCCGATCCTCTGTCTACATCCTGTCCTGGGAGATTCTATCTGGCATATTTTTAAGGAGTTGGGTTCATCTATCACTTTGGGTAAATATAATTCTGCAAAACTTATCTTTGTACCTGCTCTCTCTCTCTTTTCCCTCTTGCAGGTACGGTCTTCATTGATCATTATTATTGACTTTGCTATATTTTACTTTTATGTTGCTTCTTGAGAGAAATGTGTTTTAAACTGTAATTGATTCTGACTCACAAAATTGATTTAGATAAAGTATTTAAAACTTTTGAGTTTGTGGTTATTTTAAGTTTAAAGTTAAATGTCATTTCTACCTTAAACTATCTCAGCAACCTGATTCATCGAGTAAGGAATTCTTAAGGAGATCAAATTGGTGAGACTCGGTAAATGTGAAAATCAAATTACAGGTAAAACTCAAAATTGATGTCAGCGGGGTTTACTAGCTTATCTGTGTGAATGTTATGGGCCCAGGTGAGTTTTAGGTATATGTGTGTGTAACCTGAGCTGGTAACCCACGCTCTATCACCCTTATGCAGACATTTGTTCCCCTTCTTGGCAACAAACCAGAGAACACAACAGGGCTGCAGAAGTTCCTTTTATTTGAAAAAAACATGCATGACGCATTTCAGCAGGTGTGCTTTCCTCAGATGCATGTCTCCCAGGTTTGTCTCCACCAGTTTTATATCATGCTGCCTCTCTGTCATTGGAGGAAATACACCACACACACAAGTTGCAAAAAGGGAAGACTGATATCGAAATTACAAAAAGACAGCAAATATTTTTAATATACAGATAATATAATATATACTATCAAGATGAGCCAGTATCTTGCATACATAAGCAACTTACAATAAAGAAAGAAAAACAAGTGCATGTACTGGACGAATAGTGTGTAAAAAGGCAACCTTGCGGGGCGTGGCCGTCCTACATGGTTGCACGGACGTAATTTTGCGTGGCTCCGCTGTGAGACCAAAAGAGCTACCTGCAATTTCACCCTAAAACCGAAACAAAACACCTGGTCAGACTATGGGAAATGTGCTCCACCAGGAGGGCAATGTAAGCTCCAAAAGCCTGTGTCTCTTGCTGCCATCTATCTTGGAGGAAGGACGGGCCCGCAGCGTGGGGCGGCTTTCAAGATGGCGGCAGCTGGGATTTCAGTGCAAGAGCGCCTGCAGGTGCGGCGCACCCGGACCCCCGCATCGGCGGTTGAGACCAGGCCAAACATAAGCAGCCCACGACGTGGTGCGGATGCCAAGATGGCGGCGATTTGAGAAGGGAAAGAAGAGGTCCTGGGGCGCCTGGTACCGTCGTTGCGGCTGAGGTTCACCCCCCGCCTGTTACAGAACATAATGATGCAGGGAAGGGAGATGAAGCGACCCACCTTCACAAGACCTGCTCAATCTCACCACCACTGAAGAGACAAACACAGAGGTACGCTCGCATTGTGGGGGCCCCACAGCACGGTAGCGGACAGTGAGGGACAGGCTGGTGACCTCCCGCATGGGAGAGATTCACCCTGGGCCCGCAGGCTACTGGGCAGGGGTCCTGCTGCTGATGCCGGACTCTAAAATTGCACCCAAGCAACTCCAGTTCTAATCGGGTAAACCTGGGGGTCTTGCCGAGCAAACAGTCTGTGTCTTGTGATGTGATGCCCAGGTGAACCTACAAAAAAGTAGCAAGGGGGCCAGTGAGTCGGAGGGACCTGGTGAGCGGCTCCCTCCCCCCAGATAATCAACCAGAGGTGAATACCAGGAGTCAGGGGGGCAAAATCTTTTTGACTCTCCTGAGACATTCCTAGGCACATTGGTGTTCCCATCCGCTGTCGCTACGATCAACTGCTCAGAGGGCAGCTCCACACAGTCCATGGACCACATCCCTATGCCTCCAAAGAAAGCACAAGCCAATAGAGTCTCAAACTATTCCACCCCAATGTATGCCTGGGTAAGCAAAGGCGCCAAAGACCAAACAGGACACGCAATGGCCCTCACTAGGGAAGAACTGATGGCGTCGCTAAGGGATTTTAAAAAAGAACTCCAAGAAGACATGAAGTCTGACATCAAATGGGGCGGGTGGAATGGGCATAGGGGTGACTTGTGTATATCCCCAACTGTCGAATTGGAAATGGAACGGCGCAATGTACAATTATCTGATTCACTGGACTGAGTGAATTGTACTCTCTTTTGTCATACCTATATTATGTAACGTATTCAGAGATATCCAAAATGATGTTCTGTGACCTTTTACAGATTGAATGTAATAATTTTTTTTTAAGTCTGACATCAACGCCTCCTTTGAGGCATTCAGAACAGAGATGGGCACAAAACTGATGGCGCTCCAAGCGGATGTGGACTCGGTGGGAACTCGCACCCTTGATCTGGAGACAAAGTGCCGAAGCTGGAGGAGCTATTGACACCCCTGGAGGACAGGTCATCGACTTTATACAACCAGCTCCGCTCCACCACCCTCAAGTGCAAAGACCTCGAGAACTGCTCCCGGACAGAAAATACGGGCGAGAGGGCTGGAGCAGGGAAGTGAAGGACCCGATCTAGACGCATTCATGGTGGGTCTCTTTTCCATGCTTTTGGGGGGATGGCAGCCCAGAAGTCCAACTAGAACGGGTCCATCGGGTCGGTACATGACTGCAAGATGACAAGAGTCATCCTAGCTAAATGTAGCTCTTTCAAAGTCAAGAAGAGGGTCCTCCAAAAGGCTAGATGCTGCAACACTGTCAACTTCCAGGGCGCGACATGCTCTCTCTTCTAGGATGAGGCCCAGGCAACACTGGCCCGAAGACAACACTTTTGCCCAGTCACGGATGCCCTGAGGGAACGCCAAATCATATATATATAGACCTACCCTTTTGGCATAGCCTTCTCGTTCAACAAGCATCTTCAGTTCACGGAACTTGAGGACGCGGCGGATATGCTTGGCCTTAAGAATACTTCTCCAGTTTTCCCAGGGAGGTGGACTCTGCGCTCATCCAACTGTTTCTGGACATGCGCGGGAACTGACGAGGTCCGCGAGTACTACAAAGCCTAACAAAGCTGATGTCCTTCTGCGTTCACGGGGGGAGGGGGGGGGGGTGCTTTTTGGGATAGTCTGTGCCCCATAGGGTACACTAGTCGGGCTCTGGAAGCGGAAATGGGCTCGTTCCCGGAGCTAATGTTTGTGAGGTTCCTCTATTGTCTGGGGAGCCACACAGCTGCAATGTTATGTTTTTGTTCGTTGTTCATGTTTATTACCATGGCTTTTCATATCTTTACCTTAATGCATGGTCCGAGGGTGAGGGGAAGGGGGCTGCGGAGTCATATATGGGTTTGCCAATCCAGCGCAGAGACATGAGGTATAACACGAAGAATGACGTTAACTACTTGTCCTGGAATGTAAGGGGACTCAACTCCCCTAATAAGAGGCAATGCTTGTGGACATTTTTGGGAGACCACCATATAGGGATAGTAGCGCTGCAAGAGACTAACTTGAAAAAAGGCGACGATCTTCGCCTGAAACGCAAATCATACCCCCTAATCTTTCGCTCTTCAGCTGCCACAAAACGGAATGGAGTTGCCCTTCTCTTCCACAATTCGGTTCACTTTAATCCCCATGACACTAAGAACGATAAAGCGGTGAGATTCTTGATGGTTAAGGGCGACTTCCGGGGCCGACCATGCACAGGAGCCACGGTGTATGCGCCCAACACAGGGCAACTGAAATTCCTGCTCACGTGCCTAACACTAGAGGGTGTTGCCAAAGGTGACATAATCCTACTGGGGGATTTTAATCTCATTTGGGATCCATTAGTAGACACGACTCACACCCACAGAGCAGCCGGAGGGGTCTTCAACAAAGCATTAAAGGCCTCCCTTCAAAAGAATGGGCCTGGTAGACAGGTGGCGGACTCGGAACCCCTCATCCCGAGAGTACTCATTTTTCTCTCACTCCCAAAGAACATACTCCAGAATTGACCTCACCTTCATTAGGCAGATGCTTTCCCAGTCTCTCTTAAGCACCCGTTTGCACCCTATCTGCCTGTCGGATCACATCCCCCTGGAAATATCACTCAATTGGCCAGCCCCACGCACGAAACACGCAAGATGGTACTTCCCCAACTCCCTTACCATGGACAAGACCCTTCAGGATGAATTACAGGGTGCGATCAAAGATTTGTTTACTATGAATGATCCCAAAGATACCTCCCATGCCAATAACTGGGATGCCTTTAAGGCAGTTATAAGGGGGAACTACATAGCCCTAGCAACTGCACTAAAGAAACAACAAAATGCAGAGAGACTGACTTTAGAGAGGGGCCTATGTGAGGAGGAAAGAGCACACAAAGTCTCCCCCATCTGCGTCTTCCCTCCAGAAAATAACGGCCTTAAAGGGTAAACTACGGGCCATCTATACCAATAGAGCAGAAAAAAAACATTCTCAGTCTCCAGGCCTGAGGGGGGTAACAAAATAGGCCCAATCCTGGCACCCCAACTTAGAGCAAAGCAGAAGTACATAAAACAAATTGACGATTCAGGCGTTACACACACCAGCGATAGTGGGAAGGAGAGTGCGTTCAGGGACTTCTATAGCACCCTATACTCCACGGATACCCTACTAGATGACCAAATCAAGTACTTACATCCCTTAGAGCTCCCACAGGTGTCTACCGCCACCAACAATGAACTCAGCAAACCATTCTCCATTGAGGTCCAAAAAGCGATAGACTCCCTTAAATTGCTGAAAGCCCCGGGACCGGATGGGCTAACGGCCCTATTTTATCGTACATTTGCGACTGAATTTACCTCCCACTTAGCAAACCTCTTAAATGAAATAAGCGCAACGCGCTAAGTGTCTTCCACCATGGGAGAGGCCTTAATTACCATTATACCCAAAGCAGGGAAGGTCCCCTAACAATGTGCATCATATCGCCCCATAGCTGTCTTGAACCTTGACGCCAAACTCTACTCCAAGATACTGGTGGCTCACGTAGAAAACATACTACCCACACTGGTCCACTCCGACGATAACCTTCGCAGGACACTTCACTTAATAGAAAAGGCACAGAGAAAACACATACCGGTGGCACTTCTCTCCTTAGACGCAGAGAAGGCCTTTGATCGAGTCGATTGGGCCTTCTTATATCTCACTCTGCGTCTGTTTGGCTTCAATGACATAGGAATGCTATAGGCCAACTATCATGCCGCCAGGTCCCGTATCCTGGTGAATGGAGAGGTCTTGGGTCCTTCCCACTCTCTCTTGGGACGAGACAGGGCTGCCCCCTCTCTCCTATGCTTTTCGCCCTAGGTATTGAGCCGCTGGCAGCAAGAATAAGTGTGGACCCCCAACATTCAGGGGGATCAAATTTGGCCAAGATGAACATAAAATTTAGCTCTTCGCGGATGACGTCCTCTTGCCGGTCACCGACCTGAAGACAACCCAGCCGGCTGTCCAAACAGAACTGGCACTCTTTGTAAAGGCAGCCGGGTTCAAGGTGAACTTATCTAAATCCTTCCTCTTCAATCTGACTCTGTCCCGGGAGGTGATGGCGGAGATCGAGCTGACGTCCCCCTTCGCCTGTGTCCATAAAGAAATTACTTATCTGGGCATCAAGGTAACTCCCAAAATTGCTAACCTCTACAAAGCAAAGGCCCCCACCCCCCCAATTGCGACAATTCCGAACAGATTTTAAAAAATGGGGGTCGGCATTCATCTCTTGGATTGGCAGAATAAATGCCGTGAAAATGAATGTTTTACAGCGCCTCCTCTATTTATTCCAGGGTCTTTCCATTGAGGTAGACAGAGCCCTGTTTTCCAAACAAAATGGGATGACTACGAAATTCATTTGGCAAAACCAAAAAGCCCTCATCTCGGTGGCTACTAAGCCGGCCAAGATAGGAGAAAGGCCTAGCCCTTGCAGATTTGAATGGTTATTAGAATGCAGCTCAACTCCAGGTTATGGCTGAATGGTCCATGAAGAAATCTGAAAAACACTGGTTCCACATGGACCAGCAAATAACAGGCAGAGCCATTTGGGACCTCCCCTGGAAACAGAAGCAGGATAGGCCGCCTAACGCATATATCAGCACCTCCGCAGCAACAACACTTCGGGTATGGGATAACTTAACCAAGTCTCTCCCTTTGACGCCCTTCCCTTCCCCCCATACCACAATCCACTTTAACCCAACTTTTCACCGGTCCTTGTACAGGGTCCCTTTGACATATGGAAAGAGGGTGGATGCCTTATGCCGTCAGATCTCTTTAAGCAGGGGAAAATACTAACCTTCGGGGAATGTGCCATCCTATAGAAACTGCCACTCATGGAAAAATTCCGTTCTCTTCAGCTAAAGCACTGGGTGCAGCAGCCCCAGGTGCATTTAGCTGTGACAAGAGACCTCCTCCCCATTGAAAATTGTATGCAAACAGGCACCACAACAAAGGGTTGCATTTCATTCCTGTACTCCCTCTTATCAACAGCGGGCCCCAACACGACTCCACGGCACCAAAGATTTTGGGACACCTTACTCCCCTCCGCCTTGGAAGACAAACTGGACTTTCCTGTACGAGGTCATTACTAAATGTAATCGTTCTTAAGGGAGGCCTACTACAAAATCATGTAGGATTGGCACCTACACCCCCAAAGACTGCACACGATTTTCCCCAACACTTCAGACAAACGTTGGCACGGTTGTGGGATGTTGGGAAACTTTAGTTATTTATGGTGGGATGTTCCCTCTTTTGAACGCTTTTGGAAAGAAATGCTTTCCCAAATTAAAATTATTCTGGGATACCCAATTCCGAACACCTTGGAACACACGCTTTTGGGGGTGAGACAGCCAATGCTGAAATGTCAAACACAGGGGGACGGATCCATCATGTGGTTGTGTATGGGAGCAGCCAAGATGGCAATTGCTGCAGCTTGGAGGAAGCCGGAGGCCCCCTCCCTTACCAATGGCATGCTCAACTGTGGTGGGCCTTGGCCCTCAAGAGGATGGCTGACATTGTGGAGGACTCACGGAGGGACTTCGATTATGTTGTATGTGATCACCCTTGGTGAGTTACCTCTCAGAGGTGTTGCCCTTGTTTGCCTGTGAGCCAAGATTGCGAGCTCTCTACCACTTTCAGATCTAGCGGTTTGGGCTCCCCCCTTGATCCGGTCAGTGGATGCCCTTGTCCACACGGGGAGCAGCCTTTGGAGGGGGTGGCTGTGGTACATTCTGGAGACATAGGAGACGGATCCCTGAAGGTCGCTGGCTCAGCACTGAGATCCCGGTTCCAACTTATCCCCCAACTCAGCTGGACCAATTACTCATATCACCATGGTATAGTTTTATTGCAGTTTGTTTTCCTTTTGGTTTAAACTGAGTGTATTCTTTGCGTAAGCCGTGCATTATTTGGGAATCCCTGTGCGCAGGTGGAATGTAAAATCTGGAACATATAAGCTTTATATTGACTTGTTGTAGGGGCAACCCTGTCATACCTAGGGCAATAGGTGAAGCTACATGAACCGAGTCGAGAACTTGTGAAAATGCTGTGTTTTCTCTTTAGATATCGATTATTCTTGGCATGTGAACTGTGCACAGGGGAGCTACAATGTACTGTGAAAAGTTTTAAAAATCAATACAAAGTTTGACATAAAAGCCAACCTTGCTAGTTACACAATCGCAAAGTGCCTGAAGTCATCAGTTCATTTAGCAGTACTGTCACGTTATGCTGACAACCAAGGTTTAAGTTGACGTTTTGGTCTCTGACACCACTAATGCATGAGACCATCCTCAGGACAAAGGTTCTGGTTAGGTCCCGGGGGCCAGAGATAAAATATGAACCAGCTTCAGAATGAGCAGAAGCCCAATTGGAGTGACCCCCCTGTAAATTCTCAACACTTTGAGCGGCAGGATGGGGAGGAGTTCCAGATGGTTTACTTGTAGTTATGACTTACCTAATGAGTTTGCATCATGACTGGAGTCCAAGCATCCTAGGGTCCCTGTCTGACATCTGCTTCCTGTTATTTTAAGAGCTTAGAGAACAAGTTACTTATGTTATGTCATGTTAAATATTTTTATAGCGCACAATAGCTACTCCGAGGAGTGTCCCAGCGCGAACTTACCTTCAGTAACGCTTTTTCTGGTAGATACAGTAGCTGCCTAAGGATTTCCTACGTTTTGAATTACCCCATGCACAGCATTCCACAAAAAGCATTTTTCATCAGCTCTCCCACGTCGACGAGGATGTCACAATAAAGCTCTCTGCATGATGTCATCGGAGCACTAAGAAGATCTAGCCGGCGGGCTAACGTCAGTTCCACCCAATTTGTCTGGGCCTTCGAAGCGAACGGGGTGAACTAACACTACACAAGTACACATAATATACATACATAGCCAAAAACAGGAATTTCTCATCATAGACATTTCCTAGATTCAAGCATCACATGATTAAAACAATAAATCACATAAATATACATTAATTATTTTTCAGTATAAGCAGGCAACGGAAAGGGGGGGGGGGGGGGGGGTCAGTGAGGAATCCACAGGCACATACTGTATCCACCAGAAAAAGCGCTACCGAACGTAAGTAACTTTTTCTTCTGATGGATACATCTGCCTGTGGATTCCTCACCTTTTGATTTGACTCCCCTAGCTGTCCTGCTCCTCGCAGAGGGTGCCTGCCTACCCGAAAAAATCCTACAGCACAGAACATGCAAAATGGCCATCCCTCATCACTTCTGAAATTAAGCAATAGTGCTTGGCAAAAGTGTGGAGGGGAAGGCCCAAGTTGCCACCTTGCAGATGTCTACCACAGGGACACCTCTAGCTAAAGCCAAAGAAGAAGACTTAGCTCTGGTAGAATGAGCTCGAACACCTTCAGGAGGCTCCTTCTTGACCAAGGCGTAGCAGATCTTGATACAGAGGATGATCTAGCTGGACATTGTTCTCCTGTGAACAGCCTTGTCCTTCATTTTGCCCACATATCTGATGAGTTGGTTGTCCAACCTGAAGTCCTTGGTTCGGTCGAGGTGGAAGTGGACCGCCCTCTTAGGGTCCAGGCTATGAAGTCTTTCCTCCTCCTTAGAAGGGTGATGGGGAGGGTAGAAAGTGGGAAAAGTGATGGATTGCCCTAGGTGGAAAGGAGTGACCACCTTAGGCAGGAAAGCAGCTCTGGTCCTAAGAACCATCTTATACGCATGGAATTATGTAAATTGAGGCTTGGAGCTAAGAGCTTGCAACTCACTCACCCTCCTAGCGGAAGTGATTGCAACCAGAAATATCGTCTTAAATGCTAGGAACCTTAAGGGACTACTATGTAAATGTTCAAAAGGAGAACCCATCAAGAAAGTGTGAACCAAATTCAAATCCCAGTGAGGCATAATAAAAGGAGTGGGAGGAAACTTCTTTGTGAGACCTTTAATTAATCTCATAACTATGGGAGATTTAAACAACGAGGGTTGATCTGTTATACATAGAAAAGCCAACAATGCAGACAAATAGCCCTTAACAGTAGCTACTGCACAACCCTGTTGTGCTAGGGAAAGAGAGAAACTCAGATTATCAGACAAATGGGCCTGCAAAGGATTAATCGATCCCTCGCCGCACCATTTAACAAACTTGGCCCACCTACCAGAATAGACAGATTTGGAGGAGTGTCTTCTGGCCGATAAAACAACGTCCACCACATCCGGTGGGAGAGAGAAAGAGCTCAGGTTGCCCCGTTCAGTCTCCAGGCATGAAGGTGCAGGCTCTGGAGGTGAGGGTGTAGAACCTGCCCCTGCAACTGCAAGATGAGGTCTGCACTGAGAGGGAAATGGAGCGAAAGATGCGACGAGAGGTAAAAGAGGTCTGTGTACCACACTCTTCAGGGCCACTCCGGGGCGATCAATCTGACTTGGGCCCGGTCTTGGCGAATCTTCCTCAGAACTCGAGGAATCAAGGGTATGGGAGGAAACGTGTCAAAAAGCTGTGAGCCCCAATCTAACAAACGGGTTCCCCAACGCTTCCTGCATCGGATACTGGAGACTGCAGAACGACAGGCAGCGCGCGTTCCCGTGAGTGGCAAACAGGTCCAACTGAGGAAACATCATGAAAATGTGACAGACCACCTCTGGATGGAGACACCACTCGTGATCGGCTGAATACTGCCGACTGAGACTGTTCCCGCACACATTCAGTTCTCTGACCAGGTGATTTGTGTTCATGCAAATCTGATGGTCCTGAGCCCTGGACCAGAGTCGCAGAACTTCTCTGCAAAGAAGATATAACCCTACTCCTCCCCGTTTGTTGATGTAACACATCGCAGTAGTGTTGTCCGTCAGGACCTTAATCGACCGACCACAAAGGGAGGGAAGAAAGGCCTTGGGAGCCAAACGTATCACCCGCAATTCCAGAAGATTGATGTGAAACAATCTTTCCTCCAGAGACCAAAGAACTTTGACCTCCAGATAAGCTCCCCACCTTAGAGTGGAAGCATAAGTTATCATTGGGGCCACCGGAGAAGGATGTTAAACCGGCTTCCCTTCAGACAGGTTGCCAGGAACACTCCATCATAACAGCTCTGTTGCAGGGTCTCAGGAGATCTTGACCACAACTCCGAGATCAACGTTGTGTTGAAACCACTGCTTGCGAAGGCACCACTGGAGGGCCCTCATATGCCAGTGTGCATTGTTGACCAACAGTATGCAGGAAGCGAACAGACAGATGGAACAGCCGCTCCATTCTGAAAAAGTGGAATCATAGCCTGGTTGCCTTGAATCCTCAGTAGAGGCAGGAAGGCACGTCTCACAGTAGTGTTTAATACTGAACAGGTTGCCCGGAGAGGGCACTAGGTGAGATTTGGGTACATTTATTGAAAACCCCAAGTTGAACAACAGTTGTGTGGTTACTTGCAAATGATGCAACACCATCTCTGGCGACTTCGCTTTGGGCATCTAGTCGTCCAGATAGGAGAAAACAAGGACCCAGGATCTTCTGAGATGTACTGCTACCACCGCCATCACCTTTGTGAAGACCCGAAGTGTGGAAGTAAGACTGAACGGAAGGACCGCAAACTGGTAGTGTTGAGAGCCCACTTGTAAAACAAAGATACTTCCGAAGCAACTTCAGGATGGGAATGTGAAAGAATATATACAGCAGATCGATCAACACCAGCCAGTCTTCCTTCTGCACCCCAAGAACCACCTGAGCAGGGTTAACATCTTGAATTTCTCCTCTCAGAGATAGAAACCCAAAACCCTGAGGTCTAGGATCGGCCTCAAGCAACTGTCCTTTTTGGGAATCAGGAAGTACCGGGAGTAATATCCCTGACTCCTTTCCTGCTCCGGATCTACCTTGATTGCACCTTTTTGCAGTAAAGAAAGAACTTCCTGCTGGAGAAGCAGGAGGTGCTATTCTGAGCACAAACCCAGACATGGAGCGTAAGGAGGGAAACACTCCTGGAAGGGTAGGGCGTATCAATTCTCTACGATGTTCAACACCCAGAGATCTGTAGTAACAGACTTCCAATGTTGTAAAAATGGGACACCCGTCCTCGCACAGGACAAGCATGCTCTAGGATTGCGGAGCTAGAGCTGCTTCCCTGCCGCACCAGCTGGAGGGGCAGAGGAGGAGGAGAAGGAGACTTGCTGCCGCGCTGCACTCTGCCGACGTCCTTTGCCCTTTCATCTGCATGATCTGTACAGGGGATTTGCCTGCTGTTGTGTCTGCTGCCTGGCTCGAAACGATTAAGTCCTGCCAAATCCACAAACCTTGTGATATCCAAAGCCCCTGGACTTAGACTGGAGACCCAAGATCTTGAAGTGGCTCTACTGTCTTTAAAGCGCTGCAGAGCCGAGTCAGCTTTATCCCCAAATAGGCAAGATCCGTCGAAAAGGCAGGTCTACCAGGGTAGCTTGGACATCAGGGGACTACCCGAACCTCGTAACCAAGCATACCTCCTGCTCGCCACTGACTATCTCAATACCCTGGCAACCGAATCAGCAGTGTCCAGAGAAGATTGTATGACCTGGCAGGCCATAGCTTGAGCATCCAAAAGAACCTACGAAAATGAACCTGGACATCCTCCAATAGTTTTATACCCTGGAACAGGTACTGCAGGCTTTGAAGCCGCTCGAGGAGGCAGCACATTCAGCTCCGGGTGTGGAACCGGAGATACTGGAGCCAGAGGTGGAGTGGTCGGCAACAGGCGCAGGAGATCCTGGAGCCAGAGTAGTCTACAACAGTGGAGGTGTTGCTTCTCTTGGACCCGGTGGAGTCACTGCTCTTGAAGCTAGAGACTGGGCCGGAGTCATCTCAGGAGAAGGAGAAACTTCATCCTTACGTTGACGCAGTGGAACCCTGGACACCGATTTCAGCATCGCATCTTTCGACGAACAACGCCGAGACCCATGGCGCTGCTTCTTCTCGTGCTTCCTTGACGACTTCGAAGTAAACGGAGTCTGTGACTTAGATCAGGACTTCGACCTCCTCGGACCCCTTTTTTCTTTCTTGGCCATGAACAATTTGGCCTCCCTCTCCTTTAGTGCCTTGTGGTTCACGCACCCGCATGACCTAACACTCCCCAACATCGTGGTTCGATGAGACACCACAAACAGTCTTCATGGGGGTCAGTGATAGACATCTGACCCCCACAATCCCTGCATGGCTTGAATCCGAATTAACTGGGAGTAGCCACAGTCGCTGCTACAAAGACCGGAACACTTGCATCAAAGAAACTCCCAGAAATGGAGAGCCCTGAAAAAAACCAAAATGTATGCGTCAAAAGCACGGAAAGAAAGGAACTGACGTCAGCACGCCAACAAGTTCTTCTTATGGCTCCGATGACGTCACGTGGAGTCTCGTGCGGAGCCATTCCATTGTGACATTTCCGTGGAATGCAGCGCATGTGGTAATTTCAAAGGTGAGGAATCCACAGGCAGATGTATCCATCAGAATTCTGTTGTACCACAGGGCGTCATCTTCCCTGGCGCACTGTGAGAATACTGGAGGCTTGGTCAAATTGACACAACAGGGAATGGAACTCTGGGTCAGCAAAAAGGGAATAGATGACTGCACGCAGTGGTGGTGCTTATTATACGGGCTCTGCTCTGTAATTTCTGGAGCGGTATGAAGTGACTGTGGATCCATATCTGCCACCTACCACCGCATGGGGAGCATTTCTAAAAAAAAGAAAAAAAAAACCTCTAGATCTAGTCTGGCAATATTCTAAATGGGAAGAATCACCAGTTAGAAGTATAAATTAGAAATGCTACGTTGTACAGAATCTGGTGTTGATTACAAGTTTACTATGAAAATAAATACAAGTACAACTGTGATTTAACTAGTGTAAGCAATGTACCAGGCTCTCATATTAAATCCAATACTGCAGCAGAGCATTTAAGAGCACGCAGAATCCAGAGTCCAGAACAGCTCAAAAATGCCTTCCTTTACGTCTGGCTGAAATTCACACAAATCATAAATCACAATGAAGGGGGATAAAGGTCCAGTACCCGTGCTCCTCACTATAATGGATAAGTATAATCAATATGGGTACTTGTTCCTAAATGGAGAACTTATAGAAAAGGTTTAGCGTAAAGACGTAGTTGGTTGGAAAATGTGGTTCTAGGAGGGGTCTTCCTTATTTGTAAGTGTTGCCTTGACACACCCATGTGGGTGTCATGCTTCATCATTAGGCGTTTTGCTCCTTGTGGGGCTGGCATTGCAATGCTCCGTGGGCCCCGTAAGAAGGCTCTTTGTCGGACATCTTTTCTCCTATCGTAGTGTGTGGGGATTACTGTACGTAGAAAGGAGTGTGTGATATTTTGTTCAGAGATCCTTCGGTGTGGTTAAAAACTGAGATATGGGGGGGCGTGGCTAGCTGCCGGACAAGATGGCCACAGCCTGAAGGAGCTCCGGGGGTGAGACCGTCTTCCCCGCCATCCGATCACTAATCCGCACTTCAATGTGAGCACAAAGTCCAAGCCTGTAACGCCGGAACGAAGCGGCACCGAGCGGTGCAATTTTGTGCCCGGAGCCCGAATGCCACGGTGGGAGCCCTGATTCCAGGCGGAACAGTCTAGCGTCTGCGGCGCTGCCGCATCACCGCAGTGAGTGCAAAGCAGCGTGAATAGCGAGCAGTGGCAGCCAAACAGCGTATGTGAAGCTGAGTGAGGCGGGGATGATTGCTGAAATTGAGCGGTGAACGGCGTGGGGACCCGAATTGACACCTGAGACGCTCTGATTGGGCACTGCGCTGAGTGCCCGTGCTGCCTCAGAGTGCCGGGTGAGGCGGCGGTGACCTGAGGAGAAGCGACACACCGCACCCTTTATGACGAGGGGCACGGCCGAGAGAGATGCATGGACGCAGGCGGCTGTAGGTGTCTCGGGGTGCTGGTGAGTGACTTGCAGGTGTGCCTGCCAACGTGCATCCTGCTCATATGCAGTGCCAGCGCCTGAGGAGTGACGACGACGCCTCGAGCTGAGCGGTGTGTGAAAAAACAACTGGTCCCGAGGCCCTGCGCTCTGTCCCTTGAACTGCAGTGCAAGCAGACATCTAAATAGACTGATCTCCGGCCCTACCATGAGCGGCAAAGGGAGTAGGGCGCACCAACAAGGGAAACTAGACAAGTATGCTTATACTAAGGACGCTCCCCCGCTGACAGAACACGCCGGTCGCACGGAGAGGGCCTCCGCTAACGCTGGCCCGCCTAAAGTGACATTGGAGGATATCATGGCCGCCCTTACTAATGTACAGACGACAGTGGGGTCTATTTCCACGGATGTGACGCTCCTCAGAGCTGCCTTCCAGAAAATGTCCGCCAGAGTCACGGAGGTTGAACAAGTGACAGCTACTCTGGCGAAAGACTCTAGCTTCCTGCTCCTAGAAGTGTCGCAACTGGAGGCCGAAAACAAGCGCATGGCTGAGAGGCTTGATGACCAGGAAGGGTGATCCCGTCGCAACAACGTGCGTATCACGGGCATTCCGGAGAGTGAGGCGAGCCCGGCCATGGATCTCTACGTGGAGAACCTCATAAAAACTGAACTGCAACCCAGGGGACTCTCTGCCTTTTTCTCAGTGGAGCGGGCGCACAGGGTGCCCGGGGGCAGGCCTAAGATCGGAGCTACCCCCTGGCCGGTCCTGGCCCGCGTCTTTAACTTTCGAGATAGGGATGCCATTCTCCAGACGGCCCGAGTAGCACCGCCCTTGCGTATACAGAACTCGTTGGTGTCCTCCTTTCCGGACTACACGGCGGCTGTGTCGGCGCGCCGGAGAAGCTTCTTGGAAGTAAAAAAGAGGCTGAGGGCCCGTGAACTATCTTACTCCATGTTATTTCCGGCCAGGCTTCGAGTGGTGGCGGATGGGAATACATGGTTTTTCGAATCGCCTGAGGAAGCTCACGAATGGCTTGAGGGATGGCAGCAGGTGAAAAACTCAGGACGGTCGGACAAGCGAAGACTGCCTCCTGGAGGGATGGAGGACCCCACTGACCGGGACTGTGCCGTGGAGGATGAGGCCCGACTGCAACATGAGGCTTATTCGAGAGGCGCTATTTGTTAACTCTTTATTAAAAGGTGCAGGGTAAAGGGGAATGATTCCTGGGTTGTGCAGTGCCTGTTCACTTATACTGCAGCATCGGAACATTTGGACGCTCGAACTGGGGATGTCTCTGGTCTTCCTCGGACCTCCCGCTCCTTACACGCAAGTTATGTATCAGGGGTTGGGTTCTAAGCACTCTGCTGAGTTGGGGTGGCGGGCAGTTTGGAGTCCGTATGGCAGAGAGGGGGTTGGGGGGAGAGGGGGTAGTTTAAGTTTTTTTCAACAGTTACTGTTCAAACTGAAAGTAATGATCACAGCGCAGTACACGCAACCACTATAGAACACATGATGCGCGTCGATACTTTCGCGCTGTTCATTGCCCTCAATGCCAAGCGTTCTAATGTCTGCTACTAGTGGGGGGGGGGAGGGGGGGGGGGGGGCGGCGCGTTCCTTCACTCCGATACCACCTCTCTCCCTACTCACGTGGAACGTGCGTGGCTTGGGAGACATTATTAAACGCGGTCTGGTCCTGCATAGTCTTAAGAGATGCGCCCCGGCGGTTGTCTTGCTACAGGAAACCCATCTTACTAACACCACTAGTAAAGCAATGGACCGGTGGGGATACAAAATGGTGGCGCACTCGGAATTTACCTCAGGGTCTAGGGGGGTGGGCATACTGGTGCGGAAGCAATACCCACTAATTATTCATAAACATAAAACTGACGGGTCGGGTAGATTTGCGGCGATAGCCACCCAAGGGGAGGGACGCCCCCTTAACATAGTCTCCGTTTACATTCCTCCTGCAATGCATGCCACCGCGCTCCCAGCACTTAGTGAGTTTCTCCTTGACCTGCCAGAGGGGGAACTGATCCTTGGTGGCGATTTTAATGCAGTTCTAAACCAATCACTTGATAGATACCCTACGCGAGCGGGCGGTTCGGGAATGTCCCGTTTAGGAAGCTTTGTCGAAGCACTGGGGCTGTCAGACTTATGGAGGCTGCATCACCCAACAACACAACAGTACATGTACCACTCGGGGGTGCATAACAGTCTCACTAGGATTGACTACTTCCTGGGTTCCGCTGATAGTCTTAGAAACATAGACAGTGTAGAGATCAGACCCAGGGGTATATCCGACCACTCCCCGCTGATCCTGCAATACACATGTTACTGCCTCGCGCGTCGTCGTATTCCCTCAATACGCCCCGGCTATCTCCAGGTCCCCGCGATCCGCAAGGCACTTACGAAGGCAACAGGCCTCTACTTTACGGAAAATGCCCCCTCTGTTGCCTCACCGACGATTCTGTGGGAGGCATATAAAACGGTGCGCTGCTATGGTAGTGAGACAGGCTCTCACTACCATAGCAGCGCATAAGCGAGCAAATCAGGCAGAGCTGCAGTCGCTCGAACAAGAGCTGCACACGGCAGAGGCACAGCAGGCACGGGACCCCTCTCCGGCGTCGGCCTCTGTCCTGAAGGCTGCACAGGCCAAATATAGGGCGTACCTCACGGAGTACACAAAGCAACAGTTGATAGCCACGCGGCACAAGATATATGACCTGGGTGATAAGACTGGGAAGCTCCTGGCATGGCTCGATAGACGGGATGGAGGAGCCAGGTGGATAGCATAACTTAAATCTGAGGAGGGCCAGATAATAACTGAAACATGCGCAATAGTGCACGCTCTTGCGCGCCATTTCCAAACAGTCTACTCCTCCACCTCCTCCATGACAGTGGAGGAGGCGAGGACATATGTGAAAGATTTAGCAATGCCCCGGCTCACGTGCCCTGGAAGCTGACATTACAGTAGAAGAGGTACAAATGGCAATCGGAGCACTACAATCTGGTAAAGCGGTGGGACCGAATGGCATACCAATCGAGCTCTATAAGCGAACAGCCGGGACGGTCGCCCCCCATTTGCTTAACATGTTCATAGACAGTCTCCGTGTGGGCGAACTCCCGCAGGACCAACGAACAGCCACCATAGTGGCTATACTGAAGCCCGGCAAACCTGCTTCTGAGTGTGCCTCCTACCGTCCTATATCGCTGCTGAATGCAGAGGCGAAGGTCCTTGCGAAACTCTTGGCGTCCAGACTAACACCACACTTGCCAGAAATCATACACCCAGATCAGTCTGGTTTTATGCCCGTCAGAAGCACCGCCCTCAATTTGCGGCGCTTGCACGGTGTGTTGGCCCGAGTGGAGCAATTACAGGAGCCAGCGGTGCTGCTCTCATTGGATGCGCAAATGGCATTCGACATGGTCGAATGGCCCTTCCTGTTTGCAGTATTACTGCACTTGGGCTTTGGGCCCAAATTTTGTGCCTGGGTCCGGCTTCTCTATACTAAACCAATGGCCCACATTGCCGCTAACGGGCATATATCCGAAGACTTTCCCCTGACACGTGGCACTTGCCAGGGGTGCCCCCTGTCGCCTCTGCTATTCGCCCTAGCGCTGGAGCCCTTGGCGGCATGGATACGCTGGGAGCCCATGATACGGGGGCTTAAGTGGTCAAATGACTGGGAAGACTGCATCTCCCTCTATGCGGATGATGTGTTGCTCTGTCTTCCCCGAGGCGCTCCATCGTAACTTTACTTAACATTTGCGAAATCTTCGGGAGAGCATTCGGCTACACTATCAACTGGTCAAAATCGATAATGTATGTGCTGCGCGGACCTCATCCTCGGCTCCCTGCAGACTGCCCACTCCAAACGGCGACGGGATCATTTAAATATCTGGGTATTCACGTCACTGCAAACCCTGCGGACTTTCTAAAACTGAATTTGCAAACCCCCCGCTAGACCGTCTCAAGCGCTACGCGCGTCACTGGGGTGCGCTGCCGCTCACGCTACTGGGGAAAGCTGCCCTATTTAAAATGATGGCCCTGCCTCGATTAGTGTATGTACTGGAAAACACGCCGTGTCGCATACCGCCAGAATACTTCCGCGCAATTGCGGCGCAGGTGACTAGCCTTATGTGGTGTGACAGACCGCCGCGTATAGCGCAGTCCAAATTAACTTGCGGCTGGTATGATGGAGGGATAGCGCTTCCAGATATCCAACTCTATTACTGGGCGGCGCAGCTAAAAGTAGTTAATCAGTGGCTTCATGCTCCGCGGACGGACCCTGCATTTAAAGCAGATAGGGACATACTGGGAGAGCGAGGTGTGTTGTCACCCCTGTATGACGGTAAACTGGCTCCAGCGCTCATCGGTCCACTTACAGACCGTCGCCATTTGGCACGCGGCACAAGCCAAGCTAGGGTGGCGTGGGGTCTTGACCCAACTCACACCTCTGTGGGACACAAAGCAGCTCGGAAAGCTTAGAAGCAGCAGGGGCTTTGATAATTGGGACAACATCGGGATTTCCACGATTGGCGACATGTGGCACAAGGGTGAAATAGTTACATTTGCGCGTCTTCAACAGCAATACGAGCTGGCGTCCTCCGAGTGGTTCCGATATACACAAATCAAGCACGCCTTGCTATCAAGGCTAGCACCTGGCGCGACAGTACCGAAAGCATCGCCCTTGGAGGACAGATTGTTGACGGATTACATGCCAAAAAGGGCCACATCGCTTACATACCGTAAGCTGGTCAACAACCTATCGGACCCAACGGGTCTTCTCCGCGAGAAATGGTCCTGTGATGTGGGCGAATTTGACGACCCGGAATGGCGGGAGGCGCTGGCTTCACCGCGAGAGGCGGGTATACCCTCGAGGCTCCGGCTCATACAGCTTTGTATTCTGCACCGCTCCTACTACACCAGACACACTCTACACAGCATAGGTAGCGCGACACATCCGTTCGGCTTGCGCGGCTGCGGGAAATTTCTTCCACACCATATGGGAATGCCCCGTACTCCAAGTGTACTGGAAGCAGGTGATGCGGATGCTGTCGCAGTCGGGGGGAGTGTCGCTGGTACCGGAACCTAGACACTGCCTGCTGAATATATGGGAATCAAACGACCTCACGCGCCAGGCACAAGGTTGGGCTACGCTAGGGATTATGATCGCCAAGCGCAACATAGCCCAAAAATGGGGAACAGGGGAATCGCCGAAGTTAACCGCATGGGGAGCCGACATGGACGAGGCCATGTTTGCTGAAAGGTCGGCCTTCATCAGGCGGGGTTGCCCTCGTAAATGGAGTAAAGTATGGGGGGCGAGGAACAAATTCAGAGGTGACATCTGTGACCCGCCCTCAGATCAAGATGATGATGCCTCGGACTCAGACTGATGTGGAGAGACCCCGAGGTGTGTGCGCGGGGAGGTGGATATTAAAGATGTATAGTACTGGGGAAATGCTTCTTGAGGGATTGACTAATAGTTGCTACTGTACTGTTGTATATTGTGGAAAACTGCATACTCAACTGTTGTTTTGTACTGCTGCTTATTAAGAAAATAAAAACAAAAAAAAAAAAAACTGAGATATGGTAGTGTGCACCAAGTTAAGACACGCCACTATTCACTGAGTGTGTTTGTAGTGAACTATCAAAAGGTTTCACTATTCAGGTTGACATGTTTCACGCTATGTCGCTCCAGTACTGGATCCCTAGCGTTTCTTCAGGTCCCCCCAAAAACTGTGTTCCCAGACCCTGCATTAGGGTGGGTATCTAGAGGCTTATTATACTCAATCCCTGGTTGTGACAAAAGATCCTAGGTATCTATATCATGCTCGCCCCAGTCGGAATCCATGGAGGAAAGAAGAAAGATGCAGGAAAAGGACTTGAAATATCCAAACAGTAAACGTTTTCTTGTGGACGGCACATATGATGCATGCCTGGTCTCTGTATATTATCATTTCATGCTATGGCATGCTGTGTTGTCCGAGCTCTACATTAGCTCTTCTGTTTGGTGAGTGCCAGCGTCACTCGTGATAACACCGTGTAAAAACAAGCATAGGTAAAAGAGGACAGACTACACAAGCAGAAACACACAATATACAATGTCATTATTACAGATAAAAAGCATTGTTGCTCCTGACTCCCATGAGGTGAATATATTTCCTACCCCTACTCAGGCCATAGTGTGCCTTAGGTCAAGACAGGGGACCGCGAGATAATTGCCGTTTCTGTAAAATCAAAATCAAAAGTAGAGGTGATCAATGCGTAGCTTCGCCGGGGGCATACTCACGTTTCACTTTCCTTTCCGGGTACAATGTCATACCCACAGTTCCATGCGCAGTCTGCAGCCTGTAGCCTACCTCTCATCCTGCCTGCCAGTAGATGGAATGCACGGTCAAAGGGGGCTCGGTTAAATACAGTAAGCCCGGTTAACGAGGTTCACCTGTGACCGTGACCCGGAAGTTACTTCAATGTCAGTGTTTTTTGTGGGTGTGACACCATAGCGGTAGGAACGCATAGTGGCAGCCATCTTGGAGTGGCACTGTATCTAGTTAAAGATGTGCATCGGGGATGACGTGTAGTAGTGGCGGCCATCTTCGAATGGTTAGAAGGACCTCATATTATTAGAGGAACTCCGTTAAAAGGGAATAATGTTTTACATAGATGTGTGGTCGGTTCTATAGAAATTCCCGACGGTACATCTGGGTAATCTTATTCAAATAGCCACAGTGGTCGTGGCATGTAAAGTAGTAGCTATAATGAAATGGTATGTGGGATCTCATGTCAACCATGGTACTTTCATGTATATTCAGTGGTATTCTATCTATTATTAGTTGTGCACAAAAGTCAGACTGGGGTGCGCTGGACCTCGGTTCTCTTAAAGTCCGGTGTTGTATATGGTCAAACAAATCAATTGACTCCTATGGTAAGGGAATATAATAGCGGCCGTGCTGAGGTGGTTAGGAGGATCTTAAGTCCATCCTGCTATTTCGTTAATAGGCAAAAATGAGAGTCATATGGGAACTGCTCTCCAAAAACTCTAGTGTTGCACAATTGTCAAACTGTCCAAGTGTTTTCCCACAAAAACATGTCCCTATCAACATTCTTTAGATGATGAATTTATTCTAAATTAAAAAAAACATGGAGCTGTAACTTGCTCCAGCTCTATGGGTATAAAAACAGCGCTTAGTGAGGAATGTAGCTCCGATTAAGGACCACTGAGCAAAGCCTCAGATTGGTGCATTGCTCCGTCTCTTAAATTATACTATAAACTGGTGCAAAGCCTGCAAAACATTTATAAGCTAAACATTATGTTAAAGTATTTGCCACTCTAAAAAGGGTCTTATCAGGGTACAGGATGTAAATAAAACCAATGGCAAATCAAAGCAGTCATAATGGGTCCACTCTTTACAGGACATTTGTACCTCGCTTCGTAGACTGGCCAAAGTTGTGTGCTAAACTGGTTACTACTTCAATGCGCTACTTTTTAGAGAGAAGGTTAGTTACCAAGCAGAAGCGTCCCGGTGAGCAAATCGCAAACTATTAAGCATAATGAATACTGCCTCTGGATTAGAAAGACAAATTAATACGATCTCTACGTCTAATTACAAACAAATCTTATTGCAGTTTTACATAAACCCCATTGAATGAATTGTACTAAGTGCAAATGAACATATTACTTACCTTCGGTAATGCCTTATCTGGTAGAGACTATTTAGCTGTTGATTCATTATGTTACAATATTACCCAGATATCACACTGGATACGGAAAATCTTGAGCAGTACAACTGCGTGCTGGTAGGTGGTGTTGATCGGCTCCGCATTGGTGCCCGAAGAGACATGTGCAGTGTTTATATAGGTGCCACTCTAGCAAGCTGACATCAGTTTCATTTCGAGACATTTCCACGCTAGAAGCATGCAGCCATGCCAAAAGGCCGATGGACCAGTGTGCAGATGCTAAGAACCTACAGGGACCTTCCAGTAAAAGGGACCTATCGAAGAAACAAGGAGGTTGGGAGGGTCAGTAAGGAATCTGCAGCTTGAGTCTCTACCAGATAAGGCGTTACCTAAAGTAACTTGTTCATCTGATGGACTTCAAGTAAAACAGAATGCTTATCCTAAATCAGATACCAAAGCAATACCTCCCCGGAGGTGGGTCTGCAAGCGGGTTCAGACCAAAAACTCCCGGAAGAGAAAGGGCAAAAGGCCATTCTTGACGGCCCTGACTGTCAAGACAGTAGTGTTATGTAAACGTGAACAAAGAGGCCCGCGTAGTAGCCCGACAGATGTCTAGGCCAGAGACTCAGCAAGTTAACATAGTGATAGCAACCATGGCTCTGGTAGAATGAGCCCACAAGCCTTCAGGGGGCTCGTTTTTAGCCAATGTGTAGCAGGTCTTACTGGGAAGTAAATCCATCTGGAGATGGTTCGTTTCTGCACTGTTTTTCCATTCTTTGCTCTGGCAACCCTAATAAAGATGCTCAACCACCTGGTGGTCTCTGGTGCGATAATGTAAAACAGGTCTCTTTTTGGGTCCGGGTGATAGTCTCTCTCCATCTTTAGCTGGGTGAGGCATAGCAAAGAAGGTGGGCAGCGTGCCGTTTCGTCTGACATGAAAAGGCGTCCCCATCTTTAGCAGGAAAAAGACACAGAGAACCAGTTTGTCTGGGAAGAAGCTAGTATATGGGTGTATAGAGAGCACCTGTAGCTTGCTAACCTTTCTGGTCGAAGTAACAGCCACCAAGAAGACTGTTTTGATTGTCAAGAGACACAGAGAGCAGCTAAGGATGGGCTCAAAGGGTGAACACCTCAAGCAGATTAAGACCAAGTTAAGGTCCCATTGCGGCATTATGAAGGGTCTAGGTGGTGCGCTGGAGTACTTTCAGGAAACAAATCAAAAGAAGTGACTTGAACAGTGAGGGCTGATCCGGCAACTGTAAGAAAGCCAAAATGTTAGAAAGATACCCTTTAACGGAGTGCAAAGTAAAGCCTTGCCGGGCTAAAGATAAAACAAACAACAATACCTCAGAAAAAAGATGCAGAAAGTAGATCAATATACTTTTCAGCACACCAAGCCACAAACTTGTCCCAATGGTAGGCATATACAGTCTTTGTTGAGGGACGCCTAGGTGCCAGTATCACTTCAAAGCCTTCTGAGAGAAGATCAAAAACTGTCAACTGCAGCCACTTAATCTTCATGAATGAAGGCAGTGTGTGTGTGCAGGTTCGAGTGCAGAACACTGCCCTGTTGCTTCAACCGGAGATCCTCCTGAAGGGGCAGCCTAACCAGACAACCAATGCTCATGCTTGGGAGCTCAGGATACCATACTCTCCATGCCCAATCTGGAGCCCCAATGATGACTTAGGTCCAATCCGTCCAGATCTTCTTCAGAACCCAAGGCGGGAGTGGTCTCAGGAGAAAGGTATGCAGGAGTCCTGAGCCCCACGCAAGATGAAATGTGCCTCCTAGCGAGGACCGCCGTAGAATCTACAACACGCAAAAGTACTGCCATTGTGTGTTCTCGGCTGTGGCAAACCTATCTAACAAAGGTACTCCCCAGTCGCAGAAGAGACCTTGCACCAACTCCGGATGGAGACGCCAATTGTAATCCGCTAGGCATCAACAGCGGAGTTCGTACACCTTGGCTTCCAGAGAGCCCACCAGGTGTTGCACGAAAAGGAAAACATCCTGACATTCCAGCCTTGTCCACAGACAGGGCCTCTTAACACAGGGCCGACAACCCCATCCAGCCCTGTTTTTTACAATGGTAAAATACCTCATGGCACGGTGTTGTCCATGAACACCTGAATCAACCTTCCCTTGATAACGCGTGTGGAAGACTTTCCATGCCAGACGGAGTACTCTAAGTTCCAACAAGTATATGTAAAGCCAAGACTGCACTGGAGACCGGAGTCCTCTTATCTTCACCTCTCCCAGACAGCCACCCCAACCCAAGAATGAAGCATCTGTTAACCCTATGCGTTCTAGATAGGGAAGGGAAAAGGGTCTGCCGCTGACCCGATCGTGGTTCGTCAGCAACTGCAGGTCATTTACAGTTCCATCCAAAAGATGGACCAAGTCAGAAGATTACCTTGATACTGCACCAATGGGGTTGTCAGGTCCCATTACTAAGCCCTCCAATGCCAGCGGACATGCTTTACCAGCAGGAGGCAGGCAGCCATGAGACCCAGCAGCCTCATAGTCAGGATAGTGCCTAAAACATCGGAATCCTAGCCTCAATACCCTGGACTTGCCACTCCGGATTGTAGGCCCGGAACTGCACTGTGTTCAGAATGGCTCAGATGAAAGAGAGCATCTGAGAATGAGTCAGGTGAGATTTTTGTATGTTGATAATGAACCCAAATTATTGCAGGAAATCCGCTGTAATCTAGAGACAGGCGACATATGCCAGGGGTGAGCCACCCTGCCCTTGGCAATAGCCTGGGAGAGGAGGGCCCAGGCCTCCTATGAGACCATGGGCAGCACTTGCGCTCAAAGTCCCAAACTGTGTGGGAATACCGGCCCAAGAGGCACGTGGTGTTCACCGACTGCAGTGCAAGACTGGTGGAAGAGAAAATCCGCTTGCTGAAGGTATCCAGCCTCTTGGATTCCCTATCGGGTGGTGTGCTAGGAAACGCACTCGGGTTAACTTTCGAGGTGGAAGCCTGGATGATCAGGCTCTCTGGGGTGAGGTGCTTAGTGAGAAAAACTGGGTCCACAGGAGCGGGAAGATGGCAGCAGGCAATGGTGCTATACACAGGAGTGCCTGTGCCTGGCTTGGCCAAGGCCTCGAGCAGGACATCATTGAGGGCTTCATTAAAGGGGAGAAGAGGTTCCGTGTGCATTACCCCGAGCTGAAGCACCTCTGTCAAGATGTCTATCTTGACTGCCACTGAGGACAGCTTAAGTTCCACGACCTCAGCCACTCTCCTCAACACCATGGCAAAGAAGTCCCTGCCTAGATAGACACACTAAGAACAGACACTAGGCCAGTGTTAAGAGAGGTGTCCAGACCACTGGCATCTGCCTGTTCCTCATAGCAGTTAACCTTGGCCAAGGGCTTTTCAGGGAGGGCAGGATAACAACAGATCTTCAGATCTGCCCCAATCATGTTCCCCACAGGGCATGTCAGTAAAAGGAGACATTGTCTCCAACCCGGAAGGTCTTGGTCTGGTCAACACTGGACCAGCTTTGTGTTCAAGTCTGCTATAACAATGGGGTCGGTGCAGTCAGTGCCGGGAATAGCACTACTGGAACAGACTCAAGGGAAGGTTGCGATTTTCCTGACCGGAGTCTATCCAGATCCAGGAATAGATCCACAGGCCTAATTGCCGAGAGGGGTGAACCCACCAGCAGAAAACCCATAAGGTCCAAGGGTGCTACAGCAGGGTTGGCCCACCCAAAGATGAGGTGCCTGCCAATTATTTAAGCTGGTGTGTGTGTTTTTTTGGGGGGGGGGGGGGGGTGAGGGGTCCAGGTGTAGCTCCTGCTCCGGGGCACTCTGAAAGGCACGGAGTGGACTCAGGCTCAGGAGCAGGGCCTAGATTTGTGGTGTTATTTCCATTCCCCGTCCGATGAGTTAGACCAGCACTGTGAAATCTAAGAACACTTTAATTTCTCAGATTTATTTTTCTTGTGTGAGTTACGAGACAGTGACTTGGAGCAGGAACGAGTGTGCCCAGGACCTTCCTTACGACTTGGATTGGGAGCAGTGTGGAGTTCTTTGGTGTCAGGCAACCAAGAGCTTTAAGGCACGCCCTCAGACCGTCTTGGTGTTCATTGCTCCACATTTCAGACAGGTCTTGAATTCGTGGCCCGGCTCAAGGCACCAAAGCAAACCAGGTGGGAGTCTGTCACAGAAATTTGCCTGTGACAGGATCAACAGGGGTGAAACCCTACTAGCTTTTAGGGGACATCCCTAATGCACAGTGTGTAGCTCAAACAGAATTTCGTCAAAATGTTAAAAATATAGTACAAAAGAGGACTGAGATATCTCTCTCCGGATCTAAGCTGAAATAAAAAAAAAAGGAAGTCAGCACTTTGGGGTGGCACCTATATATGCACCCTGTACGTCACTTTGGGTGTGGATGATGCAGAGGCGATCAACCTGTGCGGAGGCGATCTACCTGTGTGCAGAGGTACTGCTCAAGATTTTCTGGATCCAGGTTGACGCATGAGGAATATTCTAAGGTAAGGAATCTGCAGCTAGAGGTCTCTATCAGAGAACAGATATCAATGCCCATTGCTACCTCTAACAGCTCTCACTCTCCATGTGAATAAAGATGTAGACAGTTCGCCTTTTTACAAATATACCAGGAAAAGGTAACTTAGACCAAGGAATTGGTTTGACAACTTTATTTAGAACTGCAAACATAATTTAACAGTGAATAAACCTGTTGATACAGTAATGCAACATAGTCTTACAACAGTGATTTCCTTTGTTCTACAGTCTAGAAAATGTTGAATAGTGACACCACAGACTAAGTTCGAATTCCACTCTGTACTGTGCAAGAGGAGGGTGGGTAAGGAACAAAACAAACGCAATGACAAGCTTATTTATTTATATTTTTTTCTGGGAGGGCGCGGAGGAAGAGGTCGAGTGAATGAAACTAAGTCAAATAGTCCAGGCAATTTCGATCTGAAAAAGATAACAGCAATTTCTGGAAATCGTGCTTCTCAATGTTATTTCTGAGGGGACAGCTTTCACATCTATATGCAAATTTAAGATATGTATGCAAATTAATCTTCTATGTATGCAAACTGCGGAGCCTGAAAAGCCACGGTGTGGGTCCTAGACACATGGTATTCAGACTCCAATACATTAATATAACACACTACCCAGTTTTGTAGAAGAATTTGCGTGTTAATTATGGATATTAAGTTTATTACAGCAAGCATTCAGAAGCAGCAGGGATAAACACTGAAGTTGCTTTAAGTTCACGCTTATAAGCGTGCACCATAAAGCAGAAAATGATGGTCAACTGCAGCCCTGGTGGACCCATCCCTTAAAGAAAGCCTGTGGCTGGGGTTATTGTCCAACTTTTTATAAATGCAGAATAAGTTAGAAATAAATGGGTAATTACCAAAAAGTTAAAGGTGAAAAAATAAGTAAAAATGGAATTCAATATAGAAACATTGCTTGAAATAATTTGAATTCTGCTATATTTTAATAACATATTTTAGAAAAAGTAAAACCCCGGTACTTCTGTCGTGCTTAAAAACAGAAAGGAAGGTTACAGCAAGTACTGCAGTGTGCAAGCGTAGAAGGAAGAGGAGGAGTTTGATCAACCTTCAGCAGAACGGGGCCAGGTGGGATGCCCCAAAATTCTTCAGCACGCCCCAAGCCAAGGTGTGTAAAGGAATTAGCTCAGAAGTAGGAATCCAACATTGGGGGACGTCCCACTGTGTGAGGAGAGATACTCTACGCTTCTATAGGAGAAGAGAAGACAGGGGTGCAAGAAAAGGCGGAAGCAGGACAGGAAGAGGGACAGGGAAGGGGCAGAAAGGAGGGAAAGGTAGAAAGCATAGGTGGTTAGTAATCAGCAAACTATTAAGAAGCACAACACACCAGACAATACAAGATTAAAGGATCAAGCCCCTGCTGCATGATTAGGGAGAACAAGTTACTCACTGTAGAAAGGTATGTACTTTTAATGACTAACACCCATTTCTTTGCTCACCTGCATTGTGTTCCCATAAAACATTGCACGAGAGCATCATCCAAATAGCTTCCCCCATAAAAGATTAGACTAGAGCACCTGCCATTACAAAACGTGGTAAATCATAGACCATCATGCAACAGAGGACCTCCATGCCGAGTTTTCCATTTACCAGGCAACTGCATTGTTGCGGTTAAGCGGAAGAGGGGCTACTTGACTGAAAGTACTGAAGTTACTTTTGTGAATTATTTCTTTAGAATCTTTAGTCTTCAACCACACTTTCTTCACATGCCTGTGAAGTTTCCCAAGCATCATAGGTACTACAAACTTTGATGGTTCAAGCTAAATGTTTTTTACCAACCAAAATGACCACCTACCAGAGATCTTACATTAAAATGAACACAGTTTAGGATGCACTCAAACATCAGCGTTGCAGAGTCCTGAAAGGAACTGTGTCTTCGCAAAGTCATTAACACACTTCCCCATAGCAAAGAGAAGCTCGGGTTGACAAAAAATGTAGCCTACCAAACACCTTTCACTGGGTTAAGATGCTACCTTCCCTGGGTTATGGGCCAATGGAGATAAACGCTCTACTGCATGCCCTGCTTAAATGAGACTTCAGAGCCCTCCTATTATGCAGGATATTGAAATTTCAATCTATAGCCAAAGACGGCTGATCAGACGGCATCCTAGCATAAAATCTGACAAGACCTTAAGATGAAGTAACGGTTGGGTTCTCAACCAGTTTATCTTTGAACAACGCTGTGTAAGGTTATGCAACAGAGAAAATTTGAAGCTCACCAATTTAGTGACAGTTTATTTGTAGCATGACTTTTTTTTTTATAAACAATTTTATTGGTTTTTGACACGGAAACAAAGACTAGCAATTCAGCACATTACAGTCTTAATGACAATTCCCAATCAGTTGGATGATGACCGTGTACCGCAAGACCCCTTAAAGTCTACCTTGATACAAACATTTAGCAGGTGACCCAGAGTTAATACAGAATACATAGCGATTTGCCCCACACCTTGTGATATTTCTTTGGAGAGCCCCATGCTACATAAATAGTTTTTTCTTGTGCCGCGCACCAGTCAACCCCTTCCTGCCATTTCTTGAGACTAGGTAGAGGTGGACGCTTCCAGTTGGCAGCTATGTCACGCTTAGCTACCACCATAGCCGTGTTAAAGAACAGCATCTCATTTCTGGACCCATATAGCCCATCTGTGATCCCCAGGAACGTGTGTCGTGGGGAACTTCCCACCCCAGGACTTCCGGGAGTTCCTCCTCGATGCCCCACCCAGAATCGTGTCAGTTGAGGACATGCCCAGACCATAGGGAAGAAATCCGCCTGGCCATGGCCACAGCGCGTACAAGAGGGATTTGGGTAGAGGCCAGCCCTGTGAAGGCGTGCAGGGGTTAAATAGGTGGCATGTAGGTAGTACAGTTGAATCAGGCGGAGTCTAGCCGATGCAGTGACCAGCTTAGGCGCCTTTAGCACATCCCTCCAGTCCTCTTCCTCTAGTGGACCCACCCACTCCTCCCACTGGCTTCTGAGCCGGTCTAGTGTGGTTGGGGTGTTTTTGGTTTGTGTACGGCAAATGCGGGAGATGGCCCCCCCCCCCCCCTTCCCCAAATTGCCCATCATGGTCTGTGCCTCGTAAGGGTTGTATTCTGGGACCACTGTGTCATCTGATGTGTGTGAGTGGAGGGCATAACGCAGCTGCAAGTAGTGTAGCATGATATTTAAGCAGATATTTAAAATTCTTAGCATCTAGATACCTTCAGGTGGTTGCTGCACATTATATTTATTCAAATAAGTAATGGCTACCACAAATCCAGCCTTTCTTGTAGCCAAATTAAAAGCAGAGGCTCTAGAGGCAGAGATCACAGAAGATTTAGTAATTAACATGGACAAAACAAAGTTTGAAGCATAAACTGAACAGGGCCAGAAGTATCTAATTGGGCCATCAATATCTTAGCAACTTTCCCACACAGAACAACAAAAGTCAAAATATGTGCCACATATACAATGAAAAAGCTACTTATTAGCAGCAGAGCAATGAGGAACTCAAATAAATTGAATCCAATCCAAACAAGCTTTATTCGACAGATTATGTCATAAAAGCGCATACAAAAAACGAGTAAAAACAGATAACAATAAAACATCTGCAACAGAGTAGAATAAAGCCTGGGCGGTCAAACATTACCATGGAAAAAAAGGATCTATTCAGCTCTAAAAACCCATTAAAATCGAAAATAATAAAACTTGATTTAAAAGGAGAGAAATTCATATTTTACAAATTACAGAGCATATTTAGTATTGACAGGCTCTAGAGTTATTTTGGCTCTTTAATAACTAGATTATGTACACTTAATCACTACCTTATTTAGCCTTAGCAAGATGTAGGGAATTTGCTCTTATAGCCCACGACCACCCCAAGAACTTTGCCATTGCTATGGCCAACGTTGGTGATGTATCAGTTCGAAGGACTCGTCCAGCTTCATTAGGCCAAAGAGCTTACAAATTGGTGTCAGCCAAGCCCGGTGTGGAGCCTCATAACCAGCACAGAAACAATAAATGGGCCAGTGAATCATTACTAAGCTGGCATACCGGGCACGTTTCGTCAATAGGTTTATCCCATTTGGTAGTAAATGTTCATAGTGGCAGTGTGCCCACTCTAAACTGGAAATATAATTTCCGGTCGAGCGGCTTTGTAATTTGGTCCCAATAAGGCTCCCAACTGGGTGTTAATCTACTTTCCAGGAAACGGCCCGTTAACGTGGACGAATCACTGGTTCTGTGTATATTAAGCTGAACCCATTCCCAATATTTCTCCATCAGGGTTTTTTTGTGGGAAAATTGGCATTTATCGGGTCTTTCCACAATGAAGTCATACCAATACTTGCTAAACTGTCTCTCACCGCCTATAGCCATTTTATTCGGTGAGAGGTATCTGCCCTCATCACATCCAGAAACCCATGTGCATACACTTCAAGTTCGGGAGTAGTCCATAGCCTCTGCCAATACAAAAGGGGACATAATTTGGCTATATCCGCAATAGGTTTCCTTCCAAGATCATACAGTAACAGAAAAGTTGGGGTACTCTGTGGTAGCCTGGTGATTTTCCTCAAAAATCTATTTTTCGATATTGAAAGTATAGAAGGTTCTCGCACCCCCATAGCTCTGAACCATAGAGGGATGAGCTAATTACTTTCAGGTTATAAATCTCAAGTGGCATGCTAATTGGCTTTGAGTGTGAGGTATGATGTTCCTTATGCAACACCCCCGACAACTGCCTGTGCTTAAGAGATGCCAAATCAATCTGATGGTTCCATTTCAGATATTCCTGGATATTAACCCCCAGATACGTAAAGTCTTTGACTTGCTCTAGCGGCAGATCATTCATTAAAATACCCCCTTTGTAGGCCCTATGCGGATTAAAAGCCATTTGTTTTGTTTTTGACACATTGACCTCCAAGCCTCGCTTCATGCAGAACTCCTCAAAGATTGTTAGAGCTCTTTGATTATCTCCAAGACCCCGAGTGGTCTCCAATGTGTCGTCTGTGAACATTAGTATAGGGATTTTTTCTCCTGCTAGAGTTGGGGCATCTGTAGGGACTGATCTCAAACAACACACTATTCCATTGATGAATAGAGAAAATAGTGTTGGCGTCATCACACATCCCTGGCGCACACCTCTTTCCACCGGGAAGGATTCGGTGATTTCGCCCTGCATGCCCCATCTGATTTTTGCATTTTTGTCCTCTGCAATCTCACAGTGAGTGTAAGTAGATCCAGTGGCATCCCCATTTCTTGTAGAGTAAAATTTGGCTCTAGGTCAAACGCTGACTTGAGATCAATGAAAGCGGCATACAGACTACCATTGCCCAGCGTCACCGTCTTCCAGTAGAGCAGGGTAAACCTAAACACTTGATCAACGGTGCTTATAAATGCCCTGAACCCAGCTTGCAGTGGAGATAAGACCTTAAACTCATCAATCCACTCTTGTATTTTACTAAGCACTAGTCGCCCCATTACCATCTGTAGACAATTAATTATACTAATGGGCCTATAGTTCCCTGGGCATGATTTGTCCCCTTTTTAAAAAAACAGAATTTCGCCTCCTTTCCAGGATGCTGGGACTGGAGCTCCCTGGGCAAGGGCATAAGTCACCAATAGGATATATCGGCACCATCTTTCCTTATCTTAGAGGAATACGTCCCCTGGGATACCGTCCGGGCCTGGCGCCTTTCCTGCTGTTATGGAAATTAGTACCGCTTCAACATCTGCCCTGCTAAAGGCCTTATCTTGATAAAGGGACCTGGCAATATCACCCTCAACTTCAACTACACATGCGGCATGTTGTGGTTTGAAGTGGTTCACCCAGTCTGTCTGCGAAACATGATTTTGGGGCTGACCGGACTGCCCTCCTCTATCCCATTTGTAAACATTCCAAAACTGTTACGGATTTTTCGTGGCACAGGCCTCCCTCAGTTCCTGCCATCTTTTATCGTCCCATTTTCCCTTTGCCTTTGTTTGGGTGGCCCTGTAGATATACCTGGCTCTTCGAATAGCTTGCGGGTCACCTACTTTAATGGCAGCCCCCAAAGCTACTGGTGCTTCTCAACACTTTATTAAACCAGTGCCCATCTTTCCTATTTGTGGCATTTTTATTTCTACCCTGCTTGAAGAAATGAGTACGCAAGTGGGTAAAAAAATTGTTGTGAATACGAGTTGATTGCTCTAGGGCCAAAGAGTTTACTACACAGACCTTTAGCTCGCTTATGGCTTCATCCATACCATTTTTGATGCTTTCCAGCAATTCAGGCATCTCTATTTTGACAATTTAAGGCGTCTCATATCGTTAGATAAGATAACTTCACTTGGAGAGTATTTGTTTCCAATTCGGGTAGGTGCCTTATACTTGATCAAATCCAGGGTCACACAAAGGGGATTATGATCACTTTCTAACCTGTCTCTAACCAACATATTTCTAAGGGCAAGCCAACGTGCTAGACTAATCAAAATGTAATCTATCCTGCTAGCACTATACACATTATTAAAGGTGTTAACCCTCTGTCTATCAGAAGGTGTACGGCCATTAACGGCCCGCAAACCCTTCTCCATACAAATGGAGTTAATTTGGATAGCCACGTCCGGCCACCTTCGAATGCGGTCGAGCTCCAACATTGGAACACCCCACCTATTGTCTTCCTCTTCTGTTAGGTTGACCTCCTCCATTGTAAGTGGCTCAAATATTGAATTAAGGTCACCCGCAACTATTATGTTTGAGATTTTTAAGTGGGAATCACGGAGAACGTCAAGGGCCGCCAAAACCCCTGACTTCTTCCCTCTGGTACCTCTCACATAGACATTGTAGATGTCCATGGTCCACTGGGAGCCCATGGTCAGTCTAACTGCCAAACTATCACTGCTCTGAGATGGGAGTACCTGTATATTTAGCCCTAGATCTGCGGCACCCAAATTATCAAGCCCCCCCCTGATGGCCTTCCTTTTGCACCTTCACTGGCCAGGATATAGTAGTTTAAGTAGCCTACACAAAATAGGGGGGCTTCTGCCCAAGTTTCTTGAAACAAGAAGATATCGCACCCCTCTATAAAAGTGTGCCATTTAGGGGAGCTCATCTTCGTGCGCAAACCTGCGATGTTCCAGGACAGCAAGGCATCCTTAATCGAGCATACAAATGGAGACAGTGGCCCACTAGAAGTACAAATGGGTAGACCACCCACCACCGACTCAACGGCTACCTGGGTTGTAATAACAGGAGTGATCTTCGATATTTGGTCCATCCCTACAGTAGAATGCTCAGGACTCCGGAAACTATCCCTTAAGTTGGGACTAACTATTGTGTTCTTTTCGCGTTAGGGGCATTTCCTTCCACAGTCAATCGTTATACTCGAGGGTAGAGCTACTTCACATAGTAGATAGCCTGTGACTGGTTATATGATCTCTCCTGCTACTCGGAGGGAAACGTCTAAACTGGATTGGTGAATGCCCTGGTGCGGTAGTGCGAAATTCCAATGCAAAAAGATTCTCCACTAGGTCTGTCCTTTTCATGGTAAGCTTAGTACAGTCTTGTTAGTAAATTGATGAAGATAGCCTATGTGCTTTTACTATGTCTTCCCTAATCACTGAACAACATCCCATAACATGCCGTATCCAGTGAATGGCCTTATTTATAAGGGAGTCCACATTCTCTATACCTCTACTTGCATCTAACTTGGGTACATTTACCATGTATATTCTGTGGGTGCTAGGTAAATTAAGTAGGTACTGATCTCGTTTCCCATGCGGAAGGCCGGTCTCCGGTTGGTCAACATGCAAGGGTGTGTTCCTGCTAGGCGGGGTCTGGTCCCTCAATACTGCTGTCTTACAAGGGTTGGTTGAGGTACTTCCTACATAGCGTGATGGATGATTGGTCATCAGTGGTGTTGGTGTTTTCGTTGTCTAAGAGATTACGCTTCCAGAGGGGATTGGGAACCTGTTAGAAGTGACCGTACTATCTATTGTAGGGATAGCAAGGGCAGCCGGTGAGATAACCAGGGAAGTACCTTGCGAACCCGCTTGATGACTACTTTCTATTACCTCGGCCCTCCCTGTTCGAGTTGGATCTGATGATAATGATTTGACCATTGCAGTTAGATCATCAATCATACCTCTCAACAAACCCACTTCTTGCCTTAGCTTAGTGACCAATAGGATCACGTCCTGCCCTTCCATGAGAGTGCCTAACCCTACCTATTTACTTTGTATAGCTGGTGTCGGTAGTGTCCGGACCATGTGGGGCCGTTCACCCTCCCCTTCTTCGTTGCTAGCTACAGTGTTGGCTTGATCTATCAAGGGCAGGAATCTATTAGTGCATAATTATGGGGTCAATATGTTCATTGTTAGGCTTAGTCATACTCTGGCTGGTATTTGGAGGGAGTGCTCCCATAAGCCCATTTCCCCCGGCATCGTTATTAGAGATCCGTATTTTATTTTTTGTTCTACGAAACATAGCGGGGAAAGCGTGATTAGAGAGAGTTGGCTCGACCAGGGGGTGGGGTGTGGCGGGGGGGGGGGGGGGGGGGGGGGTGGCGGGGAGGGGGGGGGGGGCTGGTTTCATTACAGCTAGGTAGTGTCAGAGGTGAAGACTCTAAAAGTCCCTCACATTCGCTGATTAAGGTGTCAATACGGTCCATAACACAGTTACTGCCTGCACATTTTTTAAGCTTTCTTGCCTTTTTTCCCCTATTACCCCTACTCGCTCCACTCCCTCCGACATCCCTCCCTTCCCCGCTTCCTTCCGGTATCTTTCTTTTACCCATTCTCCTGGATTTATCCGCCAGTCAGATCGATTTGCTAGCCTCTCCCACACACAGCAGCTAGGACTCTGCTAGGCCTCAAGCCTCAAAATGCAACTATAACCTACGAGCCCCTGCCCACGGGTGTCGACAGGAGGTAAAGTCAAAATACGTCCACCGTGTCCGACAAACCAACAAAATCTGCCAAGTAGATCGTCAATGTTTTTACAACCTCAATAGGCGACGCGACTAAAATCAGTACCTTTAGTTTCAAACCAATGATCTCCTTGCGGACCTAGCATCCGATCCTCTTCCAAATCAAAGATGAAAGAGGGGTGGCCCTGCCCTGTCGTCTTCCTGTCACTGACGGGCAAGGGCGGGCCTGCCCTTGGCACGGGCACGTCCCGCGCCGCGGGGGGAGAGGCTGTACTTTGAGCACGATGGCAGCTCAGGCGCCTCCCCCCCTCACTCGGGGCACCTGTGGGTCTCTCATTGCACCCTGGAAGATGTAGTCTCCGCCCAGGGTGTGACGGTGTCAGCGCGGGATTCCGGTGGCCCTGGGACTCCTGTCCCCCCAGGGCAAGATCAGCGGGATGGCGGGAGGCAATGCGGGCACAAGGACACAAGAACAGGCTCCCGCACCGCAAATAAATCACTCATTTACCTCAGGAGTTAAACCATCCATAAAAGACAACAGTTATGGTTATAGCAACATTACAGCATTTCATGCAGGCATCACAATATGTACATCCTATTCAGTCTGTGCAGCTGCACTACTGATGGTCGTCCTCAGGTCACGTCGCAGAGTGCTGAAGTAGTTATGCCTTGAAAGGCTCCCAAGTATCCTCATGTATAGCCTAGGAGGCATCAATTTGCAGCACAAGTGTAGCTACTTCATGCAATAAACAACATTCTTCAACCAGTTCCCGCAACTGGAGAGCAGGTGCTCACCCCCAGTGAATCACCATTCTTCTTTTGGAAAGCAGTAAAAACCAGGTAGTTTACTTCCGGACATTGGATAGGATGTCTTTGACATAGCCCAGGAACTGATAGAGAACGGACGCGCCTGGAGCCTTGATGGCGGCCGTCTTCAAAGTGAAATTACTAAAATGCTCAACTGATGCCTTAACACAGAGTGAGGGGCCACAATAACAGCGCCTCAACCCCCCTGGCTTTGAATAAAGGCTGGACGCGGTGGGGGTGTGTGACATGAGGGTGGGGCCATCAAGAAGCAGGCACATCTGCTCCCTCCCCGCCTCCAGAACAGAGAGGACAACAGTGCGCCGCATAGCACGAAAACCTGCGCCATACCCCAACGATCATGGAAAGGCTCCACCCCTGATGAGAGAGAGTCTAATACCAAGAAGCGGAAGCAGCCTCCAAAGGGTCACAATACCGGTCTTGGGACGGAGGTGCAAGAGAAGACAGCGCACCGTGAGGGCCAAAGACTACCCCGTCACTTCTTTTCCCCTCCAGAGCTGTGGAACCATGAAGTGAAGCGAGCGTCTCAGCCCAGCGAAGAACAGGAACCCGCTCGGGCAAGGTGAACCAGATAGGATCAATGCTGAAGAGGAGACTGCAGCGGAGAGGGGCCCACACGACAACCTGAGAATCTGTAACGCCCAGAGAAAGCTCAGTGGGAGTCACAACGAGGCAGAGAACGCCTGACCCCAGGATGGCGGCCTGTAACTTCCCTTAAACTACTCCAGCACTAAGCCAGTACTGAGACAACCGTGAAGCAGGGCCCCAACAGAGTCGTCCCAGAGCCTGAGGAAACGTGTGGCAGCCTGGACAAGAAGCTGGACATTAGGTGTGACGAGCATCCGTGTAACCGCGGGGAGGCTGGGAGGCGCAGCGGCCCCCCTCTTTCCCCCCTGCCATTTCACGAGCATCGTTCGGGGCAAACAACGCATCTAGTTGGCCACCCACCCACCCAGTAAGCCAACAGCAACCCCCCCATCCTCAGGGAAGCGACGGGGTGGCTCTCGCAGAGCAACGTGCGCCAATAATAAGGGCACACGGAGGCAGGACCACAAGGCGCATAGGAGTTGGTGCGAACCAGGAACCCCGATAATGGCAATAGCGCTGCATGAACAATCCCAGCACTAGAAGTGCACCATGGCAGCCCTAGGACAGGAGTTGCAGCATCTTAGGCAAATGATCAACTAGCCGCCAACCACAGAAGGCGGCACCAATACAATTCTGAAGAAAGGGGGGTCAGGAGATACACAGACAACCTGCGCCCAAAGCCAGAGTGCCCTGAAGCCGGCCCCGTGCCATGACGGCTACAATTCCCCTGTAACTACCAGGAAAACCAACCGAAAACCACACAGGTCGGTGATGCAGAGCACATCATCACGCCAGTTGATGGCACAAAAGACACCCTGAGCACTGTAAAACTCCCAAGTCAGCAAAATGTGAAAACAGCGGACCACGGCGAGCATAGTAGTGTCGGGGGACTACACAAGACAACCCCACGAGTACAAGACCACCGTCCAAAGAAGCTACAGCTCCACCAGATCAATCCCTATCGGAAAGAAAGTTGGACAAAGTGCTTGCAGCAATCGAACACTCCAGGGTATCCATGGAAGAAAGGCTGGGCTCCCCCGACAACAGACATCCGCCTACTCAGGGATGACCACCGTAAACTGACGGACAAAGTGTCAGACGGAGAGAAACGGATAGCCACCATGCAGCCATCAATCAGTATGCACCAAGAGACCTTTCAAACCCTTCTAGGCCACATGCCCACCATGGAGGAGCGCATAGATGACCTGGAGGGCCGCTCGAGGCGCTGAAACATTCCAGTGCTGGGGCTCCCGGAGGGCATTGAAGGCACTAATCCTGTTGAGTACATGGAAACATGGACCAAATCCTTCTCTCCGAATATGGACCATACAGCATTATTCTCCATTGAAAGAGCCCATAGGGTCCCACCCAGTAGGCCCCTGCCCGGCGCTCTGCCCCGACCGAGGTTAGCAACATTTCTGCATTTCAGAGACCGCAATGCGATACTCAGAGCAGCCAGACAATTTGGCCCCATTCACGTTGAGAATAAACAAATAATGCTCTTCCCAGACTACTCCCGGGCAGTACAACGACAGATCTTTGTTCCTGGAGGTGAAACGCCGCCTACGGTTGGAGAACATACAATACTCCCTTCTGTTCCAGGCACGTCTCAAAATCATACACGAAGGCTCCACCATCTTCTTCACAGATGCAGAAGTAGCCCACGATTGAGCGGACCAACATTGCAAACAACACCCCAGCTCAAAGGTCAAGTACGTACGGCACCCAAAGACACAGCGCTCCAACAGACGTCACCCAAGGTAACAAAACAGAAGGAAAGACACAATGGCGCTCCCCCACTCCTTGGGGTCACGCGACCTGGAACAAATCATACGGAAACGCCACAATGCCTTGCAGGCCGCACCGGAGCTCAGACCCTCGTCCCCCACGACGGACATAGATAGAGGTCCACACATCTTTTTGTCTGAATGGGAAGACGGAAGCGAGGAGACGCAACCAAGAGTGGACTTGGTGACACCGCCACTGGTCACACCACAAACAGCCAACACTCTGATATGAACTGGACACCAGCAGACCATGTAAGCGGGGTTTCCCTGCAAGTTGAACTGTGATGTAATTTACGGTATGAGAGTTATAGCATTACCAGTTCAGCAGCCACATGTTCGTACCACAGGTCAGTAGGTGCGCAATGATTATACGAATGCCCCCATGGAGAACTTCCTCACTGGCATGCAACGCCACCCCCACACTATGTTAAAGCTTTCTTCTTATATAGAAGTAAGTTTGGACGCATCACTTGTTGCGATAGGTCTTCAGCATTGGGGCAGTTCCCCTAACCCAGATATCCCTCCCCATGTTGTCACACAACACTACACTGTACCATCATATTTCCATCATCAGAGAGCCATAGCTGCATCAGACAAGCAAAGGCAATTTGGGGGGTGGGGGGGGGGGGGATGAGATGGGTTAAACCTCGGCGCCGTACTCCACCACGCCCCTCCCCCCCAATCCCCAATGACACATAAGGGAATCATTACCATCCGCACTCTAAACATGCAAGGTATGCACACAGCACGCAAGCGATACTCAGTCTACGCCTACATAAAGCGGCAGAATGCACAGATCACGCTGCTGCAGGAAACCCACCTGGCCACAGGAGAATTGGCAAAACTGCGAAAACGCTGACGTGGTATATTCTGCGCTACCACATATTCGGCCTACACACGAGGGACCCTTATATGGGTACGTCCAGAGGTCCTATTCCAAGAACTATCCAGAATAATAGACCCTGAGGGTCGATACATCCTTATGCAAGGACGCCTAGATGGTCAGTCGATAGACCTAGGACCATTTATGCACCTAATACGGACCAGAGTAAATTCTGGGACGCGCTTTCACTGCCATTAAGCTCACACACTCGAGCACCATGGATCCTGGAAGGGGACTATAATTGTGTGCAAAACACGGTATTAGATAGAGGCAGCTCTGGATGAGGGTGGACTACCACAATCCATGTGTGAGTCGGTTATGGTCTCGATCCTCAAACCGGACCGAGATTCAAAGCACCTGGGCTCATACCGGCCCATAGCTTTATTACCAGCGGACTATAAAATATACGGGAAAATATTGGCAGACATATGCCACAGTCCTCCCAAAGCTGATTCACCCAGACCAGTGTGGGTTCGTGCCAGGCAGAAACACCTCCTACAACATAAGACGCCTTTTCCACGTCCAAGACCGGATCCGGGATCGCTTTCCTCGGGCTGCGTGTCTGGTCCTGGACTTGCAGAAGGCCTTCGATATACTCCTTTGGCCCTACCTACTTCAGGTCATACAGCGGATGGGACCCCACTTACTTGCATACACCAAGTTAATATACTCCACACAAACATCTAGGGTGAAACTCGTTCCCAATACTTCGGGGTACAAGCCAGGGCTGCCCGCTTTCCCCTCTGCTTTTCGCAATGGCGATGGAAACGCTGGCGATCCGTCTCCACAGAGAAGGTGAGAGCTGGGGTATCCCAATTGAAGATACTATGCATGCAGTGTCACTATACGCGGATGACGTGCTCCTCTACATGCGAGAAATCACGTTGGATCTCACCCCCCATACTTAACTCTCTACAAGAATTCGAAACAGTGGCAGGTATCAGAGTAAATTGGTTAAAGTCAACAATATATCCTCTCGCAGATGATCTCCCCCCTCGGGCAGTACAACTGGGCGGAATAAGTGTATCGTGGAGCCCCAAAGCAGTACGATACCTAGGCGTTCGCTTGTATCACACGCCGCAAGACATGTATGAAGGGAATTATCACAGGGAAATGGCCGGAATCAGATCTTCCTTGAACTTCCGGAAGGATCTACCCCTGCCTATCATTGGTAAAACTGTAGTTGCCGAGATATTAGTCCAGAGATTACTATACTTTTTCGCTAACCTCCCGGTGACACCCCCTCCCGGTGACACCCCCCCCCCGCCCCCACCCCCCCCCCAACACTCCTCCTTCCGGTAGTTGGACACCCTTCTCGGAACCCTTATCTGGGGATCGGGGCGCAGACGAATTGCCCTTGACAACCTGCAGCTGCTCATGGATCGGGGTAGGGGGGAGGGGGTGAGCTGGGTGCTCCTTCCTTTGATGCATACTTTCTCGCAGCTCAGCTTCAATGGGTGTCATGATGGACAGGGGGCCGGACGTTAGGGGAAACAGCCACAGATACCGGGTTAATTCCGACCCCTGCCATACTTTGCATGTTGTTACCCTGGGCAGAACCAACACGGGAGTGTCCACTCCAGGTGACCGTGGCGTGTACCTGCCTGAAAGGTGTGCACAGAATGAACCGTGCAGCCCCCATGTATTCCTCCGTCCTGCTGCTATTGGGATTCCCCAGGGGTCGCACTCACTATACAGAGTGGGCGCTACGAGAGTGGACGAAAAACTAAGTAACGGAGGTAGGCTCCCTTTATGCGAATGGGCAATTACAGACATTTGCAGCACTTGCAGCCAACATAGATCTCCCCAGGGGGGCAATTTCTTCTACATAGGCACCTGATGGAAAACTGCCATCGTATGTGGCACACAATAGACACTGAGTGCCCCACACATCCAGTGATACACACGATACTACAGATGGGCCCAGGGTGCCATCTGATAACTTAGATACACAAAGCGGTGCGAGGGCTGAACCCAATCACTCTTGCGCCCCTCTGGGAGAAATGGGAGGATGGGATCCAGAGACCACTCCACGACAAAGAGTGGGAAAGTGCACTGAAGTTCCCTAAAAAAGTGTCCTGCAACTATCGTTTTAGGAACATACAACTTCACATATTACACAGTGCCTACCTGACCCCCGAGAAGCTCTAACATTACTATCCAGAAACGCCCTTTACTTGTTCAAGATTACCAGAACCCAATGCATCCTTTCTTCATATGTTTTGGGACTGCCCAACGCTTCGAGCTTGCTGGGGCAAAATCCACACTACCCTTCTAACAATCACAGGGCTTACTGATATTAACACATTGGAGGCCAGCGCGTTGTGCATAACCAAACGCCGTAAGCACCAAAAAGTAGAGACACGTTTTGCGTCCCTGGCACTCCTTTTAGCTAAACAATGAATATCAATGCACTAGAGGGCACCCAAGGGGCCGCCAATAGTGGCCTGGATAGGGGCAGTCAACATATGGGGCGCCTCCGAGGAAGAGGTGCTTCAATCGAAAGAAATTAAGGGTATCTGCAAACATCCCATATCCACGCAATGAGCTACCCTACTGCATTCCTTTGAGCAGGAAACAAGAGGCGCCATTGTCGCAGGGCACTCGATCCCCCATAGCAGAGGTCCGCCTGACATAGTGCCCCCACGGAGTAGATGCACAGTGAAGCTGGGCTGAAAGCAGAGGATATACAGTACATATAGTACCCCCAGATCGACATTCCTGCCTCCCCTGCCCCAACGCAAACACAGTCCAATTAGGACTCATCAGCTTACCGGTTCCTATCGAGCGGTATTACCTCAGATACAGTGTACCCCAGTTAAAGTCAACCTGGTTGAAGAGCTCAGTTTGTTATCTCAAACACAGCAAGATGTTAATCACAGTGCTAGTGCTGCAAGCTAGCGCTAAGCACTCAGTACATACTATAGGGTACGAAGCATGAGTGTGTAGAACATTGCCTATAGTATAGGCAATGTCCTACACACTCATGCTTCGTACCAGTATGCCTTCTCACGCAGACAGACAAATAAGTAAATGATGTATATGTCAAATACTGATGTAAGGCTTTACAAAATGACATGATGTACAATTTGAATGATGCTTATTCCCAAAGCAAATGCAATGTATGTGCTGTGCGGAAATAAGAAATGCCAATAAAAATGATTTCACACAACAAAAAAAAATAATAATACAGTGACTAGCACACAAAAGCTATTTTTCCACTGAGGCATTCCTAGCTTTCGTATGTAGAAAGCTAGAGTACATAAAATCGTAATACTGCACTTTGAAGAATGGGACTAGCTAGGAGACAAAAAAAAAAAAAAAATCAGTTATTAAAAATCCAATTTAAAGATGAGGTTGGATTTTCAATAAATATTAACGAAAAGTAACCTTTAGAAATTCATATTTATCCTCCCTTAAGTTTCCAAAGGCTAAATTTGCTTTCGCTCGTCCACTCCAGCCTCTCCACTCGAGCCTGCTACTAATTAGCTGTTAATAGGTGTGAAAAAGGTGCAACGTGCTTAACAATAGCAGACAATAGGCTAACCTGAATGGTACAAGGTGACACCTCTGAACATGACAGAATATGCAGGGTGGGGCTGTGAGCATTTTTTTATTTTTTTATTTTTTTTAACATTACAGATGCCCAAAAACATTCTTGTGCATCTACTGTCTGGTTTATAAAAACCCTACTTTTTCTTCCAGACATCTGTCTCTGGGTTTTTACATTTAGCACAGCGGCACACTTGAAAGGAAGGGAAACTGGATGTTAAAACAATTCGAGTATTCAGGCCTTGAAAAATCTACTTGCCCATTCGCTATGGCAAGTCAGCTTTTATCAGGTTGAGCTATTTTTGACACCTACTCGCCCGTTCTGGTGAGTGAACTTAAGCTGCAAAGAAACAGGTGTTATGTAAATTCAGAAAGTGAATGGCAATAGACACTTTTAAAACTTGTTTATATCTTGACATTTGCAGTCTGCTCAAGTAGGGGATCAAATGTCAGTTTTCCTTTTTACTAATGTTTGCTGATCTTATACTGGAAAACGGTGCCTACTTCTTTTTCTCTCATTACAGTAACAGGTTTTTGTCAAGTGAGTGTGACAATCATTATGAATCTAAAGGCTATAAGATGTCATTTTTTTAACATTTAAACAGCTTGTAAATGAATAGTACAAGTATTTCAAAATATATTAGGAATGACAAAAACACTTTGTAATTCAGAAGTGATGCAAACAAAGATTTAGATAGGAGCAAAACAAATCAAAACACCACCTGGTGATGTGCAAATTAAAAATATTTGCAGGAACCCGATTTCCAAACATTGTACACTATATAGTTTTATCAGTAAAACTAATGTCAGTGGGAACTTTTGTGGCCGTTTCAATGGAAAATCTGCTGATTGCAAATAAGTGTGCTACCACTTCATGATTCAGGTATGTATTTATTGAAAGTGATAGGTTTTAAACATTATTGGAGAAACATTCCTGCCCCCGCCCTGATGACAATGTGGTTAATGAACTAAGAGGCAAGTCAGTGGTAATGCGTATCCTATATATAGCTAGATTTGTACTATAATTGGAGTAAAGGTTTAGTCTATTAAATCAAACAAAAGTGTTTTTGTACAGCTGACATGCTAAACTTGCGTATTTGAAGGTGCACTCATATGTGCTAAAGAAGAAAATGGTGGCTCAGTGAATTCAAATATTTGCCCAGGATCCCATAATTTGAAACCAGTTTATGGGTCTAGAGCATTATAATTAAGTCGAGTAGATTATTTAAGTCACTAAACCTGCAGGTCTAGTAACATTTTAATGCTTTTTCAAGGCCTAGTATTCACTGTCTGGTTGCTAGAAAACCCTACTTTTGTTCTACCAGCGTTCTGCCTCTAGGTTTATTTGGGTGCAGTGACTGCCCCAAAGTGGATTTTTTGTGTTAAAGACATAGAAGGCCACAGGACTACCATAGTACACTTAAGTGTGGCCAAAGGCTTTTGAGGTCTTGAAAATGCCCAGAGTGAGTAGGTTTGGGTCTGGTAAGATTTATCCCATTGGTTAGGGCATGCCCAGTAGTCAGTCACACTCACCAGGTTGTGCCAGGCATAAATGTGGCACCTCCACGCACCCCCATCAGAACAATCCTGGACCTGAAGATCAGAAGAGGATTGGACCAGCCGTTTGTGATCAGCGAAATCCCTGAAGAACTGAATGTGCTCTCCTGTTCCCTGGACAAAGAAGTGAACTCTAAGGGTCACAAGGTTGACCTCCAGTACAAGCTACATGGATACAACAAGAGGCATTTCCTGCAACTGCCTAGAAGATCAGTAGACCTGGACTGGGCCTTTCAGTTGTCCTCTGCCTGACACCCTGTGAGTTTCTAAGGGCCTTGAGAAGTGCTCCTGTGGTTGAATTGGACTTAAAACTCCTATAAGAAGGTAAAATCTTTTACCAGGACAAACCTGGTTGGTGTATCAAACCCGCACTTTTTTTTTTAACAAAGTTTTATATAGCGCGAACTTGACATGGTATGAGGACACATTCATTTTTAGGTCTCGCCTGAGCCAGCGCATGCCCTGCTCGGAGACACATTTAGTATACGGGTTTCCAAAGTGCTAACAGACCTCGCTGGCCTAACACTTGCGTTCACGCGAGCGTGCACACGCGCAGCCGCCAATCACTGCTGCGCGCGCAACACTCGCGTTCTTACCACACAGTGCGTCCCGTCCTCGCGGTCGCTATGACTGTCGCTTTGATCGCGATTACTTTCGCTTTCACGGCCGTTACTTTTACGGCTGCGCGGCCAATGCTTGTTGTTTTTGCGCATGTTTTTCTCCTTCACCCCGTCCTCCTCTTGCTGTTACTCCTACTGTGAGCACTGCTGTAGCTTTAACTTCTAGTGGAGACTTCTAGTTTAACTACATACCGCTTCTGATGGAAACTTGGCACCACAGTGAGATTAGTAGGTGAAGGCCGAGATGCCACTCTTTTTAAGTAATTTTGACGTACTTTCATTGTGGCAGCTTGCAGGGCTACATTTCCTTGTTTCTCCTTTACTAAACTTCCCCTGGCTGCGCACATTTGTTTACGGGGATCGGATTTTCGAATCTCTGCTTCTGTTTTCTTTCTTTGCACCTTATTAACGCAGGGATGGAAGAGAGCGGAAGTGGAGAATGACAGTTATAAAACTTTCCTCGCTTCATCATTTCTCAGAGAAGTCCGCCTTAACCAAGACTGTGCATCACAGCCCTGAGGTCACAGATTGTTTCTGCCCGCAAAATTGCCGGTGGTAAAGTAAGGGAAATTGCATACATTAACAGAGTTACCGCAAGTTTCCTTGTAACCAAAAATCTGGAGGCGATTCGGAGTACTAACATTATTAACACTTTAGCTTGTGCACGCGAGTCACACAAACCCCTTACTGTATTCATTGAGTTACTTTGTTGTTACCGCTTTGCCAGCTGCTTCCATTCGGTCATGTCACATGCCAATACTTTTTCATATATCACAGGAGTTTGTCGCAACAAAACTACTGTCAATGGTACCAGTAACATCCTATACTTCTCTTGGACACGGGGAATCGCTGAGTAATGAACAGTACTCCTGGAGGGGGATGGGGAAGTTGGACAGAATGTTGGATTGTTGATTTGGAAAACAATAAAAACTGTTTCAACAGAAAAAAAAACAGTAACATCCTAAAAACATGCTGAAAACATGCTGAAAAAGCTGCAGATCTATTAACATTCGTGCTATGTGTTCGCGCGATCTTGCGGACTGTAATTTATTTCTCTTTAACAACTTTAGGACAACTAATTATTATAATTGTTTGCACACTCCACAGCTACTTCCACCAGGGCAGTCATTCTTCGCAAGGTTGTCTGTTTACATTTTGTTAAGAGCCATCAGACCTCATATTTACATAATGCACAATGCAAGTTCGAACATTGGCACAAAAAAACCAAGCATTTGCAACGCAATAGGTTTCGCATTTACGCAAGTTTAATCTATTGGTTTTTGTAAATGACAATGCCTTATATTTATGTTTCAAAAACAAAAACAAAAATAAGAGGCATTGTCATTTGCAATGTCAATAGCTCAAACTCGCGTAAATGCGAGACCTATTGCATTGCAAATGCTTGTTTTGTTAGGCGCGGAGAGATTAAGTGATTTGCCCAGAATAACAAGATGTTCCGCGTCATTGCTGAGACTCAAACCCGGTTCCCAAAATTCGAGGTCGACCCCCCTAGCCGTGGTCAGTGTCAAATTGCGCCTAGGTTCCAATCTACCACAACCATTGACTATCATTCACATTTTATGCTTCTTGCTGCTACTTAAAACTTGAAAAACTCATATCTCTGGTTCCCCTTATAGAACTTTTTTGTAATTTTGCTTACTTAATTTTACTCTTTTTTTTCTAACTTGGTCTGGGAATTTTATTGTCTTGCATATCAAATTTATTACTGTTTTGGTACTGCATAAATACTTTCCATTACCATAAACTAAGCGTGTCTGCTCCGTGTCAGGGGGGTAAGCTCAGGAGAATTTAGTGACTGAGGGATCACCCCGACAAGGGTTGTGCTTGTTCCTTGAAGTGGGTAGTAACCCACCCAAAATAATAATCCAACTTCTTACAGAGTGGCTATTACCATTGCCAGCGTTGCAAATTGACAGACAACATACCGCTAGACGTGGCAGTGGGAGAGATTAAAATGGTTTTGAGCTCATATATTCATGCGTTTGCTATTCTCTGCCAAAAAGCTTTTAATATTTTTAATGACTTAATTTGTTAAATGTGAACTGTGTTGGGGCAATTCAAATTCAAAATCTTTATTTCGGTTATTGCTAACCATAAAAGACATACATAAAATATACAATTCATTATCACATAAAAACAACCAACCTTTTCAATACAGAAAAAAGTAGAGTGCTATCAGAGTATGGACACAAAACGAGGGGCATGGTTTCACTGGTCCAGGCAGTTTCTCAATCTAATACAAAGTTTTAAAAATTCCTTAATTTGGAGAACACTGTCACTGTGCAAAAGCTGCAAGTACAAAAGAGCCGGTCTGATTTGTTTAAAACCAAGTTTTTTTAAAAGAGTCACTAAATATAATTTACGAGGAAATTCATAAAATTTGCATAAAAAGATAAAATGCAGCATATCCTGCGGAGACTTTCCGTCGCAGCCGCAGGGCGCTGCCAATTTATTAAAAATATCACATTTCGGTCGAATAAGCAGGTGATGGAATTGATTAAACCTAAATCTGGTCAGTAAAAATTTCTCGTGTGAAGAAAAAGACCCTTCCAAATATGGTTCGATGGCCACGGTAGTCTTAAGCATAACAAACTTTCTCACACTTGGTTTCTGGAGCTCCACATCTTCTCTCGTAATCTTCTTATCCCACAGAAATGATTGTTTAATTTGCTCCAGATCTCCCCTTGTAATTGATTGTGGTTTTGAAAAGAGTTCAGGGCGACCAAGTTTGTCAAAATTTGATTTTAGATAGCTTAGCCAAGGAGAGCTCAATGCCTTGTCCAGTGACAAAAAGTCCTTCATGATTAAGTGTGTTAGGGGTATGTTCTCATTTAGCCAAATTTTAAGCCAAAACATCAAAGGGCGTAAGGAAAGCAAATCACATATATATTGGGACCCCAACTCCTCATGAACAGCAAAATTAGCCGTACCAGATGGGACACACAATAAACGCTTCATAAAACGATTTTCAACAATCTGTAATTGCTCTCCATTAACATACCCCCAAAGTTCACTACCATAGGATACAGTTGCCACAGACTTAGCATTGTACAATTTCAACATTGCACAGATTGGCTTTTTTCCCAATTTGGTTGCAAAATTAAATATTGATGCATTAACCCTCACCATTTCACCTTTTTTCTTTACAAGATGAGGTTCCCAATTTAATTTTGTGTCAAAGAGAACTCCTAGGTAAGAAAATGTTTTAGTTAAGGGGATTATTTCTCCGCCAATCCTAAATTGGAAGGGTTTTCTTGGTTGCTGACCAACTTGTAATACAAAAGATTTAGTGTTATTTACCAAGAGGTCTCTATCTCTCATAAAAGTATTAAATGCTGTTAACAATGATTGCAATCCCCTCTCGGTCCTAGATAAAAGTAATGCATCATCTGCATAAAGAAGTATTGGAATTCCTCGCCTACCAACTCTAGGACAGTCAGCATGAACATCTTGTAACACCCCATCTAAGTCATTAATATAAAAGTTAAAAAGAAAGGGGGCCAAGATACAGCCCTGCCGGACACCCTTTCCAATGCTAAAATTGTTAGATACACTCAAGTCCAGGGAATATCTCACATTGGCACTGGTATTGTAGTGTAGGGCAACCAAAAAATCAACCAAACCGCTATCAACCCCTTTTGACCTCATGGACTGCCACAGCTTACACCGGTTGACACAGTCAAACGCTGAAGACAAGTCCATAAAGGCAAGATGAATGGTACCTTTCTGTATTATGGTATATTTACTTAAGATCAGGAAGAGGTTAAGGCATTGAGTAGTTGTTGATCGGCCTTTACAAAATCCGTACTGCGAGGGAGACATAATGTTCTTTTCCTCCACCCACTCTACCAGTCTTTGCAGTACAATTCTTCCTACAATCTTGACCATAGAATCTAATAAAGAGATCGGTCGATAGCAGTGTGGGCTGCCCTTGTCACCCTTTTTAAAAACTGGGACAATTGTGGAAACACCCCAAGATCGTGGACATCCTTCTTTTACAGCTGCATTAAAAACTGACTCTAGAATCGGTGCCCAAAAGCTAGGATCAGATTTATACAAATCAGGGGGATCCCGTCCGGGCCGGGAGCTTTTCCACCTGTAATTCCCTGTATGCCCTCCAAAACTTCAGCTCTATTAAAAACAATCTGTACACCAGTTTTACTACAGTCAGTACTAATATCCATGTCCTCTGTGCAGCAGTATAGTTTTTTGAAGTGCACTTCCCACTCCTCCTTAGATATATAACTTTCAGTACCATTTCCCGGGTCCTGTGTCAGAAATGGTTTTCTCATCAAGGCCCAGAAAGCTGTACTACTTCCAAGGGTGGCAGGATCTAAGATCGCTAGCCACGCCTCTTCCCTGAGAAATTCCTTATGTCTTGCGATAGTTTTTTTGTAGATCATTCTACATTGCTGGACATCAGCTTTTATCCTAGGCTTGGATGACAATGCTGCTCTTAGATTTTTAGCTGCTAAAGAACAATCCTTGTTAAACCACCTTGGACCTTTTAAGGAATCCGAATTTTTTATAGGTACTGATAGTAGTTGAGATACCTTCACCGCTAGACAGTTGAAGGCATTTAGGACAGTGTTTGGGGGTGCATCCACTTGTGTGCATAACGAAATTTCGTCAGCACAAGTAGTTTTTATTTTGGTATACAGCTGATCAGGGGTTACCATGGACCATCTCAGACGGCGTCTGCCATCAGTGGTATTCACCCTACCGATAAGGGGTTCCACTCTTTCTTTTGCTATCAGTGGACCCCTCATAAGAGCAGTGAGAGGATTGTGGTCACTGAATTCACTGACTTCAATAGAGAAGAATCCCACAAAAGACTGCATTACAGATGTTAACAAAATAAAATCTATAAAAGTTGCCCTACCATTCCCCTTAAACGTTGGGGTATCAAAGCGCTTATTTGGGGCCATCAATGCCATCATAGGAGTTAATTCTAACTCATTAAGCATATCATTGAGGTGTTCCCCCTCAGTTGTGTGCTCAAAATGGAAATTCTCACAGTCCGGGCAATTAAATTCTGTGATCATTTTAAAAAGAGGGTCTCCACAGGGATGAACATTAAAATCCCCGACCACCATGAGGTTATAAAGACAACCCTTCATCGAGTTACTAATAAAGGAATGCAATGTAACTATCTGACTAGAGTTGGTACTACAATTAGTGGAATTATAAAAATTGACCAGACCGGCCATACAGTTATCTCCATTTAAAACTAAACCAATAATGCCAGTGTGGTTTGTTGTAATTCTCCGAACCTTACAACATAAAACTATAGATATAAACACAACCAAGCCCCCCTTAGGTCTACCCCTGTTAGTTGCTACTGCCGGTACGTAGTAGGCCTTATACCCTTCCAGGAAGTAATTACAATCGATTGACCAAGTTTCCTGTAAACAGATAACTTGGTACTTTTTAATATACTCAATCCAATTGCAATCCTCCATTTTGGAACCAATACCCGCAATGTTCCAAGAAATTATATTATTAGAGTTGACAGCCAAAATACATTCCGAACATTCCGTATCCATTAAGCCACGAGTTTCCTGCCCACCGGATACCTCCTGTCAGTCACATAGCTCCAATCCCGAGAGGACATCAAATCTGTTGTGGGTTGCAATGTTAAAACCGTTACCTCTCTGTAACCCCACATTATGAACATATTCCTCATTGGGAGGCAGTGACTGTGAGGGTATACGTGATCTAACTGGGCCAGGGGTTGGTGGATTTCTAATAAAATGGGAATAAAAAAACCCCAGTGGACGTATGCAAATACTGTTGGGAGTGTTGGCCAGTGCAGCAGCTCTGAGTAGAACTGTAGCAGCATGCTGAGGATGCCTAAAATTAATAATAATGCAGTCACCATTTGTTGTCTTGCTAGATGATCCAATCCAGCTCACCCTTCTTGTTGTTAATATTTGGTCTGCATATTTAACGGGAAACCCACAATTCTTGTTAAGCCAGAAAACCGTCCTATTCTTTAAAGAGTCGTGATTTTCTTCAGACACCTGATGTGCATGGGGCTGAATGGGAGGGACATTCGTAAGTACAGCCACATAAGGTGCGCAATCAGGGGGAAGATTTACATGACGATTTTTCTTTATGTGGGTATGGGTCAAATTTCCCTCAGGAGATCCCGTATTAATGGTATTCTGCAATGTTAATGTCGTGGGATCCGATAAGACAGGATCAGCAACAACCACTGTGTTCTGTTTGTTAATCTGCCTGTTTAAATGAATATTGGATATACTTCCTTTTGATGATCCCGGGTCATCCACAGTTGGTCTAATATTTGCTGCATCTAATTTGCCTGATGCTCCAGCCAGGTGGGATTTTAACAAACCACCTAGTCTTTCTACTTCTGAGGCCATAGTATCTAATTTGGCTAGCAATGGTTGCATCAACTCTACAATTTTTGCCTCTAATTTTCCCTCCAGTGAGTGAAATAGAAGTGTTAATGGTTCAGGGGCGATATTAGAACTCAATCCGCCCATACCACTACCCTCTCCTGGATTCTTTTGCAATCCCCCACTGTTAGAGACTTTATTGCCCCTCCCAGTTTTACTCTTACAATAATTGCCCATGCGCTTAGCTTGCACCTTCCTGCACAGTCTTATTGGTCTTTGCTGGGGCGATAGGGGTGATAAGGGAGATGACTCAGCCTCTGTTAGTTCAGATACAACTTCAGGGTCATCTGTAATCTTATCTGTGTGTGTTTGTGCTGCAATAATTACAGCAGCCCCGCTTCCCCCGTCCAGTCCATCTATAGGAGCTGTGACTATCAGAGGAGACGATAATTCAACACACCCGGCAGAATCATTGCCCCGCCCTAGGGAAGCTCTGCGGGTGTTGTTGATTTGAGTCACCTTTTGCACCAGATAGCTATCCATAGAACCAGCCCCCTTGGTAGGTTTATTCGTCTTGACCTTAGACATATTAGCAACCCTAACGGTAATCCTTGGAACCAGGCACGTTTTTCCCGGGGACTATACAACCAGCTAACTTCGCTGAGACCCTGCAGATAACCACGTTACACAACAAAGTATAGTAACTTCACAGGGTCTGTATTATATACGTACAAAGTCCATGGCCCAGTCCTGTCTCTTCTGTCCTCTGAGGGCCCGCCCTTTGCCCGGGCTTAGCCCGGCGCCGCCCGCACGCGTCCCGCGACGCGGAGGGAGCCGTGATCTTTTAAGCGCCTCCGGGCGCGTAGATGTCGTCAGCGGGCGCTAGGGAGGCTGGGAGCTGTAGTCTCCCCCTGCTCACGGCCGCGAGATGAAATGGCGGCAGCAGGGGAGACACACAGCGTGTGGATCCCAGGGACAGCGGCGATAGTGCAGCAGGGCAGGGCAGCAGCAGTGAACTCCAGCAGGTACGTGGGCCAATTGAAACAGTTGAATATGAACTGGGTTTGGGCCACAGTGAGAAGTTGGCCTGGCATATGCTGGTCACTAGTTAAAGTGGCCACCAATTCGACTCTTATGGTAGATCGGTTTAAGACAACCTTTTAAAGAAAGCTATCCTAGTGGTAGCTGTGGAGAGCAGCCTTCAGGCTAAGTCTCTGAGGAATGTAAAGCAGCTTGTTTTACCTTATAATCTCTTGAATTATCAAATGAAAGAACACCATACAGGTATATATATATATTTAAAATATATATGTATTTATTTCTAGACACACTAATAATCTCTTTAGGAGATTAGAAGTCAGGAACATATGCACAAATCAATGTTTCACAACAAAGTAGGCACTTATATGGCTAGGGCCCTAGGGGCGTACCAGACCATATACTAAAAAAGAGGTATACGAAGAACGACTTGAGAAGGGAGAAGGCCTAAGGTCTTCAGAAGCGCTGGGGCCTCACTAATCCACCCAAGGCAGGTAAGCAGAGGACCCACGGGAGACGCATGCAGTGTAAGAACACAGCCGTGGATCCCAATAGACTTCAATGGAGCAAGTCGCGATTGGATTTTTAAAGTTTTAGGGTACTTCGGGAGAGTCTACAAGCAAGTCACTTACAGGGCAAGTAGAGCCAACACACACAGGAGCACCGGAGTGCACGAGTTACCTCACCCAGGGAAGCCGGGTGCATATGTGTCTTTTGGTGTCGGGTCGTGCCGTTGTTTTCAATGGGAGCCAAAGTAGACTTGCTGCTTGTGAAGACAGGAGAAGTGTCCGGTGGAATCCAAGGATGGATTCAGAAGAAAGAAGACCTGAAAGCAGAGGAGACAGTGTTCAAAGTCACTTGCCAGTGACCCGGGCCCAGGAAGATGGATGCCCACAGTCGTCGGGTGATTTCAGGTGATCAAGGGTGTCTTGACTTCAGCCACGAGGTTCAGGAGGCGTCGACGACGACCAGGAGCTAGATTCGAAGTGTCCCACGAAGTCTGCAGCTTACTGAGGTGTCGGCAACCGGATGGAGCCAACAAGCCTTGGCAACAGCAGGTCTCGTGGAAAGTGAAGTAAATCAGCGGTGCAGACCAGCAAGGTCTGAGGGACTCACCCAGCAAGGGTGAGTCAGGGCAGGCCTGGAGCAGCCAGGGGATCCCTTTGGTTGGATAGAAAAGTCTTCAGAGGACCCACAAGCCAACGGGCAAGAGATCGCGAAGACGCCTCGTGAGGATTCACTTCACAGGAGCCCACGGTAACTCGGGACGAGGTAGGCCTCTGATCTTCGGTGGAAATCCTGCTGGAGGCTTGGACCACACGTGGTCCAATGCACAAGTTCGTAGAACATCGTGAAGGGATTGCACTGGAAAATAGTGCACGGTACCCGGGTATTGCTGTTCCTCGTCACTCGTGTGGTCCACTCGCCTCAGCTCTGCTGGGGACTCACGATGGCCGTCAAGAAGTCAGGAAACCCACTTCCGGGGCTGCAGAGACTTCGGACTCCGGCGAGAGCGGGAAGGTTTGCGACCGTTGATTCAAAGTTTTGGTGCCTGCCAAGCAGGGGAGTCACTCCTTGACTCCAAGGGAGATTCTTCAGTCTTCCAAAGGTAGTGGAACGTCGAAGGTCCAGGATTCTTCTTCAGAGCGTCGTCCAGGGATATCTAGTTTGCAATGGCAAGGGTTCCCTATCTTATACTAAAAGAAAGGGAGGAACTAGCTCTATGACCACTCCTATGGGAGGGTCAGGGGAGTGGGTGGTTACACCCACTTCCCTTTGTCCAGTTTCGCGCCAGAGCAGGGGCAGGTAGCCCCTGAACCGGTTTGAGCTGGCATATGCACAGAGGAGCCTACTGCTCCCCCAGTGCAGGACTTCAAAGCACTCTAAGAGTGCACCCACCCAGCCCCAATACACTAAATCCTGTCTGGAAGGTGGTGACACCTCCCTGTGACAGGATGCCTATTGTTGGGCCTCCTCCACTGCGAGTTTCTGTCAGCAGCAGGAGGGCAGCCCAGTGTCTGTTGTGATGCCAGGGCTCTTTCAGGATTCTACCGTGTTTCCACAGTAGGTACATGTCTATCCCTCTAGAAGGGTGGAATCATACTCCCACACCAATTACTGGTGTGGGGGTATGATTCCAAAGCGTTTGACACCAAACACGACATGTTTTGATGCAGCCATCCCAGAGTTAGCATTTACCGCGAGGTTATAATGCACTTAAGAGTATATGGTTTAACCGCATCCACAAATAGCCACAGAGAATGGACTCTGAGAGCTGCAGAGGGGCCCTGCTCAGGCAGAGGCACCCCCTCACATGGAAACCAAGCCCCCTGTCCTCAGGATTGATAGGGCCTGCCTTAGGGGTGACTGATAGGTTTATATGTGTGTGTGTAAGGAGAGATATAGGGAACCTATATCTCAGTGAGGAATGCTAACACTACCTCACCCAGGCTGCAGTAGCAGGCATGTGGTGTCCAATTTAGTCTCCTTCCCAGGGGTGGTAGAATACATGCTTCAGCCCCTGGTAGGCCTGTGAAGTACCTATGCCCTTGGCACCTAAGGTACCATATACTAGGGGCTCATAAGGTACCACAATATCCAATCACTAGTGCATCTAATATGCACTCCAAGTTGTTTAGAGAGAACAGAGAGGCTGGGGCCCTGATCAGCAGGGTCCCAGCCAGACTATAGCCAGAAACCAGTGTATACATCAGAAACAAAGTGGGGGCAACATAAGTGCAGATCCTACTTTCCTACAGACACTAAGAAGGGAAGAAGAAGTCTTTATTGCGCAGTTAATTAAAACCATTGCAATTGTTAACACATAAAAAACGTAATTTAAATACAATGGATGTTAAAGGAAAAAATAACATATATATATATATATATATATATATATACACAGCAGAATTAGCTTCAAATAATAACAAGAAAAAGAATAATTATAATGGTTACAGAAAAAGAAAAAGACCGTCTGATTATTTTACGCCTGGGTGTTGGCTAAGCCGTGGTTTTTGTTACTGCGTCTGTTGGGTCATTACAGACCCCATCAGTGTTATTGTGTCCTGTTTTTACCATTCTGATATCAGGCCATTGTCCATATCAGGTGAAAGGATTCCTTATCAGATTTAGGTTTTACTTCGTTTGTTGGTGTCGGCCTGTCTTCGCCCACTGTCATTCTTGTTTCTTTTCTGCTTTGTCCAAAAATTTGATAACGTGACTTGCTAATTGAATGTTCGTTCCGTCCAAGCAGGCCTTTACTGCTTGCCGGCAAGTTCTTATGCCCAGCCTGTTAAAGTGCTTTTTTAAAAGGGATCTGCGCTCTGCGTCCAGACCTTTGCAGGTACATAATAAATGCAGGATGTCTTCCTTTGTGTTCCCACAAATTCGGCAGTTGATGGTTTCTTTGGGTCTTGACCATGGGGGGGAGATGGTTTTGTACAGGAAGTTGGCCCAGCCGTAAACGTAGGAACTTTTCCTTTGTGCGCCTAGTAAACCCGGCTCCTAGGTAGGTTTGACAGAGGCTGGTTGTGTAGCTTTGGATAACTATCCAGCCATGGGACCGGGTTGCTAGGCTTGCTTTGTCCTCGATTAACGACGTGGATCTAACTGATTTGTTGACTGACTGTTTGAAGGTGTTATGAGATCCGCTGCTCGTCCAGGCTTCTTGAAGACTCAAGGAATTTAGGGAGTGGTTAAGGTATAGCGCAGCCGCGCTCTTGGTCTTACTTTCCATCTCTTTCCATAGATGATGATGATTTAGGCTTGTGGATTCCCCTCTCTGTATCTTATGCCAACTGTTGGCGTAGGCACCCATTCGCTCTAGAGTTTGATTTCTCAGGCCAAATTCCAGCCTAATTTGTGCCTGGGAGGTGTGGTTGGGCAGACTGAAGATTATTCTCAAGGTCAGGGCCGGTGTTAATTTAGCCTGTAGCACTTGAAGCAGAGGTGTGAAGCTTTGGCCGGCTGCTTTTGTTTTGAGGTTCCTTAATGCAATCCCTACGCTGGTGCCCCTCCGTTTTATTGCTTCCTTTTGCTGGTTGAATGAGCCCTTTCTGTCAAAGATCACCCCCAGGTACCTGTACTCCTCTGTCTCCAGTTTGGAACCTCCCATGTGCCAGTGAAATCCTACTGATAGTCTTTTTGCGTTTATCCTCATTGTTTTGGATTCGGAAAGGTTGATGGTGAGGTTATTGTCTGTCGAGTACTTAAACGTGGTGCTTATCAGATGTTGTAGCCCTATCAGTGTTCTGCTTATTAGAACAATGTCATCGGCATACATTAGGTTGGAGATAGTAAGGCCGCCAAGGCTAGGGGCATGAGAGTTGGTTTCGTCCAGCAGCTGCGCCAGATCAGACATAAAAATGTTGAAAAGTGTTGGAGCTAGGACACAGCCTTGTTTTAAGCCTTTCGAGGTCGTTATTTTTCTTGAAAGGAAGTCTCCTGGCCCTAGCTTGACTTGGACCCATGTGTCGGTGTGAAGTAGAATCAGCTGTGTGAGGAGGCCTGATGGAATGTTCCTTTTTTCCAATTTTGACCATAGTAAGTTTCTATTGACGGTGTCGAATGCTGAGGTGAAATCAATGAAGCATACATACAGGGCTGCCTTTGTGGCATCAATGAGGAGCGAGAGAGCTAGCATGTTTGTTGATGTGCCCATTTCTTTACGGAATCCTGTCTGGGTGATAGGAATTACTGCATTTTCTTCTGTCCAGTCCAGAAGCTCCTAGGAGACCAGCGTAATATTTGGCTTAGTTGTCGATTAGGGCTATTAATCTGTAGTTTTTTGGATCCATTACGTTGCCCTTCTTATGAATTGGTGCTATTATAGAGCCTTTCCATGATGCTGGGATTGTTGCAGTGTCTGTTATCTGCTTAAAAAGTGGTGCTAGGGCTGCAGCCCAGCAGTCCGGATTTTGTTTATACAATATTGGGGGAATCCCATTGGGGCCTGGCGCCCCCTCTGCTTTCCCCTTCGCGATCCTGTTTATTATTCGTTTTTCCGTAGGGACAAAGGCATTTATGCCCAGTTGTAACGTCCGTGATGGACTTTTTTTGGCGTTGACCGGTTGTCTGGTAGATATGGGCTGTGGCGCTGTGTTGAAATGTGCCTGGAGATGATTGGCCCAGGCTTCTTCGGATACATAAGAGTCAATGGTCGGGGTCCTGGAGCTCTGGAGTGAGTTGACTGTTTTCCAGAATCTTCCGCTTGTATTGGTTCCTTTAGCGTCATATAGAAGTCTTGCCCACATTTCGTCCTCTTCTTCCCTTTTGCCCTGCCAGATTATTCTCTTTTTTTCCTGTTTTAAGTTATTCAACTCCAGTTGAATTATAGGGTCCGGTCCGTCACGATGTAGTTTACGCAGCAGTTTGTTGATGTTACTTTTCAGGTGCTTTATCTTGATGTTTTGATTTAGGGCCTTGTCGCAGTTGCCGATTGAGTCAGTTCTTATTCCTTGACTTTTATGGCTTTGGTGACGGGTCTTTGGTCTCCTTGTGTGGGCCCGTCCCAGGCTCCTCGTGAAGTGTTCCCAGGCGTTCAGGTACTCAGTGTTGTTTGTGATGCACTTTTCCCACCGTTTTTTTGCGTCAATTGTAAGGCCTCCATGTTTGACGTGTTGCATTTGATTCTTTTTTGTGCCACCTGCAGTGAGCAATCCATGTTGATCGCTGGACTGACTTGCGCCACACCCTGAAGGTTAAGGCCGAAATCTTGAGGCTGGTGGTCGCTAGCTGACATTGTGCCAATTCGGAAGTCCGTGATTTTTGCAAAGAGATGCAAGGATACAAATGTGAAATCTATGGAAGAGCTGACTGACTGTTGAATTGTAAAAAGTAGCTGACGGGGGGCAATCATTTACAAAGCGGCCATTTAGTGCTGCCAGATTAAGGTGTTCTAGATCCTTAGTGCTTAGGCTTGACAACCGGTTTTGGTTTCCCCATTTGCTTGTTGCTTGTTGTGGGATTTCCCATGCGAGGAACAGTTCTTCTAGCGATGAGTCCCTTGTTTGAGGCCCTCCCAGAAACATATTGAAATCCCCTGTAACTATGAGGCTTGTATTAGCGTCTCAGAGTTTTTGAGAGCTCTTCTACCAGGAGAGTCATGCCTGATTATTTTTCCCGGGGATGTAGGTATACATTCGTCAGCCTTAGATTTTGTTTTGTGTCTTTTCCCCTCACTTCTAGTTCTATTGTGAGGGTGCAGTTGTTGCCTATCTGTTTCGCGCTTATGTACTTTGATTCGTTAAAGGTCTTTATTGCAGTGTATATTGTAAGACCGCCCTTTGGATGGCCGTATTTAGTAGTTCTGGTCGCTGAGAGGTGATATGTGTTAAAGCCTTGAATGTGATGTGGTTGTTCTAGCCAGGTCTCCTGTAGGGCTATTATGTCAAATGTTTGAAGGTAGGAGAATAGCTGAAGGTCGCCTGTTTTGTTTCCTAAGCCATTGACGTTCCAGGAGCATATTCTTAGATGTTGCTGAATGGCTGGGTTTTGTTGATTGTTTTGTCAAGGCTTTTCAGACCTTGTGTTTATTGTCCTCGCTATCCAGTTCCAGTCGGTATGATCAATTGGGCATTGCTCTTGCCTGTTTGTCCTGGACGCTGAGTGGCTTCTAGCCCCCTTTAGGATGCTTTCAGTTTTTCCTGGTGGTGATCTGCTTTTTGGCTCATGGGTTTGTCTCTCTTTGTGTGCCTGGCATAATGGTTCCGGGTAACCTGTTTTTTCCATTCTTTTTAAGCGTATCCCCCAAGATAGAAAAGTTGACTCAAATTCCATTATTCTCTTCACAGTTTCATTCCTTGACCATGTTGTTTTTGTAACCTCCAAATTTGACAAGTGTTAGCTGTGGATAAATTCCACTGCCACTAGATCTTTCGTGCTGATGTCAGTCAGACTGCTGATGGTAGATAGTAGGAGTAAAATGTTGCCTCGGTTGAGGGTGTCCCCTCTCCCTCTTGAGTTGTAATCTCGAATGAACAGTATTATGCTACTATCAGTATCCACCTGGATGGGCTCCCGTTGAATGACGTCTTCTGAACCATTATCCCTATGTGGGAATTCGTTTGTAATGACTGGTTTTAGGTCCTCCCTCTGCCCTTCCCAGATTGACATGTTGACATTGACTCTGGAATCTTCTTTTGGGGGCGGGCCTTTACTTCTATCAGCCGTTAATCCCTCCCTTGAGGTTATAAGGGTGGGGTTTATGAATTGTGGCTCTTCCATCTTCCTGACTGGTGGGGTTGTTGCGATCATGGACGGATTTGCTGTGTATACTGCTACTTCTTCAGGTGATTCTGGTGCTGCAGCTTCTGGAGTGGTGATTGCCCTATGGAAAAAAGTTTGTATGTTGGCCGTCTTATTTCTTCCTTTCCTTTTTAGTTTTCGTAGTCTTTCGTTTGCTGCCTTAGATTCTTCCTTACTTGCCTTTCCTGTGACGTCATTGAGGGCAATTGTCGCTGTATCAGGTTCATGCCCTTGCGTGTGTTCAAGTTGTGTATTTGTTTGTGGCAGGACTTCTCTCCTTTGATTGGTAGGAAGCTGCCTTAGGGATTTCTCTAGGGTCTCCGCGTAGGTGTCGTTGGTCGGTTTTTTAACTTCTCGGCCAGTTCGGCTGTTTGGCTCATTTTGACTTTTTTGGCTATTTGGAGTTATTGATGGGTTCTGTGTGTTTGTGGTAACTAAGTGTTCTCTGGGTAGTATAAGTTGTTGAGTTTGACCCTCTATCCCAGTTCCTGGGTGACCATAAGTTGTATTTTCCGTTTGTTGTTTTAGGTCTGCTAGAATGTCTCCCAGGAGTTGAGGGAAGGTAGTGAGTTTGTCTACTATTGAATAGCATGCGCAGCTCGGCTGCTCTATTTTTGTTTCCGCTTGCACCCTCTTAATCATGCTGTTCATGTCTGCCAGCTTGTTATCAATTTTGGCTACGTGAATGGCCAAAAAGTTCAGGAGGGACAGTTGAATGTCCATTTTCTCTGAGTGGTACTGCATAGCCTTAATGGATAGTTGGAGCGTGTTTAGCAAGGATGACCATAGTGCATCTGCACTTTTTGGGAGGTCATCAGTTAACGGCGTCTTCTCGGAGTCATCAGTTGGTTGGATCTTCTCGGGATCTTCCTTTCTCTGGAGTGCTGGCGTCAAGCTGTGTGGCTGTTGATGAGTATGATGCTACCAGCCTCTCCCATTCTTCTGTTAGCTGAGCATGCTCTATTATGTTAGGGGATGCTGATTGGGTAAAGGCCTGGCTTGTGTCAGTACTTCTGTTTTTTTCCTGTGTTTTCTCTAACTTGCTTACCCACCGCACCCCAGAGGTTAAGATTTTTTCAGTTTCCTCAGTTGCTTCAGTTTCTTCTCCTTCCGGCTTTGATTCTGTCTGAGTTCCACCCAAAGACGGTATTGTCTCGGTCTGACTGGATCACCGTGTTGTGGTACTGATCTCGAAGTGTAGCCTGTGCAGACCTCGTGGTAACGCTACTGCGCCCTCCGTTGAGTTCTGCATTGTTTTTTGTCTCGGTCTTATTGTGGGGGTCTAGATGTGGCTCGGTAGGAATTTTCACCTCGGTGGATCCTAGTGAATCTATTTTTCTTACTAAGTTTTGCTCATCACAGCTGTTCACGTTCCCTGTAACTGGAGCTTGGGGCTGTGCGGTCACCTGGATTACGATGTTTGGCTCCAGAGGAGGACCCCCTTTGGTGGTAGCGTCTGTGATTGTGGTTGTGGTATTGACCCCATCATTATCCCCACTATCGTGGTGGTTCTTTGTGTTTTCAAATTGTACGCTACTGTCCTCGGGTATGTGAGAAGCCCACGTTTTTGAGCCGTACTTCTCGTTGGTGCCTTCTCGGTGGTTGAATTGCATGCCCCCTTGTGGTACCATTGGCGAGGGCAGCCCCCTCAGGTTGCTGTTTGAGGAGCTTAAATAGGAGTCGGGCTCTTTCAGAAATGAGAAAAAGGAGTACATTTTGGGTTGAGCGCTCTTTCTCTCCGTTTTGCTGTTGTTGAAGGCTGTTCTTTCTGTAATTTCTGGCATTAAACCTAGTAGCACGGCGTCTTCTTGGTCTGACAGCATGTTGTTTGTGTCTGTGTTGGTGTTAAGTTTCCGCTTGTTGGCCCTGCGTCGTTTGGCAGGTACGTTGTCATTTTCGATTGATATCCTAATTTTTCCTGACCTCATGGCGTGCTTAATTTGTGCTTAATTTGGCGCAAATTCCTGAGAATCTTTTGGATATTTTTTTTTTGGCTTCTGTATGCCACCAGCTAGCTCAGGATTCCTGTTTTTCCTTTGTTTCTCCTTTGATGTGGATTGTTGGTGGGTTGGCAGAGACTTTGTAAGACTTTGTGTCTTGTCAAGGTTTCCTTTATCTAGTTTTTTTTTTTGTATGTTAATTTATTGCTATTGCCTTCTGTAGCTTCCTTGCCAAGAGGGGCTTTGTTGGGTCAAAGGTACTTTAGTTATAAAATGTAGAGATTTTTTTCTTTTTTTTTGTTGCTAAAAATGAAGCTAAGAGTAAAACTGAAGCTGAGACTGTGAAGAAGGTGGAAGTAGTTTTGCACGAGTTATGCTCCGATTTACCACCTTGGTTGACTGGTTGGGCCTTGGCCGTTGGTTGATGATTGTTAGCTGTTAAGTTAAGTCGTTTGGTTTAGGTTTTGTTTTGTTAATGTCTGTTGTTTTTTTTCCCCTTTCCTTTCTTTTCCCGTTCCTGGTTGCAAATTGCAAAATTGCAAACTGCTGTGGCTGCTGTTTTTGCCTGCTGCCGCTCTTTGCTCTCTAGTGTGCCGCTCCCGGCAAAGCACAGTGGAAGCAAGACGCCCGAGACGCCCAGGGCGGACTCCAGGGCAAACCCCAGGTGCCACACCCAGCCAGCCAGCAACTCAGCGGAGGGGCAGGGGGGCGGAGGATCGATAGGCAAGAGCAGGACAGGACAGGAGCAAGAGCAGGGGCGTGAGCAGGGCCACAGCCACCGGCAAGGCAAGAATTACGGCGGACTCACCCTGCGAAGCAATGCGATGGTCGTTGGGAGGCTAACGGCTCCTGCTGTACTGGACTCCCCCGAGCCGAAAACCGACAAACCGGGCACAGCGACAGATGCAGCAACCCTCGGGCCCCAGGCAAGTCCCGGCTGCGGGCAGGCTGCGAGAGAGAGGGGGACGGTCGAGGCATTTCCACCTTTTGCCCCTGCCTTGTCTCAACCAGCCCCTCGTCTCCATCTCCGGTTCGACCTGCCCGGCTCAGCTCAGCTTTCTCGCCGCCACCACTCATCGCCGTTCGGCCTTTCGGAGCGCCCTCTGCAGTCAGCCTCGTGAAGCCAGAAGGGGGCACTGCACTGTGCATGTGCACTTTAGACACTCTTTTGTACGTCTGCGCCCATCCATCCGGGGCCAGGGACTTAGCCCCTTTCACACAAAATAAGATAATATATATACTGCTAGCCAAATGAGAGCACTTCAAACCACCACTTCAACTGACTCCGGTCTTCACTCTATTGACCTTAGTCAATCTACATTGGTCTACAATAGCTCCGGACTGTGTACCCAGCTCAGCACCTAGTCAGTCATGAGTGACCTCTACACCAAAAGTTAGGTGTGTGTTTTTGTTAGTCATTCCCTGGCTGCTCATACGTTGGATATCTTCTGTTTGTTAGTTAAATCAGCACTGGATGTGCTTTTTCTCGCCGAAACTTGGATTCATGAGGACTCTACCCCTGATGTTGTCCAAGTCTCGCAACCTGGCTATCGTATCAACAGGCTGGACCAGTTGGGCAAAGTAGGTGATGGAATAGCCATCATAAATAAGGAAATTCTAAAGAGCTAATTTTCACCTCTTAATATTCCGTCGAATTGTGAGAGTCTGCTTCTTTCCTTGACATTACAACCCACTTTCACTTTCTCTGGAATCCTTTTGTATAGACCGCCGGACCCATGTTTGTTTTCTATAGGCTCCTCCTGAATAGGTTGCTGGCCTGGCCATAAACAAGGCTAACTTGATCTTGCTTGGTGATTTTAACATACATATGGATGATACCAACAATGGCACCTCCAAGAATCTTTTACATGAGCTTGCGTTGGTACATCTTATGTAATTGGTTAACAGCCTCAATCATGCTAAAGACCATACCATTGACCTTGTATAAAGTAATATCACCAAACTTCAGGTGCAGGGCACCTTACCTTTCACTTGGCCAGACCACTTACCACTCCCTATCATTCTACCCATCTGCTCCCCCACCCCCGCTTCCCCTTTACCAGCCAGACTGCTGGAACGACATTGGCCCAAGTTCAACCCCGAGGATTGGTCAGTTGCCCTGGCAGAAACAAGACCCCAACCCCTCTGACCAAATTACCCTGTACTTTTGCAGGTTTGATGAGTGGATTACTAACTCATTAGATATGGTCCTACCGGCAAGGTGGCACAAGAATGTCCAGTGGCTCAACGCTTATTTATTGACCTTAAAAAAGGAATGTAAGCTTTTGGAGAGAAGCTGAAGAAAGTCCTACAATGAAGCAAGTAAACTTAAGTTTAGGAATGCTACTGGGTTCTATCATGCAGAAATAAAACGTTCTCAATCTTATTTCTTCTAAAAAAATTAACATTCTTCCAACTCCCCTATAGGGATCTTTCAGATCCTTAAAGAGGTTATGGAGCCTAAATCAGCCGGCTCGACTCCAGAAGCCTTTGTAGAGTACAGCAGCAACCTAGCACTCTTTTTTCAAAAGATAATGGACATCTACACCTCCTTCCCAGACAGGCTAAACGGATGATTCCTTATTTACAATACCTCCTTTAGAGCAACCAGAAGGGAGCCTCACGTCCTTTCCTAATCTTGCTGCAAGTCTTCTTGCAGACCTTTTTTGTTTTTCGGTTTGATATTACATTCTGGCCAACATGGCCCAGGAAATCATGCAGTGCAGAATCAACCCATTGCCCATACCCAGTGACAAATAAATATTACATCAGACAAATTCCATCATCCCACCCACGATCAACGTGCCAAATATTCAGTCACTGCGGACACTAGAACAGTTTAGGGAACAAGAGGCCTCACAAACCACCGCCATAGTGTCGTATTTCCATATCAATGAGAGATGGGGACTGAGGCTAAGACTATGCCTCTATGATTCTCCCACTGCTGCCATATTTTTGCATGTTTTTTCAGGCACCCCCGAGCTCTGTAGACCGCTAGTTCTAGCTCCATACAGTGATTCATTCAATTCTTTCAGGTACGCACTGTGGATGGCGAGACATCTTTCCACAGTTTTGCAATATTTCATTTTGACAGTTAGGCAGAGGAACAGTAAGTGTCTTTTATAGCTCTTGCCACCAATTCCTTTGGTGCTATGGAGTAAGATCTGTTTTGGGTGAAATGGGATCTCCCAGGACAGGACCCATTGCAGACACGTCACAACACACTGCCAAAAGCACCGCACATTCCCACACTAAGTGAAGAAAAGTACCTTAATTCACCCCACATCTAAGGCACACTGATGAGGCAATGGCACCCATGTGCAACAGGCAATGCCGGGTGAAAAATTCTGTGCAAGAATTTTAATGGGATAAGACTAAGTCTGGATGATATTGCCACCTCATCTGGCGCCTTGAGAGCCTCAGTCCACTCATCATCATCATCATCATCATCAAGTGTGGATATATCCCCATCCATCTCCGTCATAGAGTTGGGAGTGTGGTTGTACTATGCGTTACTAATGTCTGAAAAATCTTCCTGATTTTATGTGTACCCAAGTCACTAGAAGTAGTATTCCCTCCAAAGGGTTGAACTTCGGTAGGTCATGGAGGTTATGAAGAAAGAGGATTAAAGCTTTGCGTAGCTGGAGATATTTGTAGAATTGGTGTCTATATTGTAACTGAAAGTTAGCTGTAGTTCTTGAAAGTACTTAAGGACTGTGCCAAGCATAACATCTCCTAAGGTCGAAATACCTATTGCGTTCCACTGCCGAAACCCCTACAGGAATGCTACCTGGACTAGGAAGCTCGCGCCGCATAACGGTGTCATCGGAGTCAGTCGAGCCCACCAGCCCATTCGCATGAGCACCCGCCTCCATAAACGGTGCACTATTCACGTTGCCAGACAAATATGGCTTCCCATCTTCCCACCATAGAGGTCTAAGAGCGGCATGTCTCCCATTGCCCAACGATCGGTCGCATACGCCAGGTCCGTCTGTTGTGCATACCACCACTCATTTATGAGTAGGAAATGGGATGCAACATAATAGGAGTAGATATCTGGGTCAGCGATGCCCCCACTGAAGGTGGACTGGAAATAGGTCCTGAGGGCAATACGTACTGCCTCCTGCCCCAGAGAAACTGTGCAAGAGCTGCAATGACTTGTTGAAAATCATGCTAGAGGGATAGAAAGGGATAATTTTGTAGTTGGTATAAGATACACGGCATGGAGACCATTTTGAATATCATAGAGCAGCCCAGTAGAGAGAGAGGGGCAGCAGGGACCATACCTTAATCTCATCTCACACAAGGTAAGATCGGAGCAATATTGTTGGCCCAATCCGTACCAAGATCTGGGGCTATATATACCCCCCAGATACTTAAAGCTGGAAGTCGCTAAAGTCAATCCAGAGGCCCAGGCCCGGTCACTGGCTGTTTCCCTCATTAAAAGCACCACTGATTTACCCACGTTCATGCGCAATCATGAGGTCTCGCCAAAAATATGCAGACTTCAAAGGCCAGAAGCTCAGGGATTGCTAAGGAAGAATAGTGCATCGTCGGCATACAGGGCGATACTGACAGTTCCAGTGACAACTCAAACTCCCTGACTAAAGGGTCCGAGCGTACCCACACCCCTAGGGGTTCCATCACCAGGATGAACAGTAACGGGGATAACGGGCATCCCTGTCTAGTGCCCCCGCCTACATCAAAGGGATCTGAGATTGCCCCTGCGACTCGGCCCGAGGCAGTCAGTCCAGTATATACGAGTCTGACATAGTATAGGAAGCGCGGACAAAGGCTAATGCATAAATACACCTCATGTACCCCAGCGGCTCCACAGACCTATCAGCCCACAGGAAAGACGTCTCGTCTGCAAAGGACAATTCGTTGAGTACTATAGGTTGTGCTGCCGAGTATTAAAGGAGGAGGTTTGGCAATGCAATTCCTCCATCCGCCACCTTTCGTCTGAGGGTCTCAATTGCAATACGAGGCACTCCTCCACCCCAAAGCAGAGGCCTAGTCTTGGCTTCCACCAATTTGAAGAAGTGGTCAGGGACCTCGACCAGGGAGATTAGCCGTGCATACAGGAATTTTGGAAAGCAAATCAATTTATACAGGGCAGCCCTGCCCAGCAGGGACAATGGGAGATGCCTTCACTGGCTCACATCCCTTCTATATTCCCCCAGCAGCCTGATGAGATGAACAAGTTACTTACCTTCAGTAACGCTTTTTCTAGTGGATACAGTATCTGCCTGTGGATTCCTCACCTTGTGAATATCCCCTGCGAAAGCAACATTCGGAAACTTTTGTAGCAGTCCACACCGAGAAGGTCGAAGACTACGTCACAGAGACACGGCTCCGCTCGAGACTCCGCTGAAGTCACCGGCTCCATAAGAAGACCTCGTCGGCGTGATGACGTCAGTTCCGCCCTTTTTTCTGTGCCTTCGAGGCACACAGACAGACTGACAACAATATATACACTAAATACACAGTACATAATATACAAATAAACACACACCCAGTGTGGAAAATAAATAGAAAGGCAAAAGAAATAACACAATGCCTTTGACAGTAACAAATACACTTTGAAACACCATTATTAGAACTGTAGGTATACAAGGGTGGACAACGGGGAGGCGGGTGGGTCAGTGAGGAATCCACAGGCAGATACTGTATCCACCAGAAAAAGCTTTACCGAAGGTAAGTAACTTGTTCTTCTGATGGATACATCTGCCAGTGGATTCCTCACCTTGTGAATAGATTCCCACAGCAGTCCCCACTCCCAGAGGAGGGTGTCCACTCTTCTATACCAGAAAGTCCTGAAGGACGGAACGAGCAAAGTGTCCGTCCCTCCTCACCTCGGTGTCTAAGCAGTAATGCTTTGCGAAAGTGTGAAGGGAGGCCCAAGTTGCCACCCTACAAATGTCCTCCACAGGAACACCTCTAGACAAAGCAGAAGTGGAAGACTTAGCTCTAGTGGAATCCATCTGGAAAGGGTGCGCTTGTGCACCGCTCTGCCTTTCCTGCAGCCAACAAAGCCCACGAAGAGCTGGTCATCAACCCGAAAGTCTTTTGTCCTGTCAAGGTAGAAGCTCACCGCCCTCTTAGGGTCCAAGCGGTGAAGTCTCTCCTCCTCCTTGGAAGGGGAGGATAGAAAGTAGGGAGGGTAATGGATTGCCCCAGATGGAAAGGAGTTACCACCTTTGGCAGAAAAGCAGCCCTGGTCCTGAGTACCATTCTTTCAGCCTGAATGTCCAAGAATGGGGGTTTTGAACTCAGAGCTTGAAGCTCACTTACCCTCCTTGCCGAGGTGATCGCAATGAGAAAAAACGTCTTGAAAGACAACAGTCTCAAGGGACACTTGTGTAAGGGTTCGAAGGGAGAACCCATCAGATAAGTTAAGACACGATTTAAGTCCCATTGAGGCACAATAAAAGGAGGAGGAGGAAACTTGTTTGTAAGGCCTTTCAGAAATCATAAAACAGGCGATTTGAACAAGGACGGCTGATCCGGCAAACAAAGGAAAGCCGACAAAGCCGATAAGTACCCCTTTACAGTGGCCTCAGCAAAGCCTTGCTGAGCAAGAGAAAGGGCAAACTGCAGAATGTCAGATAAACGAGCCCTCAAAGGATCAATTGACTTCTCTCCACACCAGAGAACAAATTTAGACCACCTATAGGAATAGATAGATTTAGTGGAATGACGTCTGGCAGACAAAATTACATCTACCACATCTGGCGGGAGAGAGAAATAATTCAGGTTGCCCCGTTCAATCGCCAGGCATGAAGGTGTAAGCTCTGGAGTTGGGGGTGTAGAACCTGCCCCTCCGACTGCGAGAGGAGGTCTGCCCTCAGAGGGAGACAGAGCGGAGGGCACAAGGAGAGGTGGAGAAGATCTGTATACCACACCCTTCTTGGCCAATCCAGGGCGATCAATATGACTTGGGCCTGGTCTTGGCGAATCTTCCTCAGAACCAGAGGAATCAAGGGTATGGGAGGAAACACGTAAAGGAGACGTGAGTCCCATCTCAACTGAAACGCGTCCCCCAAAGCCCCCTGCAATGGATACTGGAGACTGCAGAAAGATGGGCAGTGAGCGTTCTCGTGAGTGGCAAACAGGTCCACCCGAGGAGTTCCCCACATCCGAAAGACGTGACAAACCACCTCCGGATGTAGCCTCCACTCGTGGTCGGCGGAGAACTGTCGACTGAGACTGTCTGCACGTACGTTCAGAACCCCGGCCAGATGATTTGCCATCAGACAAATCTGATGATCCTGAGCCCAGGACCAGAGACGCAGAGCCTCTCTGCAGAGACAATGCGACCCCACTCCTCCCTACTTGTTGACATACCACATCACAGTAGTGTTGTCCGTCAGAACTTGAACTGACTGACCGCGAAGAGAAGGGAGAAAGGCCTTGAGCACCAAACGTATCGCCCGCAATTCCAGAAGGTTGATGTGAAGCAACCTTTCCTCTGGAGACCAAAAACCCTTGATCTCCAGATCCCCCAGATGAGCACCCCACCCTAAAGTGGATGCATGCGTTATTACTGTGGCCACCGATGGAGGTAGATGGAAGGGCTTTCCTTGAGACAGATTGCCCTCCACCAAGATAGATCCGCCACAGCTTCTCTGGAGATCCTCACAGACTCCCTGAGATCTCCTTTGTGCTGATACCACTGCCTGCGGAGGCACCACTGGAGCGCCCTCATGTGCCAGCGTGCATGGTTGACCAACAGAATGCAGGAAGCAAACAGACCGAGCAGGCGAAGGACCTTCAGGACTGGAACGACCGCTCCATTGTAAAATAAAGGAATCAATTCCTGTATGTCGAGAATCCTCTGTGGAGGTGGGAATGCCCGACACACAGTAGTGTCCAGTACCGCCCCGATGAACAGGTTGCGCTGAGAGGGCACCAGGTGAGATTTAGGCACGTTTATCGAGAAACCCAATTTGTACAACAGCTGAGTTGTATCCTGCAGATGATGAAGCACCTTCTCTGGCGACTCCGCTTTGATCAGCCAGTCGTCCAGATAGGGGAAAACTGAAATCCCCGACCTTCTGAGATGGGCTGCCACCACCGCCATCACCTTCGTGAAGACTCGAGGTGCAGTAGTAGACCAAACGGAAGGACTGCAAACTGATAATGCTGCGACCCTACCGTAAACCGGAGATACTTCCTGTGCGACTTCAGGATGGGGATGTGAAAATACGCATCCTGCAAGTCGATAGACACCATCCGGTCCTCCTGATTCAGCGCTTGAAGAACCTGCGCAAGGGTGAGCATCTTGAACTACTTCTCTTGCTTCAGATAAAGATTCAAGATCCTGAGGTCCAATATCGGACGCAATCTGCCGTCCTTTTTCGGAATCAGAAAATACCGGGAGTAGCATCCCTGACCCACTCCTGCTCTGGAACCACCTCTATCGCACCTTTCTCTAGTAACTTTAGGACTTCCTCCTGTAGGAGAAGACGGTGGTTCTCTGAGCAAGCCCCTTGGCAAGGAGGGTAATTTGGAGGAAATTGCCGAAAGGGAAGGGCATACCCATTTTCTACAAGGTCTAGAACCCAAAGGTATGTAGTAACCAATTCCCAATCTTGTAGAAAATGGGTAAGCTGGCCCCCCACAGGACCAACATGATCAGAATGGTGGATCTAGGGCTGCTTTGCGGTGGTGGGAGGGGCTGAGGAAAAGGAGGAGGAGGAGAGCTGCCGGCCACGAGTGCAACCCCTGATTCTGCCTCTGTACCCCTTATACAGAGTGCTCTGCTGCTGTTGCTGCTGGGGCTGCCTGTAAGTACGAAAGGTTGCCCTTCCGAAACCCCTGTACCTCTTGAAAGATCCCCTTGACTGAGAATAAAGGCCCAAAGATTTAGCCGTAGCCTTACTTTCTTTAAAACGTTCAAGTGCAGCATCCGCCTTCTTGACAAAGAGTCCGGAGCCATCAAAAGGCAAGTCCAACAGCGTTGATTGAACATCAGGGGAAAGCTCTGATGACTTAAGCCACGCGCACCTCCTAGTGGCAACAGAAGATCCCATGACTCTTGCTACCGAGTCAGCTGTGTCCAATCCATTCTATCAGCTGACGCTCTGCCGCCTGGGCATCCGAAAGGACCTCATTAAAACCAACCCTATCCTCCTCTGATAGTTTTGGGGCTAGCTGCTTCGCTGAATCCATGAGCGCATGAATATAGCGTCCCAAGAGGCAAGTGGCATTCGTAGATTTAAGGGCCATGCTGGCCAAAGAAAAGACCTTCTTGGCCGACTGATCCAGTTTTTTAGCCTCCCTGTCACTCGGGACCTGGGGAAACGAACCTGTAGATTTCCTTGAACATGCCGCCTGAACCACCAGACTCTCAGGAGACGGGTGAGAAGTTAAAAAATCTGGGTCCCCCGGAGCTGCCCTATACCTCCTGGCAATGGTTTTCGAAACTGCCGGAGCAGAAAAGGGCTTAAGCCACACCTCCATCACTGGCTCTATGATGGCTTTGTTAAAGGGAAGTAAAGGCTCAGAAACAGTAGTGGGAGAGTGCAGCATCTCTGTTAAAATGTTCGGCTTGAATTAAGCTGAAGGCAACTGCAGATCTAAAAGTTCAGCTGCTTTTCTTATGACCGCATTGTATGGTGCCACATCCTTTGAAGGTGCATCAGAAGGAGGAGTAATCTCCCATTCAGGAGACAAGTCCAGGCTACTAGCCTCCAACTCCTCAAAAACATCATCTGACTCCATGAGCTCCCCTTCTTCTACCTCCTCCATTAGGTATCTTTGCTCATCCAACACTCTGAGCCTCCCTCCTAGACCTGATTCTTACAACCGGCGTCAGCGGCTCCGTGATCGAATCAGACGGAGCCGGTGCCGGCGTCGAACGTGGATCCACAGGAGCAGCTGGCGTCGAGCGAGGTCGAGTAGGCGTCGGTGAAGAAGGGAGCGGCATAGACGTCCTCGGCGCTGGTAGATGCCAAGGCGGCGTCACCAGAAAAAATGGCATGAAGGGGGCCTGGGGATAGGCTTGAGGAACCCCCAAACTGAAGGCCATAGGACCCGAAGGTGCACCAGAGGGGTACATGGCTCTGGAGAATACCCCGTACATTGCATTAAGATAATGCGTGGAGTCCTGACATGGTCCAGGGAACGCAGGATACTGTTCAGGCATCACCAGACTCGGGCCAACCGGCGCCGACTGTGGAATCTGCGGGCCGAAGGCCCACCCAGAACTGGAAGCTCCTCAACCGGAGCCGGAGATGAGACCGGCGTCGGAGATGGAGCCGGCGTCGGAGATGGAGCCGGCTTCGGAGAATGTTCCGGTGAAGACAGGCCAACAGCTGAATCCGGAACGGGTGAGGAAGATACAAAGTCCTTACGGCGTCGAGTGGGCGACTTTGATCACGGAGCCGTACTCTTATCCGAGTGACGCCGAGAGGAATGCCTCCTCTTCTTGTGCTTCCTGGATTTGGAAGCATGCCCCGAAGTCTACTTCGACGCCGACCTCGATCTCGATCGTGACCTCATCCTCGACTTTCTCTGGCCTCTCTTCTCTTTCTTCAACCTCGTGATGAAGAGCTTTGCTTCCCTCTCCTTGAGAGCCTTGGAACTCATCTTGCGGCAGCAAGAACATCCCTCTACATCATGGTCGTCATCTGGATCGGTAATGGACATATGCTTCCCACATTCACGACAGGGTTTGAATCCTGACTTCTTTGTCGACATTTTCACTGAAGACAAAGAGAAGCAGTAGAAAAAAACAAAGTAACAGTGAAGCTACAGATAGAGATTCCCGAAATCCGCTGGCGTCGACGGTGCGGAAAAAAGGGAACCGACGTCATCACGCCGACGAGGTCTTCTTATGGAGCCGGTGACGTCAGCAGAGTCGCGAGTGGAGCCGTGTCTCTGTGACGTCGTCTTCGACCTAATCGGCGTGGACTGCTACAAAAGTTTCCGAATGTTACTGGCGCAGGGGATTTTCACAAGGTGAGGAATCCACTGGCAGATGTATCCATCAGAATGGAGTAGAAGATGCTACTATCGCTCGTGATGAAGGTGCACAAGATCGAAGCCTGACCCTTTCCCATGGTATGTGGCAGTCCCAACCCTCTCGGGGGATCCATATCACTAGGGTATAGAGACCGGATTTTGTCAAGTTTGTCTGGAGACCTGAATAGTGCCTGAATAACCCGGAAGATTTGGACATTAAGAGGAACATTGATCAGGGCAGAGGTAGAGGATATCGGGGGAGGGGGGCGCACCCTTTGTTTTGGATAAGGACCACTGTTGCCTGCTGCAGAACCCTCAGCAATTACCCTTTCTGTTCGGGATCTCAGAGCACAGCCCATATTTGCTATATTACTTGGCTCTAGTAACATCAAAAAAATTCAGGGGAGAGACCATTAGGTCCGGGAGCTTTTCTGTTATTTGAGACAAAGCCTCCGCGTACTCGTCTTGGAGTTCCTTCTCAAGAAGCTTCACTCCCCCCGGAACGTCTCCCTCAGACTGCATTGGGGATGTCAGTCAGAAAGCCTTTCAAGTCACACGTTGCAGTGGCGTCCAGATATGGGGCATAGGAATATTACAGTAAGTCTACAAATACCTGTGCTATTTTTTGCTGCTGATTCCAACTCTCGTCCTGTGGGGATGGTAACCTTATGCACCCACCTCTAATCCTCCTCCCACCTCATGAGCCACGCTTGCAACTTTCCAGTCTTGTTTCCCACCTCATACAATTTAGATTGTTTGGATCTACAGATCACTTTGGCCTCTTGTTGCAAGAGGCATCGATATTCCTCCCATTGTTCCTCAATAGCGGTCGCAAGCCATGTACTGGAATTGGCCACGTATTTGGATTCCCACTCGCTTGATTACTCAACCCATTTACATTTCACGACAGAAAGGTCAATGGGGGTTCGTCTTTCCTGTACACAGTGTGTGAGGATTGCATGAATAATGCTCATGTCTGTTACCAGTGTGTACATCCTGTAAGTATCCCCGCCAGATGGCTGCCCAATTATTGTCCGTTGCACATGGGCTCCTTGACGTATCGCACCACCCAGGGTTCTGCCCTCACAGGCCTGATCCTTTGTAAGAGTCAAGTTCCCTTTCTGGGGTCCGACTCAGGACGATCTCCAGGGACGTCCCTTAGGC